>NC_064599.1:8670000-9322500 GCF_943734845.2 Anopheles funestus
ACCGTCTAGCCAACAAGTGAAACCAACCCGAATCTCTTTTCCCGACACCCGTGTGCCAGGGGGAAATTGGTAATGTTTGTATGGCCGTGTTTTATGCGTTTACATACACATTCGGGGTTTATTGCCAGAAATACTTCCACACTCGCTCGTGAACTTGACTTTCCCAAGGTCTTGACAACTTGACTATTTTTGCAAAAGTGTATTTCTCGAGGGTATTGTCCGAGCAAGGCAAAAGTGCAGCCGATGCAAGTGTAGAGCCTTTTTTTTTGAGTGGTGGCTAAATGGGCCGTCTTCCGGTCGGGGAAATTTTACCCTTCAACCATTTGTACAATGTGCAAATTACAACAACCCAAACGTAATGATCCCTCCTTTGTCCAGACCGCTTGAGTTGTGGTCAGCAAGTGATGGCGAGTTCTCCTTCATTTCGCAATCCTTAAGAGACGTTCACTTAGAACCGCAATAGAGGCCGGTTTTACAAAAGCCAACTTCAAGTGACCGATTATTATTGCAAGTGTCCTTTTATCGGTTAGTGAATAATTACACATTTGTTTCAACATCGGTTTCAGATGTGATGGATGGATGAACAGCAGCAAACGAAGAGTTTTTAATTCCACGTTATAACGGAAACAGATTCTTATGTTGGAATATTTTTTCGTAGAATTTCTCTAATAAGCAGATCGAGTATGATATGAAACTACCGTCGTGCAGCTGGCTGTAAGAAGTGGCCCGGCACCATTACTATCGTGCTCTCAAGATGTCGCATTAGTGGTTGTAAATATCACATTTTATATCATGACTTCGATTAGCAAACAAAGTTCCGAATTTACCAAAACTCGCGCACACGCGAAAAAAAAACTCATTTTCCTGCTCGGGAAAAACGCCTCATAAGAGGGGAACAGAACATACAAGCTTGTTTTAGGGGACACCTTGGGAAAAATAAATATATTGCACATACGTGTGGATGCACAGAGTGGTTCAACTGTGGGCGACAGATTTCACACATAACTTTGGATCAATTTAAATAAACACCCGAAATGAAGGAAGGTGTCATCACCAGCAGCGTTGCCAGAGACACACCAGTTGGTCGCTACCACTTATGGCGCACCTTACGTACCATCCTATCCGGCCTCAACACGGTGAAGGTGTCAAAAATAAAAATTCTTTCGATTAAATTGAACAAAATTAAGAAAACTTCAAACTTGTGGTTGCATCAGTGAAGGAAAAGCGCGCGAGAGAGGAAGGGAGCAGAAAGGATGGAAACAATGGAAAACGCCACCACAATAAGAACGTCAAAGCAGGTCCCGCCGTTCCGTTTTTGGGAAAAAGGACACAAAAAAAATCTAACTCAAAGTTTTCCCACCCCAAAAAGCAACGATTTGGCAGCCTGTTTTCCTTCTTCTTTGAGTCTCACGATTTTCATTACTTTTGCAAACTCTTGCTCCCCGGAAGCGAATCGTTTCCAAGCTTGCCACCTGCATGAGTGGGTGGATGGGTCTGAATCGCCTGATCACAGTGACAAGCACGGTCTTGTGTCTTGAGCTTTCCTTCTGTCGCTAATGCTCTCGCCGTGTGTCAATGTGAGGACGCAATAAGCGCACATTGCTTCATCTTTCGGCGCGCTATAAAGAAGGGAAATTTATTGAAAATAGCAATCGAGCTGGTTGTTTTCAGAACATTTAAGATTTTTTCTTACCTTTCCATACAGAACAGAGGGGGAATGTTTTGGAAACATGATTTTTTATGTGTAGGGTTGTGATTTTATTACAGAAAACTATTTTATCATTCATTTTCCATAATACAAAATATTAACATATGTTTTAAGAATTGCAAAAGTTAAGAAAAATGGTTGAAAAGTCGTAGAACATACTAAGAACTAAAAATAAAACTGTAATTAAGTAAGTAAACAATCAATAACTAAAAAAAGAGCTGTGAGAAAAAACAAGGAAAAAGATAAAGTAAAAAACTGAAATGCAAATATAAAAACATATAGAATTAGTAGTAAAAAATTGTAAAAGCAACTGAAATAGTGATAAAGAAAAGTAAAAACACAAACAATTCAAATAAAAGATAATAAAAAAGAACTGTACTACAAAGCCATGGCAACTGCTCCATTGTTACGCAGCTTCAGCATCAGTTTTGAACTAATAATTATGGTGCATAAAATTGAAGCCAACTGCACCATGCTGAATGGACAACTTTAGTTACAACCGAGTGTGGAGCAAAAAGAAAGAAATAGTCGGAAAATTTGCATTAAATCAAACACGGTCCAAAGTGAAAATTCACCATCGCGCAAAGGAAACAACCATTGGAAAGGAAGGAAATAACATTCGTCCTTCCGAACTTCCACAAACACACAGCCATACATACTGAGGCACACCACGATGAAGTTGAGTTGAGCGTACGAATTTTTACCTTTTAATTCTCACCAGCATAACCACAATAGCTGAAGGTAGGATGTTTTTTTTTGCTCTCTATGCATTTATCTAAACTTTTTTTTTACTTCTTATGTTCACTACTCTCGCATACACTGGCTCACTCAGGTGTTCGTTACGCTTGAACGGAGTCTTTTCTTTGTGGGGCACAACAGTGGAAGCTACAGTAAAGAAGTGAAGGAAAAAAAGCGTATGCTACAACCATGAAACTGGGTGCAATTGCTGACCAGCGCAAGCTTGCTCGGAGATGCAAATTTGTGTAATGGAAGCAAAAAACTAAAAAACCATGGTAGAACTTTAAACAATATGATGACTTCTACACGTTTTGTACAGATAAAAGAGCCATAAAAAAGTGCACATGAGTAGAAAAGATAACAAAACAGCAACAGATAGAAAGAGAGGGAGGAGGAAAAAACTACTCGCTCGCATTCCCTTTTTTTACCCAGAGAATGGCCAGAAGTGAAGCAAATTGTCTAGAAAACGAGTGGCCAAAAGGAATTGCAGTAGTAGAACAACAGCAGGAACAAAAAAAAAACCTTTGTACAACATATTCTCATGCACATTTTGCCCTTAGAAGCATCAAGCGGTGGAGCATTCAGCCTGAGGCAAATGAGTGGCGGTTTTTGGGTTGGTACGGGATTCCATCCGTGACCACAACAACAGCAAGAAGTTTATCCCTTTTTTGTTGCTATCCCATATCCCGTACCACGTAGCAGAGAAATATGCTGACCAGCTTTGTCCGGTTACTCTGGCACAACAACTCTCCAATGATCAAACTCCAATGGTTCATAATTGATCGGTGCTTAGGTGCGTTTTTTCCTTAGGAATATTTACACCAACAAAAGGTGGTGTAGCCAGTTGGTCAATGTATGATCGACTTTAGATGAGAGATATTTGGTGAATTGTCGATCGAATGGTTTTGCGAATGGAATTGTTAATTCAATGGCAGTGCAGTAGAACGCAAGTAAGGGAAGATTAGCCTAGAGAACAATACGTGTAACATAAATTGTACAAAATGTTTCCCTGTTTCGAAAAGCGAAAACATCTACGGGAGAAAGGTAGCATTTTTTTGTTTTGTTTTTTTTGGTTACCATTTTATTATTTTTATCTTTCCATTGTCACGGATTTTATCATTCACCGTGTAGCAATGCTTTATTCCGCTAGATTTAAGAGACGCTTTTTCCATTGTCCTCCTGTTCTAGGTTCGCATATTTTTGAGATGCAGTTTTGATTACAAATACACATACAAAACCGGTGTGTGTGTATGTGTGCAATGCAGTAGCAATATGGACAAAATGCATTCCAAAAAAAACATCGTTCACATTCACCTCTAAATGGTAAGGGATGTGTAAAATTCGATGGGAACAAAACGGCGTACCCGGGACAGTAGTGTGAGTAGTAGTTGTGGTGAGGAGAAAAAAGGGGACACGAATTCGCACACCAGGGAAGCTTCCCTATGGTAGGAAGAATTAAAATCAGCATCCTTCATCGCACGTACACGTGCTGCAACGAGGTTGGTGCATTTGTCCATTACTGTACGATTGTTGTTTCGATGCACTATGAATGCAACGAACTTCCCTTGATGCAACCTAAGGATGTTTTAGGTGGAATTTTTACTACAAAATCCATTAAAAATACTAAAAAAATTATTGAAAAATGTTTTTACAGGGTTTTTGAATTGAGTTGTTTCATTGCTTTCTGGATTTTTTCCAAGTTGAACTAGAATGTTTCTAGGTAGAAGTAGATTTATTTGCATCTTTTTACGAGAAATCCTATCTCACGAGAAATCCTTGTACAGAATCAGCTTAATTTCAAAAAAATCTAACAACAACTACTTCGACACATTCTAGTTCAACTTGAACAGAATCCAGAAATGACTTAAATTTCGTCAAAAGTCATTAAAGCGGTGCATCTACAATACCGGTTTGAGGTGTTTAACTATCGATGCAATCAGATACGATTGCAATTTGTGTATTTGTGCGACAGTCAAATTATAAAACATGTTGGCTAATAATATGCTCTCTCTCTCTCTCTCTCTCTCTCTCGCTTCCTATTTTGCCATACCAGTGAACCCAGCGGCCATTAAATGTATTACCGAAAATTCGCGAATCACGCATGCACACACACGCAGTTTGCAGTTTTGGTCACGGTCCGTAGCATCCAGCTACCTTATCGGTGCAATATAATCAGCTCATTAAAAGTGTCCCCCCGGTAATTCGTACCACACACACACAGGACAGGACACAGAATATGTTTGACTGAAGAAAAAAGAAAAACAACCCCCGAGAAAGCTTTCCCGGACAGAGAGACACGCGCGAAAAAAGGGGAACTTTATTTTAGCAGTTTTAGCAACAAAGTGTCCTGCGTTGTTATCCTGAATTACAATCGGTCGCCATTATACATACATTTCGCTTTGTTGTGTGGTTGGTCGTTTCCAATTGCTCGTTTCCACCACGTTTGACCGCTCCGGCCCGGGTTGAAGGGGTAAGAAGCAAAAAAAAGCCCTTTTTCGTCCTGTTTGGTCCTGGAACCAGAAATCAACCAGCGTGCTAAAAATTATGAGCATCGCAACTGCAAAACTGTTGGGTTCTGTTTTTGGGTGCAGCAGCCGCTTTTTGGTCCCAAACTCCGGGAGCTTTTCACTCAAAAAAAACGGATTGTGCCACGGTGGAGGTGGAGCAAAACGGGAATGGTAAACGGGAATGGAAAACACGTGAAACACGGGACGCCAACAACTTCTGACCGACTGACTGACCGTGGTTCGAGCGAATTTCACCCATGGACGATCCACCGTGCTTGCATTTGCATTGAAAGTATTTAAAACTATTTTTCGCTACTTCTCTTCGTGTGTCTTTTTTCTCTCTCTCTCTTCCTTTCTGAATGCTTTTTTTTATGTTTATGTTATAAATACTCATTTATGTTTTTCCGACTTCCATGCGGTTCTTTGCTGGATCTTCGTGTTTTGTAAGGTTTTATTCGCCGGCTGCTATTTTCCTTTGTCCACTCACAATTCCCTTTGCACGTGTGTGTGTTTTTTGTTTTTTTTTTTTTTTTTAGAAGAATTATTTTTACTATCTACTGTACCATAACTTTCGCTGTTCGGTCTTCGTCCTGGGGCAGCGTTCCTAGCTCTCCCCGGCCCACCTCCCCAGAAGGTCCTTTCTGAGCGGTGTCATTTGGTGTTGGGTTGGGTTTGGGGTGTGTCTGTATAATGAGTACAGCAGCGGCCACAGCATAAGGCGCCGTTTTGTTTGAGGTTATTTTTTTCAAGTAGAAGCGATTTTATGTTGCAACTGCAATTGGGGTGTGGGGGGTTTCTTTGGTGAGCTTGCGAAAAATAAAACGCAAACAAAGTATATGCTGGACAATAATCTTTTGGGGTTGGAAATGTTCGCTAGTTCTATCTACCTTGGAACGATTGTTTGAATATGATTTTTGGTGATCTCACTTCCTCTCTAAAGGATCAGTAATGCTTATAGTTTGTTTGTTTGTTTGTTTAATTTTTTTCTAAAATAAATATTTTCCAGATATTTAACCACTAATCATGTTTTAGATGAGGAAAGCAAGAAACAAGACATGGAAAAAGGTTAATGCATTGTTGAAAACCTATTGCAACCTTGTTCCTCGTGAGAACAGGCTCTCAAACGTCATTTACAAGAACTCATTGCTGTTGAAAGCCAGCAACAGAGTGTGCGAGCAAAAAAACAGCAACACAAAGTTCATGTAAGTAAGTAATTACATGTCCCGCGCTACCGGACACTGGTCACCTGGTTGCAAAGCTTTGACCCTGGAGGGGGGACTCGATCGACCTGACACCCATTACCCACGGTTTGCTCTGGCAGACCGTTCCGGTTCAGCTGCGAACCACCCGTGGGTCACCTTTTATCCGCAGGACTCTGAAGAACCCAACGCAACTGGGACTGGTGGCAAATTGGCAAATTAATGAAGTTACCGGCAAACTTAAGCTGTAAGAAAAAAACAGCAAAAAAACATAACATAACATAACAGCACCAACATGACGGCGGACAAACGACAATGCGTCCCGAATGCAAATGGCTAATGAAGTACAGAACCGACCATGTTTCATTGTGTGTTTATGTTGATTAAAAATTGCTTTCCAACGCACTTCAGGGTACAAAAATGGCAAATAAAAATGGCATGAGTAGTGTAAAAGTGTGAAACAGAACGGATTATTTCATGTAGCTTTCTTTATAGCTCTAGTGAAGGAAATGAATATTATTACAAATTTGTGATTGTAATCAAACGCAAATAAGAAAGGAAAATAAAAGTAGTTTTTGAAATGCAAGAGTAAAGTCAAGATGAAGTAGAATATGCAGAGGTAGAAGTGGAATCTTTTGTCCATTCTCGAGCTATTGCTAAATATAATCATTTCTATGCCAAGATTTCATATCTTATAACATTTAATTACAAAAGGATATTCGGGGGAAAAACTATATACATTTCAAGTTCAGCTTACAAAAAGTTTGAAAACATAACAAGAAAGGAAAAGTATTACAAAAAGAAGGAAAATTTATAGAAAAAAGAAATGGTTTTCGAATAAAACTGTGAGGTATCAAAATAAATACGAAATGAAGAAAACCCAATCAAATCACTCAAGGCATAAAATTGTAATAAAGAAATTTTCTTCTCATTTTGATTGATTACGCATCAGTTCATGCACATATGCACAAAATAAAAGACAAATCGGTAGCAATAGCAAATCTCATCCATGACATTTCAAGCTTTGTAACCATTTCTAGATGCGATGAGGGAAATACATAAAAACTTTTCATCCCAACATCGGAAGTAAGAAAGAGGAGTTCCAATTGTGCCTACCTTTTATTAGATGTCCATGCTGCACTGTAGCACAATGCGTCATTATATTACTGTTGGAGTCAAATTCGATTGAAAATATACAAAATCCACAGGTTTTCTTTTGTGTTGCTTTCGGATGTCGATTGCACTTTTCTCCTTGTACTTCTTGTGCAGTTCCGTTCAATGTCTATCGAATGTCTTCTACCGAGGTCGAACATTCAATCTAGAACCAATTTCATTCCAGTCATTGCATTCGGAACCCAGTTCAGGTCCGATTTTGTATAACATTGCCTGGCCGCTGCAACGAGGGGACATGAGACACTCCTGTACCATGGGATGAATTTGTTGGATTTTGCAATGAAAGGATACGATATCAATACGGACCGGACTCGGTACTTTATGTGCATCAGCCTTACACACACATACACAAACAGCCCTGGAAGGATGATGGCTTTGTTCGGAAGGGAAAATTGTACAAATTTAATTTCATGCCCACCACCAAGAACGGGTGTCGTTGCGTTAAATATTCTTTTTTACATGCGTCGGTGGCATCACCGATTGGACACAGCGCGTGCGATGGATTGCAAAATGCCCCTTTGCCTTTAAAAATATAAAGCAAAAGTGCAGTTTGATGAAAAAAAAAGCAGGAGCAAAACCCACTGCTTTGGCCTGATTAAACGCCGAAACCATCGGTGACGATCGCATTGCATTTGGACGAGTGTGGAAACTCCTGTGCCAGGATATGAGGTAGGCCACTGCACCAACACTACCATTCGCGGGAAATATACAGCATCGAAACCCGGCCAGGACTTAATGTTGATTGGCGTTTTTACGTGCCAGCTGCTCAGGGTTCGGCAGCAATTCCCTTTTCCCGTCCACCGGATCCCTTCTTCCACCACCGTCGAACTCACTACGACGCACACATACATGCACAGGCACACAGTTTGTTTCCTTGTGTTTCCCTTCCGTTATGCTGTTTTATTTCCCTTTTCTGCGTTTTACTTTGGAGTGTCATTTCGCTCACTGTCCTGCCACTGCGTTCTCTTTCGACCGTACGAAAGCAAATTCAACAATCAACCAATACATACGCACGCAATCAAACCGTGGCCATTTTCCGACGATCCTTTCCCGGTTTGTTGTTGATGATGATGGTGAACCAAACGAAAAGAGAGAAGAGAAAAAAACAGTAGAAGCATTAAATAAAACAGAACCGACTTATGCATCATGTCGAAATGGCCTATTGCCATTATGCTAGCGATCTATGCTCGACACGGGGAAAAAGCCTTGTGCCGGTGAGATCGTCCTCGTACTCCACAAAGTCACCGACGGACAGCTATTGTTTTCAACTCGCAAAGGAGTTAAACAACAGCCTAAAGAATGTTGTAAAAATAATTACACAAAAGGAGTTTCTCTTTGCTTTGTTTTTTTTTGCTGCTCTTTGCTTTTTGCTGCTTCTCACACAAGCATCCTTCTCTTCTGCTTCATAAATTACGCAAAGGACTAAGCGTACACATTCAATTAAGGTGCGCACGTATGATTACGCACAAGGATGAGTTGCTGCTAATCAACTGTCCCGTTTGGTTTTGAGTGAAGGCCATTTATGTTTAATTTATACGTTTTAATTTTTGTGTCAGTTTTGCTTTCAATATGCTCAATATGTTGCATCAACAATTTTCTTGTTTCTTTATCTCTCGTGATTAAATTGTTGTATAACAAAAAAAATCGTTTTATATAGGGAATTTTACCTAACAAAAAATTGAAAAAAAAATGCAATAACGAACCCTTTTAAGGACTTTTTTTTTGTCCTAAAAATTAGTCATTATGGAATGCTACATTTATATTATGCTGTCTTCAGCAGATTCTTCACCAGAACTCGGCCGAAGTGTTCTTACTGCAATATATTAAAAAAAAAAACACACACACACACATAAAAAACCCGTCATATAAATCTGTCAAACAGGATGGGAACGATTCTACAAAAGAGGGAGGATCTTTGAAACACTTCTTCACCTTAAGGACACTCAGCTGCATGCTGGCTCACATGTACCGCTTGTTATGCATGGCCAGTGGAAGAAAGCAAAGCCAAAAAAAATAGGGAAGCACTACTAAAATGTGCTACCTTTGCATCGGTGCACTTTCTTTGTTCGTCATCGGTACGATACTTTGGAAACGGATTTACCATCGTTCCGAAAAATATCGCCTAAAAACCTCCCCCACCGCCCCAAGCTATCCGGAAGCGACGTACCGGACGCCAAGGACCAAAATAAAAATCCGTAGGAAAAATACTTCATTTCCGGGGTGCTCATTCCGGAATGGTTCTTCATGAGAGGTCCTCCAGCGGTCGTTAGTTTCAGAAGTCAACATTTTGGAGCATTCCACGTTGAGGGTCTGATGGGGGATGGGCGGGGAAAACCAGATCAACGATGGGTGAGTTTTCCTATGTGTTGCTTCGTATGAAAAAGGATACTGGTTTTGCTGAGTGGAAATTGGGGATGTGAACCTGATGGATAAGTGAATCGGTACTGTTGATAAACAAGGCGTACTAAATGCGAAGTTTTCTAACGATACCGAAATGCGTTTACTGGGTGCGGTTAAGAAGATATCTTTACTACGGAAAGCTTATCAATTTTTTTAAATTTATTTGTAGAGAACATTAAAATGTTCGCAAAAAGGTCAGATAGATGGATAAATATTTCATTAGATCAGGACACTTTTGAAGTAAATTCATAATGGTTCTTTTTTATTCTAAAACTATATATAAGATTGTAAAGATATGTTTTAAACTTTAAATATAATTCATTAGCATCTTTTCAAGAGATCTATTAGTCAAAATTAAAATGGAAACAGTTTATGTAACAGAAAGTATAATATTTATTATAAAACTCATTTTATCTAAAAAACAACATAAAATTTGACTTTGTCAAAAACAATTTGGAAATGGTAGAGAATTAAATTTTTAAAAATAGTTTAAATTAAATTCAATGAAAATTAAAAATAGTTAGCTAAAGTAAGTAAACATTTAATTTCAACCCGGTTTATCGAACTCTTGCAGTTTGCTCCTTGCAGTACACGCAGTACCCGCCTGTTGTTTGGCCATCCTCAAGCGCCGATCCAGCCGAACACAACATAAAAATGCGTGCGAAGGAATCAAACTTTGCCGAGCGTAAGCCGAACGGCCGAATGCCGTGCCGGTCCGAACACGCCATGGCTGTTCGGGTAGTGGCTTCGGAACGACCGCGTGCCGTTCGGGCTTGGGCACACATTTCAAAATTGCCTCTCAAAGCGTGCGGATGTACGCCGTCCGTACTCGCGTCGAGTGTTGGGTTTTGAATTCTACCAGTGCTACGTAAAATGTGAGTATTGTGGGCCCTGCAACCCGGGGTGTCTCTTGTGGCATAAAATATTCGTCCGGAAAATACCCCCCCCACCCGGTGGGAGGAGGAAGTTCGATATAGATTTAATGTTTGGTGTGTTTTGGTGTTTCATAATACGCGTACCGGCATTGTTATTGGGCTTCAAAATGGGGAAAACGTGTGTGTGTGCGTAAAAGTGTGCCAGGTTTGCGTGTGTATTGCAGTGTACGAGAAGCTTGTGCAATCGCGGAATAGTTTTTTGGATAATAAAAAAGTGCGTCACACAAAATGCTAAACTGGTTCCATGCACCACCTGCAATAAGTGTTGTGTTTTAGTTGTGGTAGTAATAATAAAGCGCGTCGTGTGACTTTAGTGATAGGAGAAAGAATAAAAGAATATCCTGCAGACAAACACACGCACACTAATTTGACAACGCAGTGTTCTGCTTAGTGGACGGTGGAGGCTCGCATCTCTGACTAACGAGAACGAGTGTAGGAAGAGTAAAAAGAAGCGAAAACACAAAACAGGCGAAAAGAAATAAATCGAAATGCTCATGATGGATACACACAATTTTAGATCAAATCAATTGGCTCTAATCAAGAGCACACGAGAATGCTGCGCTAACCATAATGTAGCGTCCAGCTTGGTGCTGCGGCTTCTGCTGCTAGTGGTGCGTGTATGAGAGTGTGTGAGAAACAAGCGGTTTGCCACCATTCACTGGTATCGGGCCGTTTACCTACACGAGGTGGAAGAGCGAAACGCAACAAAGAATAAAAAAAGCAGCAGCAAACGACCAATCCTCGTGGATGACGTGCTGACGATAACGAAAATGTGTGATAACAAACCGTTTTAGCCGTTTTATGCGCGCCCCATTACGTACGTCTGTGCTGCTTTACATACACATGCGGCTGTGTTGCGGCTATGCTTAACGTGTGGAAAGTTGTTGCGTGCGGCATTGTTGTTGTTGTTAGTAAAGAGAGTAAGCGTGTGGAATAGTTCAGTAGTGAACCGCACACTGAAGGTTTAAACTAGGCTTTGTAAACATGGTTTTTATAGTTGACAGTGACGCGTGCAGTTTGTTTTTGGAATTTTGAATTTGAATTTTGGAAAACGTCAAAAAAATGTCAAAGATTGCATCAGCCGGCAAGGATACTACGTGGAGTGGAGGAGTGTTTAGTGAAATGAGTAGTGAATCACGTGAATTCCAGGGTCGCCGGGGAGGGCTTTATGTTTGCTTGCTTGTGAAGTGTTTATTTCTTTGTGACTGTGCTTGAAATCATCAACCGGAGCTGATGTGTATCAGGATAAGGAATAAGTATTCTTCTCATAGTGTTTTCTGCAGTTTTTGTTTGATCTATCATCTTACCAGGCCGGATATAGCAGTACATCAAAAGAGTTGTATTTGTCGAGCGAGCAGAGAACCATTGCAATCGATTCCACAAACCCGCTGCATACAGGGGCAAGATAAAAAGCGCTTTATCATACCGATCTACACACATCGACGACAAAGAGGCAGCACCCAAAACGCGTTTCATGTGACACCAGTGTGGAACGTAACTTGATGCTTGCCATGCTCGTGTGTGTGCGTGTGTACCTTTTATTAAAATTTGTAATGACTTTATCACAGCGACTTGTCCAACACACCACTCCGAGCCGAGAACAAGGCTTAGTTAGGCACACAAACCGATCTATCGCGCAACGGAGTATTTTGATTTTTCAATTACGATTATGATGAAATGGCACCGATAAGCGCGGGTTTTGGGTGACGATAACCGTAGCGTGCCTTTGGCTTGTGATAACACGGCATGCCTCGCACGGTTCGGACGCGCACCATGCTTTTATTTTGCCTGTTGTACAACAGCAAACGGTGCGCGCTCGACTGATGTGTACGGTGACATCGGTCGCCATGACACACCACACGGAAACGAGACCGCATGCAGGAAGTGATAAATTCATAAATTTAGCTACAGGATTGAGTAATGTGCCCGGTTCCCTCGGGCGGAATGCAAACGGAAAAATTGGGACCGGAAAATAAAAACCCCCTCTCTTCTCTTCTTACCGCTGAAATGCTGAGCTCTGAGCATTGTTGGAGATTTTCCATCGTTCGCATAAATTTCTTGAAGCATTTTTTCTGCAAAACACATAAATTCATATGAAACCTTTTCCTTTCTTTTTTTAATTCCCTAACCCGAACAAGCTGATCGACAGTATCGACAGCCGGAAAGAGGTTTCAGGCATCAGGGATCACACAGCAACACCAAGATGAAGATAAAAAAAACCGTTCATTAACCATTGAACCGTACTGCTGCAAATAAAAAAGGGAGACGAAAAGGAAAAAGAGAAAGAAAGCAAAATGCATTCTTCCAGAGGCGTCTCATCTTTCACAATGCAACTCAATACATAAACCAGACAAACACACACACACACACACAGACGTACTATCCATCTAAAGCTGATCCCGGATGTTAGACAACGGTGTGACGATCGTTATGTTCTGGGCTTTAGATCACGACACCTGGACAGACACGAAGAATGGTTGGGATAATGAAAATGCCGCATCGAAAGGACTTCCTATCTGATGGGAACCTCACCTGGTTGGATTTTAATTCCTATTGCTATTAATTCTACGATTTGAAGATCCGTCCGTTTGGGATATTTACGATCTTCCTGTCGGTAGAGGCGTAATATTCAAATGATGCCAATTTTTTGCTGAAGACGCAATTGCATGTCGCCATTTTTAAGAACTGCGTAAAATTCCACCACAACTCCCACACCGTGTGTGCGTCAAATTTGAACAGTTCTCAAGTACAACAAGGACATCAAGAAACACAAAAAAACCCTGAAGCACCACGCTTGAGTGCAGAATGGGGAGTTGATTTTCCTTTTGCTGTTGTTGCTCTAGTTGTTCGTCACATACCACTCCTCAGTTCATTACACCCAAACCGGCTTAAAAATCCCGAGCTTCTGGTTCAAGAGCCTCTTCATCGGATATTGTGTTTTTCGCGAAAAATGCACTCCCCATTTTACGGTCGCGTGCACTGCGAATGCAGCAAAAGAGGCGAGGGGGGAGGAGAACTGTGACGGTTGGGCGCAAGATGCAGGAGCAGGAGATTCACTTTCCCGGTGTGTCCCTTTTGCGATGACAGAAAGGCACGTTTCCTGTATGGGAAGCGGCATACGGCTAAGTTGGGGAAGGATTTTCGGTAGTCCAGAGGAGAAGGATGCTGTTTTTGGAGAGTTCTTGTAAAGCATCTTGTTGGGGTTTCTTTCGGTTTTTGGCGAAAGAAAAGGATTTGCTATCTGATGGTACGGTGCGTTGCCCTTTAGGGCCGCGTTTCTGTTTTAGGCGGGAAAAGATAAAGTATGCAACATAATGAATGGCATACTTTTGAGAAGGTACTAGCTAATGAGCTGAAGAAAGACCAAGCTTTACTTTACATTACTGTGTATGTTGGAAAAGGTGTGTATTAGCAAGAACCAAAAACTAGTCATCTCGGCATTGCCATCACATTGTTGAATAATGGTCTTTTTTGACACAATCATGAAGGAATTTCCTTTTTTTGCTGTCAGTTTGACAGAAAGATTGTGCACAATATATTGGCAAAGGATGCCACCATCTGTCACCCTCAGATTGGTGACAATACGGACGAGAAGTTCATTAATAAATTCCTCTTAATCATCCATATTTTCTATCCAGGGATATCATCCCGTCTGGCAATTGAGGATTGAGTAGAACGATCGATCGTAGAATTCATTTCTTCTTGCGTTGAAGTTCGAAAGGATAGTACTGAGCAAGTTGCGTTACGTTCCATTTGCTATTGCTGGTAGCTCTCAGTCTTTCGTTCAGTTTCAGTTCTTCATATCCACTGACTGAACGATGTGGGTATGGTATAAATCAAATCTTACTTGAAAACTTCCTTCCCCAAAGAAAGGGGAATATCCTGGCGAAGGAAGAGTACAGAAGGTAGGGATTTGGTAAGATATCCTCACCGTAAGCCGTGGGTGATCGGTAGGTGGCTAGAAAGCCGGGCAAAAATAAATCCGGATGTCTCCGTGCGGTGCAGAAGAAGAAGCTCGGAATTGTTGGAAAATAAAAACTTCTGCCCAGCGTCACGTGAGGAACGTTCGGCGGGGCTTCTTCGTATAAAGAACTCTTACTTCCGCTTTTTGATATCTTGCGTTCGATTTGCCAACTTTTCGTGACGTGGTTCTTTCGACCTCGGGTTTCGATTCCTGGTTGCAGTACAGCCTGTAGTATCCTCACGTAGATAAAAGAAGACGGAAAGCGTACAAGTGACAGAATAGTCGAACGGACAAAATACCAAAAAAATGCTGCTCCAAATGGAAACGCTTAACGTAAAAGAATCGACCAACTGGTACGGCTGGTATTGGAGAGTTTGGGGTTTTTTTGTCTTTTTATTCTCTCCCCAACAAACACGTAACAAACAGACCAGATCAAACCTAGCGCACAGGATGGCTAGAAGGAAGAAATAGTCTAAAGGAACTGTCCAACTAGTGGGACAAAAAGTCCCCCTTTCCGAGGGAGGAGTAAAACTCAGGAGTACGAAACCTGTGCTTCCGAACTTAGGACAGTAGATGTCCGATTCAAAAAAAAAACAATGCCAAACCGTGACAACCGGCCAGTGCTGCTGGGTGGCGGAATCGAATGGTAACTTTTGAAATAAATTTTAAACTTGTTCTCCCATAAACACCCTTCAAGTCGGTTGTCTTTGTATTTGCGTGCTTTTTTTTGTCTTTCTTTCGCTTTTAACGCTGCAAGGTTCGGATGCTGTCCGAATGGAAGACGATGAACTTTTTCCCTTGGACTAAGATGATTTTTGTTTTGTTTCAAATGTAGCTACCATTCTTTGGTTTGTTTTTTTTTCCTGTGTGGACACTGTCGAACAGAACTCTTGGAAGGAAAATTCTTTTCCTAATGGTTTATTTTTTCTGTAGAAACTGTCAGCAAAAATTGGTTATTTTGTGCAGTATGGTCAACCGTATTTTTCGATCACGCTTTCGTCTGCATGGGTGAAAGATAGTTTTTGTATGATTTGATGCAATGCATTGCAATGCGCGGCATCAAGAAAAATATTTTATAGGATAAAAAAAAGTTGCTTCTTTGTTTTGCAAAAGTTGCTATAAGAAAAAGAAAGTACTTTCCAATATTACTTTGAGCAGGCAAACAAGGAAAAAATAATAAGAAAGAATAAAACTTACTAACAGAGGTGTTCATTAGAGAGGAAAAAATCAGTACTAAAACATTTCATTTTTCTTGTTGTGACTTTGCTTCTTGAGTGCAAAATGATTCATTTTGAAGAAGGAGAAATTATTTACAGAACATTCTGTCACGTGTTTCAAAGAGTAGAAGATAAATCATTCACTATAATAAACCGCATCCGGGTTTTGTCGATTAGTGATGGCGAAGAACTATTTGCTCGAGTTGTCAAAGGAGAACTTAAAAAGTTTTATATGCACAAACAAACTGTCACCTTTTCGATCGTTTGAAGTTGTCTTGCCGGTGACTCAACAAGAATCAACCCGGTACGTGCAGCTTTATGGCCTCCAAAAACCATGACACTCGTGGTGCTGGTGGTGCTGTAATGCTGTAGAAAAGAGAAAAAGCACCCGACACTGGTGGAGATGATGCATCACGTCGGAAAGAGAACAGTTTCTGTTTCTTATCGAAGCCTCCGGGCCCGGTTTGGCACCTGATAACGTGTGTCAAAGCGATGGTTTTCGCTTTCCCAAAAAAGTGGTTTTATTGTACGGCCTGCTGCACTGGGAACACTGTACGAGATGAACACCTTTTTTTTTGGCCGTACGAGTGTATGTAAGTACGACGTCATTCTGTTTCTGTAGAGTCATAGGACACGAAGGATACTCGGTATCACCTGTATCGGAGATTGATGAGATTTTGCGCAAAAACCCACCGACTCGTGATGGTGACAAACTACGTACGGGGACAGCCAAAGGCCAGCTCAAAATAAACAAAAATGCCCATGAACGAACGAAACGGCGATAAAGCGCTTATCTGGAATGCGTGCGTTGAATATGCTGATATTGGCCAGATAAAGATAATTGGTGCCGGTGTTTTTTTTTGTTACCTTTTTTTTGCTGCACGGTATCGGTTGAGCTTATTTTTAGTGGTACACCACGTCAATGCGAGGTAAACCGATGGTAATTAGTGGTCCTATTCGAGCAGCTGTTTTATTTTTGCTGTTGTAATTTCGAGCAACAAATTCACAACTCCACCAACTAACCACAACCAACGTTCAAAACAAAATGAAAGTCGTAGCTTTCCTTTAGGTGGAAACGACTAATAAATTAACGTTGTGTTTGTGTGTGGCATGAAGAAAAACGTAAAATCAAACCTTGCACGCGACAAACACCGAAGCCTAACAAACCAAAACAACACACCGTAAACCTGATGGTGCGTCGTTGCATACGAAAAATCTAGTCGTTTAGATATCCTCACTCAAACACACACACGCAAACACTCATTGATGTTGGGTTTGGAAAAGCGTTAGTACTCTGCACGCCATGGCTATCGTTTGAGTTTTCCTGCTTCGTCATCAAAACCAAACGCTACTTGCCAATGTTAGTCAGTGTGGAGGAGGAGGTACCGAGCGCACGTCATCTTGTGAAAGAAACCAGATGCATTCACCAGGGTTTTTTAGGAAGGAAAGGCAAGAGTTGTGAAGAACACGCGATTGAATTGCGTTTCATTTTCCATACCTTTTGTAGTCACTGCACACACACACACTCGGAACTCGGAATCGGCAAGTGGTCACACGTGCCCACCGTTTTTCGTTGTAGTAGAATCGAATACTACGTTTGGCGGGAAATTGGAAAAAAGTCGTTCGGCGTAAAGAAAAAGGGAAAATGCGCCAAGAGCGGGCGGAAAGGGGAATTTGTCGGATGGAGAATTCTAACCCTCCTCCCATCCCCAAAAACTCATCGTGTTGTGTGTTGGTGTGGTGTATATGTACGAGGGAAAAAGTTCAAGTTCAGCCATGTTTTGTCTTCAGGAGGGTTTTTTTAAGGAGGAGGAGTAGGATGGTAAACGATGACGACGCCGACGTTGGCCACAAATACACTTTCGCTTTCGTCTTCGGATGGTGTAGTGTTGCAGTGTGCGTGTGTGTGTGTGTGTGTAAAAGAGCGGGAAAATTCAATGCCTAGAACTGAACAAACGGCGGCGGGTGCGACTGGTCATGACAACAAGTAGCCTCGTCCGCATTCGGTTATTTTAAGATCTTCCCATTCTTATCGTCTTCCAAAAGTCGTGCAAAAGGTTTTGAGTTAAGTAAACATCGCGAGACATGAACTGTGTGAGAGACTCTTGACTACTTCCGGCGGTTAGTGGTGAAGGAAGTCAACCATCAAGAATAGTGTCTATTTCGAGTAAAGGAGAAAATGCGAATTGAAGCAAAATCTTCTTGAGGTGTAAGGTTTCGGTAGGGATTTCTTCTTGTTCAAGGTTTGGTTTGATATCTTCCAAAATACGATTTGGACACATGACTCTAGATATTTAAGGATCATTGAGGAAATAACCTTCTAAAACTGGGAATTCAGAATATATCAAAATGACCTCAGGATATAACCTCCAATGTTATTTCCATTGTCCACTTTGCATCAATCTCTTTCAACATCATTAGCAGAACAAATGGTAACATTTACTCGATCAAGATGCAGTCTTTCATCCGCAGATTCAAGCATCAAACATTTGCATCTGTTTCCACATTCAAATCATATGCCCAGCGGAATCGCTGATCCAGCGGCTTTATGGCGGAAGATTAATTTATGATCGTTTTCGCAGTCAATTATACAATCTTCACCCACATTTTGAGCCTGAGCCAATTATAATCGCGTGCCCAAACTGTGGCCGGTGGATTAGACATTGGTACCCTGCCCAGTAAACAACAGCACCCTCCCCCCTTTTGGATAACATTTGCTTGTCAACCTTTTTTCGTACAGCGACATAAAACTGTGTTTTCTCCAAAAAGTTTGTCCTACAGGCAGGAGAAAGCGCTCCGTGTGCGGGTTACGCGATTCGGGAATCGGGATTTTATCGTTTGTTTATGGAAAATTTCCTGACCCTCGTCCTTCCCCGGGTTTTTTTCTCTTAGGCTCCCCCCCCGGCTGCAGGAGCTGATCGATGTCATAATGGCGAAAGATAGACGTCTTGCGATTGTGGCCTTTTTTTCCCGAATTTTCTTCCCCAATTTTTGGCCATTGTTTTATTAGGGCCACAATCGTTAAGAACACACACACATACACCTTTTGATTTTCCTTGCGAGACAACAGCGGGTTCACGTGCTCCTGTACGCGTTTTCCCATTTTCATGATAACGGCACGTAAATTATATGCTCACGTTATTGATATGAGTGCCATAAACATTCAATGGCAAAGTCGGCACCGATTTTTGGGGTTGTCGTGTAGTTTTTTTCTTGTTAGGTGGAGGTGGAAGAGAAATAGTGGAAAACTAGAGCATGGTCTGATGGTCGAATATACACCGGAAGTGGTCGCCAATGTGTTCCCGCAGGAACTCCGAAGCGAAACGAATGGGGAACGGTAAATAAAAAAGAAAATATGGAATTTATTTTTTTCCAACAAAAGAGGAGATCCAAGGAGCGCAAAGAAACTCCTTCTCCCACACTTCAAGCACAATTCTTCATGGACGCAAGTTGACCATTTTGAGTGTGGAGGACGGGAAACAAACAACAAAACACACACACACACACTATCCCGCCACGCGTTCCCGCGGCCAGGGAGCGTTTACGCGTGCGAGCGTACGAATAAAATATCAATTAATCTAAATGGTTGTGTTTCGACGATTTATATCCGGCTTACAGAAGTACACATGGATGCCCAACATACAGCCACGTAAAGGATGCGTGCGGAAGTAGCTAAACATTATTGGCCCGGTGGTGATTTTTTATACTTGTTCGGTTCCTTGACGGTGTACGGGGTTTTTCGGTTTTACGCGATAACACTACATCCATTGGTTGAGATATCGAGATTCAAGATGAAGT
This sequence comes from Anopheles funestus, assembly GCF_943734845.2. Lineage (NCBI taxonomy): Eukaryota > Metazoa > Arthropoda > Insecta > Diptera > Culicidae > Anopheles > Anopheles funestus. Next base: position 8,689,640 of record NC_064599.1, read on the forward strand.
ACGTCGGTACGGTGGTGTGTGAGTTCCAGCAATATATTATGTTGTTTGTTGCTGATTGCCGAACACGAGATATGGACCGTTCCTTCCCAAGGGCAAACCATTGTACCTACGGCATTCCCGGGTTTTGCAAAAAAAAACCGTGTCGATTGCAGTACCGAAGGACTTAAAAATGCTCGCATGAATAATGTACTACGTATAATAAGAAACTTTAACTTGCAAGAAACAATTAAAGTTTGGCAAATTGTATACATTTGACTGGTTGATTTCTTTTTTTTCTTTCGAAATCATCTTTATTACGCTAGCTTTCACTTTAGCGCTGACCAATGTCGGTTGCGGTGGACATAAAATTATAGCCGCAAAACTTTTATCCGAAGGTTACGGATAATTAGCAAGAGTGTCGTTAAGGCACTTGCGTACGCACAAAAAAAAAGTCCCGTTCCGCGGACCGGCATAAAAGCAAACCGAACAGACAGGCTCTTGTACGTCCTTGAATTATGAGAGCTTATGCCTGTTCGGGCAAAACATCTGCCCATCGTTTATCGTTTCACCATTTGCGTTGGTCGATGTCGTCTGCGCTAGCGAAATATACGGGCCACGGCACAATCGTGTGTTAATTGAACATAAATCGATGAGCAGCAGCATTAGTGCGGGGACGATTTTTATTCTTCTGTTTTCCTGTTTTTTTTACATCTAGACATCTAGAGTACAGACGCAGAAATGTGCAGAAAGAAAAAGTGAAGACGTTAATGTGATGTCATAATTATTGGGAAGCTGGTGTAGGTTGGACTGTTTTGTTCTCGGGTATGATCAGTTTAGGGTTTTGTTTTTCTTTCTTTATTTTACTAATATATAAAAGGGACTAATATAAATTAATGACACTTATAGACTCTATTTTTAAACTTGTTTATTATGAAAATTTATTCGGCTGATAAGGAAACAACATTTCTTGAAGTTTTTTCACATTTTGTTGCAACTAGAAGAACATTTGTTTTTCGTTTCCTACTGCTTGCTAACAACTTGCAACTTTCGCTCTTCTGTTTTGCTGTTGTTTTTGGAAGCTCTTGCGCCTCCACCCGAGGAAAGCTTTCTATTTTTAAAAAGAAACCTGGTTTTTTGGACCCATATTCATGGTATTCCTGTTTCAATTTTCCTTTCCTGAAGCGGTTTTGAAGTAAGATGAACTGTTGGTTTCTATTTTTTTTTTGCAAAATTCTCTCTTTACCTTTCTAGTTTTAACACTGGTCAAACAATATACACATGCTTCGGCACCCCTCGTAGGTGAGGGGAAAAAGAAATGCAACAGAAGAGTATGGAAAGTGAGCTTAAAATTTATACTCGAAAGAAAACACCAAAAGAAGAAAAAAGTAAAACGAAATAAAAAAAAATAATTCATCTGTAACAGTTACAGAACGTCGAAGTACAGAAACCAAACTGGATAAAAACATAAGAACAAAACAAAAAAAAGCGCACAGCGCAAAAAAAGCGAAGTATCGAAAAAAGAAAATCATACGAAACAAAAATGCTACTTTTCCATCGGAAACGAGGCTGGAAAAATTATTCAACTAGCCCCTAGTTTCTTTCCCCATCACTCTCCCATTCACCCCCCTCGGGCCACCCTTCTTGTATGGGGAACAGAACACAGGATAAAAAAAAACTCCCTTAGATCGGAAAAAGGCGAAAAGTTTTATAATTTATTTCGAAACTTTTCATGAGCTTTTTATTTTGGATCATTTTGTTTTGTTGCGTGGTGTTTTTTTCTCTCTTTCTCTCTATTTCGTTACCTTCTTTCTCTGGTGAGTTGTTGAGTTCTGGTATATGTTCTGCGGTGTTGTCCCTGTGCGCGATCACGGTCGTGTCAGTATCGTCAACGGTTGATGTTCGGTCCACCGGAGCGGGGCTTGATGTGGGGGCAACAACGACCAACAAAAAAAATCGAAACAACATAAAATAAAGTATTACTATCCTGTAACAACCTTGCGCTGGCTGGGTTCCTTTTTTGGTTGGAGGATGGGCCGGTGCCGAAGGATTTGGTAATGGATAAGGAAGAACTTCCGTTCAGAGGATTAGATTAATATAGCGCTGAAGAGCTTGTGCTGATGGACGTGATGGAAGTTTTAAATGTTGTTTCACAATCATTGGATGCTTTTCATTGTTAAAGTGTGAGGGATTTGCACAAAATTATGTCCAGTGTGGTTCCTATTTGGCTAACAGCTTAACGCAGTGAGATGATACCATCTTCAAATCTTCATGTTTTTTGTGTTTGTATAAATCCACAATAAACTAAACCTAAAAATTATTTCCAAAACAACTCTTTCGTCTCCCAACATTGTGCAAAAATTTACATTCGACTCACTTTCTGTGTGAAGAAGAAAGACACACGAAACGATCAGTGTTCACAGTGGATGGGACTTTACCCGGGAATTACCTTTACGTTTTTTGGGGAAGTTATTTGGATTGCGTACGAGTCGCGACCGGTGAGTGAAAACGATTTTCATCTTATCGCTACGGAATGATTCACGGCTGTCGAAACCGATTGCCATCCACCTGGAACTCTTTAGGCCACGAAATGTGTATCTTCTCGAACCGGTGAAGGATGTCCTTTAAGGGGAAGCTTAGGCAATACCAACACGCTCGAAACGTGGTTTGACTCTGTAACGTCGCGGAGGTCAGGATCTTCGGCCCAAGAAAACATTTACGGCACATTTTCATTTTCGCGTGTCATGCACACACCCACCATTCCCGGTGTCTTACTTATACTAGATGCTGGAATAGATATTCCTGGTGGCTACCGTTCCATCATGCAGCGTTGTCTTCAGGTCTTCAGGTCCTGGTGACAAGCAGCTTTTTGTTGCTGTTGTTGTTCGGTTGCTTCTCCACCGGTCGTGGCAGTGGATTTGTATTCGTTCGTTTTTTAATATTCATGGCTGAATTCACCTCAATTTGATGATGTATTGAAGCGAAGAGCGGTGTGTTGCGTGTGTGCAGATGAGTGAAGAAATTGGACGTGAATATTTCGCCTTCAACGAGGCACAACGGCCATTTCGGATGTGGAAGAAAACTCCGGGTCTTTTGGGGGAAAGTAAACTCGGAAGACGAGTTCGCGGGGTGTTTTTTTTCGCTCGGGATTCGGTTGTCTCGTTTCGGATTCCGGATGGTGACGACTGGCGCAATATTTGCTTTTCATGACTGGGATTACAAAAATCGGGACGCCGCTTCCGCGTAGTGCTTGTAACGATAAGACGATCCGGGACCGTTCGACGGTTGTGGCCACAAAGTAAGCAAACACTGTGGCCGGCGAGACACACGCGGTTTTCGCGGTAGCTTTGCGAAGGTGTAAGGATGCTCTGTTTGTCTTCCTGCCGAAGGTGAGAGATGGGAATCAAGTCCCCAAAAAAAGGGAACGAATGTCACACGAAATTGCCTAATGTTTTTTTTTGGGGGGGGGTTTCGAGAATGGGAATTGTGAGGAATTGTCAAATTTTGTCATGTTTCACTGCGAAGTGTATAATTTTTTTTTTGTTGAGTAATATGTACCTTTATGAGATACGTAAAAGAGTCAAAATAGTTCGAAAATGCATCGCTTTCATAATAAATTTATTTAATTTCTTAAAAATACAGATACAAAATCTGATGCTACCTTAGCGATAACGAAGTTGGTAGACGAATTTGCCAAAAAAGACGAAAAAAATAAAACTCATTTCCATGCTCCTCTTTCCAGACTCTGCGAAGTCTGCGAGACACATGATCGTGTTGCCGGAATGGTTAAGAAAAGGGCAGGCAACAACAGAAAAAATGCGTTTAAGGACAGACAAATGGGCTTTCCCTCTGCTTGAAGGAACGGGAAAATAAATTGTAAATTGAAAATGTAACTCATGCGAAATATTATTTTTGAAATTCAATTTTTTTGTTGGTACTTTGCTCGCCTTATGCTGTTTCGTCCTTGCTGGTGTCCTTGATCCGTCTCTCGCGTCCGTAACGCGATGTCTCGGAAGGTCGATAATCGGGTGACGTACTACCGATACGATAGTCGCATTGTGGAGGAAAAAAATGATTTGACGAACGTCTTCTCAATTTTGTGCCACTATTTCGTAATCTTTCTATCTCTAGCACGAGATGCAATAAAAAGACACGTTAGTGCGCCACTTCGCCATGTTTCTAATCGAGGCGAATTATGTGCGTAGAATATCAAACAAACTTTAATCCATTATTGGTTTACTGCGCGACACGCCGCGAGTAAATAAATCATCGGAAATCTTATCGCGGATAAAACCCACTTTGGCTTTTAATGAATATCTAACATTCAGTTCACTGTGCGTCCCTTGCACGGCAAAGAAATAATACATGAAGGTAAAATTTTAATTAAAAAATGCACCATACATCATCCGACGCCCTGGACGCGAGCGCACGCACGCCGGGAAACTAATCATCCTAAGTCTTAGTGGAACGAAGTTCAATTGAACAACCCTCGTATATGATACAAGAAGGTAAACGAAGGAAAAAAACACACATACACGCACATTCAGCAACAACATTGCCATCGTGCGTTAGGTGTCTCTGGTAAAGTCTTCACCAGCGGAAATTGCGTTTTCCGGCGGCCACCCATGTACCATGTATTACCACGTGCGAAACATCCAGCAGGGAGCGGAATCGTACCCAATAATTCGCCGAAAGTAATTCGCATAAAATTATCCTTCCTTTTTTTGCGTACGTTACGGAGACGCGCCATTCTCGGTTTTGCGTACGCGCGGCGGGTAACTGTCTGGCATTACAACAACAACAACCAGGACAGGACTCGTAAATTTTCCTTCCACACCATCTCTGGTAGTTTCCTGCCGTAGCTCGGTAGCAAGTTTTCAGCACTATGTCAATACGGACTTTGAGAATGGACGCCGTGCTTACTCATCTATGAATTAAAATTAAAATATTCAAAAGAACTCACACCGCCCTTGGTCGCTGTTGATGGTACGGGGGCGAAAGAACTGTTCGTAAGTGATCATGCTAATGTATGCCGGTTAAGAATGTGATGCTGCATTGCGAGAATGTCTTAAGGATACATTTTCGATGGTTGAAAATTAGCTTCTGCACCGGCTAAGAAGTTGGCAAAGATGTATAATCGGCACATGTGTTGATCATTAATAATGCAGAAATAATACTATGAGAAGAATGCATATGCTTTACCCACAGTTGTGTATTTAAATTTTTACAGGTTTTTTTAACACATTAGACTAATTAGTTTCCTTTATTTTCTATTTTCCAGATGCAGTGGACGGCAAATGTAGGAACGTGAAACCAAAGCCAAGCTGAAACGCAAAGCAAAAAGCGCCCTCTAGCGCACGGTGCAACATCAATTCTATTCAAATGAAGAAACTGCAACGGTTTCGCCTAACGTCAAGTTAAACTACTTTAGAAAGATTCCTTTTGCTTCGCTAAATAATTTTTAACGCTATTTATGTATTTATCGTCGTCGCTTAACTTATTTATTTATTTAAATTATTCAACTGTTTTGCTGCAACATCAACAAACCACTGGAAGCAACGGCAAAAGAAAAATAAATTTATGCTTAGTTTAAATTTCTTCAAAACACCTGTTCTAAGTCGAGTCAGTTATATAAAAAAAAAGACGCAACGCTAAGTAACTTATTCGTTTGATTGTAAGCAAATCCCGCAACGTTTGGAAGTTCAACAACAGCAACAAAAAAACCCAATACAAGCCTAACAAGCAGCAAAAGTGCATTCATCGTTTGGGAGGAAACGCGACAGTACAAATTTAAAACAAAATAAAAGATTATACACAAAAAAAGCCCAACGCCAGAAAAAGAAGAAAAACAACAACAAAAAAAGCAGCGGGAAAACAACCTACCAAAAAGATAAAACCAACAGAAAGCGTTAATTATACAACAAATCGTACCCACCCATTCCAAACCGACGAGCAGCCCGTGAATTTTCGACAATAAGGCAAAACCAAAAGTGGCGTGCCGGGCGACAAAATTGCATCCAGTGACGAAAACAAAGGAAACAAAAGGAAAGCAGAAAAAAGTGACACATTTACAAACAAATCGAAAATCATCTAAAACAACCCAGTTCATACAAACCAAAAGCAAAATACAAAACACAACACAATCAAAGTACAAAGTAAATTACAGAGGAAATATTTAGTATTTAATATCAAAGAGTTTAAAAACAAAACTACAAAAGAAGATAGTAAAAGTATCGCATACAGAAAAGAAAACAACAACATTTACATGCTATATTACAATCGTGTACCAAAAGCAATCGTGCTAACGAAGTGTGTAACGCAGCGCGTAACGGTGGAATCAAAGTGTGTTCAGGAATCGTCCGAATCCAACAAAACCAAAAAAATACAAAACAACAATTTTTAATAATTCTTAGCACAAAAAAGCAAAGAAAAAACAAAAAAACCCAATGTGACAAACGCGTGTGACAACCGTGCGAGGTGTATCCTTTTGTTTGTTCGTGCGTACTTCGCGTACTTGCGTGTGGAAGCAAAAAAAAAAAACGTCGTGACCTGTACTATTTATCGGAAATATTCTGACTGTCCTGAGAGTGCGCTAGCATGTAAGCAATCGTGAGCGGTGGAAAAAAAGCAGATAATTCTAAATTATATCCTCAATTTCGGGGTAGTTCAAGCCGACTACAAGCTATTTTTTATACGTGCAAAAGCAATTTTTCCTAGCGTGTAAGTCGTGGTGGAGAAACGGTTAAATTTTACATACCAAAAATTAATGAAAATCCAGCAAACCTGCGCCAAAAACGGTTTGTGCTTTTCCGAACAGAACTACCTCTCTAGTGTGCGTGTGTGTGTGAGTATTTGAAAACTTGGTGGCATATAATTGAACGTGACAGTGGACAGGTGGAAATAAGTAAAGAACAAAAGAAGTGTGTTTCTTGTTTCGCCGGTATCAGTGAAATTGCGCTCGTTCTAGTCGCGCGTCGCGAGTGTTCTTACAGTGTTTAGTAAGTGTGCGTGTGTGTGTGTATGTGTGTGATATTTAAGTAAAGGACGATAGGACGAAATAGTCAGTAGCGAGAAGATAAGTAGCGATAAGGTAACAATTGTATGGTAACAACGGAAGCTCGCCTGGCGGAAGCGAAGATGCCGCTCGGCAGCGGGTTGCGATACGGAGCATGACCTCGATGATGAGTGCAAGCACCGCGGACGACACGACCCAGCAAAGTTTACCGTCGTTCACGTCGTTCTCCGCCGAGCTGGAGCCCTCGTGGGACTACTACGAGCAGCGTCCGGAGCGTTCGAACAGTGCCACGAACGGGTCCACCGATGTGATTGCATCGCAAACGTCCGCTAACGGCAGCTACACGCGTCCTTGGGAGATGGACACCAAGGATAATCGGATGGCGCCTCCGCACGGGCCGCCCGGCACACCGGGTCCACCGCCGCCACCCACCCCGAGCGGGTTCGATCATGGCGGTTTCCCGAAGTTGCCCTCGTTTCAAAGTCAATTTCATAGCTTCACCGATACGGCAATGGTAACGCCGGAACCAAGCTTACCGCAGGTAACGGCCGTACCCGTACCGATCTCACCGAGTTCTGCCTCACCCGGAACGGGCGGTTCATTGACGCAGCTGACGCAGCTAACACCGACACCGTTGCCACCGCTGCCGCAGGGTGGATTCCACACACTGTCGGCGGTAAATTCGCGCCCATATCCGATCGTACCGGCTGCAATCCCGGTACGTGATCTGGCCGGCATCAATCACCATCAGCATCAGTATATCGATGAGCGACACATTCAGCTCTATCAACCGATGGCCACATTCCAGGGCCAAACCATCCCAACGCTGGCAGTGATCAAGAAGGAGATGGTTGACTACGAAATGACTTCCCTCAACAATGGTACCACGTTGCACCACAGTAACTTCCAGAATCCACTGCTCGACAATGGGCTGTTCGCACAGAACGGTACCACCGTGCACCATATCCAGCATCAACCGGCCCAGCTGCAGCACCATCTGGCGCAACAGCATCAGCAGCAGCAACAGCAGCAGGCCACGATCGTACAGCATCAGCCACAGCTGCAACTGCATCATCAGCACAATCTGGTCACGCCGTCAGATCATCATCACAATAACAACAATAACAGTGCCGTTGCCGGTCCCACAACGCCCAGCAGCAAGATGAGCACCACATCCGTCCGGTTGGATCCGGGCACTCCGGCCCAGATAACGCGCATCGACAACCGGAAGAAGGAGCGCCGGAAAATACGAGCTCCATCACTGGAGTCCAGTGCCGAGTCGGAGGGTAGCGCGATGGAGATCGGCGAAAGTGGCAACCCGGGACAGGTGGCGGCCATCTCCAGCACGGCAAACTTCAAGAGTCCAATGCACACCATGAGCATGGACACGGATGACGGTGGTACACCGGGCGAGAAATCGGTAAGTATGAAGATCTTGGAGGATCTTCTCCTTATATCCTTGAGGAACCTCGGTATGATCTCCAAATATATTGGATAACTGGATATATTGGATATGTATTGATCTCCAAAATATTGGACTTGTACTTGGACAAGGATTCAAGACAAGTCATCCTAGACCACATATTTCTGAGGATCGTGAGATGATACTAATGTCAATTCGTTTATTGTTTTGCAGACGAAAAAGAAACGGAAACGTTGTGGTGAATGTGTGGGATGTTCGCGCAAGGATAACTGTGGTGACTGTGCACCGTGCCGTAATGATAAGAGCCATCAGATCTGCAAAACCAGACGCTGCGAGAAGTTGACCGAGAAGAAGGTAAGCTTTGAAAGTTATCCCGTTGTTTGAAGAGAAGAGGCACATTTTTTTCTATTTATGTCGGAGAGAAGTATGTTTCATTTTAAGTAGAAGAAATTCTTGTAGTCTTCTCAAATGAATGGCTTCTGTTACTAAAGATACTGTACATGAGAACACTCATTGGAACATCATAATCGCTTCAACAATGATCGCGGTTGAAGAACTTTTTCTGAATGTCTTATAAGCGATGACCAAACCGTCACCGTCTGTGTTAATGAGTGCGTACGATAAAATCTGCCACTGGAATTAACCGAATTTGGAGCCTTCCAATTGCTAAATAACGGTCTCGCGTTTGTTTGAGTCTGTTTTGGGCCATCTGCCTGTGTTTGTCAACTCGAAACGAGGACACGAATAAAACGGTTAAAATAACGGCCATGGAAAAGATGACTATCGTTGCAATGGCGATACGGTTAGCCGTACGCGAAACTTCTGCGGCGTACAATTGGCGTGTTACTTGTGATATTTATGTGCTCGTTTCCTTCGCAACTGTCTGCCGGAGGATCCAGTGGAGCGATGGTGTGCGCATGCGTACAGGCGTGTGCGCTTATCCCGTTCCGGGAATGGAGCATTAAATGCGCGCCCCACCGTACCAGTAAATCCAACGTATCACATATCACTGTGAAGACAAGTTGCACATGTTCTGCGTTGGGGCACCACGCGCACATTTGCTAAGATAAGGAAGCAATGTTTGTCTTTCGGAAAGGTGTATCGATCAAGTTAGCACAAGGATCGCACTAACTGATCCTCTCTATTTACGACACGGTGGCGTACGTTGTGCGGTATGCTACAATCATCTGCAGAGTTGAGTACCACCACCGGGCGTTAGGCAATAGGGTAAAAGAGTGTGAGCAAACACCAAAGCACCGGGGGTCCCATACTACCGAGCGGACGCTATCAGTGCAGATGTGTACTTGGTGTTTGGGTGTACATAAATGCTTTATTGATTTTTCGATTCGATTTGACTTCACCGGCAGTATGTTGGTGCGGGTGGTCACACACAAACACTGGGTGCCTGATAACTACATCCAGTATCAACAGCATTGCAATGAAAGTAATAGCTGTTTTTGCTTTTTTTTGTAGTTAAACCCAAGCTGTGAAGTCAGCTTGCAAGAAGCTTATGGGCGATCCTTGAGGGAAATAAATGGCAGATGGTTGAACGTTGTAAACGAATTACACATTTGATTCCTTTGCAAGTGATACGTCAGTGTGCGCTTAAGAGGTTGCCCAAGAAAGGAAAGGTTTTAGTATATGCCGCTAGGCAATAGTTTAGACAGCTCAACATATGAAGTAGCATACTGTAAAAGTTAACAACTACCGGAAGCAAGCGTAATAAAACCAGTTCACCCAGGGCTGGATAGCATTAGTTCCGGTGTTCAGGGTGTTCCTGTTGTGCTATTATAGTTTGGAACGTTTTCATTCTGTTCATCACATTCTGGAGATACGGCTGTCTAATAAGGAAGCCAGGAGAGCTAGAGAACTAGAGAGTGAAAAAGGAAAGAAAAATCAATTTTCACGCTTCGACTGTTGCTCGTTTTCCATGTTTAGAATCCAATTCTCATTAGCTTCACAAAGTGTGGCTATTGAAGCTCAAGCTATTCAACTTCTATTAGGTATTCTTAAGGTTTGATGTCTAGAAACCTTAAATTTGAAGAATTGAAGTCTTATGCTTCAAAACTTAATATTCCCTACAACCAGTCAGCTGCTAATTATGGGATGTAGGACGCATTGACCTACATCCCTCAAAACACAAGCCGATCCGTTTTAAAAATGTAAGAATCAGATAAACACACTCAAGACACAAATTTGTCGTTCAGCTGCAACTGTGTGTCTTGTCGATCTTTTGTAAGCCTTCCCAATTTTGGATCGCCGATTTTCACAACCACGCAGGTGCGTGTGTTGGTGTCTCTTGGTCCTCGCATGTGTACACGCAAAACCCCAACACCGGACCAAAGTGTCAGCTGTTTACGTGTGTGCGCACGCATTGACAGTTTCATTGCTTCCGTCCCTCGGAAGTCCTATCGTGGCTGGGTGGAAGTCTTTCAAGTGGAGTGGACTTGACGTTTTTTTTTGCTGTTGCTGGTTTGTTTACGGTATTGGTCGCCGCTTCCGTCATGTTTCTTGGAGAAACATACCGTTTTATTGTGACGTTTGCGATTTTTTTTAAAATACACAATCGCTTCGAGTTTTTTTGCTTTTAGATGTGGTTTATGTTTGACAACGGTGTAAGAAGATACTTCCGACCAGTGTCGTGTTACAGCTGACTGAAGACATACGCATCGAGAATTCGCTCTGGATGATTCAATCTTTGACCCATTCAGGGGACACTCATGGAAGCATTTGAAGGATGTTCTTATACAAAACCAAAACCCTTCTGGAAGAACGCATTTCTGCAATTAAGCTAAATGATTAACTCAATTGCTCACGACAGGAAAGTCTTGGGGAGCTAACAATCTTCCCCCCCAAAAAATATGACTCACTTATAAATGACTGCAAAGATGTGGAGTAAATTGCAAAGCATTTTTTTAAAAAGAAAATCGGTAACATTATCCTTTTCTGATGTTACATTTCATCACCTTTTGCCTTCGATCGCGCTATCAAAATATTACCCCTTTGCGTTTAGTTCTTTCGAATTTCCTCCAAGGAATCGGCTTCTGTCCTGTCGACGCATTGCGGTTCTTCGTATCACATTACCACAACGTCCTTTTTGCCTTCCACAATGGCGTACAATGGCGTATACCTTCTTCCGTGCGTGCGCATATGGTTCTCGTCGCTTTTTTGCTAATTTGCTCTCCGATTAAAACCCCGATCGTTAACTGATAAAGTGGAAGTTTCGTTCCGGTGGTCTAAAGCTTCCAAACGAACAAAAGGTGTAAGGTAGGAACAGGAGAAAATGATGCAAATTAATTTACTGAAACCGGTGGTACGGGGTTTAACACTTTCTGTGACGACTGAAGGGGTGGAAGCGGTGGAAAATGGCCGTATGGAATGAGTTTTTTTTGTACCGAATGCTAGGAAGGATATGGGGAATGGATTGAGGAAAGTGGTTACGAACTGGATCATAAATTAACATAATAACAGTTCCAGCTCCTTGCGTACGTTTTTGTCGCTGTGTGTGTGTATGATAGCGTCCTTCTTTACGTTGTTGTTGTTGTTGTTGTTGTTGTGCGTCGGAAGCATAAAAGTCTCAACGGTATTTTTTCCCCGATTTCGGAATTGTTGGGTTTCCTTCCAACCCGACCGATCGTAAGGACCATATGTCACACGGCAAGGTGACGTGTGTAAGAAGCACAAGGAAAAAGCGGAAGGATATTGTATTCTCTTGTCGAAGCTCATGTAGTATGTATGAGTGTGTGTTTTAGTTTCCTTTTGTTGTTTGTTTGCTAGTTGCGGCAATGCAACATAAAAGTGCCGATCAGTAGAACGGAGCATAACTTGCGTTTCGCGTGCTCGCCACGGTTCGCTGATGCTGTCGGTCAGAAAATGATGATGATTGGCAATGATTACAATGCCTGGGAGGTTATAAATAATGGACAATTGCATACGAAGAGAGAGAGAAAGAAACCATCTCACGCTCTTCTATGTGTCGAATGACGGGCAAATGACAAGAGCAAAACCCTCCCCGGGGGCGCAATTTACAAATCTAGCCTGATTAAAGTGTTTGTCGTTTTTCGTTTTAAATTCAATTGACGCATCGCATTGCCGTCTGTGTGTGTATGTTTCTTAATGTGAGTGAAACCAATGAGGTGCGTTCTAGTGTGCATTAAGTTTTTGGGTCGACGGGCGTTTTTTTCGAAACAAAAATCTACCAAAATGTTTCCTTTCTTTCGTACTTATTCAAGCATTAAACCAAACGTCTCGCATTCGCAAACCTTCTAGCAACATCTGTCGGAACGCGTGGGTAAAGGTCTGCATTTGCATTCGAAGGACAGAAAAAAAAAACAACCACCCGTTGTTGATCGCGATAATTGCGCTACTTTTATTGCAACAAACTTCAACCAGGTGTTTTTTTATTTTTGAAAACATTGCCATAACCCTTATTCCTTGGAGCGCTGAGAAGGAGTAACAATTTATCGCAAATGCGCGAATGCAATTGCACCGCAATTTCACACCTTTTATTAGCAGAGTCGCAGTACAAAACACGATCGATTGTACGATCCCTGAAGGTGCAGCAGGAGTGAATGTTGCAGCTTGCATTTTACGATTGAACCCAATAAAACTGCTCGAAGGAGTTTGCGAACGATTGTCTCGATTTGTAATCAAATCTGGCATTTGAATTGAATATGGAAGATCATCATATCCTTGTCAACGGATGTCAAAAAAGCAGGAAAGGATAACAGAAATAAATTTTTGCACTGTCAAAAAGTAATTCTTGCACAAAATATTGGTCCAAATGCCACACAGAGTACAATTTCAATTCCATACAATGCATTTCGCTTTTCCTACCAACCCCTCTAAACGCGCATACAAACGCCGTACGCCATCTGATCCTTTTTGTTGTTGTTTGCTTCACTGTGCAATGCACATCGCTCGGTCGTTCGCTTTCAGTTCCACTGTTCCATGGGGTTCAATTTATTGTACGGCGCGTCCTTTACATTTTTCCTTTAATTTATCCCCCCGGCCTGCGAATCTATTTTCCTGATCCCCGTACTCGTGTGCTTCTTACCGTTCGCTTGCTGTTTAGAAACATTTCATTCGATTTTTCATACATTATTCGCATCCCTTTCTGTCTTCCAGAGGTCGATTCAAATGGTGGTTTTGTTTTTCCTTTTCCCACAAACGCATTAGTTTTGCTTCCTTTTTTCCTGTTTCCCTTCTTCGCTTCGGTTTTATTTCGTGTTCATCCTTTTAGCTTTACCCACCCGTGCTTTGCCTTTGTTCGCCCTTACCGTTTTCCCAGCATCCCTTCCTTCTCTCACCGTGTTCTATAGTTGAAGTTAGTTTCCCGCCAGCTCACGGTTGTCAGTTTTCGCTGCACATCTGTCGGTTTTGGGTTTTGGGTTCCGGATCGGATCGCCCGTTGATCGGCATTTAGATTTTTTTTTCTTCTTCATTGGCCTTTATTTGTTCGCTCGTTTTCTCTCTCTCTCTTTATCCTTCTTTTTGATCGCTTTTTTCTCATTTCCACTAACGCTGTAATTGCAGCTCCTGTTAGTTATCCTTACCAGACCGTGCCAGCCAGCCAGCCAGTTGTTCACTCGCTATCCCTTGAGGCTTTATCGCTTCGATTTCATTGCAGTTGCTGCTATTATTTTTATTACAATTTCCATTATTTCCACACATCATTCCAAGCTGGTTTACGTTGCGTTCTCTTTTCCGCCACATGTTCCACATTTTCCTTTCATTGTATGTGTGCTTTATTTTTTTGCCTTCCTTTTCCTACTTGAATCTATTTCTCCACTGATCCTATATAATGCCACATATCCTGTGTGTTTGTACGTGCATGTGCGTGTGTGTATTAATGCTTTTTCAGCTTGTTGGATTTGTTTTGTTTCTCACCGTTTCTGGTGCATTGCAGGATGCAACCGAAAAGCGGTACGCGAAGAAAACCAAAAGCTCAATGCACTCTTGCGTGGCAAAGGAACGATGCTTCCCATTTGTGTCCTCTTTAGACGCTGATTGTCTTTACATATTTTCCGCACACAACCAAAGAAGAAAAAAAAAAGGATGACGAGCCGGTTTGTTTAAATATCCACCGGGTGAATATTTGTGAAGCTTTAACTTACGATTTTTTTGGTGTTTTTTGCTTTGAACAAGCATCATCAGGCTTCTGGATTCCGTTGGATTTTATTGCTTGCCAGTTTTTGGTCGATGATGAAGTTTCGGAAGCGAGGATGAGTTTAATGACACCGGCTGCACGGCGCATGGGAAAGTAAACAGACAGAGAAAATTGTCTTCGTTTTTTTGTTTTTTTTTGGTGGGAGTTTTCTTTGATTTTTCTGTAACATATCGGTAATTTTTTTTTGTGTGTTAGTCATGCAACTTTAAATCATACCCATGGGATGCAAGCAAGCAACGGGGATAAAAACACCGGATGCAGGATGTTGCGTGAATGAAGCACCACCACCGGCGGTGTGTACATGATTTGTGATTAGTGAAGTGAAACGAAACCATTTCGTTAATGTATCGAATGTCGGAAATAGAACTCACAAAGTGAATGAAATATGCATACAACGAAAAGAATGCAATAATGATAAGAAAAAAGAAACAAAAAAAAGTGAAATGAAAAAATGCTAACATCAAAACTAAATCAAACTAAACCACTAAAACCCTGCGTGTGCAACTAATAGACTACTAATGGATCACTAATAGACCACTAACAGGCAACATACTAAAACTTAGCATTTAAGAGAAGAAGAAAAAATGGATTAAAAACTCATCTAACTAACTGCATTAATTACTGATCTACTGACCGAACTAACGTGTGTTTGTGTGTGATTCACTAACGGACTTACCCCAAAAATCTGCTAACTGACTAACTATAAAAGTGTGCGTGCAAAATGAAACAATGCAAGAAGAAAATGGCCCTACACGAAAAAAAAATGAAAAATATTATATTGCACTAGATTATAAGCAAAAGTGAACAAAAGACATACAAAATGCATCCTTTTTTTGTTGGCCGTTCATACACCGTTTGCTTGCATTCCTGTGGGTGTTTTGTGTGGAGGTTGTTGATAATAGGAATGTCACCATACATTATGGATGGTGAAATACATTTGTGTTAGCACGATTAGCACAACATTTGCCATCCCGGTGTTTTTTGGGGGGACCGGAGTTCGGTTCGGATGAATTATTATGCCGGAGGTCGTTGTATCGTATGCCGGGTGGATGGATAAACATGAATGCAGCACCACGGTGCGGGGAGTTAGATTTTTCGTCATCTCGCTCACTAATCGTTGAAAATGGCAAATTTGCTTCCATTAATAAATTTATGCATTTCCTCGTTTGCGTCGCTGCCCTATTGCGTCTGGCTGATCATGTGGAGGTGGATGTATGCATTTAACTCCTGTTTTTCATCCCTTTCTTTTCACCCTTTCCCCTCCGTCATAGTCCTTGGTGGTAGGATGCATCGTGCCTATGCATTAGCATCGCACGGTTTGGTGTTCATATAATTACCCATTTTCGAATTCGAGCCTTATACCATGCTGATGATGATGATGAGGATGATGTAGCGATGAATGTGATGAGAAGGTAGAGAGGATCCCTGCTTGTTTCCCTGTTGTTCGGGGTTTTTTCCTCCATTTTTCGTTTTATGTGTTTGACTGTGTGTGTAAAGTTCCAAATTTATTTGATTCTCGAGTAAATGCATTCAACGATGCAAAAACCTCCACCGTGGGGCGGTTAGGGTGAAGAGAGGTGGGCCACGTTTGCATAGCATTAATTGAGCGAGAAACATAAAGGAGGAAACGAATCGATAAATTTCGTACCCTCTCTCTCTCTCGCTGCACCCTCTGTTCTGCCCTTCTACGCCCTCGTTGCTTGCGGTTCGGTACGTTTCGTTGCGCATAATCGCACCATCAATGGCAAATGGTTTTTGGTGGGTTTTTGGTGTGCGTTTGTGTGTCCTGTGATGTGCTGGAGAAAAGGGACCTTTAGGTCCACGGGGTGGGCGATGTTTGATGATCGCGAAATCATTTTCCGGTCGGCACTCGGAAAACGCGCTCCGGCCGGTTTTGTGTGCCCTCCATCGGTGCTTCCGATTTTACCTTTCACCGGTTTACCTGAGTGTTTTTTGTTTTGCATTTAATTCGGGGTTTTGTTTCTCAGGTTCCGCTTTTCCGTGTGCCGGATGGATCGAGTGCACAATTTTGAATTCATTTCCTGCTTCGATGTCCTTCCCGCGCTTCTGCTTCCGTGCCGTCCTCGCTGTGGATTGCTGATCGAATCCCGTGCGTTTGTTAGCTTGTACTCGTACTGCATGCTGCTCGGTGTGGTGAAATATTTAATTCTATCGAATTTCATTATTTCATAATAAAATATAAATTTCCTCGGTACCGACCTTTTTCTTTCCATTGCGCATATACACACACACAGAAACACCAATGGTAAAAACCGATGCAGATGAGTTCGCGAGTAAACTTTCGGTGCCGCGTGTGTGAAGTGTAGTGCGTTTGTATTTATTTTTGTGCTACACACAATGAAAAAATAAAATAAAAAACGAAAACACTTCACATGAGTGGAAATACAGCCTTTATTGCAGTTGGTACGTTTTTTGAGGCTTATATCCCCTTTTTGAGAGAGAAAGAGAGCGATAGAGATGGGTGCAAATGCAATTCTGGGATTGCGGAAAATTCGACAAAACGCATCCAAATTCGCGCTACACTGCACATGCAATCGAATTGATGAAATCGCGAAACAACATTTGCTCGAGCATCAGACCGGAGTATGATATATTTTCGGAAAAGCTTATGTTGTTTTCGTGGAGTGTTTTTTTCGTCCTTGCATTTGGGTACAATTCTAGAACAACAGAAATTTATTTTCTGGGATGTGTAGCTAATTGTTTGAACAAAAATATGAAGTTTTATATGATTAAAAAAAGAATATAAAAACATTCTCATTTTTCCATAACTTGCTTCGTTTTTTTGAGGAAAAAAGCAAAATAATCCTGCTTCTCATATCAAACACTCATGCACGCACATTGCACCCTTTCAAGGATGCGCTTGAAGATGCAACGCAAGACCCTTAATGTTTTATTTGCTAAAGGGAATGGCAAAAAAAAAATCCAACGCAAAATGAGATAAAACAAAGCACCACACTGCGTAAGACTTTGCACGCACCGAGGATGAAGAGTTTCTTGCCGCGCAACTGCATTTCCACATTGGAGAGGGGGGAAGGGTGTGCAATTTTCACCCTCGTGGCAAAAACTGCATTCGTGTGCAAATGTGTGTCGAGAGTGCGTTCATCCCTTTCGGTACTTTTCTTTATTAATTTTTATATCCCTCGTGCGTGAGTTTCTATACATCCTAAGGCACGCAACAACAAAAAATCCCAAGGATCTCCTTGTCAAGAAGCTTTTAGATGGATAAATCAGAAAGGGGAGTATGAGCGTATGTGTATTGGATTGCAGCACAGTGAATTTCGGTGCCCGAAAGGAAAGGAATCTTTCATCCGAATACCCTCCCAAATCAGGGCAACTCTGGGGTTAAGAAGACCGAACCGGAGGGGTTTGTGCACCAGTTTTGTTTACCTCGTAATGCATTCAACAATGGCCAGAAATGGGGGAAAGCTGAAAACAATGCTGCACTTGGTGCAGCCGTTACATGCAATCCAACGAGGGGCACTTGTCAAAAAAACAAAAAACCCTTCGACCGGGTAAAACCATTTTTCCCCTATTTTTGTTTTGCAATTCAATGGACTGATGATTTTCATCGTTTTTTTTCTAAAAGAGGAAAAGATTAAAAATTAGGTCAAAAAGCTGCTTCCGAATTCAGTGCCCGGGTGTCCCGTTTCGTGCCTCTCCCCCTTCTTATCGGTTGCATTCCATTGAAATGCAGGAGAAAGATAGGGGACACATTTTGCGAAAGCACAAGCAAACAAGGGCCCACATACAGGGGCCAGAGAACAGGATAACTCTAGAAGAGAGTTTTGCTAATTGGCAGGGAAACGAGTTTTTGCCACCCAAGGACCAATGGCGTTACACACTTAAACGAGCGTATCTGGTTTAATTTATCTGGTATCTTACCGAAGGGAAAAGGTTGGATAAGACCATTTTCCCTTCCGGGATGAAGATATTTCCTTTGCTTATCGTATCGCCCACAATCAGGGAGATGCTAAAGAAAGCTGTGATTGTGGCATCCCGGTGGCTTTCGTGTACCAGAAGAAGGTTTTTCTCTTGGGTTCTTTTTGCTTGTGGTATATGTGGCGCTTAAGAAGAATCGAGTAATACACAAAGAGGGAAGAAAAAAAGCGGAAAAACTCTTCTTCTTTGATGAAAAGTGTGCATCCGGTGTTCCAGTAGGTGTGTGTGTGCGTGATGCATCTTATCGGGGCAAATATTTGCATGCTCTGTATGAATGATGGTGCGCAACTACGCACTATTGAACGAAAGGGAGGATTGCACACAAAAGATAAGAATATGATGCAGAGTGTATGAATGGAAATAGAATCTTGAGGTAGGTTTTCGTACCAGGCGAATAGATGAGTATCGACGAGATGGAATTGTATTAAAGAGATGAAATTTTCTTGGATGGATCTGCCTATTTCGACACTACAGCGACCTACCTTGTCAGTTTGACTTGCTCAGTATTTTAGTTACCAACTTTGAGATACTTGTGGGAAGTCACTAAACTTTTCGGAGATTCGTTCCAATAATTCTGGAACAAACGAAGTTGAAGTTCTTTGAAAATTTTCTTGGAAAGATGCGTCACTTCATCTCATTTTGAGACTACCACGCCTCCTCTGTCCATGTGGACGACCTAAAAGGACTTTACCGGTTGAGTCTTTCGGTGTCATTCGAATGACATGACCAACTCACCGGAGCCTGACGAGTCTAATTCGCTGTGCGATAGTGAGATTATCATACAACTCATAGAACTCGTCATTAAAGAATTATCATCACCTCCTCAATTATATTTTGGGTGTTTCAAATCAATTGATTGAAAATCCTCAAAAACTTTGCCAAAATGGCACTCGGCTATTCTTGGTCGTTCTAGTGCTCAGAGAACAAAGTTTCACTAATATGAAAGCAAAGCCATATTAAGGCGATATATTTTACAGATAATTTAATACAAAAGAATGTCCCGTTTGTATTCGCTTCGTAGTGTGTTAATATTTAATGAAATCTTTCTCGGTGAATAATATGTGTGCACCCTCTGGGAAGATGAACATGTGTGTGTCACACCTAACCAGCATCAAGCATAATCGAATATCGACATGTTCTCGCGACATGACGTCTATCTCCGGTAGTGTCCGGGGATTGCAATTTTCTATTTATTTTCCCAATGCTGGTTTTTTCCCGTTTCTGAAGGTCAATTATCTAAAAACCCTCGCAATCAATATAATTTCTAGTAGTCAGTCATGCGAATTTGGAATTCTACGTCCCAATCACACCGAAGTTTGGTGCATATGGTTGAAGGCTTTACTATATTCTTCTTTCTCTCTGCAAATGACATTTTGTAGCAACGTTTCGGTTGGCTTAACGTAAATTTAATGCAGTTTTGTTTCCAGTCGCAGATGTGCGAATGTGGATAAGGGTCCGGCAATAAAGCGCACGTTCAAAAAGGGAAAGGACGTTAGAAAGGAAATTCGAAATATCACTCATTAATCAAACACGGGCTTTTGGGTGAATTAAATGACAGCTGAATAATTTCCAACGCTTTGGTAGTTTCGCTAATCAACCGGGCATGATAAAGATCGATGCGATTCGGCGAACAAAATGTGATTCATTGGTAATGAGAATGAGGCATGAATTTCTATTTTACACACATATCTTGTCATCTCCTTTTTTTTGTTCTTCTTTCATTCCTCGCCATGTTTCGCCACAGTTAAAAGATGTCGGAAGAAGCGATTCCAATTTTCCGTACGCAGAAATAAACAATCCTCACACTTTTGTTCACCATGTGATTGTGTCATATTTTTCTTTGGTTTATCTTTTTCCGCTGTATGCAACGTGGTCGCTTTCGCTACACACGATGCCACCGTCAATTTTCGGCAGGCCTACACCGGGGGTAAACGCAACAACCCAGTCGTCGATTCTTTTTGCCACCGTCGACGCAGGACAACAAATGAGAAGCGAACTTTTCTCGTTTCACGCTCACGTGAGCAAAGTCATTATGGGGTCGAAATTTATGACACCTTTTGCACTGGTTTTCTTCCACGTTTCCACCGAAATGGTGCCGCGTACACATGGTTGGTGGCCGTACGCGTTTGCCGTCTAGTGGATAAAGATGAGGCCACCGTTTTTGGACGCGTCGCATCGCACAGGAACAGGAACGGGAGTTTGCTTTATATGTATTTGTGTGCGTATGTACGCATCGTGCAAGGACGAACCGTGGAGAAATCTTGGCTAATAATAGTAGTAGAAGATGATACCGGTGTCAGTGCAGAAAAAGAGAAGGAAAACAGCACAAAAACGGCCTATTCTAATAAGACACACGGCTGTGAATGATGAAAAAATAAGAACAAAGAAGTGTAGGAAAGTAACGAACCAAAAAAAAAACAGACACGCACAGAAACCTATAACTAACGCAATACCACCCGCTATGGACGTCCCGGTCTGTACTAGATGAGGAAGCACAAAAAAAACAGAAAAAATAGCTTAGTTTCTTTTTGCAAATGGAATTTAAAGGCCAGAAAAAAAAGAATGGAAATTGAAAAAAAAACCTCATCCATGAACCCAATACAAAGTGCTGGTGGTATGTATGGTGCATAGGAGATTTTGGGGTGGAAAGAGACGAGGAAAAATACGACCAAAACGGCTGTAATTTAATCTAACCTTTAGAATATTTAATTACGAATTTATTCGCGTTTTATAATTAGATTTTCTTTCCTGTCACCTATGTCGGGACGGTTGGTGTTGGTGGCATGGCACACGGCACGGCCATGGTCCAGGAGAACCGTTGTAATACACGTTTCACTGTGCGGGAAATTGAAATTTTCTTACCTGTTTCCGAATAAAATATGCAATTGAATGAAACGCATCTATAGTTGGATGTGGTTGTTGCGCACGTGTTTAAATATTTTATTTGGAATATTTTTTCGAATGTATTTGAAGATTTTGTTTGAGGCAGTTTAGTTTAAATTATTAACGGCTTCGTTCGTTGCTACAAAAGTATTGTTCCTTCTTATTTTCGTGCATCTCAAAAACCAACTGTTCCAACTGATTGTTTGGACACAATTAAATGCTTTTCCTTTCCTGTTCATCACAAAAGTCAGTTTCCCGAATTGTCAAAAGTTAGAGTAGTTAAGGACACTGCAGACGAACGGAGACATTTCATTCACGATGACAGTTTCTTTTTTCTGCTGATGTTATACCTTCTTGTCCGGCTCACGATTTAGGGACAATGCTTACCCCATCCGTCGCCGTCCGAGCCATTCGGCCACCTTCAGACGACGGACGCATTTCCGCTTGTGTTGCAGGAATTTTGTTTCCTGGATCCATTCAAATAGAAAAAAGACAAAAACACATACACATACACGACAAACGAAAGAACTTCCTTTCTTCCGGAAGTCTAAAAAAAGGAGTTTCTTCTACACTCCTTGCATCTAACTTTTGTAACTTCTTGTTTTTTTTTGGTACCGAAATGGGAAGAACTAACGGCGGGTGAATCCGGGAGAAAGGACATTCTTTATTGTAGATATTTCTTTTTTTTCTGCGTGGCGTTCGTATTGTAGCGTCCCGCACGTGAGCCATTTTTGCAAAGTTTTCCACCTCATTCTCGTGTATTATTTTTTTTTCGGGCGCTTTCGTCGGTTTTGAGCACCTTTTTATTCCAGAAGGCGCGCCTGTCTGTTTCGTTGGACTTGGTGTGTTTTTTTATTCTCAAAACTGTAATCCTATTTCCTTGATGTCTTGCACAGGGAAGCGTGTATGTTTGTGTGCAAGCGATTTTTTAACAGTACAGAAAAGAGCTTCAGTAACTTTAGCGTGTCGTGCTGAAGAATTGTCAGCAAAACCGATCTCCGATTTTCTTGCGAGATTTCTCTCGATTTCTCTTTGCATCCTTTTTCCTTCAGTCATTGCATGCAAAAAAAACTAGAAAAAAACTCCTATTCCAGTGTGGTTGTTCCTCTGGAAAAGGCAGAAGAAGTGATAGTGACGGTGGAATAAAAGAAAAAAAAGTTTTAAGCCTGTCGAATTTATGACGTTTGACTTTGGACACCATTCGGTTTCGCGTTCTAACGATTCGTTGGCCATTCGGTTTTGTTTTTGAAGGGTAGGTGTGTGTGTGTGTGGAACAAAATAAAAAAAAACAGGAAGCTGAATGTCAACTGTAGGACATCTGGATGGTGATCTACCGGAACGGGAAGAATGACAAACACATTAAAAAATTTTTCCTTAAAAGTATTCGTTCGGGATCAAACTATCTTTTTGCTATGGATTATATTGAGTAAAAATTTATTAAAATATATAAATAATTATTTTAAAAATGACATCAACAACCAAATAAAATACGTAACAAAATCAAAACATAACTAACCTTCACCAACAAACCAAATTCATTCATTGCCCCAGATTGGTTACCCTTCCAGCCGAAGAAGTCTCACTCCCCCGGTTGGATGTAAAGCGGAACCAGTTTTGTACGCTGTTGTGTGTTTTGCTTTAAATTTTAATCGCGTGCCGAAAAACTTTCACTCCCTCGATGTTTCGCT
This sequence comes from Anopheles funestus, assembly GCF_943734845.2. Taxonomy (NCBI): domain Eukaryota; kingdom Metazoa; phylum Arthropoda; class Insecta; order Diptera; family Culicidae; genus Anopheles; species Anopheles funestus. The sequence goes on from NC_064599.1 coordinate 8,712,754, forward strand.
CCAAACAAAAGGGGTTAGAATTTTCCACGCATCGTTTAGCGAACGGTGAAGATGGAAGGAGTGTTGGGGTTTGTTTTTGATAAGAAATTGAGCAGGCTTAAAGTGTAACAGTGAGATAAAGAAAATATGCTTTTCAATTTACCATTAAAATGGAGGATTTTATAATGGAGAATAATATGTCTTCAATTGGAAAATAGTCAATGGAGGCGCCCAGTGAATGGTAATAAAATGTTCACTTCAAACGATTCCAACCTTTTGCGACAAATATCCTATTTTGTTGTTCCTAGTTTTAGTGTCTTGAAAAGTCGTTGATGTCTTTCGAGCAAACAATCATCCTTCTCCCGGTTGATGGCGAAAGCCTTACAAGACGCGCGCCACTCGTCCATGCATCCATCCATATAATCTCTTAACCCATCAGTGCATACCGTCTGCCCTTCGGCCCATTTTTATCTCGGTCGCTTACTCATATCCTGATGGTGTAAAAGTAGTAGTAGAACCTCCCACTTTTTTCCCTTACAAGTATCAACATTCCTTCGGGGCATAACCGTGTGCCAACCGGGCGCGAGCTCTCACCGGAATGACCTCGAGACCTTTTCGTGTGGGGGGGATGCTTTGGAGTGCATAATGCACTCAGCTTTTGCATCGTTAGTGTGCATACGGCTCCACCCATAATCACGCTCGCAGCGTGGAAAAAGGGAACCGCGAAAGACAGCAGTGCGTAAGAAATTAATCATAATCGCGCACGCACTGCTCCTTTAGATCCTTTTTCACCACGCACTAACAGCAACAGCAACGGCAGCAGCAGCAGCAAAACCATCCCCAATGGGGGAGTTAATGAGACACGCTTAACCAAGCGGAAGTTAATGCTTTTGTTTCATAAAACGCATACTTGGCTATTCGTTCTTGCTCGCTTTCTCGCGGCTCGTACGACTTTTCCATCACACTCCCTTTTTGTGCTACCGTGTGCCGATGGGGAAAGGGAACGATGTCGAGGACGTGTATTATCCAAGGACGATTCATCTCGGTGGCATAAAGCGCCTTCACTAAGGCTGTGTTCTCTCCCCCCACAGCAATGCGTTGGGGCACAAAAACAAGCGCGTGGAGCAAAAGAAAAAAAAGGAAATAAAAAGAAGGGATCCAACCAACAACGACGACCTACCCCAACGCGTTCGTTGTTGAACCGGATCCAAAGTTGGAGCCGCTTTCACCCGGCTGTTTGCCATCCTTCCAGCGGGAGCAGGGATGCTTTTTGTTTTGCGTTTTTTTTTTCTTTGCTTCTGCCTTCCCTTTCGGGTGCTTATGGTTGTCGGCTCGGTGAAATTAAAACATCCTTCCGGCGCGCGGCGGGTAGATGAAGAAGAAAACGTGGAGCTTGCTCGTTCCTCGCTTTTGGGTTCCTTTGATATAGTTATTGCGAAAAGCCGAAGAACGAGCAGGGTTATGTTTAGGGTCGCTTATACCATCGACATCGAACTCGTTCGTCGGTGCGCGCCAAAAGTACAACCAGAGCAGACAAATAAGCTTTTGCTCATAAACTCTACATTCATACGCACACACACCAATGTAAATGTTGTTTTCTTGCACATTTGCCTGGTGGAAAAGCCTCATTAACTGGTGGAAAATCTAAGAGTTCAAAGAACCTTCTTGCTCTAATTAATCATAATTTCTCAACCCACCTTACTGATGCACGATTTTAACGCATAACTGCGTAAATAGTGCCTTCTGGTGGCAGAGAAGAAGGGGTGTTGGAAATATTCCTCCCTTCTTCTCCCCCCGCGTTTTGTCCCCTTACCGTTGAAGTGGCAGTTTATTTCTCATATCGATAAGGCTTCTAATGTGGTTAGGTTTCGTACAAGTCACCCCTTTTATTTGAACGAATTAGTCCCTTACCTTCAACCGGATAACCGGATAACATCGATCGACAGATGCATTAAACTTGTGCATTAAGGATATGCACAAGTTCTGCCTACCTCCAGGTCGTTAGCCCTTTCGAGTCTTTCAGCAAACTTCAACACGGCCTGGGGATGTGGTTGGTGGAAAAAGTGGAAAGTCCTGCTGAAACTTCCTGCACCAGAGCCCCAGCCCCAGTACCAGTGCGAGCTGAAAGATAATGAATGTTGGCGTCAGTGAAAGAAGGCAAATAAATGAAAGCAATCACGGTTGGGGAAAAAAGATGAGCAAAAAGGATGTGGTACGCATATAACCGTGTCCCTCCATACAGGCGTGCATCAGGTTAATGCGCCGTGTTAAGTTTTTTAATGCATCGCTGAGATGGTGTTGCGTGTTGGCTTCTTCTTCTAGGTTTTGCAAAACTCACTGGAAAATGGTTCGCCATTTCCCTTCCTTTTGGGGGAAGAAAAGGCACACACAACACACAGATACGGCCGTGTGCATTGATCTTGAGATGACATGAAAGGCAGCGAGAGGCTGCAATGTCCTGAGCCTCGCTGGGCTGGAAGCTCGAGTGGAAAAGTGCATTAAAAGGACTCAATCAACGTTCGATGCGTGCGCCATTTCGCTTCTCGCTTTGCCGATGCTTTATGCCTTCGTGTTGTGAGATTTCTGTAAGCAAAAGGGTCAAGGACCTCGCATCGGTTGTTAATGAGTAGGGGGAGCGGGGGGAGGGGAGGGCGATCAAATGGAAGGTGAGATACAAAAGAAGCGAAATGCACCGAGAAATGCAATTAACGCAACGCAAATGCAATTCCTTGTGCTGCTGCAGCCTACCGCTCATGCTGGGTGCAATGAAGATTGAAAGGAAACTAAAATGAAGAAGGAGAAAAACAAACGGTGTTTTAACCCAGCGTTAATATGCTTGAACGTAACATTTAACTAGCGGTCGTATGTCTTTCTTTTTTTTCCTATCACGACGCAGCATAAGACCGTATCGCGGGTTTGGAAAAATTATACTCGTCTCTTGCCATGTTTTTGTCGTCTGTTGGGTGAATTATTTTTGGAACAGTTGTTCCGTTCCGTTTCGTATTTTTTTTTTCTGTTTCCTTCATCTTCTTGTTTCACTTCCTGCTTTCCTTCTTCCTTTTTCCTTCTTGCACGGGGAGTGACATTTTTTTCCCCCGCGCGCGACATTCACTGTTGAAGGAACTGGAAACTGATGGGTGGAACCACTACAATACCCCCAGCAGAGAAGGAAAAATCGCTTTCCATCTGCGTTGGGTTTTCCCTAGTGCATCGTTTTTGCTGCTGCACTCCTTCCAAGTTGAATGTCATCTATTTTGGGACCGGCCGTGTGCGTGTGTGCGCCTTTCGGTAAAGGTGTTTGTTTTCTGGCTTTGGTGAGATTTTTCGTTTCCCGATTTTCCACGGAAACCGTATGTGGACCGAAGAGACCCCCAGCAGCGACCGAGAGAGGAAGTATTCCGGTTTGAGGAAGGAAAAAAAAAACACACTCACACGTGATATTCGGTCGCGTGAAATACGATGCAAATGTGGATGAATGTGAGGGAGGGCATATGGGGAAAACCAAGGTTTGAACGTGACACGTATGGATGCTTGTGAGGAAAAGCGACACGAAAGGGCGGCTGTTGGTATTAAATTGCTTGATGGTTAATGAACTTTTTTTTCTTCGTTTCTCCTTATTTTTCTATGCTTTTCTGGTAAGATGTGACCATGTTCGGATAATTATTATTGTACATTCAACTATATCGCTTGTTAAAATCCATCAGATTGCTCAAACACACAGTTGGAAGTGATTTTTCACGAGGAAAAAGTCTCGAAAAATGTGCATTTTGTGTGTTGCCTCGAAACGTGAGTGCATCTTACATTTTGGTAAGCAATTTATTTTTAGGATATTTCTTCTTTTTTTCCTAAAAGAATTTCTACAATAAAATAAGACCATTCGACAAGTTCTTATTGTAGATTATTTCTTCTTCTCTACACTCATGGTACAAAAAGGATTCGTTGGTGTAGCGTTAAACGGTTTATAATTAACCATTCTTTTAAATCCCCCACTTTTCTAAACGTTGTTTGCACAATTGAGCAATTATAATGGGCGATAAAAATTGACTCTCTTGATGATTCTTTTGTTGGTTTTGTAAGTTTTTTTTTCAATCCAAAATTTACCGTGAAGGGTTGCATGCATCAAGTGAAAAAAGAAAAACGAAATTGTCAAAAAATGGTAAAACAAACGACTTGTGGCTTTGAGAGTCGTAGGGATCCGTTTGTTAGGAGGGAGAAATTTGTGATGTTGATGGTGCAAAGGTTATGAAAAAGGTACCGGACGTTTTTTGGGTAAAATTTCAAGGACGTCTGGTTAAGGTATTTCAAGTCCAAGTGTGTCCTCTCCTGAGAAGGAGGAAGTTCCCATTTATTGCAACAATAGGAAAGGAGAAGAAATCATCCATTAAAAGACACGTTTTCATATTGAAAGGTACTAAATGAACGAGCAAAAGGCAAAACACTGGAGAGGGTTCGAATTTATACACCGAAAAAAAGGAGAAAAAGTAAAGACTCAAGGCAAACCATTTTGGCAATAACATGAAAACGAAAACCCACCAAAAAGGGCGAGGGGACTTTTATGGTTGATAGTCAGTCAGGTTTGGCAAACGGTGCCAGACTGGAGGCAGTGGTTTTTCCACCCTCCAAAAATTCGCCAATGGAGAAAAAAAAGGACGGCGATCGGCGTCAAAATACAAACACGCGTGAGGGAAACTGCTGCCTTCTTTGGTGGTGTTGGTGCGCTGTACGTTCGTTACCGTTATTGTATTGGTGTGTTAGTTTACCAACAGCATCCTACGATTGCATAGCGCACCACCACCACCTTCTCACTACCAGTAAAACCACCACATTCGTTGGTGTGTTTGATGACGCGCTGGAGTAAAAGATTAGGGAAATTAGAGACGCCTCCGGAAAATTCTATTCCCACTCCCGCGGCTGCTCAGGGTGAAATACAGTCGTCCTCTGTCATGCTGCCCCGGTGTACGATGAGTTTTTGGAAGAAATGAACGAATGTCAAGGTCCCGCGTGCGTATTACGACGAAGGGGCGAATTGGTTTCTTGCTATGTTTTTTTTGTTCCTATCGTCCGGAAGTAGACAAGACGCTTCTTTTACTAACCTTGGTCACTATGGTAACCGTCTAGCAGTTCGTTCGTTTATGTTGACGAAATTCGGGGGAGAAGAAAAAAGTCTTTTTCCCTTTTTTTGCTATAATCTCACTCTCCTCAAAATTGTGTTTTTGCCTTCCGAATGATATTGAGTGTTTGAGGTTTTTTTTTTGAAAGCGGAGCTGAGATGTCTTGTCAAGAAGTGGATTTTTTTTCTGGAACTCTTCTACTACGAAGGATTTTACGAAGGTATAAAGTGTTTGCATGGTGTCAAAATCACACAAATGTCTTGCTGCTCTAGAGGTAGAGAAAAAACGGATGTACGGAAGAGCTATTGGGAAGGATTACAATGTATTGCCGGATGTTGTTTTGGAAGTCACTTTTAACCACATCCACACTCCTTCCGGAGGCTGGTGAGTTCTTCATTTTATTGGAATTTTATCCACACTAGCAAGAAAAACTTGCAATGTTAAAATATTGTAAAATAATTCTTTACTTTAAACATTATTGAAAGGAAGGAATCAACTGTAAAAGAAGCATCCAACATGCCAAACATCAAACCTATCGAAACCACATGCGCTTTGGATGAATTTGTTCTTCTTTTTTCCTTGTTCGTGATATGCGCTGACAGACGAAAGTCCTTCGCCCCGACGAGCAGTTGCAGGAAGAGAGGAACACATATCCTGTGATGGAGGCGCGTGTGGTAACTGTGGTTTTGATGCCGGTGTTGACAAACTGCAGCCGTTTCCATTTCCACCTAGGATAGCGTTGGAAGTACATTTTTTTTTGTCTGTGTATATGTGTTGGTGCTCTCTTCGCCTTTCATATGAATCCCATCTGCTTCTCATAGAGCAAATTGAATTACGATCTTCCGCTGCATGCGTACGAAGCAGAAGAATGAGAGAGAAAAAAACTCAACTTTGCTACGAACGAGGTGAAGAAAGCAAAATGTAGGCGAACGCGTCCTATCGGAAATGTGTAATGGAAGTATAGTGTTTTTCTTTTCTTTCCTCATTTTAAGCTGCTTTTGCTTGTAAAAATGCAGCTGTTGTAAAGAAACCTTTTATCCTGGATGACGTTAAGTAATTAAATTTACAACTCTGTTAACAATAACATGTTGTACATAGTTTTTACTTCACTTTTGTGAGGCATTATAGCGTTTTAAAATGTTATAATCGCAGATATATTTTTTTATATCTCTTAAAATTCTTTCTAATAAAAAAAAAACAATTTTATTTAAAAATTTGTATTAATTTACAACGAGAACAAATGTGTTTTATTCGCTCCTACGAACAGTTTATGTCGCACGTTGTAGCGACTTCTTTTATAGCTAACTTACTTTTATAGCACAATGTACATTCGCTCGCGCCATCTATCGTGCGCTAGCAAAAGCTCTTGCATAGGGCGAGCAGCAACAGCAAGTTTTCCCTTCGGGAGAATTTTATGCTCCATCCGTGAGCATCATAGCATAAAAGCTTACAAGCATTGCAGCGTAGCATAAAAGTCGCATAACAAACCGGCTTTAACCGGCGACATCTGACGGCAATCAAACGATAACTAAAAGCTTTCTCTCTTCGTTTCTCTTTTTTTTCTTTTCATTCGTTCCTTTCCCATCCGGGACACGTTGTGCATTTGGGCGCCGGGATTGGTACGACTTCTCTCCCGCAGATTCTTTACGGTCCGGACGGCCAGCTGCTGAAGCCGGAATCCCGTCGGGGACGCGGCAAAGGAAGCAAATCGAAGGCAGCGGCAGCAGCGGCTGCGGCGGCAGCGGCAGGAGCCACGAACGGAAGCGCTAATGGAGCGGTAAGTGTCTGTCTGTGTGTGTGTTTGTATGGTAGCATTGGAGTAAAATATGTTGATATGTAGAGAGTACTGCGGGAGCTATGCTCTGTGGGAAGTTGTGTGTCCACTTAGCTGCTTAGCTTAGCTGCGCCTGGTGTGTAGAGGTGTAATTTTATCGAGAGACCTTTTTTCTGTTGCTATATTTATTTAATTTCTAGGTTCGGCCGTAGCGCTTTAAGTATTGCTTTTTTGAGACATTGGATTGCGGTAGAGCGGTTGCCAGTTTGGTTAATGTGTATCATTGTGGTGATATTTATTTTTGTGTAATTTCCTTTCTTGGTCTTTTTATGTTTTCACCATCATTAGAAGCTACGAAAACGGGCACTTTATTTGTGACACAAAATGTAAAATGTAAATGTAGGTATCGATTTTTAAAATGTCGTTTTTTCTTCTTCCCTCGAACACTCGAAGCAATGAAGGAAGTATACACAACACAACATTCCGATAGCTCGCGGGTTTTTGGTCGAGCGTAATGCCATAACCTCAAGCTTCTCGTTTGACCCAGTGCCCACCCAGCAGCCCTTCCGCTGGTGCTTAGTACGATACTTGTTCGTTTGATTGTGACCATGTTTTATGCAAAAGCTACATACTTATCTTCGTTTTTTTGTTGTTTGCCCTCTCCCATTTACCGCTGCTATTCCTGCTAGTTTGCGATGAAACCCGTTGGGGACGTAGGTTAGAAGGGTGAAAAGGGGAAGGGGGGGGGGGGGGGGGGGGGGGAAGGTGGTTCACAGTACGGGGCACAAAAAGGCAAGAAACCCTCTAACACGTTCCACGGTTCCTCACATGAGATAAGTTAAATTTATTTTGCATATAAATTAATCGCATTGCCGATCCATCCATTGAATCCTATTTTTGCGGCAAAAAGACCGTTGTAATCGGAACGGAAACGAAGAGAAATAACGTTCAAAAAAAAAAAGGAAGAAAATCCAAACCGACAGACCACGAGTGAAAGTCTAGTTTATGTTTCGCGCAGTTTCCGATCACTTATTAGAGGATGAAGATAAGAAGGCATTTCGGTTGTGCTTACTGCCCCCGAGGGTTAGGGTTGGAAAGGAGCATCATGGAGAAAAGGAGAGGAAAACAAGCGGAACTAAACCGTGGTGGAAAATTCGTGCGAATAAAAAGGCATAAAATTGTCGTACAATTTGGTTCAATTGCACAACGCTTTATGCCGGGGGGAGGGACGTATTGCTAAGAAGGATTGAAATAGTATCGACATAAATATGTCGATCGGAATCGGTGGACATAAATTGATTGATTGAGGCTGGTAATAGAAATGACATTAAATTACGATTTTAATTTGTGTTGTGTTGAAGATAAAGGAAATAAATTTGTACCTTGGCAATGTGTAAATGCCGTCGGATAGCGACAGTTCCTGTAGATAGTTTAATGATCTTATTTTATTTCAATATATTGTTTTCGTTTTGCTTTTATTTAGCTTACTGCAAAACAATTATCGCACTTGTGGTATTTTTTACGGTAGAAATGTACCTATTCCCTCTAGTATATGTTCTCTAGCCAAGTGTGAAGTTGTGTTTAGAGAGTTGAATATTTGTATTACAAAGTCAAGTTATTCTCAATTGCTTCGGTGATTTCAATAAATTCATTTTTCCCGTTTCTTGGTCTTCTCTTTTTTCTCTTCCCGTTCCTCTATCCAACCCGTTGCATACTTCAAATGTGACTTTTAAAAAAACACATTCCTGTAAAACTTTTCCATCTTCAAATAATGTATCCCCTGTTTGACTCCACACGCGTATTGTGGCGGTTACCCTACTCTAGATCGTGTCGTACGACGCCAACGGACAGGCCATCCGCGCTGAAGGGAAGCGTGGCCGCGGACGAGGACGTGGTGGCGGGGTAAGAAAAACACGCAATGTTACTTATATTCCAAACCTTGTAAAATGTACAGCAAACTTTTCGACGAGACCGGTTACGATAGAACCAAAGTTTAATCCTTTGAGACGCAGCGCGTTGATTATCCTTCGGCACTGTAACGGCGTACGGATCCTTGCCCTTGAATGCCGGATCTGCCTCAACATGAGTTCGGTAATCATGTTCCTTCTTTTTTTTGTTGTTGTGCGAACGACCTATGAATGGTCTCCGTTAACGCGCCGGAAATCAACGACGAGTACGGGTTTTACGCTCCGGATCATATGATTCCGTAGTGCTTCCGGCTGATGGGATAGTATACCTTCTATCGCCCCACGTCTAGTGGCAGTGTGTGCGAATGTGAAAGCGAAAGCACCAATACCCAGACGACAATGTTTTCCTTCAACCAAAGTATCTACCCTTCAACGCCTCCCCTAGCTACTTTGCCCCAAAAAATCAAAGTCAAAAAGTACGGCGACGACATCGAGCCAAAAACCCTCAAGAGCATACCGAGAGGAACCCCCGCCTCTCCCAATTGCGGCAGACAGACGAAAGGCCTTGCCAACGGTGAACGCGTAGTAGTAGTAGCAGTCGTAAACGTAATCGTTGTAGCCTTTCACAACCGCTATTCCTAAAGCATCAGCTTCCAATATCGTCGTCCCTTTGTCGGTTTCTGTAACTTTCGCACATAGCGCGGACGAAATGGTAGACGCCATCGTCATCATCATCGTCGTCGTCGTCGTCTTCCGTCCTTACTAAGCGCTTACTTTTATGACATTCTTTCGAACGATTCCGGATTGTGGAATACTTTGCCAGACAAAACATCTCCCTTTTTTTCCCCTGGAAGCTTCCAATGTTTCTACGCTACCCCCCAGCAAAAGGGAATTGGATTCGTATCCTTTTTCGTCCCTTTTCGGCCTGGTGAAGCGAAATACGTCTGGTTGAGGTGACGATGCGATGCGGTACGGTGGTTTGTCTGCTTCTCTAAGAACTCCTGGGGTCAGCGTTTCCTCGGCGCTTGTCGGTAGCAATACCGGCAAGAAGTCAACCTTGTACAAAGTTGGATGCTACTTAAAACACATCGTGACGGGTTTTAAATGGTAGCAAAGGAAAGAGCATGTACAGGATTATGGTTGTTGTGTTTGGTTTTGTTGAGGTTCTGAGGCTTTTCCAGACAGTGTGTTGAATACTCCAGGAATTCCTAGGAAATCTGCCTTCGCTGGAACTAAAGCAAAGGATGAGTTTTGATTGTAATTGGAATAGAATGAGGAGTGAGTTGGAGTTTTAAATCTACAGAATACCGTTCTTTGGAAAGTATGAATCTTTGCTTTTGACTACTCAAAAGATTCCTCTGGATCTCAAATGAATTCTGGAGACGTGGAAGGGTTCTTAACGACATCTCCTATTTTTCTTTCATCTCGTATAAATCGTACAGATTCGAGACATATGGCACACTGTTTACGGTTCCCGGTCTTTGACTCTTTCCGTTTTGTCAATAAATATATTTATAGCCAACGAAGGTCGTCCAAGAACCATAAAAAGGATCCCTTTTCTCGAATCTATAAAATGATGATGTTTCCAAGCCTCCCACCCGGCTGTTCCTGTCAGCTGATTCTTATCGTTTGGTTTTCTTTTTTTATTAAATTTTATTTCATTTGCCATCATCGTCTTGTGCCGGTACGGTTATGAAGAGTCGATCATGGGTCATGGCCATTTGACCGTTTATGATTGCTGTCGGATGCTGTCTGTAGCTGAATGGAAACCCACTCTCCCACAACCGGACGTTCGAAAAAGGATGCAGAATGAATTGTTGAATGTTAGTTCCATTTTCTTGTAAGCATCACAAGTTCTTATGTATTCCGGTTCTGTGCCACATAGATGTTGGGGTTTTTTCCGGATTTTTTTTCTCCGGCCATGTCTAAACCGGCATCGGAAGATGCCTTCTGTTTTAGTCGTGTGCCAAAAGGGAAGCAACACTGGGGAAAAAAAGTTGACTGAAGAAGTTTCTGTATTCTTTCCTTCTTTTTTTTCCTTGGTTTAGCCCTGTTCTGCTCAGTTAGCCCATAACTCCCGGGCATAACCTGAGGCGGAACCGTGGCTGCAGTGGCCGGTATTTAGGAGTGTTGTGATACACTTTTTTCCTTTTGCCGGTGTAGAAGTTATTCTTGGAATGAAATCCTCAACCGTTGAGGAGAGAGGTTTACCGGGTGTGAAACTTTTACTTGTTGCTCGTTCTGACAACGGAACCCCGTCTGAACCGGCCGGCTTGAGAACAGATGGAATAGTACCGAACCCCCCACGGTTGCAACCATTGCCCAGAACTTGTCCTGTGAGCGTTCGGGCGCGCCTTCAGCTATTGCATGTGGAAAAGGCTCTCCTTTCAGCTATAGTCGTACCGGAACGGGCCAACACACAGACAGAAGGAAAATGGACGCAAAACCACCCAGTACGGACGAACATGATGACGACTTTCCGCTTTGGTTTGCAGCCAAAAGCGAAGTGGTTGGAGGTCTTTTTTTTTGCTCTTTGTTTTGTACCATCCCCAAGCTACAATCTAGGACTCCACTGCCATCCAAAGATCAGCTGAAAGACCTGGTTAGGTTCGAGTTGCTAGACACTTCTTACGTGGCAGCGTGCTTTTACCGTGGTTTGGTCGCATTTCTCGGGTGGAGGAGAAAAAAAAGTGTCCTGCGCATCCTATCTACCACAAGTAGAACACACAGCTCTTCCGTTGGAGGGATAGTTATCGCAGCCGAATGGGTAGTGTTGATGACGAAGAGTTAACGTGGACTTTTACTACTCCATTGACTGCGAATTTTTATGTCAAGCACTTGCGTGTATGTGTGTGTTTCCTTTTTTATCGTGTCATTGCCGGGGTTTTTCCCTGAGCTTTGGCAGAGCAACCGGTGGCTACTGAATGTGTTTTGCCGTACGCCAGCAGAGGCACCCAGCAGAGAGTGTCGTATGCTCCGTTTGTTGGCGTGCCTCTGCTACTTATCCAAAACCGTTTCGAAGGAAAGTAAAAGCCATTTGGCATGGTTTCGTTTTGTGTGAGGGTTTGTGTTCGCTGGTTTTCCCGTCGACACGTTCACAGGCAGAAAGCGATTCTCCCTAGAGCGTCACGCGCCAACACAGAAGTCGAGCACGACCACAGAAGGCAGCAACACAAAAAAACAAAACCCCAAGCCCACACACAACCAGTGCCGACACAAAGTGTCTGACGGTTTGGCGCAAGATGATTTGAACCCGGGGTCTTCTTTGGCTTCCGTGTAACGAATTCTTTACCCCATCTGCATCCGCGGGGTGCGAACTCGGGAGCTTAATCGTTTTCAAGTTCATCCTTCTATAGCTGCCGTTCGGTACGGTACGGTCTGCTGCCGGTCGTTTCAGGCCGGCGGAAGGTCGTACACATTTCTTTGCATCTCGTGTGCTAGCTTTGACTGCAAATGTGTTTGATGCCATACCGATACGGTGTCCCGGGACGACGACGACGACGACGGCGTACGGTCTGGTTTGGCTTTTGGGATTTCCCCAACCCAAGTGTTTAGAGGTTTTGCGCTCATCGTCGTCTGGGTTGCCTTAGACAGTATGGAGGCACGTGCCACGTCATCCTACGGTGCGGATGAATGTGTGTTTGGAATGGGTTAGACCGTTTGATTCGATTCCGAGATATGGTACGTCAAACGGGAAACATACATATCTTCATCGACGACTGCTAGACGCTGGAAGTAGACGAGACCACACTAGAGCCGGGCCGTGCTGCAGTGGCGTGTGCCGTGTGCTTGGTTTGCGGCAGTCCGTAAGAAGAATAACCGCAGATAGAACGGAAAAGATTACGCCCCGAAGTGAGAAAGTGTGCCATCGTTCGTTCACACTATGGCTATGACTTCTTGGCTGGGAATTGGTACGATGGGCATCTGTTCATGTGATGTTTGGTCAAAATAAAGTGCTCGTTGAGTTTTTTTCTCCATCAGTCATGTCTATCATCAAGATCTCTACCCAATAAAGGGATTCATAATTTTTCCTTCAAGAGATACCTTCAGACATTCGGGTGGAAGGTTTCCTCAAAATCTGTAGTTGCCTCTTTCGTACAGACATTAAGCTGAACGTATCGTACCCACTGTTCGCATTGACGCGGCATATGAAACGATATCGTCATTCCAATTCCCTGCTAACCAACGCTCTGCCTCTGTGGCAGAGCGGGCCTCTGCCAGAAGGATTGAAAACGTGCAGAACCTTAGAACCGCTCCCCAAAGGGAAAGAGGTGTAACCCCACGGGAGAAAAGAAATAACGCACAGAAGGACGGCACATAGCGGCGAACGAGTAGCATAATAAAAGAGATATCAAGTATCGGTCGGTGCTGACGGCAAACAGATTTCGGAAGTTTTTGGGAAGAATCTCGTTTCCAGCGGCTGCTCCACAGGGAGGCATCTGCTCGTATATCTTCTTGCTTGGGTGGGCCTTTTTTTTAAAGACCTCCATCGTCAGCTGCTCATCGTGGGGTGTTTTGTGTGTGTGTTTCGGAATGGCTTAGCGCCATCATCAACACCTTCTCTTCTTTTGACGGCACGAGACTCTTTAACTGCGATATGTTTCGGTGAGGGAATAAAAGGCCGCCACGTTCCACAACTCGGCAGGTAGTACCACTAGACCCATGTACAGCTCCAGTTTTTGTTTGTTGTTGTTTGCTATGTTGGTCTGTGGCGGCTTCTCGTGGCGGTAGCTTTTATGTCTTTCGGGCGATGATTATGAGGCCTTTCTCAACGGATGCGATCGGTAGTCTTTATTGGGATAGGTTTTGGCTTCATGGAGGTGATTCCAAGCGATACACGATGGGTCTCTCTCTCTCTCTCTTTCTTGCCCATTTTGTACACCATTCACTTTCCATTTCTCGTTACGAGTCTTTCGAATGTCCGGCTGATCGTTTGTTGACGTTAAAGAGTTGCTACTTCAGACCGCAAGACACTTGAGCAGATCATCAAGCGGAACCTCAAAAACGGGAGACGCGCTACCTGTTGAACCTGGGTTTTTGCTTGTTTTTGTCCGCTTCTTCGGCACCATCAAACGAACGTTTATCTCATTCGATCGGAATCAGTATTTATATCCCTTCCCGGGGGAAGAGTTTGTTTTTTACTGTTTGGTCGTGATTAATAGACATCTTTTGTAGCAGTCAGTTTCTTCCCATTTCAGTGACTATTTTTGTTTTGCTTTGTTTGTGAAGATCTGATGTCATTATCGGAATAGGACTTGGAAATACAAATCTCATTGCTCATTACTCGGTGACACACTGACCCCGGTGCATTACAATCCCGCCTAAGGAAAGCTCGTATAAAGCCTTCAGTAAACTTTGTCGTCTAAACGGCTCGGACAAGAATGAGGCAGAGAGAAGCGAAAGAAAAATGTAAACAAAGGTTAAGGGAATGGTTGGCGTGCTGAACTTGGAAAACTGTTTTCCCATCCTACATTGCACAGTTGTTGCTAGTGGCCGCAGAATGTGCATGGCGCATCTTTCGGTCGGTGGTACTGTGCGCGCTGCACCCTGGACTGTTTCTCTTCCGGTTGCAGCCTCGTTGCAGCCAACGAGCGATGGACAAAAGTACCGTTCGTTCTAAATAACTTACGCGAATGTTTAGAGAAAGGAAAAACCTGTTCCGTGTCACCATGGGCCACACCGTAATGGACGATGGTACAGGATTGTTTTGTACATCAGTTTTTGAGGGAAGAATTTGAAATTAATTTAATTAATCCGCTCCCCGAGAGTATTTGAAATAACTCTCATTGGTGACCTCGTATTTTGTGGTATAAAACTTTTTTTTTAATTCAATATTATATACTTTCTCGATAACCTACTTTCGGTGCATCTGTATGCATCCTCACCACAAACACATCATCCCCAAACGTGGCGGTTGCCGACCCTTGCGTTTGTAGCACAAACTTCGAAATCGAGCGCATCTTTAATCCACAAACCGAGATGTGAAGGTTTGAAAAATTCGAGGACAGGCGGCCAACACAAACGAGCCAAAGAAGCGAGCAAACGAGAGAGGGCATTTAAATTGTAAATTTTGTTCCCCCGCTCACATTTGCGTATGTATCATGCAGTTTTGCGACTCTTACGCCCGTGTCCCGTTCGATTGCTTTCTGCACGAACAAAACGTGAACTGGCGAACACGTGCGTTTCAGATCCGGGAATGCAGCTTGTGCGAGGAAATGATAATTTCGTATGAAAAGTAAGGAACCGTCCAGTGTACGGCTGGCTGGGTGGGATAGTTAATCATAATTGTGCATCAAATAAATCAAGAAGAAATATGATTTTTACACCATACAAGTTTTGCTAGAAATGGTGAAAAATGCAAAACAGGAATATGCGTTCAATGGAAAGTTATTTCCACAAGTGTTAATATTACTATTTTTGCCTTGGAAAATGAAATGCGTGGAAAATCTCAAGAAAGATAAATCTCACCAACCAGGAAAACACACCTCTTACGACAAATAGTTGTTTTTCTTTTACATTTTTTTTTAACAATTTACATAACACTTTATTTATGTTCTATAATTTTATAGCAGCTTTGCAAAAGTTTGAACACCAGTGCCAGGGAAAAGCCTTCGCACGAAAAGGCACCGCCAGCAGGAAACATAAAGTTCGCCAACACGAAAACAACAAACAATCGCTCATAAATATTCGAACGGTTGTTGTGCTGTTGTGTTGTGCTGTTTTACCCTGTTTTATGTGTATGCGTGCATTATTTGCAGGATGTTTTCCTTTTCGTCGTGTTTTCTTGTGTTGTTGTTTTGCTAGCTTGTTTCTTTTGCTTCTTCTTGTAAAACTTTTTTTTTTATCTTTTTTTATGTTATGTTTGTTTCTTTTTGTTTTTCTTCTTTCTTCTCCTGCTCGCCGATGCGAATGTTACACCGGTTTTGGTATCTTCGTTCTTTGTGTGTCAATGTTTTACAATGCAGCTTATTATCGTAGCATAGGTTGGTTAACTGTGTGAAGGAGAGTGTGCGTCCTCGTATTGCCGCTTTTCTTCCATACGGTTGTGTGCATTTTTTTTTCTTCTTCAATATTTCACTGACTCGGGCATTAACTCATTGAATATTTATGGGAACATACTTGCAGCTTCGGTGGTTTAAGGGGGGAGTGTTGTTGTTTGACCTCCGGACGGTTTTTGGTGGACCGCCCTTTGTCGGCGACAGAAAGGCAGAAACGTACAAGAGGAAGAAACCATCCGTGTTTTGCTTTTCACTTTAAACGGCCATAAATCCTGTGAAGTTTTGCTCCAGGGAAGGGACGGAATAGAAGCGCAAGTTACATAATTTGTATATAAAACTTTAAAATACATTTTTTAAAAGAACTCACAAAACAAAGCTTTTCATTTTGTTCACAAGAATAAAGTAAAGTGCTGGAGGAGTTTTATCACCCAAATTTTCAACACCCACGATTAAACAAGCAAGCAAAAAAAAAGTGAATAAAAATGGAATTCATTCGCCAACTATCCTTTTGGAACGAAAGGGAAATTTTCTCATTATCGTCTGACCTACATTTTGCACACAGTCGTCGTCTCCATTCGGACGCGACTTTTGGTCATATCTGGATGCTGCAGGAACCGGTCGGGTATCGGGGATCGTTCTGTGTCTGCAAATGCATCTCATCGTCATTTCTGTCTCTCTCTCTCTCTTTCCCTCTATCTTTATTTTCTGCTTATAGCAGCAGTATTCGTTATGTTTTGTGCCCTGCTCGACATCGTTCGCCGTGTATTTATGTTATGCATATTAAAATAAAAGTGCAAAACGTCCCATGAAGTTCGCAACGCAGAACGAGGGCATCTGTGAGGATAAAGGGAATAAAATAAGAAAAAAAATCCCATCTGAGTAGAGCTGTGTAGAGGCCCCGTGTAGAGCGACAGCAAAACCGGCTCCGGCACCATGGTCCGGTTCGGTTTGCGTGCATAATAAAGGGTTCAGGCTGGCGGCATTCTAAAGGGTGTTCTTGCTTTGCGGCCGAAGGGATTTGCTTGTTTAATTGCGCAAAAGCACAGTTAAACCGATAAAGCTTTAAATAGTTGCAATATTTCTGTAGAAGGTGAAAGTGAGCTCTTGAGTTGTTTGCTTATTTTTTCTGTTCAATTTTATTATCACTTCTTTCGCAATCCGAGTGCAACAAGTTATGGTGCCGTTCATGATTTTACTATTTGTTTATAGCATCCAATACCCACACAAATACAGCGCTCGTTTCGTTCAATAGTTTCTGTTTTTCTTTTGCTATAATAATTTTGTTTATTTTCTCATGATTGCATGACGCTGTGCGTTTTTAAAATGCAACCAAAGATGCAAGTGCAAACTGCGCTACCACCTTCAAATGCTTTCGCCAAATGCAGCATGCGATGGTATAACACACATTTGCAATCCGGTTTTGTTGACTCGTGTTTTATCGCTTCTTTTTTGCTGTTGTTGTTGTTGTTGTTGAGTGTATATGTGGGTGGATTGTTTCGCGGTTTCCGGAATGGGTCGAACGTTGGCAAACTTTCTCTTCCCTAAGGTGAACTGCGCACCAAGGCGATATTTTGCTGTAGTGCGATGTGGTTCGCAATGTAAACCGAAAATGGTACGAAATGCTGTAAAAATATTGGCAAGTGAAAATGAATATCGGGAAGGATAACAATTGGGAATAATTCTCTAATTTAGGCCAATTTTATATCATAATACGTTGAACTGTATAAATTTTTTAAGATTAAAAAAAACAGATTTTTTGATGCAAAAATGAACTAAAAACTTCTATCGAAACGTCAATTGTTTTTGATGATAGAAATTAATTAATCAGATTAATCGAACTGTTGTAGAGTTCTAACGTCTACCAACCTTGAGAACAAGGTTTGGAGATGATCACGATCCGCTTTTTGCCCGATGTTTATGGAACAAAGTGTCTCAGGAACTTCAGACAATGTTTACATGAAGTACAACGGAAATTTTAAAGACTAGACTATTTCCTTAACATTACACAAAAAGCTTAACGATAAATTATTTAATTATTCTACATTTTCTTACATGGTCAGCTATCATCAAGAAACAACTTATTAAATATCCCCAAGTATTAAGGACATCACACTAGAAGTAGAGTAGCAATGAGAAGGCAAAAGTTCATTTTTGCTGGTTAAAAATTCAATCCGACCTTACCCCGACGCTTGATGCATAATTTTTCCTACGTTCCACCAGCGGGCATTACCAGAGCAACGCAAAAGCGCAAAGGCAATAAGGTCCGAAGGACAACCAGATTCCTTCAAGGCTAGCAAGCGCACCGCATCCGAGCTTTGTGCGGTCCATGCTGGCAAAGTTCACAATCCCAATCGACTTCAAGCCTTCGAAGGTGTCTCGAGCAGAAAGGTAAAACAATTCTTCGAGAGCATGAGAACAGTTGGCATAAAATTACCGATTACGTGCATTAAGTAAAAACACCAACAAAAAAACAGAAAAATGCATACTAATAAACGAAGGATTTCACTTTCATATGGCTGGACATACGGACCGGACCACTGGATATAATCACTTCGTTAGAAATGCATTTCACGTGTGTTTGGTGGCGAGAAGCATCACCATCACTTACCCTTGGGTGCAAAATATGTTAAACGATTCGTTCCGTTTTTGGCCAACTTGTAATAATGGTTTATTACAGACTTTCCGTCCTTGCTTCTGTGGAACCTTGTGGAGCACCAATGTTTACCCAGTCCGAGACCAATTTTTATTTTCACTCGATCTTTGTGTGTGTTTTTTGTTGTATTTAGCTTCTGTGTTTGTTGCCTCCCATCAACCCCCCCGTGCTCCAGCTTCATCCCCAATCCCATTTGGGTTCTTTTCATTTGGACACAGACTCTGAAATGATGGCTTTACGTGTTTGGCAGTCATAAAAGTGTTCACCGTCTTTTGACGTTAGTGGTTTCGCCTCCCGGTGCTGATGCACTCTTCGGGGTCGGGCTGCAGTTCATGACGTGGGCACACACACACACACAAACGACACGTTTTGTCTGCTTCTGCCAGGCACTTAATCGTGCAGTGACTCCCAGAACACCGACCGGCGGTTCTGTCTGGCCAACGAAGAACAATCTTCACCAAGAACACAACCTCTCGGTTGGACGAGAATGGGTTTTCTTTTCGTGGTTGTTTTCCTTCACCGTTTCGGAACTGGGGCGAGATCCGTTCCGTGCTGCCATGCTTTTTTTGTGTTCAAGCAAGGGTAAATTGGCAACCATTTTTACTGCAGATCGACGTCGAGACGGCGCGAACCGGTGGTCGGATGCTAGGGGATGCTTCGTTTCATTTTATGCTCACGCCAAACATGACGAATGCCCCCTCCTTGTTCTGGTTGGTGGTGGACGGGCGTGATTGTTAGGAGAAGTTAGTTTAATTAAATTACGTGTTATGTGTGTTTGCTTGTTGGTTCGCCTTGTTTTTTTTAATGTGCTTTTTGTCCGCTTTATGAGCTTTTTCATCTTCAAAATGGGTTGTGTCTCTGGTGAAGCTGGTGAGCAGCAATTTAGTCGAAATGAAGAATAATTCTTCCATCTCTGCCGTTAGGAAAATTGTTACAGAATTGCGTTTGCGTTTTGAAAGAAGCTAATTTCATGAAAATTTCAAACCATTTTCCATCCAGTAGCAGCACATCCCAAAACCACCCTCTCAATCGATTGATAAATATTAAAAATACTTTCGCTTTCAAGCTGCTCGAGTAATCGATACTTGAAGGAGGTTAAAAAAACACACCAACCGAATGATTTTTCAATGTCCTTTCGATGAATAAATTAGAAAAAATCAGGACCTTATCGATGATTTTCCCAATTTCAGGTAGAACCGTTTTCAGTTTTATGTTGTGCCGGAGCTCGAACTGATGAAATACGCACACGCACGCGTACTCCATTGCTAAATTCGATCGGTTTTTAATAAAACAAATCGAAAACTGGTGGAAAAGCGTGCTACCAAAAAAAAGACCTCTATCTGTCTTTCTGTGTCGTTTCCCGCTTGGTCAAGGTTAAATTGCATGTGCTCTAATTTAAACATATAGTAAATGTTTAACTCCAGTGCCATTTGCCACCATCCGCTAGAGCTGTTTCGGGTGGAGTAGTTTTTCCCGCAACCCTATCTGGTGCTGGCCATTTCTTTCTGCTACAATTTTCAGTTTTCATTTCGCTGCACTGATGATGGTGAAGTTGTGGCGTAGATTTGCGTGTGCAAGCGGCCATTTTTTTTGTTATATGCTGTCCTTTTGCACCCGGAAATCGGGGAGACTCGCCAGGGCACAACTCATGCAAACGTTGGCTCGGTTTACGTTCATTCACATTTTTACTACCGCGAAATGTTAGTGTGTGTAGGGATGATAGTAGTAAGGAGGGCGGGAGGAGAGAGGAAGAAAGTATGCAAAAGGTACCGAGAGGGAGTATTTTTGTGTTCCCATGTGTCCGGTATTTACCTTTTTTCCCTTTATCCTCACAACCCAGAACCGGGTTGTACAAGCGTAACCGTGGTGTATCCACAACTTTCACCTTTGTGAAGGGATCGTCCAAAGGGTGGTGGAAAAACACCCCCCTTTTCGCGCTTGTTGGACACCGAGAAGGAGAGAGAGAGAGATAGAGAGCAAACAAGTGACCATCACATTTAATTCATTTTCATTCACAACTAACTAAAACCACTGTGTTGCATCGCCGGCACCGTACCGTGTGTTACGGATTTTCGGTGCTGAATTTCGGCCGTGCATCACATCTCGTTTCCGGTGCGCGTACTGATAAAATTCGCATAACGGTTTCCAGCACGGAGAAGATAAACACATTGGAGAAAGGGTGTGAGCCCCCCTTCCCACGCATCATTTCGTTCACACATACCACGGTTGCACACACACACCGTGTGTGCATTTACTCGTTTTTGGGGGGCGAGATGCATTCAATGCACAAAAAGAAAAAAAAATACGGTCGAAACTGTTGCTCATCAAAATGGTTGCAACACGCGGCAACCGGGTATCGGGGTTTTTGTGTTGAAACATATTTTATTTTAATTCCTGTCCCCGTAGTAAATCCCGGTTTCGGTACCGGGTTGGGTTTTAATTGAGATGGAAACGATCGAAACGCACTGCAGAGCGGGAAAAGACACGTGTATTTATGAGTTGCACGTGTGCAACGGCACACATATGTTTGTTCGCGATGTGAATTAAAATATATGTTTCATGTTTGCCATGATATCTGTGTGATACCAGCATAGGGAGGGGGAGTGGTTCGTGGTATGGACGATGCACAATTCACATTTACATTTGTAGTTGAGAATGCGTACGTTGCATCAGCTGTTTGGAGCAAATTAAAAACTGTTCCAATGACCTTGGCTCGATAAATTCATTAGCTTTTTTGGTGGCATTACGTCACTTCGTTTGATGATATTAAACATTAATTAAAATTCAAACTTCACAAAGTTGCGAATTGTTTGCTTTGTTGGCTGCTAAAATTTGTTTAATAAAATGAGATGAAATGATTTATTAAATTAAAGCTTCAATAAAATCAAGTCAATATATCTCTACTACCAAAAAAAATAAACTCATGACTAAGTTAAAGCAAAAAATAAAATAAAAAAGCATCTTACTGCTTGTTGATTTCAGTGAAAAATCCCACTTCTGGGTCAAAAGAACCCCGAACAGACATTTATCTACATCTGGCTGACGTGTGGTTGAAATTCGAAAGATCGATACACATACCAACAACGATTAGAAACATTCACAGGAGGAAAAAATCACACTAAATCGAGTGGAAAGCTTTAAGAAACATAAAGGAGTAAAATATCTTTATGTGCACGTCGTCGGCCAAGACGGGAAGCGACTCGGTTCCCCTATATACAAATGGTTGTAAAAATTCATCCCTTCCCACGTCCAAAACCTCCGAAAGGGTCGATGCCCTTTATCGCTGCTGGCAGAAACATGAAGAGGAATATTTATTTTTATGGCAGTAGAAATGCACTTGGGGATTTTGGGGAGGAAAGACACTAAAGATGACCATCATCGAATGCTGTCGTATCATTCCGTAAGGGCAATTTTTGTTTTACTTCTTCTCGATACAACTTGTCTGTGACTTGCCGTCTGCGTCCCCGTGTGCGTCGTAAAAAGGGAAAGAAAAGTTCGTCGTTCGGTTTTCGGACTGGTTACAAAGTGGCTTGCCCTTGAAAAAACTCCTCTATAAAAGGATATTAAAATACATACCCAGACGGCAAAGCGATGGTGCCATGGTAAATGGTTAGCACGATAGCTGGACTTAGTGCTGGACACGCAGCTCTCCGTTCGGGGCGGGGGAAAAAAAGGTCATCAAATGGAGCGTAATGGTCCTTTTTTCCCGGAAAATCCTCTGCGCTTAGACTGATCTGGGTTCTGTTGGAGAGTTTTCCTTGGAGAGCGAAGAAAACCCCAACCCCCGGGGTGGAAGATACCTTCCGGCAGTGATGTTTTGACGGCAAGATTTCGGTGAGTTCGTTCGTATTTGTTTCCTTTTCTGTCCAACCCGGAAAAAAAGAAAAGTCCAACCCGGAAAGGAAATGTTACCAAAGGTTATGGCTCCTTTGCATTTATTCCTCGAACTCTACAGGAATCCGTTCATCCGTCAGTGGTACCCGACTGCGAACCATCATTCTCAAATGTCAATGACATTGAAAAACAACGAACCCTTAGCTGGGTGAAGTTTTTCCCTCGCTGCTGTCAGCGACCCACCTAAAGTACCGAAAGTGAAAGATTTTCCTCCAATGTCGGTCCAAGAAGAAACCGAACACACGCTAGAGCATGGAGGCGAAAGGCGAAAAAAAAACACCCAACGGAGAAATCAGCTAGGAAATAAATTAAGGACCCGGAACGGAAGCAATACGGGAAAGAATGTGGCGAACCTGTTAATGGTCGTCGCCCGTTGCTGCCGAGCCTCTTTTTCAATCAATCTTACGTGGAAAGTAGGTACTAGAAGTTCGTCTCCAACATATCCTGCCCAATTCCCGCTTCGTCTTAGGGCGCTCGATCCCCCAAAAGGTGCCGAGGGAAATGAATGAAAATTTCCCTTCACGCTTACTTCCAATTGGGCCGGCTTCCGATGCGTAAAAGTGTCGAGCGTAAAAAGTTTTGACTTACTTCTGGCTCGTAGTAACTTTTCGCCCGGTACCCCCGGTCTTGTGAGGCGTTTTTTTTTTCTTCTTCTGCTGTCTGTTTCGTCTTAAGAGGCACGCTTCGGTTTCTTTTTTTTCTGGAATCGTGTGATGATGTTGTTGGCCTCTTTATGGTTTAGTAGACGATCTGTTAACGAATATTTTCAAGCCATTTTAAGGACGGTTTGAGTCGTTGCGATTCAGTCATTATTCTTGTACTGGAAGAGTGGAAAATTTAAATGTTTTTCTTGGGAAAATGAATGGAAACAGGTCCTTCAATTTTTTTATTGAATGGGAAATTTTCCTCTCTACTAAGGACTTCTATGCTTGATCTAAACAGAGAAGAATCTATTTTTTTTTCCTAAAGTTGGACGATTAAACAATATTTTTAATAACTTATTTTCTCTTTTTTCTTCTTCTAGGTAAGTTTCACATTATGTTCACAATCAAATGGATTATTTGGCTCACTCTGATTCACGGGCGTTTTGTGTTTTGTAAGTATTTTAAGAGACTTAATGCCTTTTTTGTTTTGCACCCAACCATGGGCAGCCATCTTGCGATGGATCTAAATCAAAACCGTTCAAAAGCAGCCACACGTTAGGCGTCCTGTGTCCTGCGTATCCCGTTAAAACGGTCGAATAAACAAAAGAAGAAGAAAAAAATGAAGCACAAGCTCCAAAAAAAAAACAACCCTTAAAACCGGATTCATGTACACAACGTGTAGTGCCCTGTGTGCGTGTGTGTGTAGAGGCATGGTTCATCTCGGCACATGAAGCGAAGGCTACTTTTTTGTGCGGTTTTGTTGTGCTCCCTTTCTGGCCAGGATTTTGCTACGGCTGTTTGCACACCCTTCACCTCCTCCTTCCACCCCCTCCCCCTCCTTTTCTTCTTCTTTTTCCTCATCTCTTTTCCACTCATCCCTAAAACTCATGAGGTGGTAGGAGAGCCAATTAATTCCTGCCAGTGCGCGCTGTTTTTGGTTCCATCCCCCCAACCAAGTTGCCGCAATTCCACGCATGGAAACTCCGAGCTTAACGTTGTAATGTACACACACACACATGCTCTTCTACCCCACTTCCACCTCCCTCCACCCCTCTACATACGTGGAACGCTTGGAGATGCGTCCGATTTTCCTCTTCTTGTGTGTCGTGTAGAAATTCGTAAAATTCAACCAAAAGAAGAAACAACGACGATGAGGTGGGAAAAAGAGTGGAAGGACATTGGGGCGGGTGCGGGAGGGGTTAACGAATGTTGGGGGGTGAGAAATTGTGGGTACCGCAAAAAAATCGATTTTCGTCAGAATTTGATGAGATTTCCCTTCGACCAGTCCAACACAACATCTCCTACGCAAAGCGCCCATTTACTAGGGGCATACGTGTGTGTGGGTGTATGATGAAAAGTGAGGTTGGGAAATGTGTTTTGTTTCCCCCTCCCTCCTTCCCCCCTCCCCCTTCTCTCTTCTTGGCTGTACAGTATAATGAAGGAAGAAAATGGCCACTACCGGGGTGGCGAACAAAACAGCGGATCACGGGATGCGTCAAATGCGCGTTTTGTGGTCGCTCGTTCCCAGCTGGAAAACATAGCGATGGAACGTGTCCAGGGTCTTGTTTAGTGGAAAAATATGCAAACGCCGGTACCCCGTGTATGCTGCGTTAATGGTACACCCACCCCCCGGGAGGTGGATGGGGGGTAGGAGGGGCGAACGAAAGGAAAAGAGACACGGAAAAATCGTTTGCTAAAATGCGAAAATTATTCAATATAAATAACTTACATTAGTGGCACATGCTGCTGTTTTCATGGGTGTTTTTTTCCTTCTTCTTACGGGGCATGGGAGAAGGGGATTTTATGCATAGGGAGGGAAGAAACGCAAGCGGAACATTGTTACGTCTTCTTGCTGTTGTTTGTGGTTCTTCCTCTGCTGTAAGATCTTTTAGGTGGAAATGTATCAGAGTTGTGATTTTCCAACTGCCCCCGGGTTTTCCCACCTCCATATGGAAGGAAAATGACCTCAACGGACCTCAACCACTCCCAGGTGAGACACTCTTAAAGGACCTCGGAAGTTCACCTTTCCACCCAACTACCCCACCCCCAGGAATGCGAACAAGAAACAAGCACGCACACACACACACGTCGATTCTGCGGACTTGGAAAGAACTAACAGCAAGCGATGGTGCCTTTTTGCTCGTTTTGCGGTGTATGACGGTGGTGCAAAATATTGATTGCCTTTTGCTACTCCCCATTCCTTTGGGTGGTCTTATTTTGGGGAGAAGACACAGAGGTTTATTGCTAGTGAGGAGAAGGAGGAGGTCCTCACGACGACCACGACGACGATCACCATGATGTTGAGATTGACAGTGTTTCGCCACTACACAAACGTCGCCGGCGCTTGCTCTCTCTCTCTGTGTGTGTATGGTTGGTCCTGGGTTTCCTCTTCAACCAAGGATGCTGTCGTCGTCAACCGTCGCCACGTGGATGTGTACGTTTTTGCGGAATGCTGAAATGTGCAGTGCGGAAAATATCGAACCAGGAATTGGAAAATGCTTTTAAAGGATTTGGATGCAGCAAAATTTAAATCTATTCCCTGCACACTGACACTCGGGCTCGGAAAGAAGCTTGAACTAAGGCTTAACGTGAAGGCCACCGCCTTTAAAAAGCATACCAGAAGAAGATATAAAAACTCGCGAACAAATTGGAAGTGGAAATGCGGCCTTTGGATGGCTGCTACCGGAAGGAAAATCTCTTCTGGTGAGTTTTCCACGTGCACACAGCTGAAGATTGGGCAAACTGTTTTTACCTTTTTCCAGAATAACTGAGGTTGAATTTCCTCAAAAAAAAAAGAAAAACAAAACGATTTGGTGGTTGGTCGTCTTCGGTGGAATTAAAATAAATTTTCTTGTATCGATTTTCTGCGCAATAGTATTTCGCGCCCGCGCTTCTTCGCGCGGTCTGGCTTCCACACCTGTTTTTCCTTGGTTCCGCAAGTCCCCCGCTCTCCGCATTAGTGGTTGCTGGTGGTATTGAGCAGCGATTTTCCATCACCCCCACCCTCTGCTGTCGCTCCTTATGCCACCCCTCTGTTTGCTCCTTTGCGTTTAGAATGGAAAGGGAGGTTTTTCCTTCCGCAAGCACAAATATCCATTTTGCGATTTGTTTTCTCTTTTACGTAGCTCTCTCTCTCTCTCTCTCGCTCTTCCGGCTTTTACTCTCCTATTCTCACTCACACACATACACATCTTAAACGGGATGGATGGAGTTTTGTTTTCTTGCACAGGAAAATTCGTATTCATTGGATGAGTTTTCCCTTGCACCATCACTCACGCCGTACACTCACTCACACATACAGCCAGCCCAGTGCCCGAGATCGTTTCATTCCTTCACACACGGGCAAAAGTGTACGCGTTTCTTGTGCACCCCATCTTCATTTTCCAAACCCTCCCATCACAATCTCACCCCCATCGTACCGATTTTCCACCACCCTTATGTACTCGGAGGAATATAAAAGGGAGAGGCTTTACATAAGGACGCGTTCTTTCTCATCCTCATGCTTAGGATGGGTGATTTTTACTGCGTGTGGTTCCTTCACTGTTTGCTCTCCGCTCTCGCTCTCACTCGCAACCGTGCAGCGTTCGTTGCTTCTCGCTCGAGCTTGTTTTTTCCACTTTTCATTTCGCCTTACCTAATCTGACAAACACACACACACGCAGACGAATAAAAAGAGTAGACAACCGTTGGTTGCTTGGATGAGATTTAGTTGATTTGAGCTTGCCTGTGCTGCTGATGTGTTGGTGTCAAACTAACACAAGCGCAACGGGGAAAATGGTTTTCCCTTCTTTTTACCTCGCAGCCCCTTCATTTTCTCCGTGTTCCCCTACAAGCACATTTTATTTCGTGTAAGCGAAACCGTGTGTTTGTGTTGGTACAGTGTACAAAGTGAATCCTTGCCGCTGCAGAAGGTGGTGTCCTTTCGGCCGGATCGCACACTCCAAACGACGCGAGAAGCATGTTTTCGTTTTCTCGTCCCCAGCACCACGACGCATACAATGGTTTTCCATACGCGCGCGTGTGTGTATGCGGTTGTGTCGGACGAGCGGTCGATGATGAAAAATGAAGAGAAAAGCATTCCGGTTGCGCCTGATGGAAAAGCCCCAGCTGTCACTACCGTACACTCTACCGCCTGTCCATTTGTCTTGCCCTTCATGCCTTGCTTCCTCCTGCCAACAGCACACACACACACACAAACAGTGGATCGGGTGTGAGGAAAAGCTTGTCTTAGTAGCAAAACCGGTGGTGTCCTTTTAACCGTGGTTTTGCCTGGTTTGGGGCGAAGCGATACGAACGCCGGACGAAGCAAAGGTGATTGCATTCGTTGCCTTTTTGAGGGGTTCAGGGGGCAGGACGGGGGCAGCAGGCATTTTAGCGTCATGGGATCGAATTGTCGCCGTTGACGTTTGATTGATCGAGTTGGTTCGCCTCCACAGGACGTTATGGCAGGATGATGGAAAATAGTGCGAGAAACAGGGAGGGGATTCGTTTGTAGAAACTACTTGTGGAAGCGCGTTTTGTTTTCAAATCGAGGAAAAAGACGATCCAATGCAATGGGTTTTAAACTAAATTATTTTTTTGATAATATTTAGTTTAGTATTTTCAATTTTTGATTTTTTTTTCTTGAAACATTGCAAATATAATATATTATAAAATAAAATTATTTTACAATACTACGAAGAAAAGAAATGTTATTTTAAAATAAAAAATATTCTTCACATAACAATTTCTTTAAATTCCCGTTTTAAAACGAAATAAATAAATGTTATAAAACAAAATGCATTTTACTTGGTAGCATCAAGGACTAAAGCTATCGGTGGTAGCGTGTACCACCTTTTTGGCATGCTCACTAGCGTGTGTTGTATTGCATTAGACACTTTCCGAAAAAAGGCTCAAAACCACAAGAGCAATTTTCATCACACGACACACTTGGCGCTGCAGCAAAACCGCCCGAGTGCGCCCGTCTGTTACGCACCTTTCGCACAACAATGTGCTGTGCTGTGTGTCGGAAACGAAATTGTTCCACATCCTAGAAAATCTGCACGGCCTAAACAGAGTGCGTACGGTTCACCAATGGAAAGGCAGCCTTTTTGCTCGACCCTCGGCGACGATCGATAGAATCGGCCCGACTGGTCGGCCATTTTCTGGAAGGGAGACGTTCCAAATGTTGTGAAAGGGTGGAAGTTGGGGAGGCAAAACATAATGCTCAGGAAATATCCTTCCCCGGCACCTGGAGATGACCGTCGTGTGCGGTATCACGATGGATGATGCAAAAATACACCGTTGCATCTAATACTGCACCGGGTGTGCAATTTTTGGGTGCAGCGAGCGAGATGCACCTGGGTACCATGCACGGTAGCGACGTATTTTTGGGGAGGGGGGAATTGAGTTGCAGGAGAGGCAATAAATAACCGGATGAAGCTTTCCCCCCCCCATGCCTGTATCTCTGTGTGTGTGTGTGTGTATGGTATAAGCTTTTGACGTGGAGATGCCTGGTGCTGCCTGGAATGGAAAATGGATGAAGAAAATTAAACTTCAGCAAAAGGCAGACCGGTATAGGAGGAGGGGTTGGAAAATTCGTGGAAAAGTGCGTTATGCGTCTGTTGTGCGAGATTATTGCAACGTTGCAACTAGCAAAATATCTAACTCCGTGCAACACATAGAAGGGCTTGCGATGGTGGAGTTAACGAGAACGGCGAACAGCGAATTTTCGTTCGTGTTGTTTATGGTTTTTATGCGTTCGTCGTCATCTCCAACGGTTGACCGTCGCCTACGCCTAACGGTTTCGGTCGACCAGCGTCGTCATCGTCGTCGTCGGGGTGGCGTTCTTTCGGCCATGTCTGAATCACGCGAGATACATACGAACGTATGTATGTATTGGATTGGATGGGGCGGGGGGAGGGAGGTTTTGTTGGAACAGGGATACTGTCCTTTATGTGCCAGCATGTGGTCTCTCGAAGGCGGGCAGGACCACGAGGTGCCTTCTTCATCGTCGTCACCGTCCTTATGTATGCTCTCGCGACCGGTCATCGCGCTGATGCTCTCGACGGGAAGCCACGCGCGCACACATACAGCGGTGCACGCTTCCATATAGGACGTGGCCGTACCATGTTTCTAGTTCTCGACACGACCTGCTAGGACGATGTCGACGAAGGCGACGACGACGACGACGGCACTGGTATGCTGCACTGTTGTTGATTGGAAAAGCTGGCGGTATAAAAGATAGAAAGGAAGCAATTTCTAAATCTGCTGTTCGTGAGCGTTCATGCCAAGGGGGAAAACCACGGAGAAAAGAGGGTGCGTTGGCCATCGCTGGCATGTGTGTTGTGGCGGGAATAAATTGCATAAATTACATACACACCCGATATACGGAATAAGAGTGGGTTTTAGGAGAGAGGGATGGTGGGGTAGGGGGCGGGAGTGAGGTGAGAGGGTTGGAAATTGGTGCGTTGCTGCAGAGAGAAGGAAAGCCATTTCAGCCGAGGTGAATAATAAAAGGACGATGTTGTTGTTGTTGGTGTTTTCCCTCTCTAAATGTTGGTGGTAGGTGGGAGGAAGGAATTGAGCGATTTGGGGTGGAAAAGAAGACAGCGAACGTTTTATGGAAGATAGTGTATTGCAAAAAAAACTAAAAAGAGTACGATGCATTTTTCCAGCCGTTTGGACAATATTTGGAGAAAAGTCTCCGAAAGATAGCTCAGATTTCGGATTTTCGGAAAATTATCTACGATTTAGTCACCTTGGTTTCTGAGAGTTTTTTTTTAAAATAAATAATGAACTATTTTTTTAAAAGACACTCTTTGCCATATTTGCCCACAATGTTGTGTATATTTATTAATTTCTAAACTAAACAGTTTGCGATATGCATTACGTGTACATAATTTCCACCCTATCTCTTCATTTAAACACTGCCCACATCCAGGATTCACTCGCACATCTCGCAGCTGTAGCTAATAATTTTCCTTCCATTGCAACATTGCATCAAACGCCCGGTGCCGTGAGGATAATAATCAGCCCGCTCCACCGAGTGCGGCAGGTAATGCAACGATTTATGGCATTTTCCTTCGGCATGCCAATCGTGGGGAAAGGAGGTTTTTCGCCTCTATTGCGCCAGAGATACAGCCCTGCCGCATAATTTACCGGCATCACCCCCTCACCCGTCCATTGTTGCATCCTTCCGGCAGCGGGCGATACAGATAAAAGAACGGGGCAAGCAAGAAAAATCACAAGGAAACCCCGTCGCACAGACACCAACCGATCCATTCATTCATCCATTCATCACTGCCATAGCGTGCGCATCCGCGATTCGTGCGTGCGTGATTGTGGCGCGTATGTATGTGTGTTTGTGTGTGTGGGTTTCGCGCGTCTATAATTTATGGACGCAAGATCCGCCTGTCTATCCTTCTAATTGCCGTTTTATTGTACTGCAGCTCCTTCAGCTGCATCGAACAGCCCCGACGATCCCTGCAATCGTCGTTCGCGTTTCGCTCCCTTCCCGAAAGTTGGGTTTTGATAAACATTAAATTACCTGTTTTCCCGCGGTTGCGCTGTTTGGTAGACGGCACGAGAAATTACATATGATAAGCGGCAATTTACCAGTGCGAAAGAAATTACCAAACCCACAAATTTCCGGCCCAAGTGTGCCGGGATGCCGTACCACTATCTCCGTATCAGTGCGCGTAATGGAGATGGGGCAGAACGTTCCTGAAAACGGGGTGTTTTTCTTTTATCAGATTTTCCTTCAAAGTTGGCAACTTTTGCAAGGTTGAATCACAGTGCAGGCAATTAAAATGTGAAGCTTCATAAAACTGGGGAAGAGGAAAATGTATTCCAAAATAATTTTTTGTTGTTGTTGTATTTCGGAACGTTTTCTTTCAAAGTATTTATAATAATTTTTACTTGGATTTAAGAAAATGTTTAACGCACTATCGGTTCTCTAGGGAGATATGAATTCAAGAAAAGTTGTAACATTGTAGCATGTATCGCAACGGTTGCAATTTGAAGGCAGGCGCTCCATAAATCCTTCACTGGAAGATCAACTCCTCCATCGCACGCGGTCGGTCGATAGCTGGCAAGAAATGGGAATTTATACGCTCACGAACTGCACACGTCGATTGTACGTTATTATCCTTACTTTATGTCCCTTTTTGCCAAAGGGATAATATATTTTTTTGGTTTACTTTTAATTGAATATTATCATTCTATCACGAGCACAGTTATAAGAAGTGTTTTTCGTCAATAAATATTTTGTAAACTGATATTGTTTTTTGACTGATTGTTGGAAGGATAGAAGATAGTTTCTAGCTTAATGCTATTAATCGTAAGCTTAGAATACCCTAAAAAAGTTGAGTGTAATTAATGAGTTTATGAAGCCATCCCATTTCTTTGACTATTTCTTCGGCTTAAAGTTCTAATATTCAAGTACTATCCGATTCATTTGATTTGTTTGCATGAGTATTGGGTATAATATATAATCATCTCTTATTTTTTCTTTTTATATTAAACAAGGATTTATTTAAAGGTATAATAAAAAGGGAAAGAATGCTTCCCAAAACTAATTCTATATTATTTGCAATACACCAGCGTACTTTAAAAAAATGCAAAGTGGATTTCCACTTTTAAAGTTTCCTAAACCAAAAAAAAGAAAAACAACACGCATGTGGCACCGGGGGGATGAATAACCAAAAAATACCAAACTTGCGCACTCGTCGTCGTCAGTCGCCGTCGAACGAAATTGCACGGCGGGAAAAGGAATCTTGCCGAAGGTCCTGCCATCTAATATTTTTTGCCTCCCTTACACACACACACACACACACACACACACACATGCACTGGTTGTGGATCACGCAAGGGTGAGTTTTCCTATTTTCGATGGTATCCAAGCGGGGCCCAGCCACGCCATGGTTTGATGCGTTTTTTTGCGTTATTTTCTTTTCGAATTTTCCGTACCCTTCAGCTTATTCGCGGACAAGGATTTCGTGTATAGAGTTTTTTTTTCTATATATTTTCGCGCACCGAGCAGATGAAAATGCATGCATGTGAAGATATATGACGGACGGGGTAGTGTGTATGACAAAAAATCATCTACATTTTGGTAAAAAAAAACATTCTCATTCTTTTTAAAGAATGGGACGGGGTTTGTGCGTGTTTGTGTCGTTGTGTGGGGACTTTTTTTCTTATTTAAAAAAAAAACAACTAGGAAGAAGATTGCAATTACTTTCGTGCACACAACGCACAACATCGGCTGAAAAGGGTTTAAAGTTTTGCAAAAAAAAAGAATCCATTTCCTCACCACCCTCGACTGGCAATCTTCGAATTTATCCACAGTGTTTTTGCTACCCCCCCCCCCCCCCCCCTACACAATCATTTGCATTCTTTTCGCGAAAAACGCCAAAAAATTGCTTTCGCCATTGGGCTGTTGGTCGTAGGTTTTTGTTTTCCGTTTAGTTTGCCATTCGTTTCCCGCGTGCGTGTGTGTGTGTGTGCGTAACCGAGGGATAAAAACGCCCTAGCGGCGTTCCTAGACCGGATCGGTGGAATGTGGTGGGATGAAGTTAGTACAGGAACGTGAAGCCTGGTCTGTGTGTATTCCCCCAGTACGTGTCATGTGTGAAGTTTTAGCAAAAGAGTGAAAACTGCTAGCGAGAAGGGTGGGGAAAAAAGGACGATTGAAAAATCTATGCAATAGCGTTTGTGTCCTGCCTCCCGGGACCTTTCCCTATTTAGGGGTTGGGGATGAAAACGTCAAAAGGCCAAGGAAACGAAGAGAAAGGAGGTAGAAATAATTAAAAATTTCGAATATACTCCCTATGTTTTTTTGTTTTCTTTTTTTTGAGTCAGTCTGTCTTTCGCCATTAAAATCACCATCCTCAGCAAACCATTAGCCTTGGGAGGGGATGAAGATTACCAATATCATGTGTCTCGAGTGAAATTCACCCTTCCTGTACACCCGCCTACCAATGCTTCTGCACACCCCCCTCAACTCACCCAACCACATATACACACACACAGGATATATCGCGATACCGAGACGGACGCGCAACGCTTGAGCACACTTGAGAAACGGGTCATGTGTGACTAAAGTGATAGATAGATGCGGAATGCGATATTTCTTGTACTCGATCGCTTTAGAGCAGCAATCCGATGGATATGTCGTCTACTGCAGCAGCGAGAGAAGCGGCTCTGGACAGTACGATGGTGGAATGGTGGGGATAAATTTCGAAATTGCTTTCCAGTGTTTTAATGGAATAGAGGAGTCATGCGTGAAGTGGATGGAATTTATGCTGCAGAGCCATTTATTTCACTCCCGTGTACTTGGGATGTGTGTGCGTGCGTTTCTATTATTTTTTTTTTGGTTATTGCACATAAAAGCTTTTAAGGTGCACAAAAAAAGAGTCATAAATCAAGTTACACCAAATCTAGTTCTGAACAAATTTATGTAAAAGTTCAGATTACGAATATAAAATCGAGAGCATTACATACGTTGACAATTTTAGAAATTAAGAAATTAAGAAACATTGTTCGGTCTTAAAACATTCTAAAAGCTAAGGATAAACACAGCCCAAGAAAAAAACCATGTACGGAATGGCAAAACAAACTCATCACCCACTCGGTTTGCCATTAGCAGCGTGTGCACTACCCTCCCCATGTCACACTAACCGGAAGACGCTTGGGATGTGAAGCGGTGGAAGCAAAATTGTTTGCATCTACATGCGCACCCCCCTCAAGCCACCCTTTTTCATGCGCACCAAAGGATGCAACGGAGCCGAACCAATTTCAGGGCAAAAGTGGCAAAATCAAAGAACGAAACATCAAAGCAGAGTAAACCAACCAAAATCAAATAAGACGTTGCGAGAGCAAGATGCAAGGCAAGTTTTTCGAGGGTACACCCGGGCCAATCAGTTAAACGCTGGGAGTTAAAGAGAGAGAGAGAGAGAGAGAGAGAGAGCTAACGGGGGAACATGATGCTGGAGGACAGCGTGGCGCAGGAGGCAGGAAAGTAATTTCAAAGAAATTGGAAGAAAAACCTCAGAAAATGAGCTGGAATGAAATGACGAAAAGCAAGACGCTGCTTAGCAGCGTTGGCGCAAGGTTAATTTAACGAGAACACTATGGGTGGAACGTTGCAGATGTTCTCGATTTAAAAAAAAAAAGGACGAGATCTTAAATTATACCAAATAATGAGTAGAGAACTAGAGGACTTTTTTTGTACAGAAATCCTAACGTCTGTTAATGAGTCAGTAGTGGAAGTCATTCGCCTATTCGATCTTATTCTACACACATTTGAATTTATTTTCTCACTTTAAAGCTGTGTGGTAGGAAATAAAAATCAAATGTAAATCAAAGCATAAAAAAATGTATCCAGTTCTGAGAAAGGAGTGCGTTTTCAGCTTCCTCGAACGATGCCTTTAGTGCACGTTTCTTTCTCGCGCACGAGTTGTAATCATTTCGCCGCGATCTCTCGAAGCCGTACGCGATCGGAAGGATGTGGGAGCAGCAAGACGAAGGATTGCGCGAAGCACAAAATTACAACGATGGCGACGGCGACCGCATTCGTAAGCAGTGCAATATTTTTAATGACTGTAATAATGACGCTAATGATTGCTTACGAAGCAATATTTACAATCATCATTCATTCCCGCCCTGTTTGGGTGAGTTCATCGTTCGACCAGCATTCGAACAGCAGCAGCAGCAGCTAGTACTGAAGTGGTTGGGTGCCTTATTTTGCGTGATTTTTTGTTTGTTTCAGTTTCGCTTTCGTCTGTGCTGTAATACTAGCTTTATATGTATGGGGCCACTTTAAAGGACGTGAGGAAGAAGATGCATATCTCGTCTGGATTGCTATAGTATATATTATATTAGATATATTCCCCGATGGAGTAGATGGAATGTGTATTATTAGTAGATGGAATAAGTAATTGGAAAACTGTAAACCAATTCTTGTTGAACATTTTTAGATATATTTCCGAGGAAGTTACTAAATTTCCTCAAGAATACATTTTGTTGAAAAACTATTCTTTGAAGTCTTTAAAAAGCCAGAGCATATTGGAAGGGAACGTATGGAATGGAGCTAATTTCGCACCACAATTCGTAGGTGGATACGCAATAGCCATCCCATAACCTCAACAGAGAGCGTTAGGACACGCTGGTCCCCCGAGTGGTACTTCAGTTCTGATGTACTTCAGTGCGTTCATTCCAGGTATAGCAGGGTGCAATTTTACACAATTTCCGGAACCACCACATCGGAGATGGTGACTTCAACATCCCGCAGAACTAGTTCCCCTCCCCAGAGGGAGGGAGTTTGCCTCTCGACATCTCTCGGCGAGGAGAGACAACTGCCTTGAGTTATGATTGCTATTATTACCGCCATTCGAAAACACCTCCTTCGCCGTGTAAAAATTGTTAGCTTTCGCTAGGCCGGGCTAAGTAGGCATTACCGCCAACTTCCCGCGGGCACCAGGAGGAGGAAGATCGTGCCAGAAGAAGTACACTCCGGAGTCCGTTGCAACCGTTGCGACGGTGAAATGATGGCGCATAAATCCCCCATAAGGCCCCCGAGCTGGTTAAAAAGGAGTACCGGGAGATCTCCCGTGTCGCGTGATTAACGTGTGTATAATTATCATTCTTGAGAGTGCTTTCTACACCGGCACACGGGAACTCGCATCACGTAACGAGAAAGGATGGTGAGTGTAAAACTGCGCACTTCCACCACAACATCTGGGATCGCTTCCCGTCCATTGTCACCGGTTTCGTCGTTCACATCCCTTAAATGTCGTAAACCACTTCACACAGCGCACTTCACTAAGAGTTGTCGCCGACGCCATCGCCATCGTGGAAATGGAAGAATTCTTGTGCAGATGAAGTGCTTGCGAGGAGACGGGGCACTCTGCGGGTCTGAGTGTGCCGGCTGCTGGCAAGTGTTCGCATACTCACAGCCCTTATATGCTGTGACACTTTAATTGCAACCACTTCTGGAGGATCTGCCGGTACATGCAGCCACCGAGCAGTTTGCAGGAAGCGAAACACACCGACATCACGGGGCGGTGAACCAGTTTTTATCCCACAAGTTTTCCCACACCATGCCACGGGCGCTTCCCACAGCTACGCGGCAAGGAACTTAAAGAACTTAATTAAGTTAGGTTAGTTTTGTTCGTGTCGATTATGTCGGACGCAAAAGGATGTCGGGGAACTCTGAGGGTTTTTACTTTTCTTTTTTTTCTCTCTCACTCCCTCTCCCTCTCTCTCTCTCTCTGCTGTACATTATGCGCCGCATATTATAGCCAAGACCAACCGACGACCCGCTTTTGCTTTCGATGAGGGTTGCCTTTTTTGTTGGAGCTGTTGATTTTATACCGCGGCGTGTATGATTGTGTGATTGCAGGGCACAAACCTGTGGCACGTGATGTGATGCAGACCCTTACAGTGGCTAGGGAATGAATGAGCGCCGTATGGCGAGGGAAGAGCTGGAGAATCGTTGAAGTTATGTGCAATTTTTCACACCTCCGCATAAGTCGTCGGAATCACCCCGGTGGCCGGTTTTTTTCTCTCTTCATTCTTTCGATGCACCTCTCGATGGAGACCTTCTTTTTCGTGTGTTCTGCCGCGTCAATGTGGTGTGCTGTGTGAGCCATTCTACCATTCTTCCTCGCAGCAGAAAGACGGACCAGAGTCGGACGATTATTGTAGGTCTCGGTCGACTGCTTGTTGTGGCTCCCGTGCACACTTGCCGGCACGGAATGTAGTCGGTCGGTCCTTGCTTCATTGGCAAGTGTATAGCAGCAAAAGATTGAGGTAAAAGTTTTTTTTTTTGCCACACCAGTTTGCGAGAAGGGAAAGATATACCTTCGGGGCGCTACGAAAACTGACGTTCTGTGCGGGTTACGGGTCTGGCGTGACTTTACGGTGCCGAGGCGATGAGAACGGCAACGAGACCAAGGCCGACACTCTAGCCGCGTTGGAAAAACGGGAAGTTCTGGTGACGTCTTACTTTTGGGATTTCTCACCCGGTGCCAAACACGGCAGACAGAATGTAGCCACCGTTTGGTACCAGTCGGACAACCAGCCAGCCAGAGGACGACACTGCCGGCTGATGAGGACGTTTGGTGCTTTCACTCTCTTTGGAGAATGTTTTTCACACGCGCACCTTTAGTGTGCCATGCCTGACAAGCGTGGCAAGTTTGCATTCCTTTTGCCTTTTAGTTCTCACCTTTCTTTGGTTGGAAGTTTTTGTCTTCCTGGCTTCCATTCCTTGGGGGGACGCAAAACCCACTGCCTGCCCGGGTACGGTTTGCGTGTTTTAGATGGCGTGATATTCGCACACCTTTTTTTGTTGCTTTTATCACAGACAGTAAAGCATTGTGTGGAGAACAGCAAAAAGCAAAAGAAAAAAAAAACATCTCCACAAATGATAAAGGTGCGCATAAACGGTGCGATAAATAACGTGATATAAGTATGATTTATAGTAATGAATCTAATTGTGAAGAAGCACAACCAAACCGATTCCCCGATTCCTTAGGGCGGCGAACAGAAGAAACACGGCAGAAGTTGCACTGGAACACATGAATGAGTGTTGCTTCGTCGTGGGATTTAAGAGATACTCGGTCTTTCTTTCTTTTTTTAATCGATCGGAAACGTAAATGGCGAAAAGGAAAACTGGCTTTAGCACTTTCGATCGATAGGCGACAGAGAAGGAAGCGCTTTCTTGCTGTTGGCGTAGGATATTCGAGAAGGATTAAAATATTGTTTGGGAAAGGGAATGCAAAGTTGAAGTTTTGCGGACGTGCCTTACACTTGATTGGGGTGTAGAGTGAACCGTTCCCAAACACTGTTTAAAGGTTTCAACTGATGATCTCATGAAAAGTGTATTTAAAGGTATTGGAGATATTTTGAAGCTGTCGGCAATTTAAGAAGAAGATCCCTTCAAAACATTAAATATTGGAATACTTAAGAATATAGTTCTTTACTACTTAATATTTTCTAGAACTGAACGCCTGATATCCATCCAGACTTCCAGGACTGATCCTGGAACATCTCCGTACAGAAATTTCCCAGTGCGATTGCAAAGTTTGTTTACAAACCGCTACCACAGAACGCGCCATGGCATTTACCTTCATCCTTCATGTTTGCTCACAATTATCAAGACGCCCGAGTAAGGCGCCAGCTGCAATTGGAGCAGCATACACCCTGCCGATCGCTAAATTATCGTTGCAACAAATCCTGGCGATGATCTCACGCGTAGGCAAACGCCTCGAGGGTGACGACGAGTACACATCCAGCGTAATTAATTTTGATCAAATTGATTCTACCCGTGCGGTCGCATATCCTGCATGTGTATGGTGAAGATACGTCTCCGCCTGCTGAATTCTTGCCACGCCATAAGGACTCCATCCAGAATGGGAAGGGAGAAGTTAGGAAGTGCTCCGGTGCAAGCGAGATGCAGTAAAATGCATCGATGGTGTATCGAATGTATTTCATTTCTTCCTCAAGCTTAGCAGCTTTTCAGCGTGTGTGTGCTTTTTTTTGTCCTAATCTCAAATATGTACTAGTCGCGCACCGTACGCAACTGTGGTACGCAAATTGAAAAAAGCGCCTTTCCTCTGTCGCGCAATCTTTTCCCCCCTCAATTTGGGAAGGACCTCTTGGTGATGTGGGTCGGTTTAGATGCGTGCACTACGCACTCGCTAACTATTTTTCGGACACGGCCCAAAAATTATGGGAGGAGAGTCGTCGTCAGAGCGCCAGATCTCGTATACACATACCAGGTCAGGGTACGCACATATAGCAGCGATGGTAAAGCACACATATAGGAAAGCCCGTCACAATTTTCTTTACCCTCGTCCGAACTGGGACGGATGCATGCTGCATCGCATCGCATCCGAAACCGTGTGGCTCCTGCTCTGGCCCGCGTAAAGGATGCTGGTAAAAAGCTCCCCACGTGGGGAGCAACGACAACGACGACGACGACGACAAACGACGACGTTGACGACGATGATGATGACGACGACGACGACGACGATGGTGGTTGGTTTTGTGCGCTCTCGGACACAAAAGGCGGCCGTTTTCCGAGTTCAGCATACAAAACTTCACCAAACATGTGGCCGGGGCGTGGAGGGATGCGTTTTTCGAAATAAAGCCTACACACGCGATCCTTGGAGTGGTCCCTGGGCCACGGTACCGATGGTAAGGATAACGGGTCTATATGTGTGTGCCGGTCTCGGTTCGTCCGGTCCGCTCCGATGGCAATGTGTGTGAGGGTGTACGAGCCTTCTCCTGGGAAAATGGAGAATAAAATCGTTTCCATGATGATGTGCGTATGTGTGTAGATATTTCGAGTGGAATGGAAAAGGGCAGGTGGAATGAGTTGGTCTGTATGTATGTGCCCGGTCACACACATTCTAGGGTGGGGGGGGTCTTCTTCGGTTCCGTGCGCCTTGCATTCTATCGAAACGAAAGCCATCAACAACACACCCCTTTTTTCCCATTACCAGGACCTTTCCGGAAGCGGTTGTTCTTCCCTCCATTTTCTACCCTCCCTCCAACCCCGTTTTGGTAGACGAATTTGACGCTGGCGCAAGATACGAACGCCAACGACTATGATGCAGAAAACATAGGAAAAGCTGCACATTATATGCAAAATTTCACATCTACCCTGCCCAAAACCATTCCTTTCTTAACCGCGCGTTTCTTGCCCTTGCCCGAGCAGCAGGGTAGCAGGGTGGCAAAAGGGTCAGTGCATCACGGTGCCAGGGGAAGGTCAGTGGAGATTGATTCTGATATTGCTCCATTATTCTACATGCAAAGGTGGGTGTGTGGGGTGGAAGGGGGGAAGGGTTGTGGGTAATATAGGGGTGGTCATAATGACTTTGGATAGGACACTCGATTGTACGCAAGATAAGAGTGCCCGATACGATACAAGGGATAGAATGACCTCTTAGTGTGTATGTATGTGTGTGAGGACCTTGGTGGAATCATTTTTCCTGATGGTGCGCCATTATTGAATGTGGTGATGTGTCTCTATTCTTTTTTTTATATTATCTTTTGAGATGAGGTAAGGAGTTCTGCGGGTTTTAAATTGCACTTATCAAAACTGCATCACACGCTCTGTGGAGGCCCCCTCCTCTCCAGCTAGAAATAGTTGTATGAAAATTCACTTTTGTTCTATTATTAAAAGATAAAGACGGGAAAAGTTTGCCAGTATTGCAGTAATTTATAATTTTTCTCCACTTGGTGCAGTTGGTGCTCTTTTTTTGTTGTTGCTTCTACGTTCACAAGCTGAAGGTCTCCGTTGGCAGTTTTCTAAGCATTATTTATGAGGACAATAGTGGAGCCACCTTCCAGAGTCACCCCCTTTTTGGGCAGGACGACGATGCCGGGCGCTGTTGCGTGGAAGAACGGACACCAAACTAGCAATAATTTATGATCGCTTTGGCTTTGGGTTTTGCTCATGATTAAGCAGCTTCATTTAACGAACAAGGGCGCTTCTCGTACAACACTACATTGTGAATGATGTCGAGCACCGTTGGTCGATCGATTTTCTTTAACGAGCCCCCGACCACGGAGTCTGATTTTTTTTGTTTTGCACGAAGAAACCTGAAAGATGGAAGAGATGGGAAAATCTATTTAGGAAATTTGCTGAACGTGACACTCTGCTGGAGATTAACTTCAACCCTTTGCTTTTAAGTTGAAGGGAAATTGTTTTGGTATATATATTTTTTTGTTAAAATATCAAAAATATGAAATCTCCACTGCGATCTATTGCTACTCCCTTCTTTTTGGGGGAGTTGTTTGCAAAAAAAAAAAATAAATTAAAAAAAAAAATACCGCTCGACCAGGTCGACCCTTAAACGTCTTCCCATCGACCAAACGGTCGATAGTACACAACCTGGAGCCGCTTTCCTTTGCTGTGGTGTGCCAAGGAGCTTTTGCAAGGCCAGCACCAGTCGCTGGCAACTAAGAGTGGCCAGAATGTAGCAACTTTCTCTTTCGCTCCGCTCTTTCGTTGGTTTCGCTTTATAATTTATCGTTTTAATTTAATATGTGTACGCGAAGGCAGATTGCATCGTATGATATGAAAGATTGATTAAATTAAATTGAATTATTATGCAGCAGCGAGAAAGAGAGATAAGCACATGGTGAAGGTACGAACGTTCGTGTGTGTGAGCGAAATAGAGCGAAAGAGAGCATGGAGAAGGTGTTGAGGAAAGAGTCGTTTGTAAAATATTGTTATAGTTTTAGAGACAAGCATGTGCAAAAAAAACTGGAAACAAAATTATGATCACATGCTTGACATTTATTTGGAAAATAGTTTTTTGTGTAAATTGAACGAAAAAGTTAGGAAAATAAAATAAAATGCTCTTGAAATCATTCCACTTATGTTGAAAAGAGCTAAAGAAAAGTCACATAATTATTATTAAAAGCTTTTATGTTTGAAAATCTCGTTTAACGGCTTAATCCAATCAAATATCATTACTCATTGCAATTTATGACACACCGCGGTCGTTGATTAAACGAACTCGAACTGGTTCCTACGCTCATTTACTGGCGTCGTGTAGTCTAGCAGCAGTAATCACCCACAATACCTCTCGGCAGGCGGAACACATAGATCACCTACGACAACACGAACCCGTTTCCCCGGCTCGCCCAAAGGCACAAAATGCGAACCAAAGCATGCTAAAAACCGGGGAGATCACACAAGTGACCGTGAACCCCACCGGCAACGGTGTGATCACCGTTGATCAGTTGCTTTCAAAGCTGTGTGCATAAAAACTGCATAAAAGCAGCAATACCTTGTGCACGACGGTTTACTTCAAGGAAACAGCAAAAAGTGAATGCGCGCGAAAAAAAATGTAAATGTAAAAAAAAAATTAAATCAGTCTACCAAACAATCTGTACGAGCAGATCGTACGAAGAACAAAGGAAAAGAGTTTGCCTGGCCTAAGAGAATGATTGTTTGCCTGCGTATGTGTGTGTGTGTGTGTGTATCCGCGTATAGGCCTCAAATCTGCATTGTAATTATAATTTTCCTTCTTTGTCGTAAATTTAATATTGCAATTTAATTTTCAACCGTTCCTTCATTGCCCGTTGTTCGGGGCGGGGTGATATGATCGGATAGGAACTAATACACTACCAGCATCATTCGGCCTCTATGCTACCTCCTCACGCCTCACTCCTTAGCAGCTGCACCATGAGAAAGTATGGGGGATGGGTAGAGGGAGCGCATCAACGGTGTCATTAATTTCACCGCACACCGTAGAATTCCTGGTCGGCGATGTCTGATAGCAGCATCAATGCACTTC
Source organism: Anopheles funestus (assembly GCF_943734845.2). Lineage (NCBI taxonomy): Eukaryota > Metazoa > Arthropoda > Insecta > Diptera > Culicidae > Anopheles > Anopheles funestus. The sequence continues at coordinate 8,755,009 of NC_064599.1, forward strand.
CGCTCTGTTGTGTGCCATTACCGGTCCAAACAAGGTTACAGGGGTTTTCGAATTGAAGGGATGAAGTTTGGCATCAATTTCTGGACTCTTTTCTAGTTGAATTGGAATATGTGGAGGTGAAAGTGGAGTTTTTCCAATTTTCTTGAACGCATGCAATCGGTTAAATCGTATCCAAAGCTATTTTCAACTCATTTCTCTCAAAATGAGTGTGAAATAAATTTTGATCAAATTCTAGAAAGTGAGAAAGATTCCATATCTTCGTCAACGTATTCCAGTTCAACTTGAAAACAAATTCAGAAATAACTGCAACTTCACTTTTAGAGCTCGAAAACCCCTGTATGCAGCCAAACAACAAAATCGACCCCAAACTCCCATTGCTCTGTTTTGTGGTGCTCTTTCTTGCTCGATCTGACCATATGTGATACCCTCGACCAGTTTTGTGTGCGTATGGTAGTGTTTGCCAGGACGCGAAGGATATGCGTTATCTACGATAAGCACAGAAAGCTTTTTCTACGAGAGTACTTCAGGGCAGATCGATGCTAGGAATGTGGTTGTGTGTGAATTTTTTTTTCTCCCCTACACCAACGCTTTTGCTACAGTGTCCGTGCAAACCTTTTGCAATATTAATTTCCTCCTACTCATCCCTCACGTCAGCGTGTCCCATATGGAGGATGAATGCATTTTTATCTGCCTCCAATAGAAATGTAGCCATGTTGAGGGGGAGAGGGTTGAACAAAAAAAATTACCATCGCTTAGCTTCTAGAAAAAAGCTATCATAAAGAAGCTGCAAAAAGTAGTGGGAAGCTCAGATACCACCCTGCTCGATGGTTCCTCGTCTCATCCCCACGTCCCCCACCTTCACGGAACACACACACCCCAACGCAAAAGCTTTTGTTTATAATAACAATAATTTATTATTTACTCCACCCACCGATATTAATTTTGAGTTCTCCTTTCGGCCAGATACCCATTTTGCGGTTTCAAACCCCCTGCTTCGGTTGTTTCTTGCTGGCTGTGCTATAACACCACCAAGGGCGCTATTTTATGCGTTGCTTTTTGTAGCTCTCAAGCCATCCCCATTCGCACACCCTTCGGTGTGTGAGTCCCGGGCTTCGGGCAGCATATTATGTCCGGTCTGAAATGGGGGGCGGCTAGAGTGTTATTTACGTTCATTTTACTTTTTCTTCCACTCGCTTCCGACTCCAACTCTATCTTTCCCCTCCCCGGGGTTGATCAGATAGCCTAATGTAGGTTTAATGGTTTCAATGCAGTATCAATCTTGGCCGATGTAAGATAAGACGATTTTGTGAATGTATTGAACGTAAACTTTGCGATGGTGGCGCCTATCCCCTGGATTTCAATACGAAACGTTCCAGGGCCCACGATCAAGGAGTAGGCAACTATTCGCAAAACATATGGTTTTATCATTAGAGATAATGCGAAACCTTTGGCGGTTTTGGGTGAGGGCGGGAAACGAGTTTAAATTGTATATTCACAAAAAAGTGGAGAAACATCCGGTGTTTTGTGTGATGGGAAAAATATTATACCTTTAAATAAATGCGAATTAAATGTGTTTTTTTTTGTTAATAATTTAAATTTTAGGTTACAATAAATGACAACTTTAACGATTTGTTGTGGAACATGTTGAAGTTTCTGCATTTAGTTTAGGTACATGAAATCAAATTAGATTATGGCAATGAAATTGGAATTTGGTCCTTGTTGAGAATGATTCCTACGACGGCACATGTGGTTAAACTAATGATGAACAAACATTTTTAAGGCTTTTGCTTGTAATTTCTAAAGAACATATTTATTTCATTAAAGTATCTCCCCTTCTCAGGGACCAGACATGATCTTTACTATTACCAAAGGTAATAAAAATCTGTCAACATGCTCTCGGTTTTGTATCCCAACGATGAGTTCAAACACAACAAAAATTCACCGGAAAAGAATTCACCATAAAATGCGAATATAATGCCACCACCCGGCTTTTTCGCCTTACCGTACCATGTTCGTTAGTTGCGCATGGGTGCACGTGCAACATTCGTCTCTTGCCCCCATCGCTCCCCCATCCGTTCCCGTATGCAATTTTTGGCCAATTCTATTCTCTTCCAAACAGAAAAGGAAAAGGGAAGATTTCGGGAATCCGATTTTTTCTTTTCGTTTCCAAAAGATCAGCGGAAAATGAGAAGAAAAAAAAAGTGAAAGCATCCCCATGACGACGATGAGTGCAGTTTCGGTAGATCTGCAAAGCCGGGGGAGAGAGAACGAAAAAATGGGAATTGCGGAAAGAATGTCATAAAACATGGGCAAAGGGATCCGTCGAAACCCCTCGCCGAGCGGGTGGGAAGTTTTTTGGGGATTTTAATGGTATCGCACGGCGAGACTCCATAAAATTGTCTGGCATTTGAAGCGTATTCTTGTTCGTTTGGCTGTCTCCGGGATGAAACTTTCCATTTTATATCGCCCTCCATATAGCGTTATTTTATTTGCTATTTAACGATATTCGGCACGCCATTTGCTGTGGTAAACCTCTAGCCTGCGTTTGCCTGTGTGAGCGCGTTTCCCAGTCCTTTGGTGGACTGGGTTCTGGGTGGAAAATCGTACCACGCTTATTGCTGCCATTATGGGGATTCAATTGATGTTTCTTTCGGCCCGCTACCATATAGACGCACGCCCTTCATCTTGGGCACGTGTAATGCACGTAAATTGGTTCATTTGGATGTTTTGCGGTTTTGTTGCTGAGAGTGATAAAGATGAGCATCGGGAAATCTGAAATGTTTTTCCTCTGCTTTATTGTTGCATTTTACAGCGCGAGTTTTATGTTATGGTGATGAATAAAATGGGGACATTTTGTGTGTGAAATAGCATCAGATACACATCGTTGAAATTATTATCTTTTACTGTTTCGATGGGTTGAAATATTTGTTTTTAATATAACCAATATTAGCCACCTAATTTTATTACTTTCATTAACTAATTATTTTTAAAGTATGCTCGCCTAGATTAAATGCTTCACTTTCCGATTACGACAGTCAAAATTAGAGAAGAAGTCTTGCATGAATCCGGTCCCTTGATGGTGAAAAAAAACCACCCACACCGTGACGAAGGTGTGAGTTTGTCCTTGACTCTCTGCTGAGTGTCGTTTGATTGCAGGCTGCCACGACACGACACGTGGTGTCCTTTTGCGCGTTCCACCTCCAATAGGTGACAATCCACCGGCCGGATGCAGGAAATGTATCCTTCCTTACCCGGTCGCCTTCCTTATCCTTCATATCACACCCCGCCGCTTCAACGACCACACACAGGAAGGAAGGGTCTTCCTAATCATACGTGATTGTGAGTGCTGGCACACCGTCTGGCGCTATTCTCGTGGGTCCCATTTGCAATGGTAGGTCGCGGGTGGAAGCGAAGGTGAAAGAAATTATCATTATTGGGTTTTCCACTGATTGTGCCGCTCTGTGTGTTCCGACCCTGTCTGTTCTGTCCCGCGCCTTCCTCGCTGATTAGATGATGGTAGGAAAAATCGTCCCTTCGTTAGGGTGGAATGTGTACGGTTGGCCCACATGTGGCCGATAAAATATGGAAGACAGGAAAGGATCGAAGGGTGGAAATGAACGTATACAAATTGAAAGCAAAGAAGAAGCAGGAGAAGGTTGAAGTTTTTTTTCGTTCCCTCTAGTGTTTTGTATGTTCATCACTCTGGTGGGGACGTTATGAGGTGAAAGAGAGAAAGAGAGAGATAGTAAAAGAAGAAGGATGCTTTTATTTATCCAACACACTTTCGGCCTTCAAGTAATGAAGTCCATCCATGGCGTAGGGTGGGCAGCAAAATTGGAAGGAAAAACCAAACATTTCGTACGGAAAATGGTGTCCGTAGTGGGTGGGCAGTAGGTTTGAATATCCGTTTTTCCTTTACCATTCGGTGGTGGAAAGTGAATGGACCTGAGGGTGTGTGTGTTTTTATTTCATTTACCATGGCCGTGTGCTTGCGTTCTGGTTATTATTTTGTTTTTCCAAACAGTTGGTGTTTTGAGGAGGGGGGTCGAAATTAAACCATCTTTTCGGGCCAATTTGAAATGGAAAATACACGCTAATATGAAGGCAAAGATCCCGATGATTCCTGGCCCGCACCATTTACGATGCATTGTGGAGAAATTTGTGAAGAAAGATTTATGAAACAAAAGCTGTGGAAACTGCGCAATGTTTGTTCCTTAATTAGTATTGAATATAAAGAAAGATTTTTATGCAAAATTAGAAAACATTAAAAAACTTACTTAATAGAACCTCCATTTATCAATAAATGATTGATTATTAATCAATTGTTTTCTCTTTCTCTTTCCTTTTTCTTCTTTCAGGTAAGTCGAATCAAATCGCTTAAGACACGCACCGTGTAATGGCTAAATAGCTGTAACTATTGCTCACCATTCGTTGAAAACTTCTGCGAGGTACAGAAGGTCTACAGCTCTAGAGAGGGTATGTACGGGGTCTCTAACGAACCGTACCGAATGGTTCCAACCGCGCGCCACATTCCATGTGTCTAATGAAGACAAATTTGCCATCCAATTGTGGTGTGCTTCCTCGGTTAAAGGAGAAGTGAAATAAAATTGTATGAAATACCTTTGAATAAGGGTTTTATAAAGAAAATATTTGCATTCAGTTGAAAAGACGCGTAAGGTTTATGGCTCTTGCAATAACTAGCTTACAAAATGGAATCTTTTTTTCCGGAATAGTACATTTTAAGCTGGTAAAATGTTGTTGGCTCTAATTTAATCATGAAATCATTATAAGTGAAAGCATAATGGCGACGGTTTTTTCTTTTTCGGTATCACCCCGATGGATCCCATCAAAATGAAAGCATTGTGGATGAAATATACCGGTTGATGCACATGCAGCTAGTTGCAGTGCACGTCGGTAAGTGCATTCACTACACATGCGGTAAATGAAAAAAATAGTAAAAGGAGCAAGAAGTTAAAATAGTGCAAGAATGGCCTCAGCGCTAAATTCAAGGATCATGTTTAGAGGGTTGGAGATACAAAAAAATTGCCCCCATTTCGGTTCCATTCGTTTTTAATGCACACAAAAACCAAACCAACGTACATGCCTGTAAGTGCAGTACTGTATGACCGGTTGCTTTCGTATTTGTTACATTTTGCCTTCCTGCAAACATTGGGGGGATTTTTTTGCTGCTCCAACGGGCTTTTCTTTCTGTTGCCCCATCAGTGATGCTGGGGAAAGGATCAAAGAGTGCATCAGACAGGATGCTGCCCTTCTCGTAAGTGAATAAAAGAAGTGGGAAGTACCCAAAACAAAACACAAAAAAACAGGAACCGATCTTTAAGCCTCTTACTGAAGGATGGCGGCTTTGCATCCATTTTCCACCTTACGTCCGCCATGTTAGGGATGCAATAGGCAGGAAGCTCAATGCATTTTACGTTTAAAAAAATATCAAATAATCGAAGGAGAGAAAAAACACTTCACCTTCCAAACAAAACAAAATCGTACGTTGAGCTCGGCGGAACCGAATGCCTTCTTTTACAGAACGTACACAAATCACGACATATCCACCCGAAAAAAAAGAACCTTCCCCAAATATGCGCGCCTCATGAATCGTGGCGTCGCGAATCGTAATCGTAAAAAATGGCCATACACACAACACATACACGTATGTGTGTGTGTGTGTGTTTTGATATTTGTGTGCCTGTTGGAAAGAGTCCCCATGTTTGTGCCCCGGCCTGGCGGTGATGGTGATAGAAATTGGATGAAATTAAAATTTATGACCATCCCGAATTTTTCCCGACGCTAAGAAAATTAAAATTTACAATAAACGAACCAAAGCGGTTCTTTCGGTCTCATGTACTCTCTGGTGCTCGTTTCTGTTTTACTTCCCCCTCGCCCATTTACGACGAAACGGTCAAACGTGATCTCCGTGTGTCCCATTGTATCGTTATTCGCGTTCGGTTTATTTTCAATTTTCACGCTTTTCGCGCCGGTTTCCGCGCATTCCCCTTCATCCCGGACGTTTCGTTGCCAATGCGCGGATAATTCTTCTTCTGTCGGGAAGTTTGGGCTTTTTTTCGCCTTTTAAATTGTTGTTCTTTTTTGTGTGAGGATGCACCCCGGAACCAAGGGTGGCTAAATCAAGCATGTCTGAGACTGTTGGTCTTTAGGAGATATTGGTGCCTAACCTTGATATTGGACGAATGAATCCTGGAACGGACAGAAAATGTAATCTTTCAATTCAAAACATGAGAATTGTCATTTGAGGAGTTACTCAGTAGATCTTTGGAACTCATTAGTTGACCTTCAAATATTAAATCATCAATATTCAAATCCAAATCCACCTTAAATTTGTTCGAAAAATGACAAATATATCATTCCTTTCCATAGTTTCTCTGCATCTCTGAATTAGCCGTGAAACGTTCGTCTCGGAACATTTTTTTCTTTCAATTTTGAATACGAATTTTGATTCATTCTACACTGGGCAGTACTCAAACATGGAGGATCAACGAACTTGAGTGGAAACTTGGCGGTATATCCTTTTTGTTTTAATCCTTCATATCCATCTCCCGGGAGAGTTGGGGATATTCGTCTGACCGTAGTCATCGGAGTGGTTAATGTTTTTTTTCGTGTCTAAGTTTTTTTCATTACAACTCAAAAGGATGTCCTTATCTATAGCCGAGACAGTGAATGGGTGAGTGAGAAGCAGAAGGCACCATCACTACTGAATGGAGCTGGAACTCCACGAACTCCGCACCAATCCTGCTCCAATGATTTTGCGAAGATAGTGATGGAGGGATGTGAGCGGGAGGAGGGAGTAATTTTTTATCCGTCTCCCCCTTCCCAGGAGAACACCAAAAGCAGCATGGGGCCCATCAAAATCCTTGCGCTCGGAAAAACGCAAAATGGCCCCTCAGACCGGACAAGATTGAGACTGATGTGTGTAGTTAGGTTGGTCGGAACTGGAGTTTGGGGCTCGTTTTTTCACCGTTTTTTTGTGTGTAAAAGGAAGTTTTTTTTTTGTTTTTAACCCATCCCGGAAAGATCCGGATCCAGGAAAATCTGGGGTGATGGGTGTGTGTGTGTCTGTTTGGCTGCTATTGGAGGAGTATTGCTGAACTTTTTGTTTTTATTTTGGATCCTTCGCCCACGTCCAGTTTTTTAATCTAGCCTTTGCCATTTATCGTTGGACCATTTGCGCGATGCGCGTTTCGGTTGTTATGGGGGAGTGTATGGTAAATGCGAAATACAAAACAAAAAAATCTTCACTTCTTTTGCGAATTGACGCCGTCCGGAAAAGGCTGATGGCTTTGATGGAAAATAATCGCCGTTGCTTCGGTGTTTCTCCCCTTTTTTGTGTGTGTTTGGCTGCTGCAGGTTCCCGTTTAGATGGACGTTAGGAGAATGTTTTTTTTTTGTTTGCTGCTGTCGTGTGTATTCTTTTTTCTTCATGCGGAAGGATTTTTGTGTTTGTTCCAGAGGATGTACGGGCAGGATCGTGCAGATGGGTCCCGTTTTGCCTTGCGGAGGTTTTTTTAGTAAGCATCTGCGTTGTTCCCGGGCATTTTTAATTGATACTTTAGCGCCGAGCCGTCGTGCAGGTTGATGTTGTTTCTTTTTTATTTTGTTTTAAATTCCCGTCATTGCTATGTACAAAACAGCCATGTGTGTGTGGTGTATTCCCTCCTGCTCACTTCCATGTATGTGTATTTTATTATGGAAATCTTCTTGGTTTTCTGGTTGTGTACATTTTTTTATGTTACAGGATATTTAATCCAATCCGGTGAATATATTTTACAAAACCCAAAAAAAATGAATGTACAGGACAGGAAGTCATCGGAGAAAAGGATGAGAAAATCAATATTTTTCCGGGTGTCGACTTGCGTACAGTAACAATACCCAAGCAGCGAAGAACACACATTTTGAGTGTGAAATCATGGTCAGCATTATATTTACAATGTTAATCCAGCGCTGCAAAACATGCAACTGTCATTTCCTTAATCTCGCGCTTGCACTTTACCATCTTATTATCCTCCCCGATAATGAAGCAGCGTGAGAAAGAAACGAAGGTTCGACCAAAAACCACACACACAATTACCTCGGATGCGCTTCAAAAAAACAACACATAATACGGAGACGATCAGCCCGAAAAGGGACAGACGCCATCATCATACTCATCCCCATCATTGGACAGTAGTTTTCCGTTGCACTTTTCCAAGGGGGCCCCGAAACGAAGGCGCAATTATCCGAGATTGCATTGAGCAAATAACGTCCCGAAAATGGGACAGGGTTGCAAAGGGCCAGCGTTCGTATGAACCGAAGTAATGGGTGCACGCAATTATCTGTAATATGGATGAAATTAGTAATATTTCCACTTAGCTTTTTTATGGTTTAGTTTCGGTTTGTGTTGTTTTTTGCTCATTGGAACATTTGAGGGATGTAATGGGTAGTGATGAGAGTAGGAATAACACCAAAAAAAGTATGTCAAAAATTAGCCACACTGTCAGAAGGATGCGATGGAGTAATTTTAAAAGCCCTTTGGCATTATGGCTTTCCGTCAAAAGGGGGGGTTTGTGTCTTATATCCGTCTGCCGCCGGTGAAGTCTTTTATTTGCGCGTCCAAAGCGAAAATGCGGTTTTTTCTCTCTCTCCCTGTTGTTGACTTTAACGACAATTCGTCTGGTTGATGTGGGATTGAAAACAAAACGGAAAGCCAATCGTCCTGAGACGAATGCATGGTTGAATGAATGAGTTGCAGCTGGGATTTTGGTTGAATTTTTGTGCACAACGGAAAAGAGAAATACAAGAAACGAAAAAAAAATATTGGCAGTCAAAGCTGATCGACCGGAACCAAGTGCAAGTCGTCAAATCGCGCGGACTATTAGCAACGGCAGTTTGAAAAATTGTCTTTCAGGTTGACAGTACCCTGAAGTCGAGGTTGGGCCATTTTTCACAAGCGACAAAAAGGAAAACAAACCGACGACCCATTACGAATTGATTTATCATCACCGTATCAACCGGGGGCCGAACCCACCAAACCAAGACAAGAACTTTACGAGGATAAATTTTGTGTTGTCGTAGAATCGATAAAATAACGTCTGGCAGCAATCGAGTAGCAAATGGAAAGCCAAACAAAAAAAAAGCTCATTAACCTCGTAAAGTGAAACTATTTAGTCGATTATTCAAATGAGGAAGGTACGGGGCTTTTTTTGTATTTCTTTTATTTGCGTTCCACTGACTACACCGACTGGCGTGTGCGGGTGGAGTAGAGCTGAAGAAGGGATATGAACCACAGTCTCGCGAAACAGTTTAGTGATGAGCTAAAAGAACCACTTCCGGCTGTAGTTTATTTCGTATTTCTGTACGGTTTTGTTGTGGTTCCACTTTGACGAATCTGAACAAAGCACAAAACTACGCCAACTGTCTCAGCGATCCGTAACGTTTATAGTAACGTTTTACAGTTGCGTTGAAGTGGTGTGTGGAAAGCTGGAAAAATGGCAACTGCATACGATGGTGCAATCACACGTTTTGGATACGTTGGATCTGTATAAATATGCGTCAGATTGGTTGATATGGAAATTTGGTCACAAGAGGCTGAGACGGGATGCAGCAGAAGATGAAAGGGGCGAATGTGAAAGCTTCATTCATTAGAGAACATCTTAATGCAACTGCATCGTTGCATTTGAAATCTTGATGTGAGATGTTAAAGTAGCATTAAATTAATCCTTTCAAGGGGATGAAAGTTGGAATATCTTGCTATACATTGGAGTTACTATTTGATAGTCTAATGCTAAATTTTCATGGAAAAAAGGAGCCGAATAAGAATTATTTTTGTATTTTCTGAAATATTCGATCGTCATTTTTATAGCAAATCCATCAATCGTTTCTGGTCTAATCTCTAGCATGTTTCACTTTAAAAAATTGGAAAAATAATAATGAAACCAATTATTTATCGATATCCTTTTTTAGAACGCTCAGTCTTTCGACTTTCATCGTTGCACATTATTATCGGTGGCACGATGCATCCACGCGAACACTTCGGTGCATTGCGATTAATTGCGTGCTTTGGTCGTGCTTCTCTTCTCCCGGGGGGTGGTCCTTCTTCACATTGCCAACCCGTGAAGGGGAAGACCCAACAATCGCGCTAAGGCCATTGCGCGGTTTGCGTAAAGCTTTTTAGTGAAATATATCGCAACTTTCTGCCGGTGTGACACTCTAAATTCTAAACATTAATTTTCCTTCTTAGTTGGTGCTGTTGGGTTTGCTGAGCACAGTGACAGGCTTCCTTGCACTATGCAACGAACCGTTCCCGCTCACGGCGGGCTGGAGGGAGGGGGGGAGGTGGATGAGTTCGCCGTATTTTGAGGTCCCGGGCCCTGGACCTGGTGTGCCATATTTCCTACCAACGAGAAGAAGCTGAAAAAGCTCACACCAGTGTTGTACCACCGTCTCTCTCTTCTCGTGCTGCACCATGGACGTATGGACGCCACCAAGCATCCCTAGTAGCTGCAACAAACGCCCATTGCCCAGGGACGGGGACGTAGGGCTTCATATGGTGTTTGGCCGAGGAAGCACCATCAGAAAGTCGAGCCCGGGTGTCATGTTGGGTGAAAATTAATGGTTATTTATAGCGTCACCAGATGTGTGTATGTGCCAGCATCATGTGTTTGCCGTTCGGGTACCTCCAGCGGAAATAATGGCCAAAGAACGGGGGAGGGTGGGTGTCTCTTCCCTTGTACCCTTATCGTCTCTGTGTCTCCGCACACCAGTGGCGACGAACGCGTGTAGGTGGGGGTAGAGCGGTGGGTGACAAAGAACAACCGATGCATCCCAGTAGCAACATCGATCCAAGGTGGCAATGACTTTACGCTTGCATCGCGAAATGCAAGTTCCAAGCCCAGGCATCGCCAAGATGACTGTCATCAACAGCAAAACCGAGAAGGGGGTTGTAAGCGAATAGGAGTATAATATACGAGCATCTTTTTCGGGGTGTGTAATTGCGAAAAACGACCCCCGTCAGCCTGATGAGGCCACATGATCACGTTGATGATGATGATGATGATGGCGCTCATGATGGTGCAAAGTTGCGAATGAAGAGTAATGTTTATGCTGAGGAAAGTAAATTAATTAATTTAACCATTACCGGCAACGCCCTTTGTTGTTCAGCCCATGCAATGTATGTGTGCGTTGGTGGTGTTTGTGGCCGTGAAAAATCATTTCAAGCTTATTCGGTAAAGCATTCGATCAGACGTAGACACGCTTTTGGTGATTTTCTACATGCGAAATAAATCTCGATGCGAATTCCAACAACAACAACAACGCTTATGGTGAAGTTTCTAAAATATTGCACATCCCATCCCAGCTTTTGCGTCATTCCGTTGGATGGTGGTGGCCTTTTGAATGGGCCTAATAAATCAAAACATCATTCACACTTGGGTGGCAAATGCAACATTCTTCCAGACATGGAATCCAGTAATTCCAACAAATGGGGGGAGGTTTAGCTCAGGATCGCTCATGCATAGCATTCAGTCAGATTGGTGTGAGAAGCGAAAATAATGCTTTGACATTGTAACGCTCGGAGAGAAGTATCTTTGGAATTTTACATTGACTGATGAGTATAAATATTATGTATAAATTTAAAGTAAATATTTTACTTTGAGTTTTCACTTTATTATACTTTTTACTCCATTAAATTTCCTATCGAATCAAAGTACAATGTTGCAAGATTCGGAAGTTCCACGACTCATCTGTTGTGGTTCCCATTCGGTGCACATTAACATCTCCAAGGACATAATAAAACTTGTACAATTCGCAAGGACATTATCAGCGAAGTACGTACACAGATGCGACAAAGGCCTGTTTAGGAGCGAACTTAATTTAAAACGAGAAATAACGCACCAAACGCAAGTCCGGGAACGCACACAAAGCGTGCGTGCATGCGTGCGTTCGATAAAAGCCACCGCAAACCCACACCCGAGCTTTGGCGTAGAGTTCCAAAGAAAGTCGTCAGTTTCGATGGCGCAGTTGTCGCTTTCTTCTAACCCCCAACCCCCAATGTTCGACCACTTTGTTGGAGACCGGCTGCTGATTGTGCTCCTTTTATGTGCTCCGGTCCGATCGCTGCATATACATAAAATTGTGCATCCCTTCCGGGCAGTGGGTAAAATAGGAAGGAAGGATGGGACGCCAGTTGCAACGCGATGGACATGTGGGTGTTTGCATTAGCATCCTTTGCCCTTCGTTCACCAGCCTTCCACCGAGGTTGATTTTCTTTCCGGCAGAATAATTGCAAAATATCGACATCGGAAGGTACTTTCCTGAGCGCATCGTGTACCGTCTCCTGCGCTGCCTGCTGACGATAGACAAAAAACCCGTCCTCCGGATGTGGAATCGGTCCTTTTGGTGGGGGGAGTGGAGGGCGTAACGAAAGGGTTTTTGTTGTGCTGTTGTCTATCGAACCGTAGGCTAGCATCCTTGGAAAAGGCGAAATTATTCAGCTAAAATAATAATAACGGTAATGATGGCGTAAGGATGGAGGGCTGCGTTGGAGGTTTGGTGCATGGACAGGGCTTGAAGCTTGAAGGAAAAGCTGGAGCCTAACCGCAGCATCGATGCATATGATGTCGATGATCAGTATGCGTATCGTGTTTTCTCCAACTTGGGAAAATCGGACCGAACCGGTGGGGAAAAGGAGGGCACACGAGTGTAATATGCTTCCGTATGCGCATCCTTTCTCTAGCGTGGGTCGCGCTATGGCCCTCTCCTGCCCAGGCGGCTTCTCCCGGTGTCCAGATGCACTGGACGCGAACACAACAGGACGGTTCACAGCCGGAAGAGTTGTGTTCCGCTCGTTACTCGTTGCTTGTCTAAGTCCACCCATTCCGACAACTATCTCTCTTCACCTCGCTCGAAGCCATTCCCGCGCTGCTGACGTATCCCGCGCCACGTTCGAAAGAGTAATGGCGCTGGTGGTCCAACAAGGCCCACCCGATAGGCACACTCGTGTGGATGTGTGTTTTTGAAGTTGGAGTATGGGGGCGCACACGATCGTATCTCTTTTGTTTGTTGCGAGAAGTGCGCGAACACCACCGAGGGCTCTGTGTCCGGGATCCCAGGTTTTGGATTGTGGAGCCTTTTCTGCAGCTGAGGTCAGTTTTTGGACAAAAGGAATCAGTACCCGGGATGTGGAGCTGTGCCAGACGCACGGGTAGACCTATGCTTATCGTGTGCGGATGGTTGGAGGATGTTTTCTGTAGCGAGCAGATCTTAATTAATGAATAAAATTTTACGATACACCCGGGCATGGTACCGGTACCGTACGCACTAGAGAAGACGCGTACATGGGCCGCGTGTGCTTAGTTCAGGTTGGCATTCTTTTTGTTTGCTGCCCTGATGGTGGGGAAGTACCTATAGTCTAGCTTCGGATAGTTTTCTGATAAAAGCCTACAGCTGCGTAATACCCAGCATACAGTGATGTTCGAGATATTGGTAGATTTATCGAATTTCTCGTTTTTCAGTTTTGTAGAATGTGTATCTAAAAACTAAATGTTGATCAAATATTGTTGGAAAAGCCTTCAAACTTCGAAGTCCAATATCTTTTATTGTTTGCAATATTACGTCCTGAACTAGAGAGTTGGAGAATTCTTAAAATCCTTGCGAATAAAACATGAGATCAATATCTTTAAAATATCTCCAAAAACAAATACATTGATGTCTCGCATTCCGTGTCCAGCACTGTAGCTCTTTGGGCACTTCAGCTTCCATCTTTCCGGTGGTAGTGGTTTGAGAGGAAGAATGCTTCGGTCTGTTTATTCACTTTTGTCCGGAAAATGCATCATCCCAACACTTCCCACGAGGACACAACCAACTCGGGCAAAAGAACATACTGGACGCGGTACGGTGCGTATGCCTAACACTGTAGAATGTCCTCTTCCCGCTGTCCCACCTTCAACACCATCATCGCCTCGCCACATATTAGACCTTTACCGGACGCGGCAAAAACGCCATCAATCACGCATACCGGCCACCTGCATCGCTCCGCTCCGGGAGTCATCTCCAGGGCGTTTGGTAGAAGGCTCACGATGTTCTGCTCCATGTGTTGTCCCTGTGCGCCGTTAGTGTGCGGTCCGTGCACAGAACATAACGGATGATGCGTATGCATTTTCTCCACCTCTTGGCCACGATATGATGGAGCCAGCAGTACAATAGAAGGGGGAACAGGATAGCTCTCCCCCTGGAGCTTGCGTTGGTAAAAGGATGGTGTTGCGTTTGTTAGAAGCTTGGGGAGATTTTTTTTGTATGTTTTGTTTTGTTTGCAGTATGTACCATAGCATTTCGTCGGAATTCTGTGCTGCTGTAGCGACGAGGTTCGGATCCGTCGTTTTGTGGCTAAGGCACGGTGCGATATGAGAGTGCTCTAGGTAGGCCTACGGAATGATAGCAGCATCACCGTGACTCCCACCAGCCTCAGCGGCATCAGTCGCACAAGACGTCCAGCCGAATGCGTCGGGTAAGGAAGCAGTGCGAGCGACAGACAGAGAGCCCAACAGATTTTGGGGGGGTTTCAGTGACTGTGTGGTTGCCAGTGTGTGTGTGTGTGTGCTGTGCAGGGTGGCTATGCACAGTTGCGTAAAGTTTATTTGCGTCCCGGTGCAGGAAGTGCAATTTTCTGGAGAAGCCCGCAATACACGACACGACGTTGTTTCCATGTGCGTTCGCCAGTTGAGCTAGTTGAGATAGTTGGTGCGATGTGTAGAGCGGTCGGTGCTTGGAACGCCGAGCTTAGTTCCGAGGCCGGTTCCGGGCCCCCGGATATTATCGATCGAACCGGCCAAAGCTACCGCAGCCCGCCGAGTAGAGTGACCAAAAACTACTGCTGCTACTGCTGCCCGGGACGACGGATGAGACGGTATAGAGACACGTTTCGTAGGCCTAGTTTCTGTGCAAATGCGAAAAAGTACCACCAGCACCTGCCCGGATAGATGCTGTGTAGGTGCTAAACGTAGCGAGCTCTTTTCACGCGCTCTTTGGAGGCCATTTTGTCTAGAGCGGTGCGTACGTATGTGTGTGAAAGGTTAAATGAAAAGAAAACACACTATTCCACTATCCGCTTTCGGAGGACTAGTGCCAGGGTTTACTGGTTGCTGGAGAAATAGTTCGTTCAGGGTTAGTAGAATGACTTCTAAAGCCTTCAACCAAGGCACCTTTTTTTGCTTGGGCGAATTGTTGGTTGCATCATGACCGAAAAATTGGTCTAAGTATTCTTTTTTTACATCAATTCAATTTAAACCGCATTATGAGATATGGTGCCGTGACCAGGATTCCTACAAAAAAAACCCGATTTGTTTTGTTTAAACTATTGTTGAAGTAGAAACACTTTGAATTTAAATACAATTCGTCTTAAAAGAAATGCAAAATGGAAGTAGCCGTACTTGCCAAACGATGAGCTACCCGGTTTATCCACGATGCACATTTCACATCTTAAATTTGCGGAAGCAGGTTATTGCCAAACATGGTACAGTAATAACAGCATTGGCAAGGAGTAGCAGAAATCCCATTTATCAGCACGGCTCGCCCATCCTGCGCATCAATCAGTCTGGCTCCCTCACCTCCCCTCCTCTTCCTCCCTTTACACGATGGTGCACGTCATGCATGCTTTCGGTAACCGAAACCACTCAACCATCTACCGGCGACGTCTCCGTTTACAGCAATTTTGTACGCTCCATTGCGCGGTGGTCAAAAGAGCCAGCGGGAGAGACCAGTTGCGGTAGTTAAATTGAGTTTTGAGGAGATTCTAGCACCACACGAGGACAACGAGTCCGCCCCATTGAGTACAGGGGGGCGACGAAGTTCGACGGTCAACGGATGTGTGTGTGTGGAGGTGTGAAATTCAATCTGCAAGAAATCCTTTCCCTCCCGTTGTGTGTGTGTGTGGAGCTGCTGCAACGGATGGAACGGAGTTTAGAGAAGAAGAAACAAAAAAAAAATGAAGCAAGAACCACATACTCACGAAAACAACATCATTCATGTTGGATGAGCACAATGTGCAATCAGTGATGTGTCCTGAACGGAACGGTGAAACTGGAGGCGTTACAGGCGCATGCAAGGAGACGTAGTGTGCAGTGTTGCAGACGCACGTACAATTAAATTAATCTTCATTTGAAGCTAATCTCCTTCATCTTCTATCATCATCATCAGCCACATGCGTCTCCCCTCCCCCCCCCCCCCTTTTTGGTGTCCTGCCAAACGTCACCCCGTTCCGGGGGGTTGTGTACTCGTCCTTTTTCGCTGAGCTTTAACGAAGGCACCGCCGTTGTGTGCCAAGAGTGCATGCGAAACTTCATGCCGCCCGTTTCATTTCGCGAAAACCATCGTACCGGTGGTTAAAGGATGTGGTCGGTTTGTGTAGATTAATTTCCTTAAGACGCACCGAGGTGAGCACGACGGAAGTGTGGCATGACTGGAAAATCGCACCCCAGACCCGGACATGATGGAGCGAATGTACACGTCTTACCCATGCTTACCGGGATTGCGCCCCGTTGAGAGCTTTTTCATGTCTCGATCCGTTTGCGTCTCGTACTCTGGCTCAGTTAACCCCTTTTACTTGCCGTGTTCCACGTTCCAAACACGAAACTAGACTTCCTTTTAGTGCACACCCGCACTTCATGCTTGTGTGTGTGGTGGTGGTGGGACGAGTGTGTTTGCTTTAGCTAATGAACTTAGCGGTTCCTAGACGGCATCAGTACCAGGATGGAGCGTACTGTGTGAGTGCCTTCCCGTTTTATTCCCGTCCAAAGAAACGGGATACTTTAAGATGAAAGTAAACGGATTGGTCCCTTTCTTGGTTTCAATTATCCTTAGACGTCGAGCGTAGGCTATGGACCTTCGCTGGCCGTGAGGTACTTTGGGGAGAAAACGTGTACATCTTTGTATGTTTGGCACTGGCACAGGACCTTATTACTTGGGACACTCTTACTCTCTGTAATACTCTTGTAAGGTCTTTAGACGTATACGCAACCGTTTGAAAGATGTCACTGAATGTGGATTTTAGACTGAATTTTATTTCGCTATTACAACCTGCGACTATAACCTTTCGAAGAACGATCGTAAACGCATCGTCCTGCTAGTTGGACGTTATTCTTTCAAGTCGATTAAATCCATCCAATCTCCGTGGTCTCCATGGCCTGTCAGTTTGACAGCATCTCTTCACGGTGTCCAAGTCTCCACTCGTTTTAAGTCCTTCCTCTCTAGTACTGATGCGGGTGGACTAACTAGCCCTTTCGAGGGGAAGAAACTAGCAAACAAAGAGAAAAGTTGACTGCATTCAACTGGCAACTGCCTGGTGCCTTTCAATCACACAACACACACCCTTCCGCAGCGGAGATTGGTTGGTTGGTGGTTTGTTATTTTTGTTTTCCTTTCCTTCACTGCTGGCTCTGCTGTTGACCTGCGTTTTAATGAACGCTGCCTTGGAATGGCCATGAAAGAGGCCACAAAGCGAACCAGCGACAGTACCCCACAAAGGCTCGCATTGAAAAGAAGACGTCTCCAGCAGGACAGCATGGAAGGATGGAGGCGCAGGCTTGCGAGGGATTAAGAGGAACACCTTCGCCGTGTGGGAGAGTACGTAAAACGTAGAATAGAAGTTGAAAACGATACACACACACACACAAAGGGGCAGAAAGGCAGGAAGGTGACACGAAAACATGTACGGTAAGATAAAATTTACAATCAAACCTATTAAAGGAAAAGAAGCAACACACGAATAATGATGAAAGGAAAGGAAAGGAAAAGAAAAGGAATCCGCGTTGTCCGTTGTCCAGGGGTTTATGTGTCCCGGGTTCAGCGCTTCAACCCTCAAAATGCAAAGAAGCAGCCAAACGATAAAGTTTACGAGCTATATATGCTGGTGAGTCGAAAGACGAATAGTTAAATTTAATGTAGGCCACACGTTGTTCTTTGCCGATGGAAGTTAAAAACATGCAACGAAACCGGGGGGGTCGGTATCTAATGTGAGTGCTTTATGTCATAGTGGCATAGTATTTTAATTAATGCGCTGAATTTAGCGTCCGCCTCTCATCCGTTTGTGGCTCTCCCATTCGGTCGGTTTCAGCTGAAAAAAGTACAATTAAAAGCATTTGCTGTTAACTGTTAAAAGTATTTTTTTTATTACTTTTGAGTGGTGTTTTAGTGACTTCCTAGTTTCTTCTTTTTTTACTGTTTTTGTATGTTTTATGCTCATTTACTGCTCAATTCCCAGTACCCGTTGTGGTTAATGTTGAGGTTCAATGATATTATATTTTTTTTACAACAGAAATCACTGCCTCTGGTTTGGTTTTGAAGGACTTATTTGCGCATTGGAAAATATTCTATCTCTTAAAGAAAAACACACCCATGTACACATTATGCATATTGATTAGTTCATTAACCTTTTTGGTACTTTTCATGCACGATCCATACCAAATCTAATTACATGAAACACGTTGAATTATTTAAAACAAAAACAAACTGACATTTTGCTGACACGCGTCAACCGTGCAACCGGCGCTGCGCGGTGGTACGTACGACACGCGGTGTACAGATGATGAATTTCCATCCTTCATCAAATCACGTTTCGTTTCGTTTCATGCATCACGGATTTTCATTTTGTTGTTTTTCATTATTTTTGATTGCCTTCTGAAACATTTCCTGTTCCTTGTGGCGCAACAACATAAACACACTTAGGCCTGCCGCACATATCCACGCAAACAATCGCACACACAAACACCCGGACGACGCTAGAGAGCGCGCACAAAACATATGCGTTCAAGGGGCAATCAGTTTTTGCACTATACAGTGCTCTGTACGGCACACAACGAGGTCACTCTTCACTCTATTTGTTCTGGGGTTTGGGGTTTAAAGATTTGTTTATGTTATTTCTTTCTATTTCTTCCCTTGTGCCTTTTTTCCCCTCTTCTTTTCTTCTACTCTATCGCCCTCCACCCCAAAATTGGAAAAGGGCCCACCGTTAGCCATAACAAAACCGATGTTGGATGTGCTTTATTTATTTTTATTTCGATGTGTGTTTTTTTTTGTTGCTTTCGTTCGTTGAACGTTTTCCGGCCCCGGCCCGGCCTCGGCATCTTGACAGTGAAGTGAGAAAGGCAAAAGATCTTCTCACCGCGCGGTTTTAACGTCGCGCCCAGAACCGTGACTTCGATTGACGGTTTCTGCTCGGGTTGTTGGGTGTCGCGATTCTCGTTTGTTGACGCTTTTCTTCGTCTGCTCTGAAAACTCCTAATGGTGTGTTCGTGTGTGTGTTGTTGTTTGAGATGAATTTTCCGGTAGTTCTTTTTTTGCCATCCCTGTTAGAAGCAATCCAATCCAATTTTAGTTCTTGGTGAGAAAAAAAATTCATCTGCTTCCTTGTATGATAGTTTTGTTAGTCTTTTTTTTTATATCTCGGCTAAATTTCTTCTTTTTGCTTATTTCCCGCCTGTCATGCATTACTATTTGCACCATGAATCATTTCCCCCCCTCCCCACCTCCTTAACATGGTGCGACTTTTGCATCAGCAACTCATCATGTTGAGGTTCTTTATGTTATGGACAAAGCAGCACTTCTCGTCTAACCGAAAATATGCGTATATTCACGCGTGCGTCTGTGTGTGACGCTGTAGGTCGTAATCTCACCAGCAAATAATTCGCGCTACATACCAACGAAAAAAAAAATACAAAAAAACGACAACACAAACATATCCCACCCAACACAACACCCGAGCACAACAAAAGCGATCCAATTTAGTTCTGCATAAAACTTTAATCAACACTCAAACAGTGTTTTGTGCGACCGAGGGAAAGGTGGGGAGAAGAAAAAAGAGGGGAAAAGAGGAAATGGAGAAGGAATGGGGAAAGGGGCGAATTGTTGAGAGGGGTTTGATGATGGAAGGATGAGGGTCTCTTTATTTAGCCACCTTGGTGGAGAAGATGCGGGAGAATGTTTACTTAGTTTATTTATGCGCGCGTACTTTTATGTGTGTGTGTGTGGCTGTGTGTCTGTGTGTGTGTGTGCACATTTTCATCTTGTCCAACGCTCTTCGAAGTCGCTGTCTCGGTTGTCTTCGTCGCGAATTATGGTACCCTGCAAGCAGGAAAGGAGCAAGAAACAAAAAAAAACACAAAGAAAAACAGCAGAAGAAGAAACAACAAAATGCACACCCAGCTTCCGTTTTGGGGGGCAAAGCTGGGGGAGGATGCAAAAAGGGAAGCTAATGGAATGGAGGAAACGCTCGGATAGTGCGGCCGGGGGACACATACACCAAAAGTGGAGCTTATTCGCGAACATCCCCTTCCACCCAAAAGGAGACGGCACCTCGGCGATGTGCTCCCAAACGCATCCGCTTCGTCTCCCAAATCGTGTTGCGTTTTGGTGTGCATGCGAAGAAAAGACGCTCTCGTAGACCGAGCCGTGAGTGCATTCGGCGGTGCATACACGATAAAGTGAGAAAAGAGACGAAGTAGACGAAGAAAGATGATGGTGTAAGAAGTTAGTTCGCGAAGAAAACACGCACCCCACAGCCGTCGCGCACAAAGAAAGAGACCGAATCCAAGCAAAACTCAAGCTCACCCATACAGAAGTGCATCTTCTCGTGGAAGGGAAACGGTAATGCAGGTGGAGTTAGGTGGGTGGGTGGGGAGCAGGTGGAGCAACCCTAGGAATTGAAGGAGTTTCACCACACAACTGAGAGCAAAACAGGGGGACAGGGGGTTGTAGTCTCACATCATCCATCCTGTCTCACTTGCACGGACGGTCAAAATCATTCTCTCTGTCATGCACGCTGCCTTCCCTGTTTTCTTGAGGTTTTGCAATTTTGCAACACTACCACACAAACCTCTTGCCTGGTTACCCTTTCACCCTTCACCCAAATTCCTCAAACTAAACCCCTCTCGCCTCCCTCGCTCACCAACCCGAAGAACCCAATTTCAATCCGGCCGGTTTTCATGTGGATGCACTTTTGGGGTCGGGTTCGTTGTTTCGATGCGCCTGCACATGATGCGTTTGGGCGGATTCGCGGCATTGAGTGAGTGAGCAGGGGAAAATGGGAAGAGAGGGCTGAATGGATGGTTGATTTTAATTTTGAAAAACTAATTTCCTCCCAGTGCGCTTGTGTTCCCCTTTCCTACCTCGGTTCGTTTTTGCTTTACCAAGCGGAGGAGGATCATAAACTGCAACACACACACACATACACACACATGAGGACACAAGTTTGACACGCCTGGTGTAGAAGGGAAATTGAATCCCCCCACCGGTTTTTTTGTATTTTTGTCTTGTTGTTGCTTTCATAGCTGAAAACTACCAACATCAACCATAGGGGACACCGTCGAATATCTGTATGCCACTCAAAAGTTGTCCCACTGGAAGCATCCGATGAAAGCGCCCGTTTGAGCCGGGCTTTGAGTGAGTGCAGTGGAAAAGCTGGAAAGGAAATGCGTCCGAAAAATCCGACAAGAAAAAGCGCTTTAAGGAAACTTCCTTTCCTTTCCCATCCTCTTTCCGGAAATGAGGACAAAAAAGGAAAGGCTGAATTGCATCGATTACAGCATAGTGTCGCTTTACCAACACACCATCACACGATTGTATCGCTCTCGTACACTCACCCACCCATACACGTACGCGCGCAAAAGTGTCCGTTTTGGAAAAGTGCAAACAAAAAGGAAAACGCGACGGAAAATGGTTTGTTCCGAAGGACGAGTGTTCGTGGTGGAAGTCACTCAACAGCGAAAGGAAAGTGCCGCGGAGTGTATTGCACATCTCGTCTAGTGTGCTTTCCATCCCTTCTTCCTTCCCTTAGCTCTCTCTCTCTCACTCTCTTTCTTCATTTTCTCCAACGAATGAAAATGGGTGTGCAACAGGGCTTTTCTCTTGTGGGGATGAATTTGTTCATAATTAATGCAATAATTAGATTACTCCATTAGCTTGTGTGTGCGTTGGTTCTTTTTTTTTGTTGTTTCTTGCTCAGCTCGCCGTAGTACCTACCTGCTCTACTTTAATTGAGTTTAGTCTTCGCTCGGGAAGTAGATTCACTAAAGACATGTAAGATCTTAAGGATGTAACATAATTTCTATTTGCATTTAGGCATCTTTTAGCAACTTCAAACATGAAAACAAACACTAAAAGAGAAAGTTTTACTTTATTCCTTTTTGTTTCTTTGTTTCTTTTCTGTTTTTGTTTTGGTTTAATTACAAAACGTATATTATCTTGTTCTTCACTTTCTATATTGCATTGTTTCCCTTGTTCGGTTTGTTAGTTTTTCTTTCTTCTTTTCTACTATTGTTATAGTTGTGTGTTGTGTAATCCTTCATCCGTTAGCAAAATGTAATCAATCACCCAACCTTTTCTTATGCATTGTTACGTTACAGCTGTATTGTTTCCATTTTCTTTGCGTTTTTTGCCTGTATCTTCCTGAACACAGTGTTAACCTGCGGCGTCCATCTTGGTACGGCAGAGTTATCAATAATGAAGGGAAAAAAAATCCAATCACGATCAATGCAGGTTTTGTAGGCCGATTTGTTTTCCCTTCTTCCTTACGCTCGGTAACAGGTGTTGCAGGTGAAAGGTTAAATTAGCTAGGTAAGGATAAGACTGGTTTACAACACCTGCAGGTTACAAAAAAGTGAATGTAAAGAGGAGTTTTTTTTAGAAAAGATTTAGAGAAGACCCACTCATAGAAGAATCATCAGTGAAGAGTAATTCAAATCGAAAGTTGACTATTAAACCTCAAAAATTTTAAGGATGAATATTCAAAGATTCATTAATCTTCGGTTAAGGTTCAGAGCCATTCCTTCATAAAGACTTCCGTATACTTCCAAAAACCTATCTCCATTCCTCGCACAGTGCAGGATATGATTCGCAAAGGTTATAATAACTCCAACATCCCTCTCGACTTCTACGCTCAAGAATTTTCTCACGGGTCTTCTAATCAGTTTGCACGCACCCGTTCAGCATAATTAAAAATTAGCTTAATAATAGTAACAGCCCTGAAACAAACGGATCATAAAGAGGGAACCAAATGAGCCCAACGATCCAGGTACGGGTGGAAAAAATAAAGCACCTGAGACACACGATGCTGGCCGTGCTTTTGGCAAAACGGTTTATTATAAAGCGCTTTTACTAATGTTCCATTCGTTCCTTTTTTTAACCAACCGAAAACGATCACAGTGAGAAGGAAGTTTTAAAACCAAGGCGAGTGTTCTAAAATTACCCCCAAAAACTACCCTTCCAGCAGGGCTGAGGGAACGGGAACAAAAAAATCCTCCCTAATCCTCCCATTTTTTTTACGCCATGCAAACTCCATGCTCGCACTGTACCGCAGTACAAGCCCCGAAATAAAAAGCAAGTCCATTAATCTTTTAAAAGGCTATTAGTGATTGATATCTAAATTGTGCGCCATATTTGGGATGTTGGTGGAAACCCCGGGTGACTCCCGGCGGCCCGTGGGTTCTAGTGGTTTGCACCATAATCAAGGTTCGCCTTCGCCCGTGCGCACTTGGGGCATACAAAATTGATAGATACGCCGAATAAACGGTTTTAATTATGCTCCAACCCTTCTTAACTAGTCCGCTTCCCCCCCAAAAAAGGGGATGGCGCAAGCGACTGCATCATTAGGAGCATAAGAAGGAGTCCACGGAGGGATGAAGTAAAGCTCCATACGCACACATATACACATGTATGATGCGTGGGCCACTATAACTCCCCTCTTCGTCTCCTCCTTTCAGCTCCTTGGTGGCTCTTTAGGGTGTACGGGAATGATAAGCACTTTTCTTTCATACAGGAGGTCACAAAAGGTGTACTTTTGGGGGTGGGGGGGGGGGGGGATTGAGGATCTATGTTGTGGCACATGTATGTTGCGCGTGGCCCACCACGGGACGCACAATTTCCGTACCGTTCCCGGGGTTGGGGGTTTTTCTCTCTCTTCTTCTTTCTTTTGTGGGAGGGAAAAAAAACAGCAACACTATCCCAAAGTCAATTAGGAACCATTAGAAAGCATGAGATGCCAGAATTGGAGCGCGACGCGGACGTCTCTCTTTTGATAATAGCATAGTATTTTCGTTTTCTTACTTGTGTTGTTGTTGTTGTTTGTGGATGAAAATCGTCTTTTGTGTGGGGGTGTTGGAAAGGCAAAGTTCGCTTTTTTCGCATTCGTCTTTCACCTATTTCGACCATGTGTGTGAGTGGTATTCACTGGGAATGGGGAAACCCCCTTCCACCCCCATGGAATCGAAAATGTTACGATGAGTAAGAAATACTCTCACCCGCACCAGCTTTGTTGTTTGTTGGTGGGAAGCTTATTATTATTGTGTGGTTGCAGAATCTTTGCAGGCCACATCTTCCCATGTGTGGAGACCACGAGGACTTTATCATTATAATTTTATAGGCAATTTATGTTACGTTTTTATTCCCCCGTAGCTAAAGAGTAGTTTCTGAGAATAGAGCAACCAAGACATAATGATGTCCTTTCTTATGTTTGCCCATTCGCTTCTTATCATAAATTGGCATAATAAAATCCTTTTTGGACTGTCCGTTTGCGGTAGTTAAGGATGGGTGTATTTAAGTGCATTTTAATTGTGCGTTCCCTTTGTGTTTCCGGTTCCCAGTTTCCAGAACCCCTTCAGTCGGTTTTTAGGATGTTTTCTACTGTGTGGTTTAAGGAACTTTCCATATCCATTGTTGTCCATTGTTGTGTTCGGTATCTCCACCAGGGACCATGCTTTTGATCGTACATAAACGCCACTAGCGGTTGAAGCTCTCGCCAGCTTGTAATATCCTGCAGTTTCGCACTCTTCACGAGCTTTTGCTACGGATTCACTTGCATTCATTCTCTCACCGCAGCTGCATATGTACGTGTGTGGGTACGTGCGTACACGAAAGGATCCTTCCTGGTGGGTGGGTGTGTGTGTGCCACACACACATACCGAAAAGAAGAACTCACCGATGGCAACCCCGGAAGAATAGCTGGTGGCAGGAAAGATTACCAACCGCCGCCAGGATGGCAAGCCCCACAAGAGAAAGAAAATGTGTCGCTGTGTGTGTGTGTGTGTATGTCCGGTGCCGGGTGGGTCGGTGGGTGGCCATTGGGGAGAGGGTGCTAGTGCAAGAGCGGCGAAGAACAAAACCTTTGGCGGAGATTGTTTAAGAAAACCTTTTGTCGAACCGTCCAACTAAACCGTTGGGACTGGTGGAGTGGTTGGGTGGCGAAGGTGTAGGAGGCGTTGTGGAGACCACTTTTACCAACCGGGGACCGATCGATTGTGGGAGCAAAATTTCCTGTGGTAAGTGAAGGTTCAGGAGGGAAAAGGGTTGGGGAGACGGTGAACGATTGTTTGCCACCCCGCCACCACTTCAACTGACCAGCCTTCTGTCACTAAGGTTTTCCCGTTTTTTGTGAGTGCTTTCTTTAGGGAAAGGTCCTCGGTCTCGTTAGTGAAAATGGGGTTTTTGGTAAAGCAAACCAAGGGAAACTGATGGGGAAGAGAGAGAGAGAAAGTTTGTGTGAGAGAGAGAGAGTAAACTAACACCCCGCAAACCACACCACAAACAGTTCAAACGACAAATGGCCTGGCTTGGCCGGTTGTCGATAAGGACTTGAAGGCGACAACGCACAATGACAGCGGCCACAATGATGCAGCGAAGATAATTTTCCTCATTCGCACACACACATAAACTCGCATACATACAAGTGTGCTGGGTGTCTTCTTCTGATAAAACTAATCATTAGTGAGGGATGAGAGGGTAAGAAACGCGGGAAGAGATGCAATTACCGTGGTAATGTTTTCCCTTAGCAGTGACACTGGCCTATCATTTGGTAAATATTTGATACATTAAGGGTTATTTTATTTGTTGCTTTCCTAATTTAGTAGGTATTGTAAGATGTGATATTTTTAGCTTTAAATCTATTAAATATCAGTCTCACCATGGGAATAAAGCGTCTTATTGACCGTATGTATGCCGTTTCATCTAATTTAATGGAATTTATCACGCTTAAAAATAGTTTGAAAGCTATAGCATTCGGTCTGAAATTGTTAAATTTTCTTTCGAAAATTTCAAATTGACCGTTTGAGGGTCGTAACTGATCACCGTTTTGAATTGTCGTTCAATCGCCGGTTCACCACCCACCCGGTTCTATTCAGCGTCAACATAACGTCATCATCATCAGCAACAGCAGCATCGTCATCTTCCAACACCTCATACCCATACCCCGACCTTCCCCCGAAAACCCTTCCCCTTAGTGACGCACACAAATGATGCAATGAATAGTTCAATTAAAAATAATGTGGCCAATTTCCGGTCTTTGTATGCTAACAAAACAGGGAAAAATTGAAAGCAAACATACATACACACATGGTGTGGCACACAGCATGATGGGTCATCATAGGTGGAGAATAGAGAGAAAGAAAGAGAGAAAAGCGGGCGGCTGATGGCAACACGATTATTCATCCATGGCACCGAGCAGCAACAACGACTCATGGGTGACGGTTTCCTCCAGCTCTCTGCACACCACAATGAACGTCATTTTCCTCCACACGTTCGGCTGTGTGTGTGTGTGGGTCGAGATCATTTGGATGCCGATCTTTTCGCAGTCTTTTTGGCATTGTTGAGAAAGATGGAGAACTTCTCAGGCGGGAGTAGTGAAAATTTAAATTTTCCCTGATAATAACTCCTCCATACGCATAACGCTCAAAACGCTTTTACTTTGTGTGCTAATTTTACCGTTTTAATTTGACCGCATGTGAGGACGATTATGGAAGGTTGAGAAAGGAGGTGAATTTAGCTTTAGATTTGGAAAATAAAAGGTCAAAAACAAAAACAGTGCAAAACAGTTTTATCATCCAAAGCGATGTGGTTAGCAAAATAAGGAAATTATGTTAAATTTCGTACTGATGTGTTTATATGTTTGCCCCTTCAACTGGACATTGTGTTGGTCTGGTTTTTGGGGTAAAATGGGTCCATACGTTTTCCTCGGGTTTGGTTGTAGTTTCGCTGCTAATGTCCCTGCTTTATCCCCCTCCAGAACGGGCAGGGAAACGTGAAGAAATGGAACGAGATTGTTGTTAAACGAGAAGAAAGACATTATGGCAACGCAAATGATGTCGTTAAGATGCATCACTTTAGCTTTCGGTGTTTGCTGGCTGTGCTGTGTTCCGTTTTGGGAAGTGAAATGATAAAAAGATGCGAAAAGAAATGCCTCCCCATTGTGTGTGCGATAAGAGGAAGCATTTAGTGCGAAAGATTAATGAAACGAATTAATGTCAAGAAAAAAAATAGAATGAATAAATAGAAAAACAGGAAGCCAGCCAGGAGCATGTGTAGCTTAATGTTATTGGTAACGTTACTGCGAGCTGTAGAGATTGGAAGCAAAGTAAAAGTTGAAGAATAATTTTTAAATTAAAAATTTGATTTTTATTATATATTTATGAAATTGTTTTAACTTTTCCAATCCATATTTTGCTATAATTTCTGATGTTTTATTTTTTTATTTTACAGGTAAGTGTCAACCGATGGAACATAATTTAAGAAACTTTTGCCCAAATATGGTTCATCTTCTCTGTAAGTACTTCAAAACACAAAAATATTCAACTGGAATGGGATACCAAACGCATTTTTTTTTTCATAACAAACAACAAATCGTTCACCCACCCACAAACATATACACATCCGGCGAACGATCGAAAGGACATTTCGCCGAAGAAATAATTACATTTATTAGCGAGAACAAGAAAACGGCGCACACCGTTGGCCGGGACGGTGCCGGTGAAGCGTGAGCGAATAAATAAACGCTCTCGGAATCGAAAATGAAATTAATAACAACAATCATTCCACGAGTCACGCGGACGTGACGAGATGGCCAACATCTATAAAAAACACCTTCCTACCCCCTGCGCCATCGCTCCATTCAACTCCCCCGCCCCGTGCTTCACGTCACGTGCTTCGGTTACCGCGTGTCACACACATATCGGACAAAACACACAAATCCCGCGCATTGATAAAGGCGGACCGGCGGAATGGGAAAAGCTTCCCCGTGTCTCCAAAGGACGTGTGTGTTGTTTTGTTCGGGTGCAGTGTTGTGCTGCAACTCGCTCTCTCGATCCGGTTGGAAGGATGGGTGGCAAGGGGAGATGGGGAAAGGTAGAGGGGGATAGATTCAAAGAGAAAATCACCATCAATCTATCACGCGCACCAGCCTCATCTCCACCCGATCCTTTCGGGGAGTCCTGTGAGGAAAAGTTCGCTTTTTCCGCAACCCTGAAAGGGGAAGGAACATTGCTGGCGAGAAACAAGTGTGCGATTTTAAACCTAAACACACCAACACACGGACAGCCCACACGCTAGTAGTACGAAGGAGTTTCCTTAGGCTGCTTAGTAGTAGTTTCGTACTCAGCCTCGTTCCATCTCGCTCGCACCGGTAGCGGTTTAGAAAGGATGCTCGAGCGATCCTTGTTACTTGTCTAGTAGCGCTAGCTGAAGGTGTGTTGTCTTCTTGTGCTGGTGCTGGTGCGTGTATAGGTGCGGTTAAAGTTTCCGTTTTATGTAAAAGCGCACACAACCACGGTCCGGTGCATACACACCCGACACCCTATGCACACATATCCTTCTTCTAATGCAGCAAAAGTGCGCTGTCGGAGGAAAGCATGAAAATCGCTTCGGAATCAGCAAAAGGAACTGTGGAAATAGAAAGAGAGCGAGAGAGAGAGAAAGAATGCTTGCTTTCATATTTTCGCGATCGATCTGTTGTGTTTGTGTGTGAGTGTGTGTGGCGAAGGTGGGTTTTTCACGAAAAGCAATTCATCTTCGCGACTACAGTACTATCTAAAACGGAAGGAGGCGGGAGAATATTTGTAATATGGCCATTTTCGAACTTCGTGCTTGTATATGTGCATGGAAGGATATATTTTTCCTTAGCCCAAAATGTTAGGGTGGGTTTCGGGAAAATGTATTCGAGTGAAATGCGTTTTTGTTTTCTTAACACATACACAACAACACACACACACACACATTGGGTACGTAAATGTGCGCGAATCACAACTACAACAAGATAGACACACGTACACCAGCTTAGAAAAGGGCCACAAGGATATGCAATTATGCTTTTATTATTGTAAGGGAAGAAAGTGGGAAAAACGACGAAGGAGAAACAACGATCCATACAACGATGTTTTCCCGGTGGGGTTGGATTTTCCTCTCCCATCCCCAAAAAAACCCCTCAACCTCACTCCACGTATTTGGCACTCACGAATGTTTATTATTGGACATTTGGTGCCGCGCTGCTTCGCCGAAAAAGGAAAACCTCTAATCTATTCTTGTCGCACACAAAAGAAAAACGACACAGCCTGACGATGATGACGATGTGTGTGTGTGTGCGTGTTGTTCCTTGTTCACTCACTCACGCTTCTTACTTTCTTCTTATTTGCGCGTTTTTGGGCAATTTTGGAGCAGGGAACATAATGGGTAGATTGTGCAGTGGAAAGCAATTATTGTGTGGAATGGTGGGATGGCGCAGGACGGTGCAGGAGATGGACGTAATGGAGTTTCGTTGGAAGATGGAGGGTGAGGTGATGTTTTCAATTTATGTTGACCTCTTCCACGCGTCTTCTACCCCTGGTTAGTTCCAGCAAGCACTGCGTCGAGTCATCGCTAGACACACACAGGTCCGTTTTTGGATGAGGGTACACGAGTGCACCTGCTGAGCATGTGTTGGTGGAGGGCGCATTGTGTAGGGGCGCAACGAGATGACGGGAGTTAGAATAACATTTGTGGAAAGGCGAAGGTTTGTCGAAGGGAACACGGAATGGGTCCTACGAAGGGAAGAACTCAAAACAAACAGCTAAAACCCACACCACCACTCCGAGTTTAATAGCAATGACGAATAAGAACACCGGACTTAGTGAGTTGGATGTGAGGGAATTTTTAAATTTTTAACGCATTTATCTCACAACGATTGGGAAGATTTGTTTGCATTTTTTTTAAAGAAAGTATACTATAACATGTCGTTATTACAACGATCATTTACTTTCGCCATAAATGTCTTTTTGTTTTATAAATTCAAATTATTATAATATTTTATATTATAAATATTATAATATATTATAAATTCAGCAATATTCAGTGCAAAGTTTCTGCGTGTTTCTTTTTGCAAAAATAAAAGCAAATTCTAAATCACCGGGCGACACACACGCAGTGCATCTCAACCTCCAACAATCGCTTGCTCGTCACTCACACAACGCGCATATTGTACAAAGGAGCACATTTTTAGTTGCGAGCACAATCGTGCTCGCTCTCTCGCTCTTGCCCGCGCTCTTATTTACGCGTTCATGCTTGCAGTACATAAAACACGCGAGAGCGAAATCCCGCGCGAATCACGCACACACGAGAACGGCAAATGTTTGTCCGTTCTCGCTCGCACGTCCGAGGCACGGTATGTGTTCGCGCAATGTTTACATCATCGTCTTCTCGCATCTCACACGTGCAAGATGGCAGAGCAAGCAAAGCGGTTTTCTTAGCAGCCGTCTCTTTCGCGCACCGGCTTTGGTGTGTGAGTACGATGGTGTGCACGGTGTGTTCGGCACCCCCGGTCGGAGGCTGTGTGAGTGAGCATCTTTACCATTTGCTGTCTCGTTCCGTCGGGCGATGCTTGAAGAAAAACGCGTTTTCGTTCGTTCGGCATGTCAAGTGAGGGTGTGTGTGAGGGCGCAGCACTCACGGTTGAGTGAGTGCCCCGTTGCTTCGGATGAAGGTGCGTTTTTCCACCCCCAACCGCATCCGTTTCGGTGCACACAGTGGTGTTGCGGTGTGTGCGTGCCTTCGGCAACGGCCGTCTCTTTCACCCGCCCGTTCGGCATATGTTTCGATGCGTAAGCTTGCGGCTGTATGCGTGTGTGTGCGAGAGAGAAAAAATGTTATCAAACCGATCGTCGTCGTCGTCGTCGTCGTGGTGGTGGTCGTGGTTTTGCGTCGGAAAGAAGATATTCGGGGGGTTTTTGTGAACGCCAGCGCCTTCCCGCGAATCATTTGTTGAAGATTCTTGGAACAACGTTGGCGCTTTTCCGTGGGGGTTTCGCTAAGAGCTAGAGCCTTTGGCCGCGCGCAGACAAAAAAGGCGAGAGCAAAGGAGAGTTTTCATTCCGCGTTTTCTAACCGTCGAGAAAAGGGTATCTCGTGAGTCGGTACCAGTTGTTGTGGTGTGTTCTCGGTTGGTCATTTGCGCCAGTTTTTCCACGTCCGGTAACCGTAGTTTTGCGATCGAAAAATAATACTACGTTAAAAAAGAAAGTAATTCAAAAGTAAGCAAAATCAATCAACGATCCTGTGCGATCCCGTGCTGTGTCCGTGCGTGCAAGAGTGTATGAGTGTGTGTGTTTGTGTATTTTCTATGTTTAGAAAAGAAAGATCGCGAAAAAGTTCTCGGGAAGGAAGGAGATCAGTGTAAGCCGCGAGAGTTAGTTGCACCACGTGGAAGAAAGATCTAGCACGCGAATCTCACTATTGCATGGGGAGTAAAGTGACGGAATTTTTATGCCCAAAAACCCATTGCAAACACGTGCTCTGACAGTGGCCACAGTGTGCAGAAGACAAATTAAAACGTGGGAGAAAACACACAATCTACCGTCAGCGAAACCTAGCTTTCGGAGACCGCATCCGTGTTGATGTTGAGGAAAAGTGATCTTGAAAGATCGTCCAGCAGCAGTGTAGTTTGGAGGAAGCGTTTCAAGCTCCCGCACCCAGCAGCATTCCAGTGAGTGAGTGTGAAAGTGAGTTTGTGACGCATTTGTCCGTGTCACGGCAAAGTTGTTGTGATTGTGCTGTCTGATCCTTCCGCTTATACGGCCGCTTGTGATTATGATCAACGGCACGATAGTGTCCGCTAAAACGTGATACTTGGTCTGGGTTAGAATTGTGTACGTGTGTGTCTGTGTGTGTGTGTTTTTGTGTGGGTATTGTTGCAATCATACGCCACTGTGTGTCCTTCTCTCTGTCCCTCGGTTGTCGCGGTTTTTGGAAGGTGAGGGTGAGGGTTTGAGTGTATGTCCTGCAGGAGAAGGACATGGGCATGTTTTAATAAAAGTGATAGTCCAGTGTCCGAGGTGCAGCCAAGGTGCAGAAGTTCCTACCGAGAGATTAGTTGATAAGCGAGTTGCGAGTTGCAGAAATCTGGTGCAGCATATTCTTAGTGGTCGATCGTACGTAAAGTTGAACGAATAAACGAAGACAACCGCCCGTGGTGTGAATGGAGCAATAGCCAAGCATTTGGTGCGTGTGTTTGGAAAAGCTAACCAACATACACGTGAAGCAAAAGTGCGAAGAAGCGGTGAATTGGTCCCAGAACGTAAGCAGTAACATTCCAGCAAAAGATACAAGGTGAATATATCAGAAAAGATCTTAAGTATTGCCACAGATGAGGAGCTCTGGAATACGGTGGGATAAGTCCTTCAAACTCATCCATATCATTCCCAACAAGGGCTCCTTTAGACATCAACAGGGGAGAGCTATATCTTGAGGAGTTTCCTTTTATAAAACTGCATTACCAGCAGGAGACATCATTGGACTTTGGTGGTCCAAATGGTACAGATTGAAAGTTTGGTGTTTGTAAATTAAGAAATGAATGTGTATCCTTTGTTTGTGACACTCTTGGAACAACTTCTTATCGGCAGAACTCTGAAGTGTATTGCTCTGACTGCAATCTTCGCCTATCACGTTTATGGCTTCTCGAAGCTGTTCGCTGTTCTGTAACCGAGCCGGAGACAACTCGGCAAATCTCAGTCATCAGTCCGTGTTTTTTTTTGCATCCAAAGTTTGCTTTTCAACAGCAGATAAGCTTTTATAGACATCATATCACCATGGTCATTCGTATCCTTCGGTAGATAAGCAA
Organism: Anopheles funestus; assembly: GCF_943734845.2. Classification (NCBI taxonomy): domain Eukaryota; kingdom Metazoa; phylum Arthropoda; class Insecta; order Diptera; family Culicidae; genus Anopheles; species Anopheles funestus. The sequence goes on from NC_064599.1 coordinate 8,787,908, forward strand.
GCGAAAAGCATTATCATCCTCAACATGCATGTTTAAACAGTGCCCAGGGGTAGTGTGATCTAAGCTTTGATACCCATCCTGTGTGCGGTGTGTGATAAAGGTAGAGAGCGAGATATTGGGTGCTGAGAATGTTGAATAGACGATAAGCGGAAGCTTGCAGTTATCGTGGAACACGAGCCGAGATAACGCTAATGGGTTCAATCTGAGCTAAACTTGAGGATAAAGTTTTGCAGCTGGGAAAAATAACTTGATATTTCTATTTTTGGCACTACGCCGGACAGGAGAAATGTCGCTACGGAATAAATTGTTCCAATGTTTAAAAATGTTTAAAAATTCTTTAAGAATCGCAATTTTATCACAAACCGCACAGAAAAACCTTGAATTTCTTCTTAAACCATACTGGGGTTGGAAAATAGTTTCCACTCTTCATATTCTTAGTCAAGCCACCAAGCACACTAAAGCCCGGCTAGTTGTTCTTCGTGTGACCTGGCAAGGAAAAATATCGATTTATCGAACCACCCACCACCACACATACATACACCGGGTCGCGAGTTTGCTTGGACCGAGGGAGTACGAGCAGAGGGACGAAACCTGCCAACCGAGTTTCTCCCCGATTTTTCCAACCATTTTCTTCAGCACCCTTAAGTTTGCTGAATTTGTTAGAAAATCGTGTTGGTGTGAGGTTTGGAAAATCTGCCACCATGTTAACGGTAGGGTGATAGGGTGGTTTGGTGAGTTGAAAGCACACATACACACCACACTCACACCCGCACGTACGCTTGTTCCAGCCAGCCAGCTACCCCCGACAAGACCGCCACTGTGTCCAGGGGAGTTTTCTTCCTGAGGGAAAACTGAAATCACCTATTCCACACCTTCTCAATACCTTCCTTCTTCGCAGCAAATCGTTTACTTCCATTTCTTTTTTTTTTTTGGTGGGTTAATTTTTCCCTAGTGCTGATGAAATATTTTTGCACCGTTTGTTGTTATTTTTGGTGTGTTCTATTTCGCCTTCGGATGAGGGACAACTTTCCCTGTTCCTGTGTATGTGTCTGAGGATTGTAAAAGCATCTAAAACAAAATGCACAAAATAGGGAAAGGGAAAAAGAAAAATAAAGGATCCTGAATGTTGGAAAATGGAATAGGGTGGTTAGGCTTAGGGTAGGTTTTTAATTGAAAATCCTCGGCCCCACTGTTCTACCCTTTGCAGGATTTATAGTTTGCAAACGTTGTTTATGGTGCATATAGTTTTTGGTTGTGAAAGAATATTGCACTATAAATTATAAACGTACACCACAAATTAATACACAACGGGAAAACGGTCTAAAAATAAAATCATAAAGATCGCTTAATCAGCCCCTGTCGGGAGGAAGGTTTCCCAGGAGAGCGTTCCGGTGTGGTGTGCTCTATTTCTTTTTCGTATCCATCCTTCATCGGACGTGAGTCAACGCTGTGACAGGTTAAAACATTGCAATAAATTTACAAAATTGTATCAAATCCATCACACTTCAGAGGAGAGGAAGAAGGGCTATATGGGGAGGGAATGAAGAGTGCCAGGATTAGACAACTCCCGGTACAGAAAAAACACATAGCAACATAGCATTATGGACGAGATACGCTTGAATTGTAGTTGGTTTAAAAGAGAATCTCCAATGATGGATCTCCTCAGAAAAAGTGACGCTTTTTCTTCCTTTTGCTTGGGATCGGAATTTGCCTCAGTAAAGAGTACTCTAATCGTATTCTTTTTCTGGATTTTCCGGTCGAATTATAAGGAAACGGGAAGACTCCAAACAGGAAGAGGTTGACTAGAGGAAGAGGGTTGCTTTCACCCACCGAAAAATTAGCATAATTCCCCCTGCCCACCCTTTTTGTGTGAAGATTGGTTTCTTTGATGCTTCGAGTACACCTTGTTTCAGTCTAGTGGTGTGTTAAATTGGATTTCTCCTGCAGCCAGAGTACGGTTTATTTATAGCACAGTATTGAATTGTATTTACAAAGACTCATTAATCTTTGCAAGAAGCACCACAAGGGTTAATCTAGTGACACCTTTTTTTTTGCTCTTCACTATCGGTTGGTGTTCGTACTCAAAAAAAAAGAGGCAAACGTGATCGCGATCCTCACCCTGCACTCTAACCTTTGAACTTTTACCACACGGTGTCCTATAATGGCGTTGGTAACGATTGCTTTTTGAAGTGTGTCGAATCGAGCGTGTGTGTTATGTTTTTTTTTCCAGGTTTGATAGTGGTATTCGTAGGGCAACGATTGCCTTCCGGGCAGATGACCTTTCACATAAACGCCCTGGAAAGAACGCATACTAAAGACCGAATTGTTTTACGGGAGTTGTGCCCCATTTGACCAACCATGTTTTGGCGCGTAAACACATCGAGCTGGAGCATAATATACATCCCTTCAGCCACTACGGACTCCCTCAACTGTGCAAAAACCCACCGCCCCAAAACATGATGCAAGGCAGAAGAGGAGCACGGTCTCGCGGTCGCTTTTTTCGCCATTTTATTCGCTCGCTTTACATCGTCATCTTCCGCTTAACCTTCGCCGTGGTCATTGACAGTGACAGACCCGACCGTGCGGAACCGTCCGCAGCAGAATGAGGATGATGATGATGATGATGATGATGGTGCTGAATGAATGTGTGTTCTGTAGTTGAAACCGAAGCAAACGCACAAACCGTACCCGCAGCATGAAAATGACATGCTTCCTTCCAAATAGCGGGAACTAGCGTGCGTACAAACATTTGTTTAGTTTGCAAAATGTTTCTTATAGGTGCACTTCTTTCTTAAAAGCCTTGTGGCCTTTAGTGTATCTGACTAAAACGCACTCATCCTTTTACTAAGCATAAAGCATGTTAGGAAAGCCTTCAGACAACATTGTTGCTTCAAAGAAAAAAAACCACTCGAACACCAGTGCCTTGTCCACCACGATCGGTTGTGCCCTATTATTATTTCGTCACGCGCCCAACCAATAACATTTTCTCCATGTTGCAGTTTTATATCTTTTTTTTGCGTTTTTATTTTTTTTATTTTTTTGCTTCGTTTATTTTCGTACGCTTCATCTTCATCTGGCATGGTTTGTTAAGCGTCTTCACGACTGGGAGTGATTTTTCTCACCTCGGTACGAACTCGTTAAACTCATTTGCGCGAAACGACGTGAAATCGTACGACGACGACGCTACCACGACGGAGATGCATGTTGCGTTTTGTGATTAGCGACTTTCGCAACCATCCGTAGCAGCGGTACGGGACGATGTAATAACGATATAAAATGGTGAATTATTGTGCAATATAATTGCAGCGAGATGGTCAAAATCATAATGATGAATCTAAATAAAATTGCAACATTGTTTTGTTCTCCCTGTCTGTCCTCTGTATACTCTGCGCCAAAAGGGGAAACCTTTGCTGCACACTCTCGGGAACAATCTGTCAAAAGACGAAAATTGTCTGGTAAAAAGGAAAAATAATTACTCAGCTGTACGGCTGGCAGTTGTGTGGTGTACTTATATTGAATCAGTTGTGTAAATAATAATGCAGGAGATGAAGTGTTTTATTTTTGCTCTAAGAAACTGTGCTTAACACACGGTCGCAAGGGGGCTTAACACTTTGTTTGAAGCAGCTGTTAACTTTCATTTCAAATTGGATTCATTTTCAATCTTATTATGACTTGGTTTATTGATCAAATCACGTGACTTTTGTTATTTTAATAAATAACATTAAAACTATTCTATCATGACGTTCCTTTTTACCTTCATTTCTTCCGGTGGGACACATTACAGATATTCTACTGTGAGCGATTTTAGCTAAATCGTAAAAAAAACATTCCAAAAACATTCGTTTGCACACTGTTATTTGAAGCTTGATATTTAAAGTAGGGAAACTTTATTGTTTCCGTCCTATTTTCGGTGGTACGAAAGAGCAGAGTAACCTTCACCTCATTTATCAGATATGCGTGTTTACTCTTTGCTCATTTCAGCGTTTGTTTCCGTAATGATAAGAAAATCGTTACTGCTGGGGACGCGGGGGTATGCGTGTGTGGCAGAGACGAGAAGTGCCATTCCTTTTCGTTTGTTTTTCGTTCCTTTTTTTGTTTGGCTTTGTTCACAATGGGATGAAGATGAATGATTTAAAATTCTTTCGCCCTGGAACGGAAGAAGCATATCAGCAGATGTAACATGTGCTAAATTCTGGTTCCAGAATTCTTCACCGGCTCCATGATTTGTGCTTGCTTATCGTTTGTGGATTTTCTTTTGGAGTAAATATATCTTTACGGATGGGGAATGGTTCGAAAAAGGAAGTTGAAAATTTGTGATTTTCCTCTCATAAAATGGATGAACAGAAGCATCGAAGAGGAAGGATGCCCTTTACTATCCCTTGATGTGTGGTCCAGGCTCCAAGCCGGGGCTGATGATGAAACAATAAAATAATTCGCAACACAACCAGCACAGTCTCTGCTTGCGTGTGTGTGTGCGCACGGTCGATCGCTAGTGGGTTGTGTGTTGGTGTGCGGTTTTGTTTATTGCAACCCCCGTTCCGTAATGTAATGAAAACAAAGTCAACCTCGCGCGCGTCCAATAAACCATCGAAGGGAAGGAGAGAACCAGAACAAATAATAAAACTCGCTTGCTGCGTGTGACGTATGCGCGCGCACGCTTCTTCCAACCGAGTGAATGTGCGCATGCGGGTTTCTCTGTGGGTTTTCTGCAAAAATTTTACACACCGACGATAGTTGTGTGATGCGGTTTTTGTTGCGCATGCCGATCATTCGAAACTTACACACGTACAGCAAGATCACCGATCATCACCATCATCACCGGGCGCAGCGTGTGTGTGTGTGTTGGTCGGAAGATTCTTAAAAGTTTAATCCCCAGCATCACGGGTCACCAATGGTCTCACTGGGCTCTCACAGTCACAACATCTCGGCCCGTTTCGCGCGCCTGTGGTCTGTGGATGTTGAAGAACACGAAGGGTTGTTGTATCGAAATGACCTTCACCGGCCGGTCAGTTTGTGCGATCGGCCGTGTTTCCCCCTCGTGAGGGAAGGGGGTGGTATTTGGGAGATGCAGAACTTGACGCCCTTCACCCTCATCACGCACACACAAAATCCGCGTTGCGTCCCTCCCCGTACGTCTCACGCCCGGATGGAGTGAGTAAAAATAACAACAAAGCGCGCGCGCGCAAAAAAAAAACGCGAAACAAACAAAAACAATCAACTTCAATCACTCAAACGGTGTGTTTTACCACCACAGCAGGGGCTACCCACTCGTGACAGTGCACCATCGTGTGTCCACACTGGTACGATGGGGAATGATATTTCGGTATCAGCGATTCATCTCACTTAATCTCATCTCACTTCATTCGTATGCTCGATCTTATGCTTTGTGTTGTGTTATTTAATAAGAAATAAAATAAAATTCTTTATCTAAACTTATGCACCCCCATTTGCGAAAGATTTGTTGTTCCACCCCTATTACGTTTCTCACTCGGTAAGTGAGAACGAATGAAGCATCTTCTCACTATCGAATAGATCCAGCAAGAAAGAAAGAGAGAGAGAGCGAGAGTGTGTGCAAAATCTTAAACCACGTTCCGCACTAAATCGCGATCGTGTGATTTTCTGTTGTTTATTTTTTTTCCTTCATCCTATTCTGACATTCTCTTAATGGTTTCTACTTTTGTTGTTAAGTACAAAATTCTGTCCAAAAGGTGAATGATGATGATGATGATGGTGCGGGATCGAGAACGAACGCGGAAAATAGGGGTTACCGGTTGCGCCGAAGTATACTTCTTGGCCTTGAAGAACTCGTTGGCCGGTGTGTGTTTGTGTGTCTGTGACTGTGTGCGAAGGTTTCTCCCAACCTTCGCACACGGGACCCGCTCGTTTTCGTATCCGGAGCACGATTTCCGGGTCGCGAAATTGAAAGTAATGCCGGGTTTTTTTTTGCTTCTTTTCTTAATGTCGAATTGGATAATGTCGACGAGAACGTTTAGCCGAGAGTGACTCACAACATTCACAACTGTACTAATTAGTGGATTTTGTTCGTTTTGTTGTTGTTTTTTTCTTTATTGGTGTGTCCTGTTTCCTATAACCAATCGATTATGATCGTGCCGAAACGGCCAAAAACCAACGAACGTTCGTAAAGGGTTCAAGGACACGGAAAAGCCACAGAAAAAGGGTTTACCTCTGGTGAATTTAATTTTTGCGAAAGAGGTCTACATTGGCCCAATTCCAAGGTTTTTTTTTTGGATTGGAGTTACGTTTTCTTCAAGCATTTTGTACAGCAAATTTACAATCCTGATGTTGTTTATTGCGCTTTTTTTTTGTTCGTTACTGTTTGCAAGACCTTGTGTGTTTTGCGTTAAGATTGATATTTATTTCTTGATAATGATTTGCGCCGTAATTACCTTACTATTAGTGTAACGAAATCTCCTATCTCATTAATATCGTAATGGGCAAAAAAGTGGCCTACAAAAGCAAAAGTGAAGAACACGGACACGTCTGTTCGATTGCCGCAGGAGACAGTGTCGTCCAACGATACATAATGATGCCGATTTGGACGACGACGATGATGATGATGACGACGACGATGGAGGGGTCCCACGATAACGGTTTGCCAACACGAACGGAGCTTCACGCGCTTAATTAATTCCAACGAAATATGGTTGCAGAAGAGGCCGAGCATAAAAATAACATAAATGGTGTTGGACGTGGAAGTAGAATTGGGTGGGTGTGTTTGTTTGTGTGGCTGCGTATGATCGCGAACGATCTAGAACGACGAACGGTGGTGTTGAGACAAGCAAACGGGCAAACTGTCAAAAAGACCGGAAGCTGATATGGAACAACATAGGAAGAAGCTAGAAGAGGAGAAAATTACAGTGTTTGAGAAACGCATCGAACGAGAGACAATGCGTTGGGACAAAGAGAGCGTCAAACTAATGGTTAAGTTGGTCGGAGTTTTTCCCCTGAAAACGAGTAGAAAGGGACACATTTGAATGTGTTTTGAATGGCCATAAATTTGACCATTGTAAGTTTAATGGATGTTTTATGTAGCTCATGTTTTGTGGACATTATACTTATGTAGTGAGTTTTACCAGACCCAGATGAAGAAGGAAACACACACACACACACGTGTCCGAAATGAGCAGCATCCGCTTTAAGAAGTCCCCGTCGGTAGTTGATGAGCTACAAGCTTCGCTTTAGGATAAAGAAAAAACATCCATTTTCGTTGGCTTTATTATTGGTGGGGAATTTTAATAAGCGTTTCACTGCTAAAAAATATTAATTGGTGCAAATTTTAAAACACAACCCAACCAACGCTGATCCTCTGTCTGGTTGCGATTTTATGGCTTGGAAATAAAACCTTTTTTTATGAGAGGTTTCCCCTTAGAACGATGTTTCAGCTATCGCTTTAACATGCTTTCGGTGACGAAAGTATTTTCTTTTCTGGAAACACATTTTGCTTTTATTAATTATTGGGGGGTTTTTGTGGCAGCAGTAAAATGCATTGTTATACATAATTGTATTTTTTGGAAAGTATTTGGAAAAATAAACACCATGTAAGTTGTTCTGAATAAGGATAAAAATCTCGTTTAAGTATCATAAGAAGAACCTGATAATTGAAAAAAAGTTTAAAAAAATATTTACACGCTAAACCTTAATTCTTATTGTTGTTTTTACAAATAATAATGCAAAGCGAAAAAAAAATATTGAAACCAAAATATCTTAAAACCATATGGTCGATCACAATGGTGGACTGTGGGGCGCAAACAAATAAAACTTGCAACGCATCATGAGCAGACGCGTTCAGATAAATATTTACCCTTTCAAATTGTGATGTGTTTGATTGAGCAGAAGGGCGAATGTATATTTTCACTGCTGCAATCATCATCAATTCTCTCGTGCAAAAACAATAACAACTTAGAACACAGCAAGAAATGGATCAGCACAGCCGCATGTTGCCGTTGCCGAAGGTTTGAATATTATTTGGGTTTCATTTTAAAATAGTTTTCATTGCATCTTGTTGCATTGGTGGTTAAAAATGAAATATCTCTCAATTTCCTTCTCTTGAGGAGTTGCATATATCTCGGAGACAACTGTTTGCAAATGCATTTCAAAATGCATCCGAGAGCGATCTGCAAATGCACTCCACAAGGAGAGCAAGTAAAGGAACAAAAGAATCTAAGTAACAACCACTTTTTCAAGACTACAGTACGAAGCCGGGTGTAGTTGGAACCCCCAATATGACTTATAGTCATGCACACACTACCAAACATACCCGGTCTCGGTGTGTTTTTTTTAAGGAGACTTAAACTTCCATAAGACATCCGTGAGAGAACGAGCGAGAACAACTGCAGGGTTTTATGCCGCCAACAGAATCCGACGGGATTAAAATGGAGGACATTGTCTTTGGGATGGTGGAAAAGAGTGGAGAACCACACGGACCGCGGACCGGCGGAAGGCGAGAGAGGTTTCGTAGCTCTGGCTAAAAGGAAAATGTGCGGGTGGTCAACCAAAAAAAAAACACACCCCGATCGAACGGCGTCGTCTGCTTGGGGAGGACGGTTTGCCCCGACAGTCCGCGGGTGGCTGGGAAATAATGCACTCTGGGTAATGCAATGGCTCGCGAGCGACGAAACGAAACGGTCGGGGGTGCATCGTGCAACGTAGACAAAATGACAAAAACAAAAAAGAAACAAGCGGGAATAAAGAGCAGAAGAAGGAATATAAATACAGGCGCACAACACGGAGAATTCCCAAAGCAAAAGTGAAGCAAAGAAAGAGAATCAAGAGAAGGAAAAAAACACAGAATTTAAACAATAAGAAGATAACGAACGCAATAAAGCATCTCGGAAAAAAGGATAGCAAATGCAGCAGCAAACAATAAACTAGAAGAATGAGCAAAGAAACCAGCAAAGACGAAAAGGAAGAAACACAGGAACGGGTTAAGAAAGAAGGAAACTGAACATAAACGAAGCAGCTAGAATCGAAGGAGTTAAATAAGGCACGGAAAAATGGGAAGACAGCACAATGAAGAAGGAAACAACAACACGCGACGGACAAGATAAAGCTAACAAAAAAAAAACGGAGAAGAAGGATTTCTTGGCGTGGTGTGTGTTGTGATGCTGTGAAGCTGACATTAGCAGCGCGCAAGGGCACGTTGGGAAATCCAGCGCGCGAGAGCGGTGGGGTAACAAGCAAAACTGGTTTTCGAGCTGTTTGGTTCAAGAGTTCTGTTCGGATTCTTACTTGCCAACGTTCGCTTAAGACGCGTTTTGCTCCTTTTTTTCACGTTTTGCTCGAAACCCCCAACGTTTGCTTCCTTTAGTTTTCGTGTGCGTGTGTGTCTGTGTCTTTTTTTTGTAATTTACCTATTCCTTTTCTTAGTTCGCGTTTTCATCTTTCTTCTTATGGGGTTTGTCTCGCGGGTTTTGGTCGCGGGGGATGCTATTTCTCTTCTGTGTTTAGTTCGTTCTTGCGTTCTTCGTGTTCGTGTTTTATTATCGTTTCTTTCCGTTGCTTTGCGCAAAGACGTTGTTATTTTGTTAGTTATTTTTCTCTTACGTCTTTTTTATGCGTTTGCTGCGGCGTGCTTTTTTTACTTTTTTTAACTGGATATTCGCTTCCCGAACGCCGCTCCCACATTCCTGTGCCATGAGCTGGAAGTGGTTGCGCTTTTTTTTGGTTGCTTCGTTTTCATCTCTGTCTTTTTTCTTTTCGAACGGATGTTGTCTCTTGCGAAACTGCGAACACGCGCTCATTCGTTTCAGAATTCCACTAATCGAGTAGAGTTTTCATCGAAGCAGAGCTACAACAAAAACCACCCGCGATGGGAAATGGATTTTTGGCGCGGTTTTTTTATAACGTGCGAATCAGAAGGTACGGCACGAATGTGCATCTTCGGCCGCGTACGGAAGCAACATTCGTCATAGTGCTGTGTTGCACGGTGGTTTTGAAGATCAGCACCGTACCACACGCAAGACAACGCCATCACCTTTGAACTGACGGTTGCATAAAACTTCGATGCTCAGTAGGGGTAGTCTCTTGATGGCTTAATTAGCGGCATCGGCTTTGGTCCGGTAACGACTATTTGAAACGGGGAAGCATAAGCAACACCGGACACATATTTCCCTTCGACGAGCAGCGTGATTTAGTGATGTCCAGCGTAAGTCCTGAGACTTAGGTTTTATTACCTGTCGTAGAAGAAGCGAATACTGCTGCTAGTGTGATGAAGTCGTCGAAGACCTCTGACCTCGGGAAAGTTCCACGTAACGATCTGTTTGTTTCTCATAGCGCGCTGGTTAAAAGTGATAAAAATATTAGAACTAACTTAATGAAGCTAGCCACGAGTAGGTCGTCGGCGGTGACGATCCTTTCCTGTCACAAATAACTCTACCCAAGATGACACTAGTCCATTCAGACGAAAAAGCATGCTGTGGTCCATCTCGAACTCGAACGTGTCATAAATATTTAAATGCAGACACACTTTTGTGATTCATATTCATTTTTTTCACAAACGGCCACTTTCAATCGGCTCAACTAATCAAGGAAAGCGGATTTTAGTTTTCATTCCTTCTCCTCGTGTGGATGTGGATGTGTGGCATATGAATTCCAATCATATCGCGATTTCGTCGCGCTTGTTCGCGGATGTGGAATTTAATTTAATTTGCCTCTCTTTCCCGATGTTTGAATGAACGAGCAAAACGATGCAATAGCGGGCAGTTGGTTCTTTTTTTTTTTTGGGTTGTTGTTTTAAAAATTCATAAATCCTGATTTAGCATACCTAGCCATTTTACTTCCCTCTTGCCGCTAACGTCACGTCAGCTGTCGACGAACCCAACCCCGCACCGTTCGGCGGAGTTATTTTAATAATGTGTGAATTTTGAAGCTTTTTTTTACTCTTGTGCTTTTTTCGTATTTCACTCACTGGGGGGATGGCATTCGCTTAGACAGGGAAGATCTGCTCATTTATCATCGTCGTAACCGCGTCGTTGCCCTTCGTTGCCGCGGCCGTGCACGTGCAACATTGCGTTCCTTTGCTTTCACGGAACAGGGAAAGTCATTCGTTAGGGTTTTATTCATTTTTGTGTTGTTTCGTCTGCATTTTTTACTTGCGTTTCTTCTTTCCATTTTCACTATCTCTATCTCTCGCTCTCTCTCTCTCTTGTTTCTTTATGATGTTATTTTTTGGTTCATCTTTTCCATCCTCTGTAAAGGATTATGCTATTTTTCTTGCTTACCAGCACCTTTTCGGTCATCATCATCAGCATCAGTATTGTAATCATCTTCATCATTATTATCATCATCAGCGACAATCATTTCTCATTGCCGTGGCCTTTTTATTTTGCCTTCAACTTACTTCTTATTAGGTTCATTATTGAACAATAATGAGCCGCCGGGAATGGCATTCTCACTGTGTAGTAGCGCGGAATCCATAAATGGGACCAATCAGTAGAGGCAAAATTGTTCCACATGAGCAAAACAAAGGATGTGGAAGGCCGGCCTCTCTTCGGTAATAGAAGGTGGTGTGGTGTCATTTCTCCTTTGCGCTAGGCGAACGATTCGAGCAGTTTTTGACAGGTTGTCAAACCGGCTGTCAAACTGCATGAATTAAGATCAATCTACTAAGCGGTGACAGGTGACAGCATAGCTTAATTGGGTACGTTGCGGAGTCTGTCTTGAAGCGTTATTTAAAGAAATTAGAATGCATAAATATATATTTTTTATATTTTGCATTTTATTTCTCATCAAATCCTTCGGCATCCTTCAGCGAAACGAATGCAATTAAAGAAGGATGTTATTTCTCGTATGCTACTACTATCTTACCTTCCCGGTAGCGAATGTTTTGAATGTCTTGTACGCCGTCGTGTCAAACACTTTTCACGAGTCGCGCCAGGCCAAGCGACACAATCTGCGTGTGCACCCCGTGTTCTATTTTAATCTTTCTAACCAAAACATATCCCCACCGTTATGACCCTCCGCCTCGGTTGGCTTACTTCTTGCCTTCACCTCAGCTTTGTTAGTTGTCGGTACAGCAATGAAATGCTATTGAGGTCCCGTAACGTTACCAGAGTTGGTTGGGGTTTTGTTTTTTTTTGCATTTCTGCCTGCAGAATTGTGCAGCTGCCGTCTGGGTGTTATTTCTGCGGCAGCACGAATACATAGCTTAAAATAATTATAATCATAACAACTAAACCCTCGCGCACACTGTTGATATGTTGTTGAAGCGATTCCTGTGCAATGAGATGGATTGATGGGTGCAGGTTTTAATATTTGTTCAGGTGCAACGAATCGAGCATGCACACTGGCCCCTCATGTAAGAAGAGAAGTGTTCTTTCGTACGAGTGAAAATATATCGTAATTTTTGTTTAACGCTTCCAAGTGAAAACACTCGTCGTTTTTTTGGTGCACTCGTGTAAGCAATTTTGGATTGCAGTTCAGTAAGAAACATGTTTTTTTTTTCAATCATCCCCTAGTTAAGAGTTTGAAAAGTATGCGTCGGGCAAATGGTTCACAGATGGGTGACTAACACGCGGTGGCGTAACGCAATTTAAAGAAATGACAACTTTTCCCCATTATTCACAAATTTCGCTTGCGTTCAATTAGGGATGATTCCATCTACTTTCTTCTTTCTCTCCCTCCTAGCGGTACTTGTTTTTACAAGCGGTAATTGCGGTAAAATGTGCCCAACATGGGTACAAATGATGGTGGAAGCAGCTGACGTCAATTGACCATGACTCCCTTCCAATGCAAGAAAATGCTCACTTTAAATGATTCATTTTTCAATTTTCTCGTCTTTGAATTCATGCTACGAAAACTTAGGGAAACATTTTGGGTTTTTTTTATAATGTTAAAGTTAAAGTTAGAAAACAGTGTCAATGTCCTTCCTTTATTCCAGAAGCAACTCAATTAGCGAACGTCCTTAACCGGACAATAATCAGGATGCAATTGAATGTCATTAGAAAGATTGCAATGGGTGCAACAAGTGTAAAATTATTCATTGCACAAATAAACAAACATTAGCGTGTCTCCTTCTTTTTGATGTGGAGCGCAAAGAATGATTAAGCGAGTGTTCTTAATCATTTGCGCAAGACAAAATCTCTTCATCATGTTTTGCTCCATCGCTCAAACTGGGCTACATTATTCGATGCACCAGTGTAAAGTTTCATCATCAAGAAGCAAGAATTCATCCAACCTGCAAGATCAAGAAGACACAAATTGAAAACAAACGTACTGACAGAATGGCAAAGAGAGAAGAAAATCATTAAATTAAATTTTCGGAAAGCAACCAAAAAGAGACTCGAGTTCGGTTTCGCTTTCGAGCGCGGAATTTGTACACCTTCCCGAGGACGCGCGCGCACGTTACCTTCCGTTCCGCTTTGCTGTCGACGACATTCGTTCGTTGTCTTGTTTTGTGTGCTGGCTTTATTTTGGCTACGCCATTAATTTAGATCTTCCCCGATTTCTGTCCTTGCCGACGGTCGCAAGAATCGAGATAGCGAAAAATTTAATTATGTTAAATAAAACATAAAAATGATAATAACTCTTGACGACGGCCAGTGGCAAAGTTTGGGAACAGGAATTGTGACCGTTTGGATGTTGGCAGGCTGCCAGACGAATGGTAGAAGATGCATGAAAGTGGAAGATAAAAATAAAACAACACAAAAAGCAGAAGCAGAATTACGGAGAACAAATGAAGCACGGACGGACAGGGGTGACATAAAGTGAGCGAAAACAATAAAGAAAACTTCAAACCATGTAACTAAAGGAAACATGAGAATATTGCGGTAGAGAATTATAAAACATGTAAAAAAATGGCGGGAAAATAGGAGAACTCAAGTAAAACACCAAAAATAAACTGCAATATTAAAAATAACACACAAAAAAGAATAGAGAAAACATGAAAATTTGTTAAAAAAAAGGTCAAATCAATACTAAAAATAACGAAACGTAGAAGAAACCGCATAAAACGTGTTTAACAATTGCGATCGATTTTTGCGGTTTTTTTTGTGGTGGCGGAAAATTGCTTATATGTGTGTGCGCACACATAATTTCCCTTCCCTTCCCTCTCTCTCGCTCTCTTAAAACATCCTTCAACAGCATGCATCTAGTGTATGCGATGCTCAATGAAATAAACGAAAAAGGAGAAGGAAAAGTAAAAAAAATCAAAAAAAGAAGAAAGAAACGTTCAGGACACACAAACACACGATAAAAGAAAATGTGTAAAGGAAAAGCGAAGATGCAACCGCGATTTCGTGATGATAATAAATGTCTGGCTGTGTGGAATAAATTGTCCAGTGTTTGCTAAAAAGCGCAAAGAGAAAAGTTACGAAACGAAATGGGAAGAAAAGAAGAGTTGATAAGAAGATCAGCAATTTTGTAAATAACCGAACGGCGAACAAGAAGCAATAAATAAATGTGTGTAAAGAGTTTTGTTAAAAGAAAAGAAGAGGAGTTTTGAAAAATTAAAGGATAAAGAAAAGTGCAAGAAGAGCGAAGAAGAATAGGAAGATTGTGTCTCGATGAAGAGTTATTTCGTTGTTGTTTCGAAGTTAGAGAAGAACCATTAATCGAAAACGGAAAGGGGAAGAAACGGAAGGTGGGGCAATCGATGCTGCCGCGGCCCCCTAGTGCCGCCTCAAAAGGAAGCGAAGAAAAATGTGAGAATTTATTGATATTTTGAAATTCCGATAGTGAGGTTCGTTGTTCGGTGTGCGTGTGTGTGTGTATGCGTCGGCTTATAAAGGTCCTCGTATGTGGGCAAAAGGTACTTGTGATTGATGTTTGTGTGCGCACGTTCCTCGCATAAAGTCATCAACGAATTTCGAATTATAAGTTTTGCCGCTAGTGCTGTCGCCCGACATTTTCCATTCCAAATTTTCAATGACAATTTTCCGGCTTCATGCATTATGCTTTCTCAGAAGTTAGTTTCTATCACTTTTCATTCGTTCTTCAGTGCTCGAAAAGTAAGGAGCGGTAAACCTTTTTTTCTTTTGTGTGGCTGCAATAATGATAAGAACAGGGAAAGAAGCTGCAAAAAAACGTAGTCGGAAGAGAGGGGGATGGATTATGATTTATATGCTTTAATCAAAATGATTTATGCTGCTTCAAGGCAGACGGCATACACATGAAAAGGAAAGTGTTGAATAGCGCTTGGGACATGTCGGCAAAAAAGGGGGAGAGCGAATGTGAGCGGAACCGAGCGGAAAAGTTAAATATGAGTGCTGGAGGAAAATTTATTACCAAATTTATTAGTATATTTTACTCCATCCATTCTTTTTTTTTTACTTCATTCCGCGCCGGTTACCTGTGGGCTGCATAAAGGGCGTTCCAGTGAGGGGATGGAGGAGGATATAGGGGTAGCAATAAAGGAACGACAAGAACGAAACGACGACAGAGAAAATGACCCACCATAAGAAAACGTCTTTTATAATGGTCCATTGCTCTTCCTGCTCTGGTGGTGGAAGATTCATTTTGATGGATTCTTCACGCAGAATGGGTATCTGTGTGCCAAGGAGTGTTTGGAGCAATTCGGAGGAATGTTCTCGATGATAGTGTACGTGTAAATGATTAGAAGGTTTTTTTTGCGAAACCTAAAACAAAAGTATTTAAAAAATGGGTACAATTGAAATAATGCTTCTATTTAATGAAAGAACCATTATGTAAATAATAATTTCTTTGTTTTTTGTTTTTGTTCATACCATCGAACTAAAGTTGACTTCCCAGTGAAGGGATTTTATTTTCACAATTAAATTTTATTGCCACAAGAAACATGCGGAGTGGATCCATTAAAGTGCCACTTGCCACATTCCGTAGTGTGTGTATGTGCGTGTGTGTCTTTTATAATTTTCATTTGTTTTTCTTTCACTTAATACTCTCGGGCGCAAACAGTTTTGTTGTGCTATTTTTTCTCTCTCTCCCTCCCAACACCCATTACCTGTCCAGTGTTAGGGGGACTTCTTTTACGGGGTGTTTTCTCGGAAATCACTTCGCTTCTAATCTTAAATTGCTGACTTGAGAAAACTTGTCCCGAAAACTTTGATTATCAAGTGGAAGAGAAAGTGGGAAGAGAGCTCTTTTTGTCTTTATCTTTTCCTATTTTTATGTGTTTTCCGGATTTCGAATCGTGGTGCTCCCACCAACACGATGGTTTAGCAACTTCTGGACACTCACTGGACGTTGGTCACTCTAATGATGGTCATTTTATTGTTATTTCTACGTATGATGATTGTTACCGGCAACTCGGCATTGACTGCAATAAAATCGACTTTTTCGATCGTTTCTTTAGTAGCTTCTTCTTAATTGTTTAATTACGCACCGGTTTGCTACCGTTTGCTGGCATTAGTGGTTGGACGACGTGGTTGACGTGTGTGTTTAGAGTGGGTTATAAAACCGGAGGATTGTATTAAAAACACTCACTTTTTTTTTTGTTAAAGGTTTCTCTGTTCGACTTTAAGCTTCATTAGTTGACCATTTCTTACTTGAGGTGAAAAGAAGATTTAAATAAGCAATTTATTTAGAATAACGAGAAGGATCTAAAAAGTAAAGTATAGAAGACAGGAAACGAAACGATGCTGCATTTTGCAAAAAAGGTATTAATTAGCAATTTTCTCACCAAGAACTATGTTTCCCTCGTAACAAACAACACACTTCTTAAAGTGGTTAATTCTTTAAGGCATTATCCCATTTTCATTTGCCCTCCCACTTGTCCACCTACTGTTTAGTCAATTAAACACGAAAGGACAAGATAAACAACACAAGACAACAGAAGAAAAAGGAAGCCCAAGGAAAAAAACAGAACTTCTAAAACCGATCCCGGGCGGATGTGTTTTCCGGTGCGTCGTTTTACGAAGGCGTGAAAAATCAAAACACACTTCAAAAGCTTATACAGTAGCGGTAAGGATAAACCAAAAACCCTCCTCTCCTTCGGTTGGAAATGTGGTTGGTGGTGCGTTGGGGGAAAAAGGTTGTCTAGAAAGTTTGGCCTCCTTTTGCGAATTGTTACTTGTGCCGGTCTGGTTCTGCTCTGGTTTCTTGAAGTGTGTATATGAGCTTCGCATTCCTTGCAATCAGCCTCCAGTTTTTCTACGCGGTGGCGGCGCGCCCTGTTGGGAAAGAAAGTTGGCGCCAGAAGAATTTCGTTAACACCCAAACGCCCAACTTGTGCTGTGAGTACAAGTGCGTCTTTATTTTGTTGTGTTTTTCACGATTTTTCTTTCTTTTTTTGTTTTGTTGTTTGTAGCAGGGTCGTTGCTCTACTCTAATGGAGTACTGGAGGTTTTCCCGCAATCGGATTACGGGGTTTCATTCATTAATTTCTGTGCGAGCGTAAAAATGAACGATGCGGGTGTTTTACTTGGGGGAAAGCAATTCATAATAAGCACTCTTCTTGGTTTAATGTGCATATATTTTTTTTTGTTAAAATTTTGATCTCTGTATTAATGTTTTCCGTTTTTTTTCTCTCATTTATTTCCAGGTAAGCGACAAGAAATCGGTTAGTGGGCGATGACTTTTCTTTCTTCATTTTGTAATTAGTACGCATGTTTAAGACACACGGTACACAAACTGTAAGTAAACAGAACATCAAACGAACGAGCTTCTTGGAAATCCGGCCCAGTGATTTTGACATTTTCCCCGAACGAAAAAAAGAGGTCTCTCAGAAATGGAGCCAATTTTCTTGTACGAATATTTCGTTAAAACATTACTCAAACCCACAGTCGAAACAAATTTAAGCATATGCCTTTTTGGTTGCTTTTTCACATCGCAGCTTCTCATCATCATCATCATCAGCGGAAAGCATACGGGCGTAATTTATTAGCTCATTTCAACCATCGTATGCGAACGAGAAAGCTAATATCGCAATCGAATATTTAGCAGTGCAGGGCCCCAGCGGGATGATGCACTGTTCTAATGCACTGCGCAACAGCCAACCAGCCAGCCAGCCAGTGTCCGTGCAGTGTGTGTTTCGATAAATAATTTAAATCACGATCTCTCGCGCATTGCTCGTTCCCGGGCCCCAAATCATCCCGGCAATGGCAATAAATTCAATGGGTACCGAGCTGCTGACGATGGTGTCGGTCCTCAGTACGGCAGCATAAATTTTCAGTTCAAAAGGAAAATTATAATCTAAAATCCTCACCAACCCCACCGGCACGTGTTTGGATGGGGTTGGGGGTTATTTGAAAGTGTACAGACAACGGCGTTCCGAGACGAGCAGGGAATTGCATCCTTAGGAGTGGGCAAATGAAAGTACGCAAAACTCGTGCGAGATACGATTGGCCCGAGCTATTCCCCTTTCCAACTGCGAAATAGACACAGGTCTGGGAAATGCGATCACTTGTCACACACGAATGGAAGGATCGCACCCGAAAACTAGTCTCTCCCAATAGCTAGAAGTAGCTAGGTGGGATGATCGTACTCCATCGTACAGATGAAGCCCAATGCAGCCCAACGCATCGCAGGGATTTTGTGCTTTTAAATTATGTTCAGCACACGAAATGCACGACTGTTGGGCTGAAGAACGGATGCACAATTTTCGCATCTTACCGGATGTTGTCGGACACGACACTGTCACAAAAGCAAGCGCACTCCATTCGGCAGACAACCTCACACCTCATCTCTGTGTATGGTCGTCTAAAGGCCCGGTACCGAGCGTTAATTGAAATTCCTCCCTGTTTTCCTCCACCACGATCACGTGACGGTGATGAACCATGGTGCCGAAGCTTTCTACAGATGAATTCTGGTTCCTTTTCCCGTAGGGGCCCAGTCCGTATCCAGGGTAAGCTTTAGCTGGGAGTCCATGGGGCTAGCCATGCAATAATGGCTTTTCTGTGCGTATGCATTTTATCTGGCACGGTTGCATCTTTTCGGGGGAGAGGTGCGTACTCTGACTCTCTCGGATGAGGCTGCCGGCTAAATATAATATTGAATACAAATACACCTTCATCCCACCAGACCAGACAAACGGTGCAGTGTTTGTTGAGGTTTAACTAGCTCCGGGTGTGTGTGTGTGAATCATCTTTTGTTGTTTTCTAATTTTGCCTCAATACCTGAGCTCTAACGAGGGGACGACTGAGCTTTGATTGTGTTATGTCTCCACCGGCGCGTAAACTCTGTCGGTTAAGCTGAACAGGAGCTCCTGGAGGCTAATTTTAATATCCCTCAATAAGCTCTCGGTTTTGGGGTTTTCCCCCTCCGAAAAATCTCCCTTTTTCGATGGAAAGAGAAATATTTTCATTAGTTAGTTTCTCGATGGAAGTGTCGCTTAGGAGGAGGTTTTTCTCGCACACACCCCTACTTCCACTCGTAACTCGCAACTGGAGAAAAAAACATCAAATCCAATTTGATTTATCTCGCTGGACGAATTCGCACCAGCCTCATGTGCATCGGAAAGCATACTCCAATCTGTACGATCGCCCAACCTTAGCCAGGGCTTCCTCGGGCTCGAAACGATGTGAAGGATTTAATTTTATGACATACTCAGGTCCTCGGATCCTTCTTCCGAAAAACGCAGTCAAAAGCTTCTATTGTTTGATGCTGCCAAAAAACAGGGATTTGTGGTGCGATTCCCGCTTCGGCGGGAGGTAGAAGTTGTGCTAGAATTTAATTAGTTTGTACTGTTTGGAACCTTACCGTCGGGTCCGCTTTATTTGAATCGACAGAAATGACGTTTCAATTAACATGTACACGGTCTCCATCGAGATGGCGCAGTGCGTTCGTTCGACGTCTCTTTAGGTATCTTTTTAAGGATGAAATCTTTTCATGGAGAATTTAATGAATTGCAAACAAGTTAAAAAATTATTACTAGTTCCAACACAAAGAAGTTGCATGTTTTTATTTATTGATTTATGAAATGAAACTGAAGAAATAATTGCAAATAGATAGTAAATAAAAAATCAATATCGATTCTTTCGCAGAAGCTAATTGTGGGTGTTAAATCGGATTTCCCCGATCAGTTCACCAACGTGGAAAAATGGTTGGAAACTATCCACCAAGCTTTTTTTTGTTCAGCTCCACACAAGCCTTCACTGCTGCACCTGCACTTGGACCAGAAATAGAAACGTAATTGCGTCGCCGCATGATGACGATGATATACACGTTGCACAACACTCATCGTCACAATAAGCGAAGACAGACAAAGGGCTACACAACAAGAGAAGCGAAAGAAATAAAAAAAAAACCGCCCGCCAGACACTATCACCTCACGAGTTGCATTTGATGACGGGGTTCCGGTGCATTCGTTCTCAGTTTTATTGATAGGTGCGGAAAACGATTACTCATCGCCATTTTGGTCAACATTTGTTGTGAGTAACGAGTAAGGGAAAACGAGCGGGGGCTGGGACTCTTCCCTTGTAGACGAAACAAAAGAAAACAGAAAAAAGCTGGTCGTCGTATAGAAACAAAATCCTCAAACCTCGCTTGGTATGAGATGACAATTTTCCAATGATTTTCTATTCTGACGCTTGTCATGCTGTGTTGCTACACGCTTCGAAATGCCATGTTTCGATGGGACAGAACGTATATGAAAACTACGGGATGTACTGCCCGAAAACTGGAACCTCATCCACTTATTTGCCACCGTTGGCCACAAGATCACCGAAGGTTCAATTAATCGACGAAACCCCTTTTTTTGTGTGCATGTGTGTGGACAGAGAAATGGTTTGATCTGGATCACAAAACCTATCCCGGACAAGTGATATAGGGTGGGTGACTACGGCACTACAGCATCAGCTCGTAGCATGTTCCATTTTGGGTATATCACTTTTCCGACTGCAATTTTCCTGCAGCTATTGGACGGCCAGCTGGACGAGCAATCACCGCTCGTAGGGACCAATCATCAATTGATACGGCACGACGAGACACCAAATCCCTTTCCACTTGTCGGAAGGGTTTCCATCACGGTCAATTGGTGTATTTGAATGAGGTGTGTTTTTGTGGCGACATCTGTGAAGGGAGTCCTTGTGTATTTGCTGGCGGTTAGGATGCATTCCTGGATGCGCCCACATCTTTCCCCAAACGGTGGTTGTGGTGTGTGCCGAAATAAATTGAGAGCATATATTTGCATACGCGAGGTATTTTTTCCACAGTTTGTTTGGTTGCGTTTTTGAATTGCAACGTTCCATTCGTCGTCAATATATCTGGGTACTGTTAAATTGACACGACATGTTGATAAGGGGTTTTTGTGCAGCTGCAACATTGTAGAACAATTTGTTTAAAAAATAATGGTTTGAATTTATTCCATTTCACTTCCTTTTGCATTGTAAATTTTTAACACGTGCACGTGCAAAATGTATCTTTTTTGTTATGGATCGTATATTTTACCTGATGAAAGTGTAATCATAATTTAGATTTGTTTAAACTTTTTGCCCAAACTGCAATATGTACTCTTATGTAGGATTTATCCGCTTTTTGAGAACAACTGAAAATATTTGAATTTCTGGATTCTATTTTAGTGGAACTTCAATATGTAGAGGAAAATATGAAGATCTAATACACTGATTGATTTACAAATGTGTTAATTTAGAATTGTTTTTAGTTCTGGATTCCATCCAGAATCTAGGATCCAGTATCTCGAATTCCAGACCTTCTTTAAAACATCCTTTTTTAATTTGAACAAAGTAATAGCTCCACTGGATAAATGTTTTCTAAAAAGCTCCAAAAGGTATGCAATCCGCGGCACAAAAGTTAACGCTTTAAAGTCTTACTACTATTCCCCTTTACATTGTGGTAAAAAATAAAGATATCTCGCACCAACTTTAATACGATTTCGATCTGCGACCTCTGTAGTGCATTGTCTGGCGTCGTGTGCTTCATTAAACATAAGTGTCCACAACAGCATCACGCAGCACGCAGGTTAATGATAGGCTTTTAATCGCCAATCAACATGGTCTCTCGATGGTGGTTGTACTGAGTATTCGAATCCGCCGTCGCCGTTGTGTGTGACACAACCTGTGCGTGCGTGTGACTTCATTAACAGTATGAAGAAGTATATGTGTATGTGTGTGTCGAATGCTGAACTGGTTCATGTCCCCGTTTTGGTGTCACTTTCCCACGAACACCATCGCTCCATCGCGAGACCACCAATCGGCGATAAATACCGATAATACCAACCATAAATAAACGTTCGCGGTTGCGGTGAATTCGTCCGGATGATGTGTTCCTTTTTCGCGCTTTCCTTCCCGGTCTGTACACCTTTCACCGGCGCCCACCGCCAGGTCGTGTCGTGTGCTTAACAATCTGTTGATCGCACCATCCGTCGAGCTGTGACGATGACGGGGTGTGTGTGACAGGGTGCGAATCAGATTATAACATTTAACACTCTTGCCGAAAATGCTTCACAAATGTTTCCATCGTTCGGTAGGAAAGACCGACCGGGGGGTACAATAATAACAACCCCTTGTTTGGGTGTATATGCTGCCACAAATATGTGAATGAACGAACGGAAAAAGCGGGCGACAGGGCGAATGAAGAGGATGGGTTTTTGGGTTGGTGTAAATTTCTCCCGCAAGCCAATCAAGCGAGCACGCGACATGAACTCATCCGAAATTATTTCATGCAAATACACATCCGCCGGTATGACCAGCAGGGGGGCAGTCAGTGGCACGATGAGACGAAGGATAGACACGAGAGAAACACGGCGATATATAGTAAAAAGGTGACATGTTTCAGACCGTACCAATCCACTTTTGCCCTTCCCCCCCAAAAACTGACCGGAGATTCGAAGCGGAAGTGGCAATCAATTTGAATCCAATTTTCGATACAACCTTCCCGTGCGACTCACAGCGAAACGGAATAAATCGAACACGGACCCCCACACTCCCCGCCCGAAAATGATGTTGATGATGATGATCGCGTGCGATGAGTGTTTGTGCGGTTTTTGCTGGGCCCGCGCGTCACGCCACGATGCGCTCTTCGATTTTTATTTGTTTGTTCTGGTTTTTTTTTGTTTGTGAGATGATGCGCTTGTGAGCGGTGAAGTTGATGTACAGAGGCATTGGAATTGAACAAAACCCACAAACTTCCCGTTCGACTCCACTTGAAGCTCTCCCACACCCCCCGCAAAAAACCCCACGAAGCGGAATGTATGAATGAAATGTATCAATGAATGAGAAACCCGAACCATTTGCTGCAGGAAGAGGAAAATGGTAAATAAAGTGCACTTTCCGTGGTGGCTGTCCACCGTGTGACAAACTGCCACAGCAGCAATGAATGCGCGCGCGGGGGGTTGATGCTGTTGCACGCAAAACCGTATGCACGCCCGCCGTACTCCGGCCAAGGTCAGCAAAACCGAGGTGGGGAGGAGGAACAAAACAGATTAAAATATGCATGCATGTACATAAATATAAATTCGAAAGTAAAGAATAACTGATGAACCCGACAATAGTGGAGGGGTTTGGCAAAAATTCCCACCGCCGGTGAAACGACGATGCCACAAAATTCCCGTATCGATGGCGGGCGGGCACTACCGTCCGACCATGCAACAACTGCGCGTTGTGAATGAAAACAAGCTGCGAATTAAATTTGATGTGCGTGTGTGCGAGAGTGTGATTTCGGTGAGGATTTTGGATGAAACGCGCTCCCCCCTCTCCCCCTCCGCCCCCAACACGGCAGGCATCAGGTTTGTGGTGTGGTTTTACGCATCCGAAAAGGGCTCTCTCCCGCTGGTGGTGTGTGGAGCACGGCGCGCGATCCCTTTCTGGCAGCCGCCCCGGGGGTGGTATGCGTACGTTATCAATTAAAATATACACGTGCTTTTGTGAAGTTCGCGTGTTCATGTACGTATGTGCGTGTGTGTGTGATGAAAGTTGGGAATCCATTTATTGCATGTGTTTATTGCAATTGCAATCGGAGGCAGCTTTTGCTGGGAGGGGTTTTTTGGGGAAGACATGAAGATGTTGTTTTGGTTGTTGATCGCTCTCGATTTCATTTTCAACCGGATCAGCTGTTTTGCCTGTGTATTGATTTAATTACGTTCTGCAAACGAGAAGACTGGCGAGAATTCCGGTTGTTGAACTATCATATTACATACATAATTGGTGCCGTGACAAGGATGCAATTTTTTCCTACTTTCCGTGTAATTCCTTTCTCATTAAAAAATCATTTCATTCATAAACTCTAAATCAATGAATGAATTGAAGAAAAAAAAACAACCACAGCTGATAAGACTTTCGGATCCCGAAAGGAGCAGAAAATAGCACGCCGGTGGTGTATTTATTTTCAACCGGCATTTAGCATCTGACTTTCGGAAATTCGTCTACAAACGGATCGTCTTTTCGCCGGGAATCGGGAAGTGCAGGTGGGTGGTGGGGGAAAAGAAAAGTGTCTGTTTTCTTGGTGAAAAAAAAACACAAACTTTCCCAAACCCAGTGGTCAAAAGGTGGCAAAAAAACCGCTTAAACCTTCCCCTCCATCAAAATATAACCGTCTGTGGCAGATCCAGCGCAAAACGAGAGAAGAAAGTTCAAGCACTTGAAACCCTCAAGGGACTTTGCCTGACCGTACCCGTGATAGAAGGTGATACAAAAACAAACGGTTCAGTAACCCACCCGTCTCCTTTCTCTCTCTCTTCCTCTCTCTTTGTTTTGTTCCCGCGAGGATAACGATTGAATGGTTTTTGGCACCAGGAAAATCGGTTTCCTTGGGCGACAACGGGATGGAATGTGCCCATACCGGTCAGACTTGCCAGACGCAAGTTTTTTGGGACGATTATGTACTTAACTTTATAAATAGACATATTTTTTCGGACCGCATTCGGAAAATCGGGTCCTGGGTTGATGTTTTCTTTCCCATTCATGTTTCTGGCGTAGTTTTGCGTATCATATTTTTCCTTGACCGTTAAGGAAATGGGCTTAATGTATAGCAAAAACCAAGCTCCTGAGGTGGGGAAAGAATGGGAAAACTCTTCACGAAGGATGCGTAATCTTTTTACTACGATCCGTAATTTATACCGATTCGATTTTTCCTTGAGAGGAGAAGGGGGGTAAGTGAAAAAGAATAAAACAGGAAAATCTTCATGACCTGCCCTTGAGGCTGTAAAAGATGGTCATTTTTTTTGGGCCCATGTTCACAACCCAACCTCGTTTGTGTTTGTTTTAATGGTTTTCCGCTAAACGTTAAAGAGCCGAACCGAACCCAGCACGAGGACGAGAAAACAGTTCCCCAAAAATGATGGAAGAAAGTAACTGGAAACAAAACAAAACTTTGCCCTGATAAGCCGTGGATGTCCAACAGGTTACTTAATTCTTTTGGCTATGCACGACTTGCAGTTGTGAATCGTTTGCTTTTTTTTGCTTTTCCGGAACGCTTTTCCTTTAGATGTTTAACATGGGTTTTCGATATGGTGGCTATTTTGTTTCGTTTCCCCTTTCGTGGGTATTTGCTGAAATGGAGACTTAAAGAGCATGAGTCAAATGAAGACCGAAAAAAGGGTTAATACTGCTCTACGGACTATTTCCTGATCGCGAAGACAGTGTTCTTGTAGGTCACGGTTATACCCTTCAGATACGCATTCTTCATGGTGCGTTTAAGTATGCGAACAATCTGGCCAGGCGTTTTCTTCTATCCTGAGCCTTAGAGATTCACATAGTGCCTTCTATACATAGACATATAAATAAAATCTATTTTATTTTCTCCCCCAATGAGTTGAAGTATTTTTTTTTTTTTGGGGACGGGCGATGTTGGATCGATACCCTCCACACAAACACTGGCAATGGGGGAAAACGACGCAGCTGCTGGGACACGCTGATGATGATGAGTTCCACCTGCTTCCGTTGTTATGACAGCAAACGACCTTTTGCGTGCGGTAGGCGCTTAAAGTGGCAAGAGTTTTGTGTGTTTCGCGTTATTATTATGTTGTTTTTTTTGCGTTCTAAATTTGACGAAGACACACAACGACAACAACAAAAAAGACTCAGAGGGAAATGTTGCCAAATGATGGCTATAAGAGGGTGAAAAAAAGGGCTTCACAAAGTTTTGTCTTTTATAATACACCTTGGACGAACGGTGGCAAAAGTTTGGTTGTCTACTTAAGGATTTTCATTTTTCATTCAGTTATGAGGAAAGAAAATCACGTCCCACCACCCCAAAAGCCCTCAGCACACACACACACCCAGGTGGGGACGGTAAATGAGGTCAAACGATGAGGAAAAAAAAGCAGGCGAGGAAGCCATTTGATAAACGCGTTGCGTCCCCTCAAGGACGGAATGATAAATTGGTGTTTAATTTAAGGGACCCTTTGTCCCTTTTACTGTTCTTGCACATTCGCAATCCAACTCCACCGGTGGGGAGAGGTTTTTTTTGTTTGTTGAATTATTCAAGACAGCAATCACCAGCTGGTGGCTGCCCGATTTTACCGATCAGGAGGAGAAGAGGAAAAGAAAGAAAAAAAGGATCCAATACGTGAATCAGGTCATAACGGTGCAACACCGGTGTGTGACACGTGTTTGTCATAAATGAAAGTGGGTGGCCAACGGTTCTGAGATGACCTTTCGCGCGTACGGCATACATAAGAGAGTGTTTGTTTGGCTTCATCGGCGGACTTTTCCCTGTAGGAAGTGTTAGCGTACTAGGAATCATCATTAGTGCACACACGCGTATCATAAAAATTGTCTGACGTGATTAATGGATGACGCTTTACAGCAATACGTATTGGTTAATTTGGTCTAGTGCCTTGTAGCCATTTAATCCGTGAAGTCGTGCTGATGAAATTACACATGAAAATGAACAATCCGCAACACCTAAACGACTCCTTCAGAATGTGGAAGTGTGTGTATATTGAGTGTGAAAAATCATTTATCAACCAAAAGCCGACGGGACACCAGGCGAGCCAAGGAGGACATCATTACGGGCAAAAATATAAATATGTTGACCGCACGCCCGTTAATCGTCGCTGATCCCTAAACCAACTCTCCAATGTGAAGAAACGAGGGGCTGCTTTTGTGTACTTGTTCGATCGTTTGTTAAACATTGACCCATGTGTTCTTCCCTCCTTTTTTATTTTGTACCACCCGATTAGGCGCGTGGAGCACCGAAAAAAAAACACAACATTCCTGTTTTTTACCCCATGCTCCCTCCCCCCCCACAAACATGTCTCTCGCCCTCTCGGGTCCAACGGGTGTCAAGATGTCGAGCACTCGAGGCTAAATTCTCATTTTCCTGCGCTAATGAGCTACGGGACCCCCAAGTCCTCCCCGCTTTTGTCCTATGTTGGGAAGTGGAGGATATCGTTTCCCGATCATTAGCGCAACAAAACTCTGCTTGCCGCCGCCAGTGCTCCGTTACGGACATACTTTGTTGTTGTTTTTCTTTTCATGTCATTTAGATTGGAACAACTCTCCACATGAGCGCGTGTGTGTGTCGGAGGCATTTTGTTTGTGCGCTCAGGAGTTTTCTGTCAGCCGTGCAGAGAGCAAACATTATTTATGTTCCAATCCTAATTTTGTATTATTTTTATTTTATTTTAACATCCGTACATTGCGTACACCCGGTCAGAAGCACCTGGTGTTGGTTGTTGTTGTTGAATTTACCTTCTGTTTTTTTTCCCTCTCTCCCTTCAAAGCAGTAAGCGAGGTCGCAAACATGTCGATTGGAAGTGGAAAGTTAATTACAAAAACACACCCTATAATGTCCCGACCCCTTCGCCCGCTGGTGGCACCGGGGTGAACCCCCCGAATCGAAGTTGTCATGGATTTGTAAGTTTGGAGCACCATGCCGAAAAACTGTCGTCCTAAATGAGACTAATTTCTGTGCACCTTTCCTCTATCCACCGCTCCCGAGGTTCTTGACCGTTCTTCATTACGGAGTGGAGTTGTTGGGGTTTGACTATGCGTTGCTACGAGTAACACAACATTTGGAAATAATTAATGACTTTGCAAACCATTCCAAGGGGTCTTGATCTTTCGGAGCTCTCCGAATGTCTCTGTAGTAAGGTCATGAAATTTTCTATTACTACTGCTACTAGAAGTTCAACTTGTCAGACTCCGGAAGCCCAATTTTTCAAAATTCACTATACAGAATCAGCTTTTTCCTTCCGTCATTTCGCGGAAACATTGTGCCTACATGGTGAACCCAAGGACCAATTCTAATCAAAAACTTTCGTCCTCCTAATGAAAGTAACTCAAAAACGACGAACGTACAGGAATCTCCATTTGCCGACAGATGGAAGTAATTAGACAGGATTTTTTTCGTTTTTTCGTTTGAATTTTTGGGGGTGAAATCCTCCGTTCACAAGCAAATGTGTTTGTGGTCGTTATGCAAATTTTCCTATTTTTGCAAAGCTCCCAAAACACACACACACACGTTAAGGGGTTCTTTCCAAGTTCTAGATATTACGGGGCCTTCTAATTGCCTTCAACACATTCCATCAGAGGTAAGGATTGGCATTTTGTGCTGGAGTGTTGGAATACAAACGAACCGAAACACGTGTATAGCATGAGGTTAGGTTAGGGAAAGATTGAAATAGTGTTTTGGTAACAACAACAAAAAGGTATGAAAATAATGTTGAAGACTGTCCGTTCTGGGGGCGGAGAAAGGAGGAGAAGAGTATTTTCTTTTCCTCTCTCTGGTCCAAAGGGTCTGAAGAAATTCAAGCAATCAAGGAAGGAATTGTGTTTACGCAAGTAACATCACCCACCGTCATCATGATGGTGCCAATGTTGATGATGATGATGATGATGATGAATACCCTTGTATAACACACAAACACCCCCCTCTTATTCTGCCATTTCCTCATCCTGATTCAACACCCCCACCCTCCATCCCTCCCCTACAACAAACAACAACAATCAACCCACTGATGAGAAGGAAATGTCCGCCTCAAACACACACACACACACACAAAGGGCCCACGAAGCAGGAGGTTTGTTACTGCTTCGTCATCGTGTGCGCAGATGGCGCCACCCGTGGCAGCATCGTTCAGTTCTGTTCGTCCGGGTTTTTAGGAATGCCAGCATAATTTGGTTGATGTTTACACTGAAAGAGAGCAGTTCAAAACAGTCCAGACCATTCAAATATTGGTCCCCAGTATATGCATCCCGGTGTGTGGTTCTAAAACACAAACACACCCCAGTGCACAATTGCCAAACTTCTAAGGACATAGTATGCGTAAATAGTGTATTGCTGCAGCTACTCCTAGAACTCGGCAATTAGTGTAGGATGCTTTAGAATACAATCCATTTAACCTTTTGTGTGTTGAAATATTGCCACCGCAGAACGGATTTTGCCGGCAGAGTTCTTTCAGGGGTCACACATACACACACACAAATTCTGGCTCCAAACAAAATGGCGGCATGTCTTTCAATAGCTTTAGTGAAGAAAAGGGGACGGTTTTTATTGCGGAGAGTGATGAAAATGCGAGGTGTATTTTTCCGGTGTATTCGCATAAACTTTTCCATAACTTGTCCGCCATCTTGTCTCCTACCACCTTCCTCGTGCACCATGTTATTTTTTTTTGTTCGGCCACAAAAATACATGTCCCCGTCTACACACATCCTACAATGGACGCATGTGTGTGCGTGTGTGTGTGTGTCGAAAATTGATTGCCAAATAAATTAATGGTCCGTAAAAGTCAAATTTTCCAAATCCCTCACAACTGTGTTCCCACACCAAACCGTCCCCGGTCTACGCCATGATGTTTCTCTCTCTTTCTCTCCGTCGCCATTTGGTGGAGGTTTTTGGTGCATTACGAAACAATGAGCACTCAGTGGAGACGTGTGTGTCTCCAAAATGGAGAGGTTTTCTGTCGGTCGGTGATTTTTGGCATGGATTGGACGAGTTGAAAGATGCCCCACCTAGCGCCCCCTTTCTAGCGCCCTATTGAGTGAGCCGTCCTGTCGTAGTTTGAGGTCTTTTGCCAAGATAACGGATGAATAATAACGATAATTAAGGCGAAGACTCTCTCTCTCTCTCTCTCTCTCTGGCCCTTTCGACTCAGCCCTCGTGTTTCGGTTGTGTTCGGTTTGCACCCTTTACGTATACCAACCCTTAACGCTCGGCCCTACCGCCCTACCCTTTCAAGACCGTCTGCGCCAAAAGAAACACAGCCAGAACCGTATATTATCAGAGTCTTTCCTGCTCTAGTGCTGTCGCGACTCGGTTGCGTTTTGTGCTGCGTTTTCGTGGTGCATTTATGTGGAAAGACTCACCTTTCTTCGCAGTTCTATCTTCCCTCCCGCCCATTACGCCGCTTACGCTAAAACTGCTAGAAGGAAGGAATGAATTGTTATTAATACCATTAATTAGTATTTACTATTATTAGATTTTCCCGCTTGTTTCGCAAAAAAACGGTAGGAAGGTTTCACTAACACAAACATACATAGTCTGCCTGATCGGTCGATCGTTAGCTGTGCAGGCAAAGACGGTTGTTAGTTTGCACGGGCCTAGCGTATGTCTTAAGCCGTTTAATCCTACATTCGCTAATGTTCAACCGTAAACAATCTCGCTGTGTTCCCCCGTTTGCTTTCCTACACATTGAAAAAGGGGTGAGACATGGCCGAGTGGGATGGTTTAGAGAAATATAATTCAATAATAAATAGCGTTTTTCTTCAGGCCATAAATTTTCATTCTCGTTTCCGTTTGGTTTTTTGTTTTGTTTTCTGTTGCTTTTTATGCCATGAGAAAATGGCGGATATTAATCACATTCATCGTACGGGGTTTAGAGCGAAGCACATAGTTTGCAATTTTGATGAAAATATTAAATTTATTATTTATTGATTATTCTTTACACTTCATACGCATCTTTTTACCTTAAGTTTGATTTGTTTTATTACTATTTTCCTTTCATAGTTTGTTCTGTTTACTAGTGTTTTTAGTTCATTTTGTGTTCTTTTGTTTTGTTTTACTTATCTTCTTTTTTATTTTTATTTTACAATAAATTTGTAACTTTAAACGACCTACAAATTATTTATAACTGTTTGTTTCATTTTTTCTCCCCCCGATTCTTCCACAGAGTGGTCGTGGTCGCAAGGCACTGAATCTCGGCGCAACACCCAAGAACGTGCCCCAAAACTCGGCCGTCTCACCCGCACCGGCCTCCCTTCCGCATCCATCGCCGAACACTACCACCGGTGCACCGTCGACGCCCAATGTGCAGGTGTCGGGAAACCAGTCCCAACAGCAGCAGCAACAGCAACTGGTGACCGTATCCGGTGCACAGACCGGAACCGCCGCACCACCGACCGCCGCTAATACCGCCGCCCCGGGTGTCCATAATAGTGCGCTGCTAGGCAGTGGCCCAAGCCAGCACCAGCACCAGCAGCAGCAACATCAGCAGCAAGCGCAGCTGCAACATCATCTAGCCCGCCATCCCCCTATACCAGGTGCTCCACCGCCCGGCGGAGGAGGAGGAGGTCCTGGGAACCTCCAGCAGCAGCAGCAGCAGCAGCAACAGCAGCATCAGTCCATCATCATAAAGTCGGAACCGAGCGTCGAAGTCATGAAGGATCAGCCGCAACAGCCGATGGTAAGTGAGCCAATAAGCCCGTAAATATACCTAACCGAAAAGGGAAGCGACAGGGACGATTGCCCAAAATTGCTCACCGTTTGCAATAAATCGGTCTCAATCGGTTCGCGTAAAGTGGAAATCATCCCGCGTATCCGATTGTGTGTACATTCAATTAAAAACTTGATTATAAACCGAAGTTAAGCTAATCGGTGCCGGCAGGAAATAGCTTCCTGTGTGCTTCCTTCCCTCCCTCTCTCTCTTTCTCTATGTCTCATGCGGAAAAACGTTGAGCGAGCGAGTTTTTTTGTTTGGATTGGGAGGAAAAGTTTTCGTTTTCATTAAACTTTCGCTAACGAGAGACAGAAAAGTGTAGTTTGTAGCTAGAGGGGCCGAGAGATATGTCGTGCGACGACCCAGGAGAGGTGTTGCTTTTGCTCTTGTTATAGCCATATCAACCTGCAGCCAGGCACCATTCCGAAATGCCATTGTAAGTTTGGGGTGGAGGTGGTTTTTTGGGAAGTAAAATTTCAAAACCAAATAATCAGCCATTCTCCTTCAGCTGCGGAATGGCAAACCTTGAAACTGGTGCATAGTGGAAATTAGCCAAAAAACTTCCACCTGTTTCCTTGTTTTTTGCTTTCTTTTTATTCGCTTTGAATCATTTGGATACGTATGAAAATATTTTGTTTAAAAACTGTTGTCTTTTCATTTAGTAGCATGTTTGTTATTTCGAAAATGAAGATGTATTTTTTTGATAAACATTTAAATTTTCAACTTCAACCTCATTTTTTTTTGGGTTTTGGGATGGAGGAAAATGTTTATCCTACATCGCCTGATAGAAGTTTAATAATTTATGATATTGGTTTAAGCCAAAGTGTGCTCTCCTCTTAGTACATGGGAGGAAAAAAAAAGTTAATCCATCTTTGCTACCTGTGCCTGCATCCGATTATACATCAGGCCTATGTCGAAAGTTGGTTTACTTCTTATGACATTTATTATTACCTTCAACCTAGGTTCCACTTCCCGCAAACCTGGGTGAGGGAAAATTTTTGGGAAGAAAAAGCACACAATTCCACTAGTGACGTTTCCACTAGTATTACTTTTTCATCAGTCTAAAAAGGCATTTTCTGCAACAACGAACCGTTCTTGTTGGTGATGTGGTTGCGCTTGTCTATGGGGAGTGAGTGAACCGGCTGAGGATGGGGTGGCATGTAGGGTGTGTGTGTGGAAGGTAATTTTGGCTTTTCTCGTTGATGAATTTTTGTACCTTTTTGCCCCCTGTTTTCCATCCACGAGATCCCCCCGCTTTCAAGGAGTAATCGTAGGGACAGGGAGTCGATCGTCGGATAACGTTCTCCTATCCGGCCTAGGACTCCCGAAATGAGTTTTTCTCCGGATGCCCCAATGCGAGGCGTAAAGAAAAGTGGACTTTTCTTTTTTTTTGTTCGAGCGACAACGATGATGATGAACTTGCATTTGTTTATTCATCAAAATCGAAAGGGCTGGGCTGTGAGCGAAACGTGCTTTTTGGTGCTTTGGTGTGCGTTCATCATATTTCCCGTTCTTGTTGTTTTGTGATGAGAATGGTGTGGGTGAGTAGAGTGTAATGGAAACGGGAAACAAAGGGGAAGGGAAAGGCAAGTAATAATAATCTCGTTTTCATTTCACCATCGTGTGTACACGGAGTTTTTCTCGGGAGTTTATTCCCCTCCCATACAAGGGGACAGAGGAAGCAACTCATTTCAGTGGAGCCTGTTTTTAATAAATATTAAGCCCGGAAAATGAAGGTTACGTACAGCGTGTGTGTGTGCGTGTATGTGTGAAGAACGGTTTCCGTTTCTTTTTCTTTTTTTTTTTGGTCGGTGCTGCAGATGGTGCTCTACGGGAAATTGTGATTGGAGGAGATATTGCACTCCGGGAAAAATGTCGAGCCTTTTGCGAAACACTCGGCAAGGATGTGGGTGACTACTGTGTGGTGCTCGGTCGGAAGGGAAAGTGAAAAAGTTGTTTTATTAATTTTTTTTTGCTTCTCTATTTTTCCTTCCTTTCCCCCATCATACTCCTTCACATTCCTCCACTTCTCACCCGGGTCGATGATTTCGCTTCCAGTAGAGAAAAAAAACCTCCCCCGTTATTGGCGTATGTTTCGTTGCCGTGAAAAATTGGCCACTCTTCCACTTTCCACTCTTTACGCCATGAAGATGAAGCTTTCCATTCTAGATATGCGATTGGTGGATGCGAGCTAGTGGATTGCTTACACAGAGCAAAATTATATCCAAATATTTCATTTTCATCACGACGCGAGCTCAACCACCTCTTTTTGCTTCCGGATTTAGTTCCATTTTTAAGTGTGTGTGTGTGCACACATTGAGAAAAAAAACACACAGGGAAAATCCAATTGCGCCTTTGCTGATGTTTCGTATCGTTGCGAGAAGATTGGTTTACTTCCAGCGTACGGAGGAAAACGGAAATGCTGACTGCGATCGTTGTCAGTGAAGGATCAGATAAATTTCCTTTTTTTCACCACCACCCCCTTTTTTCACTCGTCTGTTGGTTTAAGCATATTAATTTAGCTACTCTTCCTGTGTTTGCACGTTTTGTAAATAAAAATATTTTCGTGTTTGAGTTCAATTTTTTGAAAACCACCAGGAGCCTCCATTGAAGATGGGAATTCCATTCTGCACATGGAAGAAAACATTAAATCGTTGCAATTCTGTTACTGAAACTTTATTCTACTCTTTAAAACAAATAAATTCGCTTCAATGCACGTGTGTGTGTGTGGCGTAATGCATTTCTTAGCACTTATTCTGCACATCGTCTCCTTCACTACAACAATTTACTTCTCCCTCGGGATCGGTTTGCACAACCAAAGATAGTTGGTTTTGACGTAACCCATAAGAATTTCCACCCTCTCTCTCTCTCTCTCTTCCTCCATTCCCTCTCTGTGAGATGGTAATGGTTTAAGTTCGGCTTATGCACGTGGTACCCCGGTACACCGGTGAGGGTTCGTAAGGGACAGCAAAAGGATACGTAAGACACCATCATATCACCGAGCGGCACAAAAGAGACAGAGAGAGAGAGAGAGAGAGAGAGAGAGAAAGAGAGTAGTAGAGAATACTATTTCCTGAGAAATGCTCACCGGTTCGAACGGGCCGGGTTGGAAAACCCGAGCAAAAGGACACACTTGTGGTGGTAGTTTTGGTGTGAAAAGTGCAAAAAGTATTGTGCTGAAGGGTGGTGGGTTGGTGGGTGGTGTAGGAGAAAAGTAGGGAAATAATAATGAATTATGTACACATACACATGCCCCCCCCCACACACACACACGCGCACACGCATCGATACATACATATATGTATATGTACGTGGACGCTTACACATTGGAATGGAAAGAAACGAAGGGCGAAAATAATGGTCGCCGCCCGGGTTTTTAGGGGGTGTGGGTTGGTGGGGACAGAGAAGGGTAGATTGTTTAGTAGAGGGTGGAAGAGAAAACATTACGCTAGGGGTGCTCGGTGGCACGGTGGACAGGCGGGTGTAGCTGGTGGGAGAATTGTGGGAAGGAGATTTTCCGTCTAGTAATGAAAAGCTTATGTGTACATAGCGAACGATTTTCCTATCCTTGCCGCTCGACGTTTCGTAAGAAGAAGGGCCACAGCTAACAAGAGGGAAAATGGAAAAGGGGACAGAAGAGAAGAGGGCGATGGGTAAATAAGATGACGATAGTGAGAAACGTTTGCCTTCGGACGTGAGCGGCCTGTCAGGGTGGGTTTTGATATTCGCATGCCGGTGTGGGTTTTGGGTGGAAAACGGGAGGGTTTGCCGAGTGACTAAAAGGAACGAAAACGATGACGTTGGTGCAGCGGGGAAGGGTGCGAGTGAGCAAGCAATATAGAAGGAAAATTAATAGTGCGCTCGACTTGTTTTTTTTTGTTTGCTCCCTTCCGTCCCACTTTTTCCACCAAATTCGCACCATTCGGACGCGTGCTATGTGTGGTTTTTGTCGTAAAAATGGACGGGAAAGGAACTAAGTGGGAAGGGATGGGGTGACACACCATCGTCGTTTGTCGCCATCTTGCCCCGGCTTGTGAGTGTGAGCGCCTGTGTTTCCCTTGTGCACCCCCTGGCACGGTTGTACATATACACCTTGGGTTTGGGGTTTGGGTGGAAACAGCCCTCGTCCTCCTTTGCTCCCTTACATTGCTTTGCACACACTTATGTATGTGTGCATGGTTTTCCTCGTGGTGCACTTTGTGTTTATAACGGTGTGTGTTTGTGTGAGATCGTTTGCACACGAATGGGAACATTAAGGGCTCCAAGGAGGGAGAGGTTACGTTTACGATGGAAGAAAAATAAAACGGAAAACGTGTTGTGTGTTTTCCTTTTTTTAAGAAGCAAAGACACAAGGATGTGTATGTGTGCCTAAACACACAGACACACACACACACAAGCGACCCTTCCTCGATACTTCCCAAAAACTCAGGCAGGCGCAATCAACGAAGGAAAAGCTCTCGTACGCCTTCAACTATTTTCCTCACCCCTTGGTCGACAAGCTTTTGGGGTGGAAAAATGATAATGAAGCAGGGTGGTAGTACGAGAAATGGGAGAAAGCTGAAGCAGCTGGAACGATTTTTCCACACGAATCCAACAAAAAAAAAGGAAGGTCAAAGGAAAAGTTTGGCAGAAGAAGCCGAGGAACGAGAAAAGGGAAATAATGTCTCGATCGAAATTGCGCAATTGACGTGCGCTGTAGAAGAAACGTCATACACACACACACACACGCGCAGTTTGAAGGACGAATGTGAGCAGAGGGAGTCACAGGCAGCAATAAAAGACGAATGACCGAACACATTGACAGAAACCGCCATAGGTCACACATAAACGTCCCCCCGTTCTTGGAGACGAAGAATTTTCATGATCATCTCCGTTCTCGTGTTTGTCTGTGTGTGTGTGTGTGTTTGTGTGTATGTACCACGATGGTCAAAAGTCGCTGACCCTCGCGCGAGAGTCATTCGAGCCGGATGTTGGCATGCTGAAATGTTTGCACAGCATAAAACCATTCCTTCGGCATGTTCCTTCTTCCTATGTTTGTGGTGTAATGTGACCTAGACGGCATGATGTAAAACACAATGCAGGGGAGAGAGAGAGAGAGAGAGAGAAAAAAGAGAGAAGAAAAAGCATTTGTTCTGTTGTGTGTGCCTTCCATCAAAAGCCGCACATTGCTCATTATGATTTATGATTCTATTGCTAACATAATAAGCAATTTATATAAAATATTCCCAACCAGCGTTAGTAGCAGCAAGGAAATAACAAACCAAAAAAACAAAAGACGAGGACCTTGACAAGTCAGATTTTCTTTCCATCCTTTTGGATGGGGAAATTGCGGGGGAAGGTCTTTCCCTTCCCCATATTAGTGAATGAAAAAAGAAGATCGATTTCCGTCATTTTTCCTTCTTATTTTCTTCCAAACAAAACTAAATTTAAATTTCATTTTTAAATTAGAATTTTATATTCACTTTAGATAATTTCTTGTCAACGCTCGCATCAAGAACTCAAACCACGTGGATCTTTCTAAAATATTAAAAAAAGACCAAAAGGACGAAAAAGACCAAATTCGCTCATTCATCAACAAAACACTTTTTTGTATGCGCAAGAAAAATCAGAAGAGCAAAAATTTTCCATTAGTCATATCCCATTCTCTTTTGCTCACTCTCCGATTGTACCTACTTTCAATTGCGAAAAGCTTTTTTACACTATAGTTTTATATTTTGTTATTATGTTCACATTATGCTTTCCACGAATCACTATTTCTTCCCTTTACACCACACCAAAGCGATGATTCATTTGTTTTGTTTCGGTGTAAAAGGGGCTGATTGTGTTTTTACGTTCTTGCGTTGGTTGTTGTTTGTTTGTTTGTTTGTTTTGTTTATTTGCCGGTGCGGAGATGAATGTTGTGATACATATTTTTATCTCGTTTGTTATGCTTTACGGACGGGGGTTTGTTGTGTTGTTTGACCTTCCCGCTTTGCGTAGTTATTGCCACTCATTGCTCATTGAGTGTGTTATTTTTATAATGGGTGTTTGAGTGAACACAACGTGATCGCCGAAATGGCACAAATAGAACCTTCTCATACGGGTTATTGAAAAATGATTCTTTTATCTTAAGAAAGCAAAATTTATATTCTTTTGTTTTTCTTTTTTTTTGTTGAGCAATAAAATAAATCCCGAAAAATTCCGTATGCAAATTATCCACCTTCCTTCATCCCTTCTTACCCATTTATCCATTCCAAAAAACAAAAAGCAAGTAAAGTGCAATTTATTGCTTTCGGAGCCCACTTTTTCAATGGCATTGTATTGCATAAGAAAAAGGCACACATCTTGGCGATAAGATTAAGAGTCTTTTTTCTTTCTTCGCCGTCAACCCGGGCCAACAAACTGTTTCTAAGACGTGTACAGTTTTTCCTTCCGCTTTTTGTTGTACATACATAAAACCCCCCAGACCGTCATAGGTGGAAAAGAAGTAAAAGAAAATGCATTGTTTTGTGTTTGTGCTGTTAAAATAAGGGACGCCGGATGAAAAGATAGGGAAAAACCTCAGGAAACAATAGTTTTAAAAGTGTGTTTCTTGGCCTTTTTTATACATATATATACATGTTACCTTCTGGTCGTCCTATAAATTACCTTCCCTGCTGTGATAGGAGATGTGACAAAGGGTGAGAAGGGGGTGGCGGGAGGAGATACGAGAAGGGGTTGAAAAATAATGCGTCCCCGTCACAGCATGTGTAGTATGCATGTGTGTGTGGTCGTGTTGTGCACCGTTTGCAACATGCAACCCCCCTTGCTCCCCCAAACCCCCCCGCACACCCTAAAACACTTTATCGATGCACTTTGAAAGAAGGTGGAAAACACAGGGTGGCGCACAAGTGGGGGAGGGTGGTACAACTTTTCGGAGGAAGTTCGCGACCACACCGGTGGGGTCTTCGTCCCCCCAGCCCACCTTCCCCTTCCCCTTGTACTGCAAAAAGACACCGAAAAACGCCGGCACCGGGAGGAAAACTCAATTGTAATAAATTAAACAAAGTCACTGGAACGTAATTTATGCTCCCATTGTCTGGCGCAAAACCCTTCCTTTCATCAGCCTTCTTCCTTGTTTCCGCGCCGGTGTGGTTCTTCCACCACATTGATTCGTGTGTACCCGGGCGGGGGTCGCTTAGGAAGGGACACCGAACAAACAAAACGCACTCTCACACACACACACATGGTCGATGCAACACTGCCTGCGTCGCGTATTATTCGACGCCATCGCGATCGTTCCGTTGTTCCGTTTGCAACTTTTGTACAATTTTCCGACCATTTTTGGGGGTTTGGGGTGGTGGCGGTTTGGATTCGTTCCGTGAGTTTTATCGACCGAAAAGTTTGCCACGAGTTCCGATTCGCCCTTCTGCATCGGTATCATTTCTTGTGCAAATCTCTTCAACATTTTAAAAAAGGATAAGATAATCCCTATAAATCAAACTTCCTAATTCGTAAGCAGCGTTGTGCCATTTACACCTGACACGCGAACGTGTTCTCCTGCTTTGCAAATATGTTTTCAAAAGCAACATATGAAAGATCGTAAAATTGCAACAATTTAAATTAAAACAAACACCTACCCGCGAACGAAACAAGCGTCGCATTTTGTGTGACATTTTCAGCCTGTCTCGCACCTGACCTTCTCCGGATTCATGTACGATCATCGTATGATCGTGGCTCGGTGTGGGTCGGTGGAAAAAAAGTTCTCCCCGGGTTGTGTCTTAAACAGGGCAAATGTGTGTGTCTTCCTTCTTAACGAGCACGAGAGTGTCAAGCAGGGTAATATGCCGACCACAGCTCGAGACGTCCACAACGTCGACCTGGTGGGCCGCTTGTTGTCATGTGCTGAGTGCGTGTGAGAGAGAGAGAGAGGAACAGAGTGTGTGTAATTTATGAAATCAATTAAAATTTTATTGCACCCGTTTTATGTCCCCGGCAATGATGGTAGAGGACAACTTACGACCAAATGGTTGTGTGCCATCGTCATCGGTTTGGCTTTCACTCGCGCACAACTACGGCCGGTTTGCTTCTTATCGTCCTACTAACACGCACGCTCTCACGCACTTCCATCCAACCTGTTCGTTTTGGGTTTTGTCAACCCGAAAGGTGGCTTTTTTTGTCGTGGTTGTTTTGGTCTGTTGGTGTTTTGGTGTTTTATTTCGATAGTTTGGAACCAATTAGCGAAATATGGAGAGCACTACTTCTACCACTACTCCGGCTTAACGTGTGCGATATGGCGCAACTTGCCCGATGGCATTTCTTCTCGTTTGTTTTTGGTTTTTTTGGAGGTTAAAGTCATTTCCTGCGGTCGTTCGAATGCAATTGTGGCGCCGGTGGGAAGGAGGTAGGAGGTTGAAACATTAATTCCAATTAATAAACGATATTTCTCTGCACGGCAGTTGTGAAAGTACTAAAACACGTGTATAAAGTGGGCAATAATCGTAAAATTATTCCCAAAAACCGGCCTGAAAATTATGTGAAAGGAAAATCGATCGGCATCATCGATCCCACCCGGTACTCCGGTAATGGACACAACTGAAAAAAAGTAATGTTTTGTTATTTTTTTGGAAAGGAAAAAGTGCATGAAATTATGAAAATCAGTATCAAATTCATGATAGCAGTATAATTAAACACACCGACAAGGGGTGAAACGACACGTGTACGCCGCGCACTAGGAGTGCAAGACCGGGGACACTTGCATGCCAGAAGAAAGATACTAATCTTTGGATACACGGCCACCGCCGCCGAGAGAAATCCGGTCGGTCGACCCCTGCATATAAAGGCAGCACAGAAGAAAAAAACGTCCCCGGAGATAACGCTCGATGGCGCTCGAAGAGGGGACTGAACATTGTGTGTCGTTAAGTACGGCGCAGCAAAGGGAGAATGAGTCGATCTACATTAGCAAACAACGGCCAGGGCCGCAACGAATAGTGCCCGGCATTAGTGTGTGCTTCTTAAAGCCATTATAACCTTCCGCCGTTCCCCGTTCTCTTCAGGAAATGGTGCGGGAACCGGGCGGGAACGGTGAAATGTATGCAAATTTTCTAATAAATTATTTCAAGCAGCAATAAATAGATGCAAAGTGGCGATTCTTTCCCGTTTTGACTGACGGGGGGTTTCTTGTAGAATGGTTGTGTATGTGTGTGTGTGTGTGTGTGTGTGTCTGTAGTAGCACACAACACACACACACTTTGTATGGGCGCGTGCGTGCACATGTGTGTGTATGGGTGGAAGAAGAAGCGATGCAAATGCGATACGATAAGAAGCTCGGGTGGAAGTGCAGCTCGTTTGCATAGAAATAGCCGAATTAAAATTCCCTTTCACCGAAATAGAATAGAGAAAAAGGAGGCGTACAACGTTTAGGGCGGGGAAATTTGGGGGTTTTTAAGGAAATTAGGGGAGACTAAGCGAGGATATAAAGGAACTCCATGATAGTAAATTTTGGCTTCGCATTTTAGCTGTTTTGAAGCACATTAAAGTCACTATTAATGGTGTTCTTTTCAGCACGAAACGCTTTTCCTATAGTATGGCTAAATATTTCTTCTGATTTTTCGCATTCTTTGCAGGCCCCAATGGCGTTCTATCCCACCTGGCAAGCTGACCCGTCCCAGGGTTGGCAAAATCAGTTCATCCAACAGATTCCACAGAACACGCCTGCTATCACACCACTGAACTCGCTCGAGTTTCAGCCACAGGTAAGTACGCAGCTGCCTTCGTAAACTGTTCGCGCCGAAGCTCATCCATCCCATCCCTTTTTTCCATTTCTAGGGATACGCCGCATACCAACCGAACGGTTACGTCCAGACTGCTGGCATCGGGTTCGATCCGAACTATGGCCGTACGTACGCTGCACCACCAGCAGTACAGCGCTACGACTTCCAGGCCAATCAGATCGCACCGATCAATCAGGTGTCACTGCAGAGCGTCAGCTTCGCGCCCACAGTCACGTACGCCGGCCAGGTATCGACCGGTCCGGCAACGATCGTGTCCGGCCACGCCGGTAACAATCCGCACGACCAGTTCAATCTGCAGCTCGGTAGCAGCAAACAGCAGCAGCAGCAATCCTCGGCCACGGCTTCGGCAACGTCGGGAAACGACATGCCTGGATATCCACGGGTGAACAGCGTACCGCCGCGCTCACTCAATTGTAATGGGTATTCAGGCCAGCAAGATTACGGCGGTCTGCAGACGTCGACGACGACAACCACCACCACGGCAGCGAGCGCGAACGGCAACTCGAACAGTACGTCCTCCGCTAGCGCGTCATCGTCTCCGTCTGCATCCACGGTTGCGACCGCTGCGAATGCCGGCAACGGCGGCAGTAGCAGCAGTAACAGCACCACCACCAGCAACAACAGCAACAACAACAACAACAACGGTAGCACGGGCTCCTCGTCCTCCATGCACCCACCGCAGGGAGTTCCACAGTCTCCCAATCGTCAGCCACCGCGTCCGAATTCGAACCAGCAGCTGTACGCCCAACAGTCCCCGAACCCGTACAACGGTGGCAGCTCGGGTGGTGGCAGCTTGCAGCAGTCGCCAAGTCACAACGGCAACAACACACCGGTCGGATACGGTAGCGGCAGTGGACAGAGCGGTATGCACACACCCTCGCCAATGCAGCAGGGCACTCCAACCGACAATCAGCATCAGCAATCGCCCAGCCATATGCAAAGTGACTGGGGATGGAACCAGCAGCAGCAGCAATCGCAACAGTCCGGTGCGGATCTCTTCAACCAGTCCGATCGAGTGAACTTAAACTCTCGGCTCAAGACGATGATCATGAACAAGGGCGACCAGAAGGATGCGCTCCTGTCGTCCGGTGGTCAATCTCACCTGGGATCACATCTAGGGCTGCAGCAGCAGCAGCAGCAAACCGGCGCACAGCAATCGACCGGTCATTTTTTATCGTATAGCCACCATCTCCGAGACAGCCTAACGCCGACACATCTGGGTGGCCCCGGTCCGGGTACGCCCGGACAGCAGCAGCAGTCGGCGTCGGGGGCCGCTAGTGGTGGCCCCGGCATGATGGCCGGTGGCACCGGCAGCGGCAACAGTAGCAGCAGTACAGCGAACGAAGGTACTACTATCGGAGATGGTGGCGGCAGTGGACTGATCAACAGTATCGGCAGTATTGTTGATCCGAGTTGGAAGCACCCGCAGGTAGGCGGTGCAGGAAGCAATAGTAGTGGCAGTGGCGCAAACAACGGTAGTAGCAGTCACGGCAGTACGTCATCGGTGGCGGTGGGCATGAAATCGCCCACGCTCACTGATCACCACCATCATCATCATCATCAGCTACAGCAGCACGATCATCTGCTAGCGGGTGATCTACATCACGGTACGAAGCATTCGGTTTTTGAGCAGAAGCAGCAATTAATCGACAAGAATAATACTGACCCTGGTGGCGGAGGAGGAGGCGGTGGCATCGGTTCACCGACCGGTGGCGAGCTGAAGGGAAAGATGGGCAAGTCAGGTGGATCTTCCTCGTCGTCATCGTCCGGTTCACCATCGGCCGGATCACCTTCCTCCAAGGCGAAAGGAAAGGGAGGCGACAAACATGGCAAATCGAAACACGCTGGACATGGCCATCATGGCCAGCAGCAGCAACATCCCGGGCAGCAGCAGCAGCAGCATCATCTCGATCACCTTGGACAGGGGATCGTGGATACGAAATCTTCCAGCTATTCGAGCAGCAGCTCCAGCTTCATGATGCATCACGATCAGCAGCTGCTGCAACAGCAACAGAACTACACGAACATGAACCAAACATATCCCGGCAGCGGTGGCTCAACAACGCCGAACGGAAGTCAAACTTCCGGCTCGCTGCTCGGTTACTCGCCGGCCGGTGCATCCTCCATGATGGTGGACAGCAAGCTGGTGGACGATAAGAGTCCGCTGAACCGTTTCCGACACGATTCCCTGTCGAGCGGGTTTAATCCGCATCTGCAGGCAGGCGGAACTGGCACAACCGGAGCTTTCCATCATCCGGGCGGTTCGGCCAGTCAGACGAGTGGGTCGGGTTACAATCTGATGAGCGTCAAGAAGGAACCCGGTCTGCTGGACGATGGACAGTCCTCGTTGCCGAAGTTCGATGGAGGGTATGAGAAGAACTATCAGAACTTTATCCGGTACGGTGACTATTGCGATAATACGCAGTCAGCCGTCTCACAGGCAACGGTACAGACAGGCGGCACATCGGTGAAGGGAGCGTCCTCAGATTACAACAGTTACTACTCCCCGTACGGAAGCTACTCGAGCTATTCGACCCAGAACTACCCGAACTATCACAACCAGCAAACGGTCGGCGGTGGCTTCGGTAGCGGATCGGCCAGTAACAGTAACAGCAACAGCAGTCTTCCACCAGCGCAAACACCCGAAGGTAATGCGTTGCTATCGCTGCCGGCCATTTCGACACCGGTCGCCCATCAGACCAACTTCGAGCAGCAGATCCCCGCACATACGTACCCCATACCGAAGAACAACAGTTTGCTCCCAGCTTCCGATCCGGTATCGATCAAGCTGGAGGCGGACGATTCGGCGTACGGCAGTATGGGCAATAACTCGACGAATCTTGGATCGGATCCGGGCAGTGATCCGGGCGTTGGTAATCAATCGTCCGGAGCGGGTGGCGCATTGGCAGAGATAGACGTTGCGTCCGGGAATCAATCCGTATCAGCTCCATCGTCCGGTACGACACCAACCGGTGGAACCACAGCAACCACCAACACTACCACCTCCACCAGCACCTCTACCGGTACCAAATCAAAATCGAAAAAGGGAGAAAAGAAAGACAAATCGAAAGATAATCACGGTGAGGGAACGGACGGAAAGGCGGAAGGTGCCTCGACCGGCGGTGGCAAAAGTAAAAGCAAGAAAGAGTCGAAAAACGTCAAGAAGGAACCGGTTGATCCGGCCCAGAAGGCGGACGACGATAAGCTGGAGAAATCGCACAAACCGGAAGCACCCGATTGTGATTGTTTCAGTTCCGGCACGGATAAAGCACCGTCCGAACCGGGCAGCTATTATACGCATCTTGGTAAGTAGGAGAACTTTCTACAACAAATTTCTCAAAAGGGCGAAACAACGGAGTGTCTTACCCTATGCTTCCTGCTGTCCTTTTTAGGCTGTGCGGCAACGCTTGAAGATCTGCGACGAGAAACGGAACTCCGCGTGGGACTAACTGGCAAACAGCTCCGAATCGAGAAGGTAGTCTACACCGGCAAGGAGGGCAAATCGAGCCAGGGCTGTCCGATCGCGAAATGGGTCATCCGGCGTGTCGATCCAGAGGAGAAGCTCCTGTTTGTGGTGAAGCGCCGACAAGGGCATCGGTGAGTTTATGGTCGGGTCGTGATACTTTACCCCCTT
Source organism: Anopheles funestus (assembly GCF_943734845.2). NCBI lineage: Eukaryota > Metazoa > Arthropoda > Insecta > Diptera > Culicidae > Anopheles > Anopheles funestus. The sequence continues at coordinate 8,832,783 of NC_064599.1, forward strand.
CACATACACATGCACACCCTTTCGCCTTTCGCATCGAACAGCAGCGGGCAGAAGAAGCTTGCGGCCTGTTCGAGTGTACAATAAGAAACATGTCTAACCGCCATTTCCGTGTTGTTGCGCTTTGCTTTTCATCCTTTCTGCAGGTGTAAGGCATCGTTCATTGTGATCTGCATTGTGGTGTGGGATGGAATACCGAACCACGAAGCGGACAGTGTCTACCGGATGCTGGCGGTGAAGCTGAACAAGTTTGGTCTCCCGACGGTACGTCGCTGCGCTACCAACGAAAATCGTACATGCGCCTGTCAAGGTACGAACGGTGAGCATAGGGAAGCTTCGTGCCGGCAACAGATCTTATAAGTGATTCGTTTTGCCGTTTGTTGTTTGCAGGACTCGATCCCGAACTGTGCGGCGTATCGTACAGCTTCGGTTGCAGCTGGTCGATGTACTACAACGGTTGCAAGTACGCCCGATCGAAGACGGTACGCAAGTTCCGGCTGTCGGTGAAGAACGAGGAGGCCGAGATTGAGGAGCGCATGAACGTGCTGGCGACCATGCTGAGTCCGCTGTACGTGACTGTTGCACCCCAGGCTTTCCAGAACCAGGTGCAGTACGAACGGGAGGCACCCGACTGTCGGTTGGGACTGAAACCGGGCAAACCTTTCTCAGGTACTGTTGCGCGAAAAAATGCGCGATCAGAAATGAAGAACTTGCCTATTTAATTGCACCTTTTCTTTCTCCCCTTGCCCACCAGGTGTGACGTGCTGTTTGGACTTTTGTGCCCATACGCATCGTGATCTGCACAACATGCAGGACGGCTGTACGGTGCAGGTGACCCTACTGAAGCCATTACCACCGGGCGTTAAGCCGGACGATGAGCAACTACACGTGCTGCCACTCTACACGATGGACACGACGGACGAGTTTGACAGTGAGGAGGGCCAGAAGAAGAAGCACGAAACCGGCGCCGTGCAGGTGCTGGAGAAGTGAGTGTAAAGCATTGGTTTCTTTTTCTTATTCCCCCTTTTTGATCGCACTTCGTGATAGCGTCCAGTCGGACGATCGGTCCTTTTCCGCTTGTCGCTAAACTTTGTCCCCATCTACTCCATTTAGATTCCAAACGGAAGTTCGCGTCCGCTCGACTCCGCTGCAACCGTGTCGGAGACATGGCAAGAAGCGTGGTAATGGAAAGGATGAAAAGCTCGGCAAGGATGGTTCGGATGGTGCGGCACCGGACACACCGCCACCGCCACCGCCTCCAACGAAGAAGGAAAGCAAATCGAAGAGCAAAAAGTCATCGGCAGCATCGACCGCATCGAACAGCGGTGGCTCGACCGCCAACAGTGTCGCTTCACCGGGTGCCGGTGGTAGTGGTTCGGCGGGTGCCGGTGGTTCTTCGGGCTCTGGATCTCCGCGTGCCCATACGCCCGGCAGTCAGAAATCAACGGGCAGTGGGAAAGGTTCGAACAATACCACACTCGATCCGGTCACCGGTGTACTGACGGAGAAGCATAGTTCCCCGCTTCACGGACAGGGTGGTGCGATCGGTGGTGGCGTCGCGGGAGCATTGGTAGCTGCTGGTAATGGAGGTTCGGGAAGCAGTGCATTCACTGCGCCGAACACGATCAACTCGCCGAACTCGGTGGCGAACAACAACACGAACAGTACGCTTATCGATATGGCGTCGATGATCGACAACTTCACGGACGCTCAGCTGCAGTCGAATCAGATCTCGAGCACGGTGCTTGATTCGCCGTACAGCTACGATTACAACACCGGTCAGTACATCGACAACCGGCAGTATTACAACAATTGGCCCACGGATTACTACGGCAATCGGGGCGATCCGAGCAAGCTGGCAGGGTTGGGCCGTAACGAGGAGATCCCCGATACGACCACGCGTCCCGGCAGCAACAGCAGCAACTCGGCATTCAGTCCGAGCATTCCGGATCCCACGAAAACGCCCACACCGATCCACATGGATGATTACGGCAGTACGAAGCTGAACCAGGGCCAGGTGCACCATCACCACCATCAGCTGCAGCAACAGCAGCAGCAACAGCAGCAGCAGCAGCAGCACCAACAGCAGCACCAACAGCACCAGCAGCAACACCAGCAGCAGGCTCAGCAGCAAACGCAGAACACGTACCACACGCTGCAGCAGCCCGAGCAGGGTTTCGTGAAACCGAAGCCACCGGACTACAATCCGGCCGCCGGGTACGGTTACCATCATCCGAACACTCCGATGGGCTACGGCTACCACCATCACCACCATCCACCGTACCATCACACGCCGTACGATCCGTACCAGAACTACAACTATGGCTATCCGCCGCAAAGCTACCACCACCATCACCACACGACATATCACAACATGTATCCGGCGGCGGCGGCCGCAGCAGCCGCAGCCCAAACGCAACTTCCCGGTACGGGACCGGCACCACCACCGCCACCCACCGCGGTCATACCCGCACCGCCGCCACCCTCCAACTGGAACCTGTACCCACCGCATCTCGGTTCCGCAACGACCACCGCTCAGTTGCACGTAGCGGCCGCCGCGGCCGGTGCACTCGGCAAGCAGTCCGACCTGGGCGCGGTGGGCGGCGGACCGGGCGGACTGATGTCGCAATCGGTGGTCGCCCCGCAAGCGCCGGCTCCACCACCGCCGGCCCCACTACCACCCAAAGAAACGCTCGGCGAGGTAACGGAAACGAACGAGAACCTGGACTGCTTCGAGGATCCGCAGATGGGCGGTGTGGCGATAGCGCTACCGCACGGTAGTGTCATCATCGAGTGCGCCAAGCTCGAGATGCATTCGACGACGGCCGTGAAGAAGCCGAACCGATTGAACCCGACGCGCATGACGCTGATCTTCTACCAGCACCGGAACCTAAACCGGCCGAAGCACGGTATCGCCGAATGGGCGGAAAAGATGCGGCTGAAGAAGCTGGGCATACCGACGAACGATCCGCTAGACGATAAGGATATGCTGCTGGAGGACGACATCAAGGCGGAACCGCTCGACGAGCTGCACCATATGCGCCATATGGGTGATGTACGTATTGGTCGATGAATCTCAAAAAACCGGATGAAAGTGATTCTGATTCAGTTAACTCTCATTCGAATTACTTTGCGGAAGATGCATTCACCGAAACGAGACCGTACAGAAGGAACAAGGATGGTAATGTGAGATTTCTTTTTGCTTTTGCAGGAACATGACATGATGGACGTAGAGTATCCGGGTGTCTAGTGGTGAGAGAAGGATCTGCCATCGAGGCCAACGACACTGGATGAGCAGATCGGAACACAAGACGTTACACCACAGCCACAGTCGGCGACTGTGAGCAAACCGTCGATGACGGTGGCATCTGGACAGCAGCAGCAATCGACGAGGCAATCGACTCCGGGACACACCGCTAGCGGTCACCGGGGAACAGCTGCCTCTTCGCTACAGTTGCTACAGAACCACCAACAATCGACGATGTCACATCATCTGTCCCACCATTACTCCCATCATCATCATCAGCAGCAGCAGCAGCATCAGTCGCATCATCATCATCATGCGTCGTCCTCCTATCATCCGCTGGCAGGCAGCAGTCATTCACCGGTATCGTTGCTATCTCAGCGATATCATCACCATCATCATCAGCAGCATCACCATCATTATGCCGCCCATCACCGGAGTCCCTTTTCCCAGTGGTTACAGCAACCGGACAGGGGAGGTGGTGATCCACACGGGCAGTACTATTACTATTACTACTACTGAAGAACAAACAGGCGGAAAGAAGAAAGGAAGGAAGAAAGTAGGAAGTGTTTGCCATTTGTCTTGCCAAAAACGCTATGAAAAGAAAAAAGCAAAAACCTGATCGACGATCTAGCCTATTTGTGTGGGTGTAACAAGTCAACCAAATATGGTACAAAACCGGAATCGGAAGTAACGGAAAGGGAGGGAAGCCACCGGGAATTATTTTTCTTGATTTTTTGCTGCTTTTGTAAAAAGAAACTAAATTTTCTTTCAATTTTTTCCCATTTGAAGAAAACTGGAGAGAGAGAAGAGAGAGAGTGAGATGTGAGAAAGAGAAGAAGAGGAGGGAAAAAGCTGATTACGATGTGAAACTATTACTGTTACAGTACCGACTATGAATTTAGCTACTACCACAACATATTTGCGCCGCGCTTTTGGAGGTTATTGTATAGAGATAAGGAAAGCATTTTCTTTTTTTTTATATCTAATTTGTGTGAGGGAAAAGCTGGTTTGATTTCATGTCATTTTAGGGCGGTTGCAAAACTGTTGATAAGTTACGATTAGCCCAAGTGTTTCTTTTTTTCTTCGTTCCTCCCCCATTTAGCTCGCTTCGTTATGTTTAAGACACCACCACCACCACCAGGTCCCCATTATTAGCCATACTAAGTGCGCAGTTTTAGTAGCGATTAGTAGCCATTTCTTAAGGTAGATTTTATGTCGTACACTCTCTCATACTCAAGAGGCCACCAACCACCACCACAACCACCACGTACAGAAACAGAAAAGTATGGTGGTTGTTGCTTATATGCGATATAAGCGTACGCATGCGAAGGATGTTTCTTCTATCCTTTATTTTTTTCATTCTACTATGTCATATAGCCATTTTGTTCCGGGGGGGGAAAGGATGGAGGGACGTGTATTGTGAAGTACTTTTAGTAGTAGTAAGTAAGCTGTTAGCATCGCTTCCGATTCACAATTGTTTATATCCCGTCTACTCTCTCTCCCGCTAAGAAGCAAGCTAAGAAGGAAAAAAAGACATTTTTCATTTAAAAGAAAAACGAAAATCAACGGAAACACACCTTAAAATGCCCACGTCTAGCAGTTAAGTATTTATTTCGTTTAGAGCGAATGTGAATCTATTCAGTAGCCTCACCGGGCATGGTATCCCCAACTACCCTTTCTTTTAATGTTTGTATCTATCTCATCTATTCCTGTTTTCCTGTTCGTTTCTTTTTGTTTGTCTTTCTATGTCCTTGTACGGTACAACGCAAGCAAAAACATTTCAACTAATGTATTTAATTTAAATTAATTTATATCTAAAGCACCAACAAACGAACGGATGAATCATCTCACTTTAATTTGTCACCCACCCATCTCCGACACACACACACACAGACACTTTTTGGGGGATGACGGGGGCTAATGGAAAGGAGGCCGACGAGACGAGGCCTCTTGTGTGTGTGTGTGTTTGTAAATCGATTAAAATGCCATATTGAAGTATAGGAGGAAAAACAATGGTGTAGAAAGTGTGTGTCTGTGTGTGTATGTGTGTGTGTGCGTGAGTAAACTTTAAACCCACCCCTGCCCCCCCGAATTATTGTGGGTGAGATTATGTTGTTTAAGTGTAGCTGTGTATCTAAGGTTTTCCTCTATTTTTTTCGTCTTTCCAACTATATTTCCCTTCCTGAATCGTTTGTTCTGGATAAAAGTTCGTACAGTTTGGTTCTTTTCTTCTAATTGATAAGTTTGCAATTGTGCGCGATGTACGCGATAAAGACAGGCAAACAGTTTGTATTAGTCCGTGTGTTACACGCGAAAAACACGCAAAAGTGGGTGGGAAAAAATGCAAAGCGCATAGAAATATGAAACTATTTGCCATACAAAACGTGGAAAATCGAACAAACAAAAGAGTTGAACAGTTGGCATGTCTAGAAGAACCATATCGAAAACAAAAGGGAGAAGGAAGTAAATACTCACAGGAGAACACGAAACAAAAACGGAAAAGAAACAAACAAGCCTTTCGCTCGTATAAAATGCATAACACAGAAAGTAATACCGTGTGGAGTGAGTGCAAAGGAGAAGCAAAAGAAGAAGGTTAGTACCTTTTGGTTTATTTTGTAAAGTACTGTGAGAGCATTTTTTACGTTTTAAGCTAATCAACTAAAGACATTTAAAAGAAAACGGAAGGAAAGTGGGAAAAATCAACATGGCAAAGACATTAAGTGTGGTGGCATGAAGTTCCAAATTGATGATAATATAAATGAAAGATACATTACAAACACACACACATAAAACAAACACACACACATACATGAACAAAAAGCAAAACAACACAAAACTATAAATAAACATAAGTTGCATTTTTTTATCTCAAAATAATATTTTCTCCTTTTTTTCATTTGTTTCCTTTTAAAGAAAGCGATGATCACTCCCCTTGTTGAGGTAAGCGTTTTCTAATGGAGTTTTTAGTTCATTTATAAGTTTTGTAAATATTAAGCTTGTAACTTTGTTTGATCTACTTCATTTCTATTACAACATTCAATCATTCAATGACAGAAGACAATGAAATTGATGACAATTCTTTAAACTCACACTCTCACACACACATAAAAAACTCTCACACACACACACAGAAAAGGACACACACACAGAAGGATGAAAGAAGCAAAAGGTAAAGAAAAATAGAAATATACAGTAGAAAAGAATGTGAAAGAAGACGAAAACACACACACAGCAATGATGCCATACAGTAAATGAATTCAAGTAAAAGCGATGCGAAACCAACACAACATAAAAGGACAGGTTGGGTTGAGTTAGCAGCAGCATTTTAGAGCAAACATTATGATGATATACAACCAATATACAAAGCCATACATGTATTTTCCCTATTGTGGAGGAAATCGATGGTTTTATTGTGACAACCGGAATCGTCCTTCTCCTATCCCATTTCCTTACAAAAGCAGCATGCGAAGAGGAAGAGAACTCACTTGAAAAATACGTACAAGGACCCCAATTAGGGGGCTCTGATATATGAGAGAGGATTGTGAGAAAAAGAGAGGCTTCTTCATAGTAAATGCGTCTGTGTATGATTTCATGCTAAAAAATAAGGAAGAAAGGAGTGTATTTCCGTTGCCAAACTGGACGCACTGTTCTGAGAAGCGGGAAAAAGGTAGGAAAGTAAGTCCTAGAATGACATTATTTTATAGTTACACACCTACAAGACAAGCAATCGATAAGCTATCGCAAACCATTTAGTAAAAGAGCAATGGAAAGTAAAAGCTAAAAAAATGGTATTTGCTAAGCACATTACAGCAAACAAAAAAAAACACAAAAGAAGATTAACATTGTTTCAAAATGATCTCATATCGTAAAGCAAAAACAAAACGGGAAGGTGATAAAAGAGAAGAAAAAAAACATAATGAAAAGAAGAGCAAAAACGATGAGGAAGAGACAAGAACGAAAGGAAGGAAAGGGAAGAGAATATTTTTCTTTTTGTAGAAATTTTGCGCTGTTATTTATAAGCAACAAGAAAAGAAGACGAAGCAAAAAAATAATAAGAGGGCTCGATTAGTGGAGAAGCAGTTGTATAAAACAAAAGATGATTAAAAACAAAACGCAAAGAATTGTAGAAAATAGTAAGAAAAATTCAATCTCGGTAAAACATGAAAATGAAACACATAACTAAAAGTGGGAAAAAAACAAAACGGATAAAAAGAAACACAAACATGAGACATAAAAAAGCCTTTGGATGAAACAAAATTGTAAATTTGTGCGCGCGCGTGTTTTTTCATAGTCTTTCGGTTTGGCTCCATTTTCGGCTAGTGAGTTTTAAAGAAAAGGAAGCATAAGAGAAAAAAAAACACGAAAGGAAAGTGGAGGAAACAAGTATCAAGCAACAAGTGGAAATAGGGAGGGAAAACACTTTAAAAGAAATGATGTATTGATGTAACAACAAGAGGGCGAAAAAGCAACAACAAAAAAAATCATACCCAAAACACACATACACAACAATGACATGAAAAAATGAAACTATACAAAATATAAATATAAATAATGCTACGCTTTTCAATCATTTGTAGGAAGGAATACACAAAACAAAACTAAGCAAATAAGTAAAAGTGCAAGTAATGTACAAGAATCATACCAGCATGATTTCTTGATGGCAGAATTAAAAAAGAAAGGAAAAAAAACAAACCTGCTCGCATGTTTGCACTTATCAAATGTGCGTAATAAAACACGATAGACGAAAAATCAAATCATTAACGATTAACGGAAACAGGAAGAAGGATCACAAAACACACATACGTACGTACGTGCATGCTTGAGAAGAGTGTGTATGAAGGCCATACTAAAGCTGTAAGAATTAGTAAGAGAAAGAGAAAGGAATCCGTCATTCTACGAAGATAGTGGAGATTTGCAACTAAAAGACATGTTAAGAGAAGAAGGCAAAACAAAATTATAAAACAAGAAAGCGAGGAGGTAATCAAGAAAGAATGGAACAGAAAGTAGAAGGCAAGAGAAACACTGAAGGTGAATATAAGTATTTATTATTATATTATTACAATTACATATTGTGAACGAGGAAGGAAAAGCGGAAGAAAATGCAGAAGACAAGCAAACTAAGACGTAATTAAGAAGCAACCAAGAAGAAGCAGTTAGAAATCCTACTACTTGATCGAAATCATCACTCCTTGCTAATCCTTTACTATATTTAAGTGCGACAAAACATGATAATGAAAGAGATAATGAAAGAGCAAAAGGAGCGCGTGCGCGTGTATGGTAATAGTAGAGTGGTGGTAGTGATGATAATACGCACATGATGCGCAATACATACGCGCAGTACACTCATACACACAAATACACAAACACACGTGACGCGGTGGAAAACGGAAGGACGGAAGGAAGATTGATTGGCCTGAGCATTAGGTGCATTAGGTAAGCGATAAGCGTGGGAAATGAATGGGAAAATCATTCAATCCTCATGCAAAACATCCAACCAACACATACAAACAGACATACATACATACAACTACAGAGAGAGAGACATTCAAACTCACCGGTAAAGGAGGGAAATGCACATGGTATGAATGAAACACGTGGCCGATGTATGTGTGTAGGGAAAGTCCACAGCGTGTAAGGTTGGTGTGTGGAAGCACACGAGAGCAGACGGGCGCGCATTATTGATTATGATTATTATTGCAAATTATTATATATTCTTATTATATTTAGTGATGACAAAAACAAGAAAAACGGAAAATAAAACAGAATGGAAAAAGCAAAACAAAACTAATGTAAAGAAACTGCAGATGTGTTGTTTTTCTTTTGTATATTTATATAAGGAATGAAACGCAAATAATACTTTATATTGAGAAAAGGATAAAAAATAACAAAAAAAAATTTCTACTCGAAAATTTCATAAGGCTTACCCCTTGCCATTTTTTTTAGGGAAATTTAGCAACAATTTTTAACTCGATAAATTCTATTGCGAATTCGTGCAATAAGTTGCTCTTCACTTAAATAATGCTTTAAACTGAGAAAAGGATAAAAAATAACAAAAAAATTTCAAAAAATATTTTCAGCTCGAAAATTTCATAAGGCTTACCCCTTACGATTTTTTTGGGGAAATTTAGCAAAAATTTAAACTCGATAAATTTTAATGCCAATTCGTGCAATAAGTTTCTTTTCACTCTAATAATGCTTTAAAATAAAGAAAGAATAAAAAATAACAAAAAAAATTCAAAAAAAATTTCAACTCGAAAATTTCATAAGGGGTACCCCTTGCCATTTTTTTGAAAAATTTTGCAAAAAAAATTAAATTGATTTAATTTAATGCCAATCGGATGAAATAAGTTCCTTTTCACTCAAATAATGTTTTAAATAAAAAAAAGAATAAAAAATTTAAGCAAATTGAAAAAATTCTAACAATTTGAAAATTTCATAAGGCTCATTTTTGCACCAAGTTTTGCCTATAACTTGGTCGGTATCCAACGGATCGCCAATCTTTAACTTGTGGTCGATAGATGACATCAATGGCTACATTTTCTTCTTGGACGGCCATGCCCTCAGATGTCTGTGTCAGAAGTTATTCGAGGATGCAAGTTCCATACCCTGTTTGAGAAAATGTTAAATTTTCCTCATTTTTTTCCTCATTTATAAGTTGATGTATTTTACTGCAAATTTGTTACAATAAGTTTCTTTTCACTCTAATAATGCTTTAAAATAAAGAAAGAATAAAAAATAACAAAAAATTTCAAAAAAATTTTCAACTCGAAAATTTCATAAGGCTTACCCCTTATGATTTTTTGGGAAATTTTGCAAAAAAATTTAAATTGATTTATTTTAATGCCAATCGATTGAAATAAGTTCCTTTTCACTCAAATAATGTTTTAAATAAAAAAAAGAATAAAAAATTTAAGAAAATTAAAAAAATTCTAACAATTTGAAAATTTCATAAGGCTCATTTTTGCACCAAGTTTTGCCTATCACTTGGTCAGTATCCAACGGATCGCCAATCTTTAACTTGTGGTCGATAGATGGCACCAATGGCTACATTTTCTTCTTGGACGGCCATGCCCTCAGATGTCGGTGTCGGAAGTTATTCGAGGAACCAAGTTCCATACCCTGTTTGTGAAAATGTAAAATTTTCCTCATTTTTGCACCAAGTTTTGTCTATAACTTGGTCGGTATCCAACGGATCGCCAATCTTTAACTTGTGGTCGATAGATGGCACCAATGGCTACATTTTCTTCTTGGACGGCAATGCCCTCAGATGTCGGTGTCGGAAGTTATTCGAGGATGCAAGTTCCATACCCTGTTTGTGAAAATGTTAAATTATCCTCATTTTTTTCCTCATTTATAAGTTGATGTATTTTACTGCAAATTTGTTACAATAAGTTTCTTTTCACTCTAATAATGCTTTAAAATAAAGAAAGAATAAAAAATAACAAAAAAATTTCAAAAAAATTTTCAACTCGAAAATTTCATAAGGCTTACCCCTTATGATTTTTTTGGGAAATTTTGCAAAAAAATTTAAATTGATTTATTTTAATGCCAATCGGTTGAAATAAGTTCCTTTTCACTCAAATAATGTTTTAAATAAAAAAAAGAATAAAAAATTTAAGAAAATTAAAAAAATTCTAACAATTTGAAAATTTCATAAGGCTCATTTTTGCACCAAGTTTTGCCTATCACTTGGTCGGTATCCAACGGATCGCCAATCTTTAACTTGTGGTCGATAGATGGCACCAATGGCTACATTTTCTTCTTGGACGGCCATGCCCTCAGATGTCGGTGTCGGAAGTTATTCGAGGAACCAAGTTCCATACCCTGTTTGTGAAAATGTAAAATTTTCCTCATTTTTGCACCAAGTTTTGTCTATAACTTGGTCGGTATCCAACGGATCGCCAATCTTTAACTTGTGGTCGATAGATGACATCAATGGCTACATTTTCTTCTTGGACGGCCATGCCCTCAGATGTCGGTGTCGGAAGTTATTCGAGGAACCAAGTTCCATACCCTGTTTGAGAAAATGTTAAATTTTCTGAATTTTTTTCCTCATTTATAAGTTGATGTATTTTACTGCAAATTTGTTACAATAAGTTTCTTTTCACTCTAATAATGCTTCAAAATAAAGAAAAAATAAAAAATAACAAAAAAATTTCAAAAAAAATTTCAACTCGAAAATTTCATAAGGCTTACCCCTTATGATTTTTTTGGGAAATTTTGCAAAAAAATTTAAATTGATTTATTTTAATGCCAATCGGTTGCAATAAGTTCCTTTTCACTCAAATAATGTTTTAAATAAAAAAAAGAATAAAAAATTTAAGAAAATTAAAAAAATTCTAACAATTTGAAAATTTCATAAGGCTCATTTTTGCACCAAGTTTTGTCTATAACTTGGTCAGTATCCAACGGATCGCCAATCTTTAACTTGTGGTCGATAGATGGCACCAATGGCTACATTTTCTTCTTGGACGGCCATGCCCTCAGATGTCGGTGTCGGAAGTTATTCGAGGAACCAAGTTCCATACCCTGTTTGTGAAAATGTAAAATTTTCCTCATTTTTGCACCAAGTTTTGTCTATAACTTGGTCGGTATCCAACGGATCGCCAATCTTTAACTTGTGGTCGATAGATGGCACCAATGGCTACATTTTCTTCTTGGACGGCCATGCCCTCAGATGTCGGTGTCGGAAGTTATTCGAGGAACCAAGTTCCATACCCTGTTTGAGAAAATGTTAAATTTTCTGAATTTTTTTCCTCATTTATAAGTTGATGTATTTTACTGCAAATTTGTTACAATAAGTTTCTTTTCACTCTAATAATGCTTTAAAATAAAGAAAAAATAAAAAATAACAAAAAAATTTCAAAAAAAATTTCAACTCGAAAATTTCATAAGGCTTACCCCTTATGATTTTTTTGGGAAATTTTGCAAAAAAATTTAAATTGATTTATTTTAATGCCAATCGGTTGCAATAAGTTCCTTTTCACTCAAATAATGTTTTAAATAAAAAAAAGAATAAAAAATTTAAGAAAATTAAAAAAATTCTAACAATTTGAAAATTTCATAAGGCTCATTTTTGCACCAAGTTTTGTCTATAACTTGGTCAGTATCCAACGGATCGCCAATCTTTAACTTGTGGTCGATAGATGGCACCAATGGCTACATTTTCTTCTTGGACGGCCATGCCCTCAGATGTCTGTGTCAGAAGTTATTCGAGGATGCAAGTTCCATACCCTGTTTGAGAAAATGTTAAATTTTCCTCATTTTTTCCTCATTTATAAGTTGATGTATTTTACTGCAAATTTGTTGCAATAAGTTTCTTTTCACTCAAATAATGCTTTAAAATAAAGAAAGAATAAAAAAAAACAAAAAAATTTCAAAAAAAATTTCAACTTGAAAATTTCATAAGGCTTACCCCTTATGATTTTTTTGGGAAATTTTGCAAAAAAATTTAAATTGATTTATTTTAATGCCAATCGGTTGAAATAAGTTCCTTTTCACTCAAATAATGTTTTAAATAAAAAAAGAATAAAAAATTTAAGAAAATTAAAAAAATTCTAACAATTTGAAAATTTCATAAGGCTCATTTTTGCACCAAGTTTTGTCTATAACTTGGTCAGTATCCAACGGATCGCCAATCTTTAACTTGTGGTCGATAGATGGCACCAATGGCTACATTTTCTTCTTGGACGGCCATGCCCTCAGATGTCGGTGTCGGAAGTTATTCGAGGAACCAAGTTCCATACCCTGTTTGTGAAAATGTAAAATTTTCCTCATTTTTGCACCAAGTTTTGTCTATAACTTGGTCGGTATCCAACGGATCGCCAATCTTTAACTTGTGGTCGATAGATGACATCAATGGCTACATTTTCTTCTTGGACGGCCATGCCCTCAGATGTCTGTGTCAGAAGTTATTCGAGGATGCAAGTTCCATACCCTGTTTGAGAAAATGTTAAATTTTCCTCATTTTTTTCCTCATTTATAAGTTGATGTATTTTACTGCAAATTTGTTACAATAAGTTTCTTTTCACTCTAATAATGCTTTAAAATAAAGAAAGAATAAAAAATAACAAAAAAATTTCAAAAAAATTTTCAACTCGAAAATTTCATAAGGCTTACCCCTTATGATTTTTTTGGGAAATTTTGCAAAAAAATTAAAATTGATTTATTTTAATGCCAATCGGTTGAAATAAGTTCCTTTTCACTCAAATAATGTTTTAAATAAAAAAAAGAATAAAAAATTTAAGAAAATTAAAAAAATTCTAACAATTTGAAAATTTCATAAGGCTCATTTTTGCACCAAGTTTTGTCTATAACTTGGTCGGTATCCAACGGATCGCCAATCTTTAACCTGTGGTCAAAGATAGCCTGTAGTCAAAGCCATAGATGACATCAATGGCTACATTTTCTTCTTGGACGGCCATGCCCTCAGATGTCGGTGTCGGAAGTTATTCGAGGAACCAAGTTCCATACCCTGTTTGTGAAAATGTAAAAAAAAATAGATGACATCAATGGCTACATTTTCTTCTTGGACGGCCATGCCCTCAGATGTCGGTGTCGGAAGTTATTCGAGGAACCAAGTTCCATACCCTGTTTGTGAAAATGTACAATTTTCCTCATTTTTGCACCAAGTTTTGTCTATAACTTGGTCGGTATCCAACGGATCGCCAATCTTTAACTTGTGGTCGATAGATGACATCAATGGCTACATTTTCTTCTTGGACGGCCATGCCCTCAGATGTCGGTGTCGGAAGTTATTCGAGGAACCAAGTTCCATACCCTGTTTGTGAAAATGTACAATTTTCCTCATTTTTGCACCAAGTTTTGTCTATAACTTGGTCAGTATCCAACGGATCGCCAATCTTTAACCTGTGGTCGATAGATGACATCAATGGCTACATTTTCTTCTTGGACGGCCATGCCCTCAGATGTCTGTGTCAGAAGTTATTCGAGGATGCAAGTTCCATACCCTATTTGAGAAAATGTTAAATTTTCCTCATTTTTTTCCTCATTTATAAGTTGATGTATTTTACTGCAAATTTGTTGCAATAAGTTTCTTTTCACTCAAATAATGCTTTAAAATAAAGAAAGAATAAAAAATAACAAAAAAATTTCAAAAAAATTTTCAACTCGAAAATTTCATAAGGCTTACCCCTTATGATTTTTTTGGGAAATTTTGCAAAAAAATTTAAATTGATTTATTTTAATGCCAATCGGTTGAAATAAGTTCCTTTTCACTCAAATAATGTTTTAAATAAAAAAAAGAATAAAAAATTTAAGAAAATTAAAAAAATTCTAACAATTTGAAAATTTCATAAGGCTCATTTTTGCACCAAGTTTTGTCTATAACTTGGTCGGTATCCAACGGATCGCCAATCTTTAACCTGTGGTCGATAGATGACATCAATGGCTACATTTTCTTCTTGGACGGCCATGCCCTCAGATGTCGGTGTCGGAAGTTATTCGAGGAACCAAGTTCCATACCCTGTTTGAGAAAATGTTAAATTTTCCTCATTTTTTTCCTCATTTATAAGTTGATGTATTTTACTGCAAATTTGTTACAATAAGTTTCTTTTCACTCTAATAATGCTTTAAAATAAAGAAAGAATAAAAAATAACAAAAAAATTTCAAAAAAAATTTCAACTCGAAAATTTCATAAGGCTTACCCCTTATGATTTTTTTGGGAAATTTTGCAAAAAAATTAAAATTGATTTATTTTAATGCCAATCGGTTGAAATAAGTTTCTTTTCACTCAAATAATGTTTTAAATAAAAAAAAGAATAAAAAATTTAAGAAAATTAAAAAAATTCTAAAAATTTGAAAATTTCATAAGGCTCATTTTTGCACCAAGTTTTGTCTATAACTTGGTCGGTATCCAACGGATCGCCAATCTTTAACTTGTGGTCGATGGATGGCACCAATGGCTACATTTTCTTCTTGGACGGCCATGCCCTCAGATGTCTGTGTCAGAAGTTATTCGAGGATGCAAGTTCCATACCCTGTTTGAGAAAATGTTAAATTTTCCTCATTTTTTTCCTCATTTATAAGTTGATGTATTTTACTGCAAATTTGTTACAATAAGTTTCTTTTCACTCTAATAATGCTTTAAAATAAAGAAAGAATAAAAAATAACAAAAAAATTTCAAAAAAAATTTCAACTCGAAAATTTCATAAGGCTTACCCCTTATGATTTTTTTGGGAAATTTTGCAAAAAAATTAAAATTGATTTATTTTAATGCCAATCGGTTGAAATAAGTTCCTTTTCACTCAAATAATGTTTTAAATAAAAAAAAGAATAAAAAATTTAAGAAAATTAAAAAAATTCAAACAATTTGAAAATTTCATAAGGCTCATTTTTGCACCAAGTTTTGCCTATCACTTGGTCGGTATCCAACGGATCGCCAATCTTTAACTTGTGGTCGATAGATGGCACCAATGGCTACATTTTCTTCTTGGACGGCCATGCCCTCAGATGTCGGTGTCGGAAGTTATTCGAGGAACCAAGTTCCATACCCTGTTTGTGAAAATGTACAATTTTCCTCATTTTTGCACCAAGTTTTGTCTATAACTTGGTCGGTATCCAACGGATCGCCAATCTTTAACTTGTGGTCGATAGATGGCACCAATGGCTACATTTTCTTCTTGGACGGCCATGCCCTCAGATGTCGGTGTCGGAAGTTATTCGAGGAACCAAGTTCCATACCCTGTTTGTGAAAATGTAAAATTTTCCTCATTTTTGCACCAAGTTTTGTCTATAACTTGGTCGGTATCCAACGGATCGCCAATCTTTAACCTGTGGTCGATAGATGACATCAATGGCTACATTTTCTTCTTGGACGGCCATGCCCTCAGATGTCTGTGACAGAAGTTATTCGAGGATGCAAGTTCCATACCCTGTTTGAGAAAATGTTAAATTTTCCTCATTTTTTTCCTCATTTATAAGTTGATGTATTTTACTGCAAATTTGTTACAATAAGTTTCTTTTCACTCTAATAATGCTTTAAAATAAAGAAAGAATAAAAAATAACAAAAAAATTTCAAAAAAATTTTCAACTCGAAAATTTCACAAGGCTTACCCCTTATGATTTTTTTGGGAAATTTTGCAAAAAAATTAAAATTGATTTATTTTAATGCCAATCGATTGAAATAAGTTCCTTTTCACTCAAATAATGTTTTAAATAAAAAAAAGAATAAAAAATTTAAGAAAATTAAAAAAATTCTAACAATTTGAAAATTTCATAAGGCTCATTTTTGCACCAAGTTTTGCCTATAACTTGGTCAGTATCCAACGGATCGCCAATCTTTAACTTGTGGTCGATAGATGGCACCAATGGCTACATTTTCTTCTTGGACGGCCATGCCCTCAGATGTCGGTGTCGGAAGTTATTCGAGGAACCAAGTTCCATACCCTGTTTGTGAAAATGTAAAATTTTCCTCATTTTTGCACCAAGTTTTGTCTATAACTTGGTCGGTATCCAACGGATCGCCAATCTTTAACTTGTGGTCGATAGATGACATCAATGGCTACATTTTCTTCTTGGACGGCCATGCCCTCAGATGTCGGTGTCGGAAGTTATTCGAGGAACCAAGTTCCATACCCTGTTTGTGAAAATGTAAAATTTTCCTCATTTTTGCACCAAGTTTTGTCTATAACTTGGTCGGTATCCAACGGATCGCCAATCTTTAACCTGTGGTCGATAGATGACATCAATGGCTACATTTTCTTCTTGGACGGCCATGCCCTCAGATGTCTGTGACAGAAGTTATTCGAGGATGCAAGTTCCATACCCTGTTTGAGAAAATGTTAAATTTTCCTCATTTTTTTCCTCATTTATAAGTTGATGTATTTTACTGCAAATTTGTTACAATAAGTTTCTTTTCACTCTAATAATGCTTTAAAATAAAGAAAGAATAAAAAATAACAAAAAAATTTCAAAAAAATTTTCAACTCGAAAATTTCACAAGGCTTACCCCTTATGATTTTTTTGGGAAATTTTGCAAAAAAATTAAAATTGATTTATTTTAATGCCAATCGATTGAAATAAGTTCCTTTTCACTCAAATAATGTTTTAAATAAAAAAAAGAATAAAAAATTTAAGAAAATTAAAAAAATTCTAACAATTTGAAAATTTCATAAGGCTCATTTTTGCACCAAGTTTTGCCTATAACTTGGTCAGTATCCAACGGATCGCCAATCTTTAACTTGTGGTCGATAGATGGCACCAATGGCTACATTTTCTTCTTGGACGGCCATGCCCTCAGATGTCGGTGTCGGAAGTTATTCGAGGAACCAAGTTCCATACCCTGTTTGTGAAAATGTAAAATTTTCCTCATTTTTGCACCAAGTTTTGTCTATAACTTGGTCGGTATCCAACGGATCGCCAATCTTTAACTTGTGGTCGATAGATGGCACCAATGGCTACATTTTCTTCTTGGACGGCCATGCCCTCAGATGTCGGTGTCGGAAGTTATTCGAGGAACCAAGTTCCATACCCTGTTTGTGAAAATGTAAAATTTTCCTCATTTTTGCACCAAGTTTTGTCTATAACTTGGTCGGTATCCAACGGATCGCCAATCTTTAACTTGTGGTCGATAGATGGCACCAATGGCTACATTTTCTTCTTGGACGGCCATGCCCTCAGATGTCGGTGTCGGAAGTTATTCGAGGAACCAAGTTCCATACCCTGTTTGTGAAAATGTAAAATTTTCCTCATTTTTGCACCAAGTTTTGTCTATAACTTGGTCGGTATCCAACGGATCGCCAATCTTTAACCTGTGGTCGATAGATGACATCAATGGCTACATTTTCTTCTTGGACGGCCATGCCCTCAGATGTCTGTGACAGAAGTTATTCGAGGATGCAAGTTCCATACCCTGTTTGAGAAAATGTTAAATTTTCCTCATTTTTTTCCTCATTTATAAGTTGATGTATTTTACTGCAAATTTGTTACAATAAGTTTCTTTTCACTCTAATAATGCTTTAAAATAAAGAAAGAATAAAAAATAACAAAAAAATTTCAAAAAAATTTTCAACTCGAAAATTTCATAAGGCTTACCCCTTATGATTTTTTTGGGAAATTTTGCAAAAAAATTAAAATTGATTTATTTTAATGCCAATCGGTTGAAATAAGTTCCTTTTCACTCAAACAATGTTTTAAATAAAAAAAAGAATAAAAAATTTAAGAAAATTAAAAAAATTCTAACAATTTGAAAATTTCATAAGGCTCATTTTTGCACCAAGTTTTGCCTATAACTTGGTCAGTATCCAACGGATCGCCAATCTTTAACTTGTGGTCGATAGATGGCACCAATGGCTACATTTTCTTCTTGGACGGCCATGCCCTCAGATGTCGGTGTCGGAAGTTATTCGAGGAACCAAGTTCCATACCCTGTTTGTGAAAATGTAAAATTTTCCTCATTTTTGCACCAAGTTTTGTCTATAACTTGGTCGGTATCCAACGGATCGCCAATCTTTAACTTGTGGTCGATAGATGACATCAATGGCTACATTTTCTTCTTGGACGGCCATGCCCTCAGATGTCTGTGTCAGAAGTTATTCGAGGATGCAAGTTCCATACCCTGTTTGAGAAAATGTTAAATTTTCCTCATTTTTTTCCTCATTTATAAGTTGATGTATTTTACTGCAAATTTGTTACAATAAGTTTCTTTTCACTCTAATAATGCTTTAAAATAAAGAAAGAATAAAAAATAACAAAAAAATTTCAAAAAAAATTTCAACTCGAAAATTTCATAAGGCTTACCCCTTATGATTTTTTTGGGAAATTTTGCAAAAAAATTAAAATTGATTTATTTTAATGCCAATCGGTTGAAATAAGTTCCTTTTCACTCAAATAATGTTTTAAATAAAAAAAAGAATAAAAAATTTAAGAAAATTAAAAAAATTCTAACAATTTGAAAATTTCATAAGGCTCATTTTTGCACCAAGTTTTGCCTATAACTTGGTCAGTATCCAACGGATCGCCAATCTTTAACTTGTGGTCGATAGATGGCACCAATGGCTACATTTTCTTCTTGGACGGCCATGCCCTCAGATGTCGGTGTCGGAAGTTATTCGAGGAACCAAGTTCCATACCCTGTTTGTGAAAATGTAAAATTTTCCTCATTTTTGCACCAAGTTTTGTCTATAACTTGGTCAGTATCCAACGGATCGCCAATCTTTAACTTGTGGTCGATAGATGACATCAATGGCTACATTTTCTTCTTGGACGGCCATGCCCTCAGATGTCTGTGTCAGAAGTTATTCGAGGATGCAAGTTCCATACCCTGTTTGAGAAAATGTTAAATTTTCCTCATTTTTTTCCTCATTTATAAGTTGATGTATTTTACTGCAAATTTGTTACAATAAGTTTCTTTTCACTCTAATAATGCTTTAAAATAAAGAAAGAATAAAAAATAACAAAAAAATTTCAAAAAAATTTTCAACTCGAAAATTTCATAAGGCTTACCCCTTATGATTTTTTTGGGAAATTTTGCAAAAAAATTTAAATTGATTTATTTTAATGCCAATCGGTTGAAATAAGTTCCTTTTCACTCAAATAATGTTTTAAATAAAAAAAAGAATAAAAAATTTAAGAAAATTAAAAAAATTCTAACAATTTGAAAATTTCATAAGGCTCATTTTTGCACCAAGTTTTGCCTATCACTTGGTCGGTATCCAACGGATCGCCAATCTTTAACTTGTGGTCGATAGATGGCACCAATGGCTACATTTTCTTCTTGGACGGCCATGCCCTCAGATGTCGGTGTCGGAAGTTATTCGAGGAACCAAGTTCCATACCCTGTTTGTGAAAATGTACAATTTTCCTCATTTTTGCACCAAGTTTTGTCTATAACTTGGTCGGTATCCAACGGATCGCCAATCTTTAACCTGTGGTCGATAGATGACATCAATGGCTACATTTTCTTCTTGGACGGCCATGCCCTCAGATGTCTGTGTCAGAAGTTATTCGAGGATGCAAGTTCCATACCCTGTTTGAGAAAATGTTAAATTTTCCTCATTTTTTTCCTCATTTATAAGTTGATGTATTTTACTGCAAATTTGTTACAATAAGTTTCTTTTCACTCTAATAATGCTTTAAAATAAAGAAAGAATAAAAAATAACAAAAAAATTTCAAAAAAATTTTCAACTCGAAAATTTCATAAGGCTTACCCCTTATGATTTTTTTGGGAAATTTTGCAAAAAAATTAAAATTGATTTATTTTAATGCCAATCGGTTGAAATAAGTTCCTTTTCACTCAAATAATGTTTTAAATAAAAAAAAGAATAAAAAATTTAAGAAAATTAAAAAAATTCTAACAATTTGAAAATTTCATAAGGCTCATTTTTGCACCAAGTTTTGCCTATCACTTGGTCGGTATCCAACGGATCGCCAATCTTTAACTTGTGGTCGATAGATGGCACCAATGGCTACATTTTCTTCTTGGACGGCCATGCCCTCAGATGTCGGTGTCGGAAGTTATTCGAGGAACCAAGTTCCATACCCTGTTTGTGAAAATGTAAAATTTTCCTCATTTTTGCACCAAGTTTTGTCTATAACTTGGTCGGTATCCAACGGATCGCCAATCTTTAACTTGTGGTCGATAGATGGCACCAATGGCTACATTTTCTTCTTGGACGGCCATGCCCTCAGATGTCGGTGTCGGAAGTTATTCGAGGAACCAAGTTCCATACCCTGTTTGTGAAAATGTAAAATTTTCCTCATTTTTGCACCAAGTTTTGTCTATAACTTGGTCGGTATCCAACGGATCGCCAATCTTTAACTTGTGGTCGATAGATGACATCAATGGCTACATTTTCTTCTTGGACGGCCATGCCCTCAGATGTCTGTGTCAGAAGTTATTCGAGGATGCAAGTTCCATACCCTGTTTGAGAAAATGTTAAATTTTCCTCTTTTTTTCCTCATTTATAAGTTGATGTATTTTACTGCAAATTTGTTACAATAAGTTTCTTTTCACTCTAATAATGCTTTAAAATAAAGAAAAAATAAAAAATAACAAAAAAATTTCAAAAAAATTTTCAACTCGAAAATTTCATAAGGCTTACCCCTTATGATTTTTTTGGGAAATTTTGCAAAAAAATTTAAATTGATTTATTTTAATGCCAATCGGTTGAAATAAGTTCCTTTTCACTCAAATAATGTTTTAAATAAAAAAAAGAATAAAAAATTTAAGAAAATAAAAAAATTCTAACAATTTGAAAATTTCATAAGGTTCATTTTTGCACCAAGTTTTGTCTATAACTTGGTCGGTATCCAACGGATCGCCAATCTTTAACTTGTGGTCGATAGATGGCACCAATGGCTACATTTTCTTCTTGGACGGCCATGCCCTCAGATGTCGGTGTCGGAAGTTATTCGAGGAACCAAGTTCCATACCCTGTTTGTGAAAATGTACAATTTTCCTCATTTTTGCACCAAGTTTTGTCTATAACTTGGTCGGTATCCAACGGATCGCCAATCTTTAACTTGTGGTCGATAGATGACATCAATGGCTACATTTTCTTCTTGGACGGCCATGCCCTCAGATGTCGGTGTCGGAAGTTATTCGAGGAACCAAGTTCCATACCCTGTTTGTGAAAATGTAAAATTTTCCTCATTTTTGCACCAAGTTTTGTCTATAACTTGGTCGGTATCCAACGGATCGCCAATCTTTAACCTGTGGTCGATAGATGACATCAATGGCTACATTTTCTTCTTGGACGGCCATGCCCTCAGATGTCTGTGACAGAAGTTATTCGAGGATGCAAGTTCCATACCCTGTTTGAGAAAATGTTAAATTTTCCTCATTTTTTTCCTCATTTATAAGTTGATGTATTTTACTGCAAATTTGTTACAATAAGTTTCTTTTCACTCTAATAATGCTTTAAAATAAAGAAAGAATAAAAAATAACAAAAAAATTTCAAAAAAATTTTCAACTCGAAAATTTCACAAGGCTTACCCCTTATGATTTTTTTGGGAAATTTTGCAAAAAAATTAAAATTGATTTATTTTAATGCCAATCGATTGAAATAAGTTCCTTTTCACTCAAATAATGTTTTAAATAAAAAAAAGAATAAAAAATTTAAGAAAATTAAAAAAATTCTAACAATTTGAAAATTTCATAAGGCTCATTTTTGCACCAAGTTTTGTCTATAACTTGGTCGGTATCCAACGGATCGCCAATCTTTAACCTGTGGTCGATAGATGACATCAATGGCTACATTTTCTTCTTGGACGGCCATGCCCTCAGATGTCTGTGTCAGAAGTTATTCGAGGATGCAAGTTCCATACCCTGTTTGAGAAAATGTTAAATTTTCCTCATTTTTTTCCTCATTTATAAGTTGATGTATTTTACTGCAAATTTGTTACAATAAGTTTCTTTTCACTCTAATAATGCTTTAAAATAAAGAAAGAATAAAAAATAACAAAAAAATTTCAAAAAAATTTTCAACTCGAAAATTTCATAAGGCTTACCCCTTATGATTTTTTTGGGAAATTTTGCAAAAAAATTAAAATTGATTTATTTTAATGCCAATCGGTTGAAATAAGTTCCTTTTCACTCAAACAATGTTTTAAATAAAAAAAAGAATAAAAAATTTAAGAAAATTAAAAAAATTCTAACAATTTGAAAATTTCATAAGGCTCATTTTTGCACCAAGTTTTGCCTATAACTTGGTCAGTATCCAACGGATCGCCAATCTTTAACTTGTGGTCGATAGATGGCACCAATGGCTACATTTTCTTCTTGGACGGCCATGCCCTCAGATGTCGGTGTCGGAAGTTATTCGAGGAACCAAGTTCCATACCCTGTTTGTGAAAATGTAAAATTTTCCTCATTTTTGCACCAAGTTTTGTCTATAACTTGGTCGGTATCCAACGGATCGCCAATCTTTAACTTGTGGTCGATAGATGACATCAATGGCTACATTTTCTTCTTGGACGGCCATGCCCTCAGATGTCTGTGTCAGAAGTTATTCGAGGATGCAAGTTCCATACCCTGTTTGAGAAAATGTTAAATTTTCCTCATTTTTTTCCTCATTTATAAGTTGATGTATTTTACTGCAAATTTGTTACAATAAGTTTCTTTTCACTCTAATAATGCTTTAAAATAAAGAAAGAATAAAAAATAACAAAAAAATTTCAAAAAAATTTTCAACTCGAAAATTTCATAAGGCTTACCCCTTATGATTTTTTTGGGAAATTTTGCAAAAAAATTAAAATTGATTTATTTTAATGCCAATCGGTTGAAATAAGTTCCTTTTCACTCAAACAATGTTTTAAATAAAAAAAAGAATAAAAAATTTAAGAAAATTAAAAAAATTCTAACAATTTGAAAATTTCATAAGGCTCATTTTTGCACCAAGTTTTGCCTATAACTTGGTCAGTATCCAACGGATCGCCAATCTTTAACTTGTGGTCGATAGATGGCACCAATGGCTACATTTTCTTCTTGGACGGCCATGCCCTCAGATGTCGGTGTCGGAAGTTATTCGAGGAACCAAGTTCCATACCCTGTTTGTGAAAATGTAAAATTTTCCTCATTTTTGCACCAAGTTTTGTCTATAACTTGGTCGGTATCCAACGGATCGCCAATCTTTAACTTGTGGTCGATAGATGACATCAATGGCTACATTTTCTTCTTGGACGGCCATGCCCTCAGATGTCTGTGTCAGAAGTTATTCGAGGATGCAAGTTCCATACCCTGTTTGAGAAAATGTTAAATTTTCCTCATTTTTTTCCTCATTTATTAGTTGATGTATTTTACTGCAAATTTGTTACAATAAGTTTCTTTTCACTCTAATAATGCTTTAAAATAAAGAAAGAATAAAAAATAACAAAAAAATTTCAAAAAAAATTTCAACTCGAAAATTTCATAAGGCTTACCCCTTATGATTTTTTTGGGAAATTTTGCAAAAAAATTAAAATTGATTTATTTTAATGCCAATCGGTTGAAATAAGTTCCTTTTCACTCAAATAATGTTTTAAATAAAAAAAAGAATAAAAAATTTAAGAAAATTAAAAAAATTCTAACAATTTGAAAATTTCATAAGGCTCATTTTTGCACCAAGTTTTGCCTATAACTTGGTCAGTATCCAACGGATCGCCAATCTTTAACTTGTGGTCGATAGATGGCACCAATGGCTACATTTTCTTCTTGGACGGCCATGCCCTCAGATGTCGGTGTCGGAAGTTATTCGAGGAACCAAGTTCCATACCCTGTTTGTGAAAATGTAAAATTTTCCTCATTTTTGCACCAAGTTTTGTCTATAACTTGGTCGGTATCCAACGGATCGCCAATCTTTAACTTGTGGTCGATAGATGACATCAATGGCTACATTTTCTTCTTGGACGGCCATGCCCTCAGATGTCTGTGTCAGAAGTTATTCGAGGATGCAAGTTCCATACCCTGTTTGAGAAAATGTTAAATTTTCCTCTTTTTTTTCCTCATTTATTAGTTGATGTATTTTACTGCAAATTTGTTACAATAAGTTTCTTTTCACTCTAATAATGCTTTAAAATAAAGAAAGAATAAAAAATAACAAAAAAATTTCAAAAAAAATTTCAACTCGAAAATTTCATAAGGCTTACCCCTTATGATTTTTTTGGGAAATTTTGCAAAAAAATTTAAATTGATTTATTTTAATGCCAATCGGTTGAAATAAGTTCCTTTTCACTCAAATAATGTTTTAAATAAAAAAAAGAATAAAAAATTTAAGAAAATAAAAAAATTCTAACAATTTGAAAATTTCATAAGGTTCATTTTTGCACCAAGTTTTGTCTATAACTTGGTCGGTATCCAACGGATCGCCAATCTTTAACTTGTGGTCGATAGATGGCACCAATGGCTACATTTTCTTCTTGGACGGCCATGCCCTCAGATGTCGGTGTCGGAAGTTATTCGAGGAACCAAGTTCCATACCCTGTTTGTGAAAATGTACAATTTTCCTCATTTTTGCACCAAGTTTTGTCTATAACTTGGTCGGTATCCAACGGATCGCCAATCTTTAACTTGTGGTCGATAGATGACATCAATGGCTACATTTTCTTCTTGGACGGCCATGCCCTCAGATGTCGGTGTCGGAAGTTATTCGAGGAACCAAGTTCCATACCCTGTTTGTGAAAATGTACAATTTTCCTCATTTTTGCACCAAGTTTTGTCTATAACTTGGTCAGTATCCAACGGATCGCCAATCTTTAACTTGTGGTCGATAGATGACATCAATGGCTACATTTTCTTCTTGGACGGCCATGCCCTCAGATGTCTGTGTCAGAAGTTATTCGAGGATGCAAGTTCCATACCCTGTTTGAGAAAATGTTAAATTTTCCTCATTTTTTTCCTCATTTATAAGTTGATGTATTTTACTGCAAATTTGTTACAATAAGTTTCTTTTCACTCTAATAATGCTTTAAAATAAAGAAAGAATAAAAAATAACAAAAAAATTTCAAAAAAATTTTCAACTCGAAAATTTCATAAGGCTTACCCCTTATGATTTTTTTGGGAAATTTTGCAAAAAAATTAAAATTGATTTATTTTAATGCCAATCGGTTGAAATAAGTTCCTTTTCACTCAAACAATGTTTTAAATAAAAAAAAGAATAAAAAATTTAAGAAAATTAAAAAAATTCTAACAATTTGAAAATTTCATAAGGCTCATTTTTGCACCAAGTTTTGCCTATAACTTGGTCAGTATCCAACGGATCGCCAATCTTTAACTTGTGGTCGATAGATGGCACCAATGGCTACATTTTCTTCTTGGACGGCCATGCCCTCAGATGTCGGTGTCGGAAGTTATTCGAGGAACCAAGTTCCATACCCTGTTTGTGAAAATGTACAATTTTCCTCACTTTTGCACCAAGTTTTATCTATAACTTGGTCGGTATCCAACGGATCGCCAATCTTTAACTTGTGGTCGATAGATGACATCAATGGCTACATTTTCTTCTTGGACGGCCATGCCCTCAGATGTCTGTGTCAGAAGTTATTCGAGGATGCAAGTTCCATACCCTGTTTGAGAAAATGTTAAATTTTCCTCATTTTTTTCCTCATTTATATGTTGATGTATTTTACTGCAAATTTGTTACAATAAGTTTCTTTTCACTCTAATAATGCTTTAAAATGAAGAAAGAATAAAAAATAACAAAAAAAATTCAAAAAAATTTTCAACTCGAAAATTTCATAAGGCTTACCCCTTATGATTTTTTTGGGAAATTTTGCAAAAAAATTTAAATTGATTTATTTTAATGCCAATCGGTTGAAATAAGTTCCTTTTCACTCAAATAATGTTTTAAATAAAAAAAAGAATAAAAAATTTAAGAAAATTAAAAAAATTCTAACAATTTGAAAATTTCATAAGGCTCATTTTTGCACCAAGTTTTGCCTATAACTTGGTCAGTATCCAACGGATCGCAAATCTTTAACTTGTGGTCGATAGATGGCACCAATGGCTACATTTTCTTCTTGGACGGCCATGCCCTGAGATGTCGGTGTCGGAAGTTATTCGAGGAACCAAGTTCCATACCCTGTTTGTGAAAATGTACAATTTTCCTCATTTTTGCACCAAGTTTTGTCTATAACTTGGTCGGTATCCAACGGATCGCAAATCTTTAACTTGTGGTCGATAGACGACATCAATAGCTACATTTTCTTCTTGGACGGCCATGCCCTCAGATGTCTGTGTCAGAAGTTATTCGAGGATGCAAGTTCCATACCCTGTTTGAGAAAATGTTAAATTATCCTCATTTTTTTCCTCATTTATAAGTTGATGTATTTTACTGCAAATTTGTTACAATAAGTTTCTTTTCACTCTAATAATGCTTTAAAATAAAGAAAGAATAAAAAATAACAAAAAAATTTTAAAAAAATTTTCAACTCGAAAATTTCATAAGGCTTACCCCTTATGATTTTTTTGGGAAATTTTGCAAAAAAATTTAAATTGATTTATTTTAATGCCAATCGGTTGAAATAAGTTCCTTTTCACTCAAATAATGTTTTAAATAAAAAAAAGAATAAAAAATTTAAGAAAATTAAAAAAATTCTAACAATTTGAAAATTTCATAAGGCTCATTTTTGCACCAAGTTTTGCCTATAACTTGGTCAGTATCCAACGGATCGCAAATCTTTAACTTGTGGTCGATAGATGACATCAATGGCTACATTTTCTTCTTGGACGGCCATGCCCTCAGATGTCTGTGTCAGAAGTTATTCGAGGATGCAAGTTCCATACCCTGTTTGAGAAAATGTTAAATTTTCCTCATTTTTTCCTCATTTATAAGTTGATGTATTTTACTGCAAATTTGTTACAATAAGTTTCTTTTCACTCTAATAATGCTTTAAAATAAAGAAAGAATAAAAAATAACAAAAAAATTTCAAAAAAATTTTCAACTCGAAAATTTCATAAGGCTTACCCCTTATGATTTTTTTGGGAAATTTTGCAAAAAAAATTAAATTGATTTATTTTAATGCCAATCGGTTGAAATAAGTTCCTTTTCACTCAAATAATGTTTTAAATAAAAAAAAGAATAAAAAATTTAAGAAAATTAAAAAAATTCTAACAATTTGAAAATTTCATAAGGCTCATTTTTGCACCAAGTTTTGCCTATAACTTGGTCAGTATCCAACGGATCGCCAATCTTTAACTTGTGGTCGATAGATGGCACCAATGGCTACATTTTCTTCTTGGACGGCCATGCCCTCAGATGTCGGTGTCGGAAGTTATTCG
Organism: Anopheles funestus; assembly: GCF_943734845.2. Classification (NCBI taxonomy): domain Eukaryota; kingdom Metazoa; phylum Arthropoda; class Insecta; order Diptera; family Culicidae; genus Anopheles; species Anopheles funestus. Next base: position 8,860,749 of record NC_064599.1, read on the forward strand.
AGGAACCAAGTTCCATACCCTGTTTGTGAAAATGTACAATTTTCCTCATTTTTGCACCAAGTTTTGTCTATAACTTGGTCGGTATCCAACGGATCGCCAATCTTTAACTTGTGGTCGATAGACGACATCAATGGCTACATTTTCTTCTTGGACGGCCATGCCCTCAGATGTCTGTGTCAGAAGTTATTCGAGGATGCAAGTTCCATACCCTGTTTGAGAAAATGTTAAATTATCCTCATTTTTTTCCTCATTTATAAGTTGATGTATTTTACTGCAAATTTGTTACAATAAGTTTCTTTTCACTCTAATAATGCTTTAAAATAAAGAAAGAATAAAAAATAACAAAAAAATTTCAAAAAAATTTTCAACTCGAAAATTTCATAAGGCTTACCCCTTATGATTTTTTTGGGAAATTTTGCAAAAAAATTTAAGTTGATATATTTTAATGCCAATCGGTTGAAATAAGTTCCTTTTCACTCAAATAATGTTTTAAATAAAAAAAAGAATAAAAAATTTAAGAAAATTAAAAAAATTCTAATAATTTGAAAATTTCATAAGGCTCATTTTTGCACCAAGTTTTGCCTATAACTTGGTCAGTATCCAACGGATCGCAAATCTTTAACTTGTGGTCGATAGATGGCACCAATGGCTACATTTTCTTCTTGGACGGCCATGCCCTCAGATGTCGGTGTCGGAAGTTATTCGAGGAACCAAGTTCCATACCCTGTTTGTGAAAATGTACAATTTTCCTCATTTTTGCACCAAGTTTTGTCTATAACTTGGTCGGTATCCAACGGATCGCCAATCTTTAACTTGTGGTCGATAGATGACATCAATGGCTACATTTTCTTCTTGGACGGCCATGCCCTCAGATGTCTGTGTCAGAAGTTATTCGAGGATGCAAGTTCCATACCCTGTTTGAGAAAATGTTAAATTTTCCTCATTTTTGCACCAAGTTTTGTCTATAACTTGGTCGGTATCCAACGGATCGCCAATCTTTAACCTGTGGTCGATAGATGACATCAATGGCTACATTTTCTTCTTGGACGGCCATGCCCTCAGATGTCTGTGTCAGAAGTTATTCGATGATGCAAGTTCCATACCCTGTTTGAGAAAATGTTAAATTTTCCTCATTTTTTTCCTCATTTATAAGTTGATGTATTTTACTGCAAATTTGTTACAATAAGTTTCTTTTCACTCTAATAATGCTTTAAAATAAAGAAAGAATAAAAAATAACAAAAAAATTTCAAAAAAATTTTCAACTCGAAAATTTCATAAGGCTTACCCCTTATGATTTTTTGGGAAATTTTGCAAAAAAATTTAAATTGATTTATTTTAATGCCAATCGGTTGAAATAAGTTCCTTTTCACTCAAATAATGTTTTAAATAAAAAAAAGATTAAAAAATTTAAGAAAATTAAAAAAATTCTAACAATTTGAAAATTTCATAAGGCTCATTTTTGCACCAAGTTTTGTCTATAACTTGGTCGGTATCCAACGGATCGCCAATCTTTAACTTGTGGTCGATAGATGGCACCAATGGCTACATTTTCTTCTTGGACGGCCATGCCCTCAGATGTCGGTGTCGGAAGTTATTCGAGGAACCAAGTTCCATACCCTGTTTGTGAAAATGTACAATTTTCCTCATTTTTTTCCTCATTTATAAGTTGATGTATTTTACTGCAAATTTGTTACAATAAGTTTCTTTTCACTCTAATAATGCTTTAAAATAAAGAAAGAATAAAAAATAACAAAAAAATTTCAAAAAAAATTTCAACTCGAAAATTTCATAAGGCTTACCCCTTATGATTTTTTTGGGAAATTTTGCAAAAAAATTTAAGTTGATATATTTTAATGCCAATCGGTTGAAATAAGTTCCTTTTCACTCAAATAATGTTTTAAATAAAAAAAAGAATAAAAAATTTAAGAAAATTAAAAAAATTCTAATAATTTGAAAATTTCATAAGGCTCATTTTTGCACCAAGTTTTGCCTATAACTTGGTCAGTATCCAACGGATCGCAAATCTTTAACTTGTGGTCGATAGATGGCACCAATGGCTACATTTTCTTCTTGGACGGCCATGCCCTCAGATGTCGGTGTCGGAAGTTATTCGAGGAACCAAGTTCCATACCCTGTTTGTGAAAATGTACAATTTTCCTCATTTTTGCACCAAGTTTTGCCTATAACTTGGTCAGTATCCAACGGATCGCAAATCTTTAACTTGTGGTCGATAGATGGCACCAATGGCTACATTTTCTTCTTGGACGGCCATGCCCTCAGATGTCGGTGTCGGAAGTTATTCGAGGAACCAAGTTCCATACCCTGTTTGTGAAAATGTAAAATTTTCCTCATTTTTGCACCAAGTTTTGTCTATAACTTGGTCGGTATCCAACGGATCGCCAATCTTTAACTTGTGGTCGATAGATGACATCAATGGCTACATTTTCTTCTTGGACGGCCATGCCCTCAGATGTCTGTGTCAGAAGTTATTCGAGGATGCAAGTTCCATACCCTGTTTGAGAAAATGTTAAATTTTCCTCATTTTTTTCCTCATTTATAAGTTGATGTATTTTACTGCAAATTTGTTACAATAAGTTTCTTTTCACTCTAATAATGCTTTAAAATAAAGAAAGAATAAAAAATAACAAAAAAATTTCAAAAAAATTTTCAACTCGAAAATTTCATAAGGCTTACCCCTTATGATTTTTTTGGGAAATTTTGCAAAAAAAATTTAAATTGATTTATTTTAATGCCAATCGGTTGAAATAAGTTCCTTTTCACTCAAATAATGTTTTCAATAAAAAAAAAATAAAAAATTTAAGAAAATTAAAAAAATTCTAACAATTTGAAAATTTCATAAGGCTCATTTTTGCACCAAGTTTTGCCTATAACTTGGTCGGTATCCAGCGGATCGCCAATCTTTAACTTGTGGTCATTAGATGGCATCAATGGCTACATTTTCTTCTCGGACGGCCATGCCCTCAGATGTCGGTGTCGGAAGTTATTCGAGAAACCAAGTTTCTTACCCTGTTTGTGAAAATGTACAATTTTCCTCATTTTTGCACCAAGTTTTGCCTATAACTTGGTCGGTATCCAACGGATCGCCAATCTTTAACTTGTGGTCAATAGCTGGCACCAATGGCTACATTTTCTTCTTGGACGGCCATGCCCTCAGATGTCGGTGTCGGAAGTTATTCGAGGATGCAAGTTCCATACCCTGTTTGAGAAAATGTTAAATTATCCTCATTTTTTTCCTCATTTATAAGTTGATGTATTTTACTGCAAATTTGTTACAATAAGTTTCTTTTCACTCTAATAATGCTTTAAAATAAAGAAAGAATAAAAAATAACAAAAAAATTTCAAAAAAATTTTCAACTCGAAAATTTCATAAGGCTTACCCCTTATGATTTTTTTGGGAAATTTTGCAAAAAAAATTTAAATTGATTTATTTTAATGCCAATCGGTTGAAATAAGTTCCTTTTCACTCAAATAATGTTTTAAATAAAAAAAAAGAATAAAAAATTTAGGAAAATAAAAATTTCTAACAATTTGAAAATTTCATAAGGCTCATTTTTGCACCAAGTTTTGCCTATAACTTGGTCGGTATCCAACGGATCGCCAATCTTTAACTTGTGGTCATTAGATGGCACCAATGGCTACATTTTCTTCTCGGACGGCCCTCAGATGTCGGTGTCGGAAGTTATTCGAGGAACCAAGTTCCTTACCCTGTTTGAGAAAATGTAAAATTTTCCTCATTTTTGCACCAAGTTTCGCCTATAACTTGGTCGGTATCCAACGGATCGCCAATCTTTAACTTTTGGTCATTAGATGGCATCAATGGCTACATTTTCTTCTTGGACGGCCATGCCCTCAGATATCGGTGTCGGAAGTTATTCGAGGATGCAAGTTCCATACCCTGTTTGAGAAAATGTTAAATTTTCCTCATTTTTGCACCAAGTTTCGCCTATAACTTGGTCGGTATCCAACGGATCGCCAATCTTTATCTTTTGGTCATTAGATGGCATCAATGGCTACATTTTCTTCTCGGACGGCCATGCCCTCAGATGTCGGTGTCGGAAGTTATTCGAGGAACCAAGTTCCATACCCTGTTTGTGAACATGTAAAATTTTCCTCATTTTTGCACCAAGTTTTGCCTATAACTCGGTTGGTATCCAACGGATCTCCAATCTTTAACTTGTGGTCGATAGATGGCACCAATGGCTACATTTTCTTCTTGGACGGCCATGCCCTCAGATGTCGGTGTCGGAAGTTATTCGAGGATGCAAGTTCCATACCCTGTTTGAGAAAATGTTAAATTATCCTCATTTTTTTCCTCATTTATAAGTTGATGTATTTTACTGCAAATTTGTTACAATAAGTTTCTTTTCACTCTAATAATGCTTTAAAATAAAGAAAGAATAAAAAATAACAAAAAAAATTCAAAAAAAAAATTCCACTCGAAAATTTCATAAGGCTTACCCCTTTCGATTTTTTTGGGGAAATTTAGCAAAAATTTTAAACTCGATAAATTTTAATGCGAATTCGTGCAATGAGTTGCTCTTCACTTAAATAACGCTTTAAATTGAGAAAAGGATAAAAAATAACAAAAAAATTTAAAAAATATTTTCAACTCGAAAATTTCATAAGGCTTACCTCTTACGTTTTATTTGGGGAAATTTTGCAAAAATTATAAATTTGATAATTTTTTTTCGCTTGCGGCAAAATCGAACGACTGTATTGTCACCTCTTTGGTGGGATGCTCTCTTGTTAAAATCTTTCTACCAATCACTAATACCAATATGGCGGCTAGAGGAGTGAATGTTACCTCCTTCGGTGGATGCTCTCTTGGTGTTGAAACTCGTTTTGAATTTTTGCCGGTTGCATCTCGTTTGCAACAAAAACTTCAACCTGACGATGATCGATTTGATTAAACCGGCGGGGTATTTCAACGCATGGAGAAGCGACGATACGTGTTACATTTTAACAAGACAGTCTTTTGTAAATACAGCTGAAAGGCTTAAATCGCAAGCAAATAGTAAAATTTCTTTCACTCCCAATTGTCTTATATTTTCCACTAAACAAGCAAAACGCATAAACTTCATACTGAACACACTTTTCTTCACATGTTTTGTTTTTGTCGTGTTTTTTTTATTTGGCTTTACATTTTCGCTGCGTATTGCACCACGTTTCATTGCCGCCTACTGTTATATCTTTATTCCTTTTTTCCAGGCGTACACAGACAGCGAGCAGATTGTTGCGGTGCTAACCGTGGTGCCACATCTCTCCTAGTACATGGGAGGTCAAAATCAGTACAAAAAAGCACGGTACTAGTTTACACGGTATGAGTTGTTACGAAACGGAAGGCGAGTAGTGTTGCTGACTGTTTTAATAGCGTTAAAGGGAAATCACAAACACACACAATCAGATTTTCTTGAAATTCCTTCCAAAATTCTTAATGTCCTTGAATCATAAGGCTACTGCCTACTTCGTTTGTGTGTGGATCTTTCTTTTTACACTCAAAGTTACACAATGGATGTGTGATTGAGTTTGTATTCAAATTGAGGAATCTTCGGCATCAGAGCAAGCGTTGATTTCGATTGTTTTGCATATTGTGAGTCCTAAAGAAACAAAGAACTTCTAGCTTTCGCACACACTCTTCGATATCCTTTCCCGTATTCCTTCTACATAGGTGTTTTACATGTAATATGACTGCGACCGTGTTTATATCTGTTACCGTCGGTTTTGCTTACTGTTTTTTTTTTCTTGTTTTGTATAAGTTATATAAACGTACTTGTATATATGTTGATTTTCTCCTTTCTTTCTTCTACTCTTTCTCTCCGTTTCATTACACACTACAAAATTCACATTCGCACGCACAGTTACTAACTTTTTGCCAATTAATGAAATCTCCATTTAACTTCGTTTTTTTTTGTTTCGTTCAATGCGCTGTATACTTGTTCTTAACTCATTCGTTTAAGAAAAAAAAAACAAGGAAAAGTAAAACAAATCAATATCAATACATAGTAAAAAGACGCTGTTACATATTTAGCAGTCGATAAAACTACAAAGAGTATACACGGATTATGGTTATGCTTGGATGGTTTTCCTCTTTTAACCACCTCCTACATTCCCTCCTGGGACACCTTCTAGTGATCTCGTATTAAGTACACGCATAGATTTCCCTGTTTTTCTGCATCATTCCTTCCTTTGTGAGCTTTGTTTGCGTACCGTTCACTATCTACCAATTATTGTAAGAAATCCACCTCGTTTTCGCTACGGCAAATAATTCGCGTTCAGCTCGCGTAGCATAAATAAAGTAAACAAAACTCTTTACACAAAGTTAGCAACTCGCGAAACAAACTAAAAGCACCAACGGTTCATAAAAGAGAATACATAAAATGGGAAACGGTTTAAAGCAAAACGTAAATCTCTACTGAAACGCACCATATTCCGCAACAAAAAGCACAAAAACTAACAAAAAAAACAGAAAGATGCAAAATGTAACGTTAAATGAGATGAAAACATATCTACAGAGATGCCAAAGACAGCAAACAAATGGTGAAGAGAAAATTAGCATTCCCTCCGTTTACGCACCATGTCACAAGCTCTTTCGTCAAGTCTTTCTTTGCCGCTTTGCGCTTAATGAGTGAATCAATGTCGTTCTTTTCATAGACGACGGATAAGATAACGATTTATATTTTAAATTACTAAAAGAAAAATAAAATAAAACGAACACAACATAAACCGCAAACGAATCTTCGCTAGATTCAGCGCTTTTCGCTCTCCATCTTCGTTTCTCTATGGCTTTGTTCCAGGGGTTTGACTTTGACGACGGCTTCTAAAATAGTCCACGTTCCTTCTTCAGCTTTGTCTGCTTCCAGGCGGGCAGCTGATCGTACTCCGTCTTATTAAGCCCAAGCGCTTCCAGATAATCCTGCTCGTGCAGATACAGCTCGAGTCTGGTCGGATCGACACCTTCCGGTAGTGGTCGTTCGAGCAGTACGGCCAACGGGTACTCCTTGCGGGACAGCAGCGACAGACTGTCGTATATTGGCTGCGGTGTCGATTTACGACCATCCTAAAATGAGTTCAAATAAAATCAATTAGTTAAGATACAAATTTTGACCACACAAATTGCAAATGTAACAATATGCTCCGAATAATCCGGGGACGCGTGGAGAGAAAAAAAAGGCATAAAAAAGACTGTGGATTGTGGGAGGCGCACAACAATTCGAAAGCAGAGTTAAGAACAACGGGAGCTTTTATTTTAATGGACGATACGCGATTGCAACTATTGGTGGTAGCGTGTTAAAGACGATTCTTTTAATTTGCCTATGGACACTTGCACATCGATCACGATACGCGCGCATCCAGAAGGGTATGACATGAAAGGGTTTTTGTGTGACACATACAACAACAAGAAAGCACATTGAAGCTTGTTTTCATAGAAGGCTTACCAACGAATCTTCGTTGAATTGGGTTGAAATCGGTCTTCGCGGAACCTTGGTGAAAAACCAAAGGGGCGCAACGGTAAGAAAAAAAAATGGGCATCCGGCAAACAGCTGAATGCCTGTACAACCTACCTGCACATTAATCTCTGCTACATCGTCCCGTTCGGTCCACTCCGGGAACATGGCAGTGAATTCGAGCGGTTCCAAACCGGCCCAAACGACGAACCCATTCACGATGTCACTGGTGGCCCGCTCTTCCTGCTGATGTTGCGTCTGCTCATCCTGCAGCGTAGCCATCGTCGGTGCATCGTACGGCTTGGCATCAACCTCATCGATTCCTTCATCATTTCCATTCTCGTCTGTGCTGATTGTTGAGGTTAACCGAGCGGGCATCGCATGCCCATTCCCATTGACCACCACGCGCTCTTCGTGTTGCTTCGGGTGCTTTGCCTTCCAGTACGAAACGGCCGTTTCCATCGCGACACGTCGCTCCACCTGCCAGCGATTCTCACCCGACCGGTTACTGTCGAAGCTGCTGTGATTTGTTTCGCCACCGCTACCACCACTATCGCTGCCGGATTCGTCTCCGTTCGGCCACCAACCCTGCCACAGCCACAGCACGTGTCCGTTGTCGATGAGGAAAATCGTTGGCTGGCGGGCGGAGTACAGATCCTCCTGCCGGAACGGATACGCCGTGGCGCGATCTTTCGTACGCAGCGCGGAGTAAAGTTCCGTTGCCTCGAAGTTACCATTGTTGATGCTCGTCAGATGGAAGATACGTGGCGTAAAGTTGTAACTCTGTTCGGAACCGAGCAAACTGTGATAATGGTGACGATTCTGACCTCCAACGGCATCGAAGAATTCGCTCGTTTCGTGCCCTTCGTCTACCACAGCGGACGATAGATTCGTGAGCGTTTCGTCGAACAGTTCGGGACATTTTTGATCCAGTACAACGCGCAACACATTGGCCGCAACTTCTCGTACGTGCGGTAACGCTTTACATCCCTGCCAAAGCAACACTCGGCCACGTTCACCGTGCACCAGTAGCATCGTGGCTCGGGAACGCAACTGTCGCATACTGCAACCCTCCACCTCGGTGCACATCGTCTCCTCCGCACAGTTGCCCGCAATCATGTACAGACGCCACACGTTCTTCGGGACCGCTTTGCTGCGGTGAATGAACATAACCTTAAACAGTCGCACAAAAGCGGCCGTCTCTTGACCCTGGGCAACGCGAACCTGCGAACCTTTCTCCTTGTCCAGCTCGACCGTTAGCAATGCCGCAGCACCTTTCTCATTTGCGGACGCATCCTTTCCATGCCAGCAGAAGTAAGCGCACCGGTCCCGGCCTACGACGGTGCTACGATTGGACACTTTGCCGCTTAGCTCACGCACCGTCACACTGATCTGATACATCCAGCGCACGGTGTAGCTTTCGTCGGCATAGAAATGGCCACGCGATGTACCGTCGATCTCCTTGTACTCGTACTCATCTATTTCCCACTGCGTCACGGAACTGGTGCGTACGTCAAAGTGTCGCATGGAGTCGTGATCGTAGTAGAAATCGCCCCGTCCCAGGTTGGAATTTTCAAGCACAAGGTTCGGTTCTTGGTACGGTTCATTCCCACGGTACAGTTGGTTGCCGTCCAGCGGCTTAATGTCGGCACCGATCGGAGTTGAGCCATCGCCAGCGCCGAAAGTGTACTCCTCCCGGAACTGTACCGTCACGTCCGGCCAGTCAAGGAACTTCTCGCGGAACAGTACCGTTTCCATGTGTTGGGTGACGCGCGCAATTAAAGACCAGTCCGGCCGGTTGTTACCCACCTTCGACAACCGTCTCGCGTCACGCTGCCGATCACCGGCCAGTTCGGAAAAGTTGAGAGGATTTAGCTGACATTCTTCGTAGCTGTAGGCACCACCGTACAACTCCTGTGCTAAACGCAGTGCCGCCCGTTTACCCTCAGATGGGGCGTTTTTGCCACTCCATACGTACAGCTCCGAGCCGAAATCAAACACCAGCACTTTGCGTGGATCTAGCATCGCTATCTTCGGTATTGTGCCCCAGTACTCCTCCACCGGAACAAGCGCATCGTCCTCGAACTCATACACCATGTTCGTCTCGATCAGGCACGCCTCGAACAGCTCGTCCTCATCGGCATGGCCCGAATCGCACACCTCCGCACCTTCATCCTCCTGGCCGCGTCCGAGCAGTTGCCAGAAATCGCGCGCCTGTCGGCCAACGCCGCTGCTCGCACCGTCGCTCAGCAGCGTCACGACGGACGCGCTACAGCCGAGATCCTTGTCGCGCACGATCTGGTCGCAGATTTCCTTGCAGCGCGACCGTTCGATCACGTTCGCGTACTGGCCGAAAAAGGCGTACAGCCGGTCGGCCGTGACGAGGATGAAGCAATCGCCCCGATTCACCGACCGAGCCACCGGTTCCACCAGGCGCGTCTGCGCATGCCGACGGCCCTTTACCTGCAGCAACATCAGCGGTTTGTACGGGACAAACGACTGATTCAGCGGCAGCGAGCTAGACTTGAGACTGACCGATTTGAAATCTTCAACGGACGCTAAGCCGGCTAGCGCTTCTACGGCGAGATTGCTACTTTTGGCAACTAGAATGGGGGATCGAATGGGGTTGGGTACAGTAATGGGCGGGGAAGAAAGAAAGAAAAAAAACACAAAGAAACGGGCACGGACACGGCAGATGCCACACCATGCCAGCCATGGTTAGCCATGATCGGTAGGGACACAAGGGTTAAAGAGGAGATTTTGTTCGTGCATTGAGCAGGCAGCTTAGGGTGTAAGTAAAAAGGATTGCGGTAGTGGTTGCAGCGCGATTAAACACAGCGTCTAACATCTCAGCGCCATTTGCAAAAAGAAACCTCTTTCATAGGGAAAGGAACTCGTTCAGGCTCAAGATGTCAGACTGCTGCCACTGCCAACACACAAGCTCGCACAGACACACGCACGCACACAAACACACACACTAAGTCCACACTCAAGGTACGATGGAGTCAGATGAGTTGATCTGTCACGGCTACACACTTACTTGCTTCTAGTTTGAGTCTTCGCATCTCCTTATCGGCGATACCTGTCTTAATTTCGGTGTACTCCGTCTGCAGGTCGTCACGGGCGGCTAGCGTTTTGAGCGGATTGCGCGACGTCGCACGCCGTCCACGTGGGCCCTGGACCACCTTCTTGTGCGACAGCTTCTCGCCGGTGGTTTTCAGTGTGTCGAGATCGCCGAGCGTTACGTCGGTGCTTTTGCTCAGCGTGCTGCTGCTGCTGCTAATGCTGCCGATGGTGCTGGACATCATTGTACCCGAATATCCGGCACCCAACATACTGCTGCTGCCATTCGTTGCGGTAACCTTACCGAAGAACGAACCAAAACTTTCGTCATCCAGCTTCGGAATGGTCACCTTCGAACCGGTGGCATGCGTCTTGAGATCACCGGTCGGTACACCCGGTACACTTATGCTACGCTTCATGAGACTTTCAACGACTCGATGCTGTTGCTGCTGCTGCTGTTGGCTTTGTTGCTGGAACATTGCCGAAGCGGGACTAGAAAATTGTTGAGCCGGAACACTGGTAGGACGGGAACCGAATGCTGGAGTCTGTTGCTGCGGTTGCCCGTACACGGTGGACGAGGTGACGACCGACGACACCATCATCGAGGGACTTTTCGAGAGCCCGAGCTGCGGTGGGTTGACGCTACGGAACACATTCATGGCGGGTGATTGCTTCGTGTCCGACTTGATGAACGGCAGCTTGGGTGATTTCGTTGCGGCCATACGGCCCGCCACGGTAAAGTTGGTCGCATCGGATAGTTCTAGGAGTAAAGGAGAGAATGAAAGAATTACCGTTCCGCAAACGTAACGCCACACTCCCAAACTCTGCCCAAACACTTACCGATACGATTTTTCCAATTTTCCGACGACGTTTTGATCTTACCCAAGCGATCGGAAATGTTGCCACCCTCCAGATCCGCCGGCCGACTGAACGGTCGTGGTGAGTTGTTTTTCACTGGGCTCTCGTGGGACTTGGCAACGATGAGTGCATTCTGCAACGACAACAGAGAGATGGTGCGTTGAACAATCGTTATCTGTTTACAAAAGCGCAAGCAGCAAGAAAAAATAACACGAAAGCCTCCCTATAAAAGATAAGCGAAGATACGGACGGAAAGACAAAGACCTAAAAGCAATGCAATCGGTACAATATCATGATATCATCCATCATTACAGTTACGGGTAATTAAGAAATTAATGCCGTTAAATGATGTTCGTATACTGGATTGGGCCACTCTTTAACTGGGACCAATTTTCTCGTCTACTGCTTGTCTCTCTCGCTTCGGACGTTAAACGCCGGCAAGAGTCATAAGATAACTGCCATCGTGCGCTTCGTGTGTGTCTGATCGTATGAAAGAAATCGGTGATGTCTTTGGGCGTGGTTGTCAACGAAGAGACAACAATTTTCCAACATCTTTTTTTTATCCGCTCCCCACCATTTAATGGGTTCCGCATGGTTCGATAACTCATAACGACACACTATTAATCGAGTCATTAGAGAGACACTGATTGCTATTTGAAATATGACCTTAAAGGTCGCACAGCACAAATCGGAAAACTGGCCACACCTTGTGGTCTCTGCTTCAATTACCTGTCTCAGAGCTGCCATCGTACTCCGTCCGCTTCACGTCGATTAAGTTGTGGTAGTAGGTTATAGTTTAGGGGATTTTTTGCTTCCTTATACAATAAAACATCATTCACGTCTTCGTCTTGGTTTGCGGCGATTTAACACCTTGATACTAGAGCGGGCCTATACACCGACTTACGTCATTCTGGCACTTACATTTACAGTTGCAAACAATAAAAATAATGCTTCATCACGCACATACAGCTGCACACATTGGCGCAACAACGATAAATCCAATCACAGCCTTTACGGAATTGATTCCTATTTTTTTCACCGTTTTGTTTGGTTTGCGCCCTCAAGCTCTAGTTGCCTTGACACAATATCTACACGTTACCAACGCTGTTCTCTATTGCGCGAAGGATATCCTACAGAAGAGGGCGACAGTTCGCTCGCTATCAGTCTTAAGCCCTCGGGTGACTTTCGAACAGTTCGCCAGAAACACCCGCACCTTTGCGGCCTGTGCCCAAAGATAAGCTTCCAAGGTACAAGGGCTTAGGTGCTATACGGGTGCTTGGCGCCGCGTTGGGTATATTCCTTCAGCAACACCACATCACCGTTATCTTCGCCCTCCTCCATACAGTCGAGCAGGTTCGAAATCGAGTACTTCCAGTAATCTTTCGATAGGTTTTCTGCAATTAGAATTTGCTCGATGTTATCGACGGCATTGCGGTATGCAGCTGGCGCAGGCGATGGTTTCGACCTGCGTAGTACCACTTCCGTTTCTTCCATTCCATCGACCGTCGGCTCTTCATCCTGAAGCAACTCGGACAGTGAGAAGGTGGACAATGTCTTGAGGCCTCTCGAAACGCGATCGTATGGAACGCCCGTAGGGCTACTAGTCTTCGCCTCACCACCACTGTACCGATCGGTTGGAACTCTGCTACTATCAGCCTCTTCTTCGCCGAGAAGATCACTGATAGAATACTGGGACAATCGTTTGGAGAAGCGTTCCGTTTCCAAAATATCTTCCACCGATTCGGAAAGACTTTGCTGGGAACGAATGCGTCGACGCAGTCTGATCACCGTTGGAGGTTCTGACGAAGCTTTCAGATACTGTCCACCACCGGAGGGCCGTAAATTCTCCATACTAGCACTGATCGAACGTGACGAATAGGTAGTTGGTTCGTTTCGTCGAAGAATGTTCACCACACTGCTAAAGTGTCGCAGTGTCCTCTCCTTTGGCGGTTGCTTCACCGGAGTAGTTGGAAGTTTTGTAAAAGTCTTAGGTCCCTCTGGAGGTTGTTCGAAAAGCGTTTTCATGCGTGCCACAACGTTTCGATTATGAACGTCCCTAAGTACAGCGAAATCTTCCGCATTTCCAGCACGAAGTCCATCCCTACCACTACCCTCTAGAACTTCGCTCTTCGAAGGCCTGATGCCATCTTCCGCATTTCGCGTGCCTGATTGAATTTGATAAATGATTTCATTCACAATGTTGCTGCACTCTTTACGATCTAACCGCCGCGACGTCCATTCGGTGGCGTTCGACGGTCGACGTTCTGCAGCACCGCTCTGATTAGATCTGTTCGTAGTGCCATCACCCTTCGCACTCGATGCGGATGCGCTTAGTCTTTTCTCTACAATCGGTATCTGACGTTCCGCCGGTGGCTTCTGAATGGCACCGCCGTAGTCACATTCCACTGGGGAAGTCTTTGCAGCAACTGTGAATGTTTCACCCGTCGCATCGGGCTCCTTCACTCCTTTGTTTAGCGTCCGGAGTAGATCGAGCTTGATCTCCTCTATCAACCGTTGACGGTCTCGCTGCAGCGTATCTACGTGCTGTTGAAGCTGCCGCTGAGCCTCCCGGCGTATGCTGTTGTAAAGTTGCACCACAAATTGCACTCCGATCAGCAACAGCAAAGGGATGACTAACGCTTGCAGGAACGGTACGATGCGAGTTCCGAGAGCGATCGCTTCTTCCCAATAGCTGATGCCGCCGTCTCGGCTGGTACCACTGAATACCAGCGGATGATTCATGATGTACGGAAGAAATCTCGTAAGGTTTCGCGCCAACTCTCACTTCGTTCGGTTAATAAGCGATGGTGGTTCCGCGAAATTCAAAACCACGTCGCCCGCTGGTTTGTGTCTACTGTTGCCTCTCGTTTGCGTGTTTTGTTTCCTTTCCCGACGAGCAACAATCCATTCAGCGCACGCGTCAGCAACCGAGCGCGAACAGGATACAACTGAACCAGTTTGCGCCGTACCGTCGCGTATGCGGCTAACGATTCTTAGCACGAGTGCGTTTTTACCGCCGTTGTTTTGGTTGGAATCTCCACTGTATTGAATGGCAGAACAGAAGAGCAGTTAGTACAGCACAACCACACACAAAAACTGCCTGATATGCTGCGATGTTCGCTGGACACTGCTACACTCATCAGAGCTGGACTGGCTGATACGGAAAGCACCCAATGGGGCAGAGAAGTGGACGATGCCATCATACCGGTCGATACTGAGTAATCGTCGTACGAGCTGTCTTCGTGCGCGTGTTGCGCTTAGGTTGCGTCGCTTTGCGCTGTTTGTACTTGATTGATGATGCACCTCGCACCACTGAGCACTCGGCACAGTTGTGTTTGAGTGTTTTGCTATCTTATCTGGCAGACCCGGCGAGCTACAAATACTACCACCCCACAATAGCTACAGATTGATGCAGGTGAATCAATAAACGCTTGAAGAGAAGTTGAATTTTTTGTTATTCCAATACCGACCATGAAACTTCGTGGCGAAGCATATGAATGTGAATGCCATGAATCAGTCCCTAGCATTCCAAACGTCGAACAAACGGTAACAAATGAGAAACATTGATCACTACCCTCGGATCACACTGCGAAAGGGCCACTTGCTATAACGCAGAACACAAACGTTGCATTCGAAGATAAATGCATTTGTTTGTTTTCACACACACCCGAAGCCATCTCAACTTCTCAACAAACGCAGACATTTCATCTCTTCACGTTTCACGCTACTGCTGTGTCGACGTAAAAGGAAAGTAATCAAGTATTCTTCATTCGCCACTGAAGTGATCCGTAGCACAGTAATATGCTCGCATCTACATCTTACTGCAACTGGCAACGCGTATAACTCCGTTTTAAGCTCCGTCCGATCTATATTCTACACGATCACAACAAACAGAAGCAGACTCGAATGAGCAAACGATCGCAGTAAGTGCTCTTGCAGAAATCTTGCTTATTTGCACTGGAAGCCCTACTGTAATGGCTGCCTTCCACCAAATGTGCAAACAATTAAAATGCTAATTAACATACAAACTCGATCCGAATCAAGTTTCAAGAATGGTGTTTCGTATCCAAAGCTTGAGGGTGAATTCCAACGTTATATTTGCGCTGCTATCGATTGAAGAAGGCACGCTGCAAACATAACCGAAGAGCATAAGTTTAACCCCCGTACAGGAAAAAAAAAAGCAAACACACAAAACTGGTTGTTTCTTCCGAACGGATTTAGGAAGGAGGATCAAAGAAAGAGGAATTGAATGTGAACAAACGTTCAAGGTTAACGTTCAGCTCGGATCATCAAAATTCCACCTTGTTTTGGAAATTAAATCCACAGCGTAACGCTGCAAACCGAAAACGATCTCGCGCGAGTCACGTTTACACGCCTAAAAGTATACTATTCGCACTGCACACACATCGTCTTGGCCGTTACCACTTCAAAACGACCATCAGTACGCGGCGCAAAAAGTGGTTTAAACACTCCCATTAATTAGCAGTTGCTTTCAAGCAATATACTCACATTGACAAGGTTTTCCCGCCGCACATCATCGGGCACATCCTTCTTGGAGACGCGCTTGCGCCAATCGTCCTCACCGCTTTTCTTCAGTGCCGCCAGCCGCTCGGCAATGGAGACACTCTTCACCATCGAACCGTCCTGATCTGGGCGCATTTCCTCGGTCAAACACCGGCGCAACGCACCGAACGCTGGGAAGCTGAAATCTTCGTTCTCCTGCTGCCCGGAACCGTGTCCGAAGCTGTGATGGTTGTTGTTCTGCTCGTGATAATACGGCGCTGGCAAGGATGGTGCGTTTGTGAGTGGTGTCGCTAGTGGCGGTGGTGCAATTCCACCGAGAGCGAGTGCATTACTACTGCTGTTGGTGCTGCTACTACTGATACCACCGTGCGTCAGTCCTGGCGATGGTACATTCGGTGCGTTATTTGCCGTGTTGTGGTAGATGATGGCCGACGCCGGTATGAAGGTGGCAAGCTCGGATTGGCTTTTGCTTTTAATCAACTGTTGCTGCTTGTAGCTGGAAAGATAAAACAAAAGAAAACCCAAAAAGAAATGTTTTAATATTCATCACTATCGTTCGTTTGTTCGTTCGAGGGGTTGGTTTGTGCTACTACGACCCAAGAGCATGGCAATTATTTTTATGCTGCAATGAACGAATATTCAGATTAGTTCTAGCAGCAGGTTCGTTCCACTACCGACACTAGGGTGCTAATTTATTCCTCTCCACTGCACATCAATCACCTTCAACGTTCGTGACACTAATGAAGGTGCTTCGTTCGCATACAGATTCGCTAATTGTACGGACGACACAAGAGTTGGTGTTGCCGCAAAAGCATCGTGATACACGGAAATCAATCACCTGGTGGGAAAAATAACCCATATCCCACAGTGTCGACGGTTTTCCTCCTTGTGCCATATGTGTTTTTGCTGCAGTAACATTATTTAGCACATATTAACCACATGGAGTACAATGATCAACATTCTTTTCAAACAAGTGAATCGTGACGATCACTTGACAAGACACACAAACACATTAAATCCCGCCTATTATCATCGACTACTTCCAGATGGAAGAATCTTTTTTTTAACCTCACACAACTGAACGTTGTGATAATTTAAAAATGACTCATTCTACTGCGTCCTATTCCCAGCCACATTCTCACACATTAGGTCAGATCACCGATTAATCAGACAGGGAGAACACACATCTTCAACTTCAACTGCAAGCACTGGTCTCTGGCAGCGTCTTCTCGGACACGGTGGTGGGTCAGACAAACACAACACACGTGCGTTTTGTTTGGCCTCGGTGTGAACGATGGGGTGTGTTCGCATGTGCTTATGCAATCACCACAATGCACACGTTATGGACAATTTTGGCGAACGGGTGTGACATGGCAGTCCATAATCCAACCCGACGTTCACCTCCGGAGCCGGTTCTGTGGAATGTACATTTTTCACATAATTCAAGGTAAAACACGGTGGTTCGCATGAGCGAAAGGAACCAAACAGTGCCGTCAACAATAAATCAAACAAGCGTATCACTAAACACGCACGGTGTATCGGTTCGAAAGGGTTTGCTGCTCACATCATTATCGGTACATCAGGTTGGTATTTGGTGAACACACAACACACATTTAGGATGGCGATTCATTCGTGTGTGTGAATAAAATACGGATACTCCATTATAACCCATCAACCTTTTCCTTAATCAACCGTATTACTGTAGGCACTTTGAGGCTGTTTCCATTCGAATCAAACTGGAGTGAAACAAAAACCGCCCGGACCAACCGGAGATGATGACGATGACTCATAAGTTTTTCCTGAGAAAACATCCACTCGGGTACACACGAGCGCGAAGGAGAATGTGACCGAGAAGGTGGTAATTTCGGTCTCCCGTTTGCTTTTCTTGCCTTGTGCTTCCTGATCGACACACGATAGTCACCGTCCGCCTGCTAGGGTCACGGTCAGAGCGAAACGTTGAAGAAGACAACTATCCGTCAGTGACGTTGTTGGGCTTTCCAATTCCTGAACGAGAGACTCTCGAAGGCATGGCCCAATCTCGCAATGTGATAGGTTCATTATGGTCCGCATAACGGGAAACATTAATCGGTGATTTAGCATTTATTGACTTTTGTGTGTCTTGTGGTCTTTTTTCCTATTCAGAATTCTGATGTCTTGCCTTGAGAAGAGGTTAGAGAATCATCTTTCCAATATGCTAAAAGGGTCAACAAAAAAAGACGCACTTCCAGGCGTGCGTTCAACCGGGCGAGAGTTATATAAAATGGATCATTATTTTCAACTGCCCTCGAGATTGCTCGCTTTTACCCAGTCGAACCAGCTGAAACAAAGTTGCATTACAAAAGGGGAATGCAAAAAAAATAAATCGCACATTATAGCGTGACTAATTTTCTTCATGATCGCAACTCTTACACGGTTCTCAGCTCATCAACATTCTAGTAATAGAAGCGCGACTCGCGACTAGTCTCATAACTCATCTTCACATTATCGCATCTCAATAGCGAAGGAAGAACCCTTCCACATAACAATGTGCAAAAAAGAACGTTGAATTCAACAAGAAATTGCAAAGGGTTGCAAGCACTTTTTTTTCTGCAAATCCAAGCAATGTAAACAAAAGACACACGACGCTCACAACCTCGTGCGGGATGCTACCGTGTCTGGTAGCGCGAGGGCTCCTTCCGTCCACTTCCTGTTGGAGCGCATTTTCTTTAATTGCACAATGCACACAACCACCTATTGGGGTTGTCATCGTGGAACTAGGTTGGTGCACCACCATTATCCATCATTCCCATCGGACTTGTAAGTTCAAGCAAGGGAAAGTATTAAACTGGGGAGCCTTGAACCTTACACCGGTTATACGTATATCCCGAGGTTTGCGGTGAACCGCTGCGGAGGCAAGTGTTGGAGTTTGTTGTGGTCAGCTCAGGAGAAATGGATGAACCTTTCGTTGTCGTCTGCTACCATTACACACCTGTCACGGAGGTGCAATTGATGGATGCAATTACAATTCCGTCCACAACGCCACGCCACGATGGAGCTTTCAACTTGCGGCCGAGACTGTCGACCAAGTCGCACGTCCACGACTGTGTGCATATGGAGAGTGAAGGAAGTCGTACACACGACGCATACAGTAGCCTAAAACTAATTCCAACCCCTTCTTAGAGAGAGGTTGTTATCGTGACCAGGTTCAACCAGGCCGGATACATTCGGTGAGGTGACGACAAGAGTTTGAAAGTGAAATGCGAAAGTACACATGCAGTATAGTAACACCCCGAAAAGCGTGTGTGCGTGTGGAGGAGACACGACCCAACACTCCCTTGACGTGTGTTCTAACAACGCAATGCGGATACTTTGGACGATGGAGAGCTTTTTCGGAAGTGGGAAGACAAAAAACATGGCTTCTATCCGGCCACACTTGATGCTCGTCCGATGAGCAGTGCAAATTACACCAGCGGAAAAACATCACGTACGACACACAGCGAAACAAAAGACACTCGAGCCGAAGAACGTGCGACAAACGGACTACTGCTACTCTTTTGGGACACATTCCAGCCGGCAGAAGAAACAATTCTTTGTCATGTGTTGTGCTTTTTATGTTGAATTAATTCAATAAATCACAAAGGTCGTTCAGCAGGGAAAGGGTACAAATTTTTGGTTTCCTTCCCAGTATTGCGCTTCACTGTTCGCAAATCAGAGGCAGCATAATAAATCATCGACGTAACTCATCATTTCAATACCCTTTTTGGGATTGAATTTGACAGGGTTTTCTGTTCTTTTTTTTGTTGGTGGGTGTTTGTCTCAGGTGATAAAACATTGTTACACGTGTTGACGACGGTGCTGAAATTCCATTACTATCTGTCCATGGGTTGGTGGAGCAATTTTTAGAAATGTTTTTGGGGACGAAACACTAAGGAATTCGGAAATATGCGATATATTAATGGAGATTCATAGCTTTCGCTATTTTATTCAAAAAAAAATCTCTTCCTATTGAATTTTTCAAAAGAAAGTATGCTTTTTGGATTTTTTTTTTCAATTTAACCATTGAAAGTGAGCAAACTCAGCCCTTTCGCCATTGTGCTGATTTAAAATTTCAATTAAAACTGTTCTAAATAAATATACCCCCGCTCTTGACAATCAACTGACGTCCCAGCGGAAAGGTTCTTTGCTAAAAGTGTCACTCGTCACTTTGGTGCCGGATATTTCCAAGGAGGAAAGTGAAAAGTGTTCTATCCATCGTACAGAAACACCTTTACATCGTTTTTTTTTCATCGTTATACCTCAATGAAGCTGGCACGTTGTGTTCTCATTTCAGAATGAATAGTGTTCCGACGTCGTGTGTGAGAAGTGTTTCTGGGCCATGGAACAGGAAGTTTATAATCTTCACACATCCTACACCAAATTGACGGACGCGAACTGTCGGTGCCCGGTAGAGTCCATTTACATGATGAGAAGAGAACGAAATAGAAGAAGGCAAAAAAATACACGAAAACCACTCGGTAAATGAGTTCTCCCACATTTTGACGTCGTCGTGCCGGAAATGAAAATATATGCAAAGCCCAAACGAAGAAACATTCCTGCAAAAAGGGATTGAACATGTACGCAGGAAATGTACGGTTTGTGAGTTGATGTAAGTTACAACAGCAGTGAGATGGAAGAATTACACATATCAACAAGTTAGGAATAGAACCTTCAACCTTCTTGTAAGCCTGTTGATTGATGCTATTATTTGAAATGATGAAGACGTTCCCAAGAAGCGAAGAATCAATTCCCAATAGACCAATTTTCAGTCAGAAATAATTGAATGAAATTTTGTTTGAGTGATGGAATAGATTGTGTGGAAAAGTGTTTTCCATTGCGCAATCCACAGTCAAAGAAGATTTTTAAATCGCCCCGGGAATCAGAGACACCCCGGCATGGTACATTTTACAACTGCATTGCACCATTGCTAGTTGCTGGTGAATAATTAATCACATTTCGATGCAGAGATTTCGAGATGGACACACTTCCCACTGGTCACGTTTAATTTATGAGCACTAGGCAGCACAACAGGGTCAACGAGTGACTCTTCTTCACCTTTAATCTATGTCCATAAAATACCTCAATTGATGAGTTGATTTTCTGTTACCTTGGGATGAGTGAGACTAAAAGTTTTCTAATTATAATCTGTGCATTATTCAAAAGCATCGTACGGAACAAGGTTTTCACACCCGAACAGAAGCAGCAGCGAATAAAGCCACTCACGTGTTTGTTTTCGAGCACATACAACAAAAACCCAATGATCCATGGATATAACTTTTCCATTTTTATGCATCACTTCCTTTGTTTCCACTTTAAAATAAAAACATCATACACACACACAGAGTGTCAGGATTCTTCCGGCAGACAGGCAAACAGGCAGAAGAACAAGAACAGTACTGCTGGCTGCTACGTGCTAAAGCATTAGAGTGTGAATTTACTGTCTGCATCAAGAAGACACAGAAGAGAAGATGCTTCAGTGGGTGTAGTAAGAGTCATAAGGAAACACCAACCACCATCCTTTTCACGGGCAACACCACGTGAAGAAGCAGGTCCGAGAGCATCGTCATCGCTTTTTCGAAACTCACTGCTCACCGGCGATGGGAGTTCATTGTTTGGAGATGAAAATTTCTAAAACGGTCAAACTCGTGCAGGAGACGAACGAACATTGGATGGAACATAAATGCTGCGCCCATCCCACAACTAGTTGAAGATAAAACATTCAAAGTTTTCCAAAGAAACGCTTCGGGGAGGGAAGACCAAAAAAAACATCACCAGAAAGGATGAAAATCGGGAGGAGGATTATTTACACTTTGTACTCTTGTGGAAAATTCAGGGTTGAAGAACTTCCGTCGGATGCCGTTGCACTATTATTTTGTTGGGATGAATAGGAGAAGCTTTTAAGTAGTATAATCGATGCAGATTTGAGATGGGATTTTTGATCAAAATTCACACAAATCCACACAATTCCATAGTTAAGCAACGAATTTTGGACACTTTGTTGTGACTTCACAAAAAGCGCTATGCAAAAAAGTACCAGAAGTTCCATGTGGAGTACGAACGTAGGACGATTAATTGAGGATTATCAGACACTTTTTGGTACTTATTGTGTGCTACAATAAATTTACTCACCTCAACAAGGATTGCTTTCGTTACAAGGCGCCATCATGCGAATCTTTTTTTGAGTGAAAAACATATACAAACTATTCGTAAGCTTGTTATTATTCAAACATCGTACAACATTGCATCTCGTGTGATTTCTCCATTACAAATAGCTAAAAATCAACCAAAACGATTCAATCCACGATTAATAAATAAAGTGCAATCCATTTCCACGCTGGCAGAAGAGAATAACACCCTTCTTCTTCAGCAACCTCGAATGTCCGAAATTCTCTCAATCCATCCGAAACGCGTAAATAACGCAATTGCAGTTACGCTTCATCCGAAATAGAGTTGCGAGTGTTGATTTATAGCCAACGATTTGAGCCGTCTGGTGCGAGTTTAAATTGAATTGAAATTACTTTCAGATTCCCGGTGCATTGCGCAGTGCATCCAAACTGCATACCGAACTGCACACACCCAAGTTCCCACCCATCCTCTTATGGGTGCGCAAAAAAAAGGATCGAAATTTCACTCTCAAAATACGGCAAAACATATTTTATCTGGCGAACGGGCAGGAGTTATGATATAATTAACCAGTGAAACTGACCGTAGATAATTATATTGCCAAACTCTCACTTTTGCTGAGCCGTGAGCAGGTTGTTGGGAGACGTAAACTTCGTTTAGCAAAGATTTTTGCTAGAATTTTAATAACGTTGATTGTTTGTACAGAGAAATATGTTATAAGTTAATCAGTAAACCGTTTTAAATGCTTGTCAAACTTTCATAAAACGGTGTCAAACTTAAACAA
Organism: Anopheles funestus; assembly: GCF_943734845.2. NCBI lineage: Eukaryota > Metazoa > Arthropoda > Insecta > Diptera > Culicidae > Anopheles > Anopheles funestus. The sequence continues at coordinate 8,883,584 of NC_064599.1, forward strand.
CGATTCTCCGAAATAAAGAAAGGGAACAGCTTTTTCGGAATCATCGGGCGTGATTGTTTCGAGCGATGACATTCCACATTCCACCACGATGACATCCACATATCAGTATAGCCACGCGTCATTTATCTTCCGTTTTGGCCTGTGTGAAATTATTTCCTTGTAGAATGCTTTTTTCCCTGTCCGTTAAACTGTTTTCCTTTTTTTCCCTACCATTCACCGCTGATAGAAACCCGGTGCATTGGCCGCTAGCAGACGGATCGATATTATCCTCCGAAACCTTCCCGGCTGTTGCCTCGTTGTTGATGCTGGGAGACGGAAGAATACTTTTTTTCTCGTCCAAACAGAACCTCATGCACAGAACGAGCCGCACGGAATGTATCAAAAGCATTGCAAAGCATTGCAAATGTTCCACGTTCCACGTTTAAGATCCCCTCATCCTGTGTGCCTTTTATAGCACAGCGAGAAAATCCATGCAGAATAGTTGGTCCACCACACGGGCGGACGGAGGAAAAAGAAACCGTTCCTTCCGGAGTAAAATGAACCACAAAAAAACAGAAACCTTGTCGGTCGCTTACTACACAACATGTTGTCTATGGTCGTTGATCTGCTCGCCGGGTTGCATGAACGCGCGCGCAATAAAAATATTCTCAAGCTTTGCTTCTGTGCTTCTATCTGCCAGAGTTTCTGTGTTTCAGTTACTGTTAGGGCCACCATTCAGAATTACTTCTTCCAATGTAGCAATCTCCATTCACCGGCGTTAGATACCGATCTAGTACTCCCTCTAGTGTACATGAGGCCTTACACAGAGCACCTCCAATTACGGCAAAACCATATGCGTGTGTGTGCTTTGTCCGCAGAAGATAACTTTGCTCCGAATTTACCCGCTCGTGACTTTGTGCACCGTGAGATGGGAGGCTTTTTTATCAGTGTCCCTCTAGAGCCAGAATCGTGTTTAAGCACCTCACATGTGAGGAGAGGTTGTTTTGGGCATAAGAAAAAACTGTGACTCCCGAGAGAAAGGTTTAATTATCCTTTCCGGCTTTTGACCTTTGTTTCCATTTCGTTCACAAGCAATGAAACGGTCCATGGTCGCGAAAGCTCAGGTGTCCCTTGGCTCATTACGAGTGCATTAGAGTTTTCCGGCAGCTTACCTTTTGGAACGATCTTCCTGGGGCTTATACTCGAATATTCCTCTTTTATTTTTGTGCTACACATACAGAAGTGAAAGCAACACCTTCGGTATGGTGAGATGTGCAGGAAGAAGCATCCCTTAGGACACTGGTCAGTTGTTGTACTTCGCTAGATGGAAGCTGCTTACAAATAGTGTTGGGTCAAGTAGCTCTTTTGCAAGAGCGGAGCGCACCGCTCTCGCTCTCTAAAGTGTGCGGTGCGCTTGAGTTAGCTCCACACGGAGCGCTGTACACAGGAGCGATTTTGCGATGCGCTCCCAGGAGCGATTCCTGCGATACGGCTACATCTTTTTCCCGTGAGCTGTGCGGGAGCGCGCACAGTAAGATGACCGGAGCGATTGAAATACCTCTTTCGCTCTTGACCCACTAGTTATAGCCTTAGGAAATTTTAAAATTTTTGGAATTTTTTTTATTTATTTTCAGTTTTTTATTCTTTTCTTCTTTTAAAGCATTACTTGAGTGAAAAGAAACTTATTGTAACAATTTCGCATTAAAATAAAACAAATTTTTAAATTTTGCTAAATTGCTCAAAAAAATGGCAAGGGGTAAGCCTTATGAAATTTTCGAGTTGAAAATTTTTTTAAATTTTTTTTTTGTTATTTTTTACTCTTTTTTAATTCAAAGCATTATTTGAGCGAAGAGAAACATATTGTAACAAATTTGCATTAAAATTCATCAATTTATAAATTTTGCGAAACTACTTAAAAATGAGGAAAATTTTACATTTTCTCAAACAGGGTATGGAACTTGGTTCCTCGAATAACTTCTGGCACAGACATCTCAGAGCATGGCCATCCAAGAAGAAAATGTAGCCATTGGTGTCATCTATCGACCACAAGTGAAAGATTGGCGATCCGTTGGATACCGACCGAGTTATAGGCAAAACTTGGTGCAAAAATGAGCCTTATGAAATTTCCAAATTTTTATAATTTTTTATTTTTTTAATAATTTTTTATTCTTTTTTTTTTTGTTTAAAACATTATTTGAGTGAAAAGAAACTTATTTGAACCAATTGGCATTAAAATAAATCAATTTAATTTTTTTTGCAAAATTTCTCAAAAAAAACGTAAGGGGTAAGCCTTATGAAATTTTCAAATTGAAAATTTTTTTTAAATTTTTTTTTGTTATTTTTTATTCTTTTTTTAATTTAAAGCATTATTTGAGTGAAAAGGAACTTATTTCAACCAATTCGCATTAAAATAAATCAATTTAAATTTTTTTGCAAAATTTCCCACAAAAAAAAACGTAAGGCCTTAGGAAATTTTCAAATGGGAGCGCATCGCACAATCGCTCCTATGTGTAGCGCTCCTTGTGGTGCGAACGCATTGCACAATCGCTCCTGTGTGTAGCGCTCCGTACGGAGCTACCTCTTTTTTCCGTGGGCTGTGCGGGAGCGCGCACAATAAGATGAGCGGAGCGATTGAGGTATCTCTTTCGCTCTTGACCCAACACTACTTACAACATTTCGCTGTTGATGGCTAAAGTTGATAGTGTCTCCGTTGGTTCGTGACTTAAGAATCATTTTTTATTCATACGTTTCAGAGTCCCCATTACCGGGGCAAGTACACACTGCCCGTAGGGCAATAAAGTAGTTTGCACAGACGTTAATCGGTGTGCTTTCGGCAAAAAGGGACATAAATCCATTTTCCAATATGATCCGGATATCATGCCGGTTGGTCCATTATTAATGGTAAATTACTTTTCCCTCACACATTTCGCAGATGGGCAAATGAAATATGCATGGTGCAGAAGTCCATTCCCCATGGCCAACATGCTCCGAAACAAGTCTCCAAAACTCTGGATGCTGCTGAGTGCATCTGCTGCGGTAACGCAAATCCGTACCTCAAATCAATTTATTCTGGTTAGCCAGTGGCTAGACCAGAGGCTCCATAGCCCTGCAAAAGGACACACAGCTTTCATCCAGTAGTTACTAACGAAAAAGGACGTACGGCATTCGATCATGTCACCTCAACAAGGATTGCTTTCGTTACAAGGCGCCATCATGCGAAGCTAGTTGTGCGCGAGAGTGCCAGGTGTGAGAATGATAATTGAATTTTATTGCTCTCCATCAACCACATTCGTACCAAAAACACACATCACCTCACAGACAGCCAATGACTACATAAAACATTGCACATTGCAAGCTTATTTATTTGGAAAACGTACACCACATCGTACATACATAAAGGATGATGGAAAATTCCTACCCGAACGAAGCGTCTTGTGTGGCTGTGGTAAGCTTCAGTTTCATTTTAATGAACCACAAAGCCAATGTGTTTTGAACACATTGATATTAAACTTCTTTCAACGGAAAATGATCAAAGCTATTTCTGAACCATTTTTCATTATTTTCCCTTCGTCTAGAGTCCATTCCGAAGCGAACATAAAGAAAATGTGACTTTTTTCCGCCACATCTCTCATCGGGATGCATCTAAATCCAACCCATCACAAAGCATAACAAACCAATCCATTATCAGGCAGCATATCACCGGCCAATGGCATTCGGTTGAAAAGTGGGATATCGATATCATCGAGTCACGGAACTGCCCGAACAGTCTGGTTCGTAATCCTCCGAGAGCACCCAGGGCAAAGTGCATTCAAGCATGAAGGACGTGATAAAGCATTCTACTCTTCCATACGGTGAAGCGGGAGTATTAAGAAAAAGCATCTCTCCTTGAGGGTCCTTTTCACAGTGGCATGACCAAACATTTATGTGACCATCGGTTGGCTGGTCAATTTTTCATCATCATCGACACAATCATCCACTCACCCAACAACACCAGCAGCAATTGCTGTCACGTAGGTATGATGTATGGGAAGTGCAACATTTTTTGTTGTTGTTGCTTCTTTTCCATCAGATCAATTAATTTCCCAATCGAAAGTAGAAAAAAGGCACCAAGTGAGGTTGTCCGCAGAGTTGCAGTTGTGGCCGATACAGCATTATCTATAAGTGTGATCGTTAGTGTCACTCAAAAAAAAAAGAGAAAATGATTTCCTTTACACACTGTTAGTGGAAACAAAAGGGGTTCCAGTATGTGTAAAGAGATACAACAGCTAATGGTGTATACATGATCGATCGACAAACGCGCACTGTTGGATAAACGGGAAACAAATCCATCATTAAGCTGATTGCAGAAATGAGGAACATTACAACATCGCATTGCTTCGTAAAATTAATCGAGAAGCGTGTAACGGAAGCTCGGAAGGAATTCGGCGTAAATTCCAACCGCTTGGCACGAGTTAATCCACCATATTGAGGATGGAAAGAGGACACCACAATATATCATTCCATCCAGAACGGCAAACGTGTTCATTACGTCCGCAAACGACCATGAATGGAAACAAAACCATCATGCAAAAACATACATATATACAGCTTAAAAATTCAGTTCAATTTGATAACAAAAAGAAGGTTCCAAAAATGGTGTGCGGCATGCGTTCGGAAACTCTTTGCCCCGGTTTCATCCATCCGTCCGATAGGACACTCAAGTACGCGTCGAACAGGCACGGACAATCGCTATGGAAAGCGCGTTCCTAAGGGTCAAGTTAACTTATGAATACCGTTCACCCGTTTTCCAACAAAAAAAAAAAAAAAACAGAAAACATATCCCCAAGTACCGGATTCTCTTATCAATGCCTCGTGCGATTAAGCTTTTCCAGTACTGCTGACTTTGGGTAACTCTGATAGAGGGTCCACCAGCTGATACTAGGTGCGTTCTTGGTCGAGCCTTCTTGCAAAGAATGTTCGCTGGACATGTGCCAAACGAACCTAGATTTGCATTAGACACAAACCTGTGTGTACTCTGCAACGTTCTAATCACTGGTGTATAAAAGACCGTGTTGGTTATGAAACCGCGACCAATTGCTAGCCAGACACCTGGCGGTCACGTTACAGAATAGTCGCAATTTTGACGGAGCAGCAGTGAATTACGAATGGACAAAGTGTGGCAAAAACATTCAAACGCTGAGTTGCATATAGACAGTGAATAAGAGCAGATAGTTTAGCAAAAAAGGTGTTCCTAGCACAATGAGGGCTCCTTGGCGGACAGTTCTTTACGCCGCCAGCTGTCTGGTCACGGTGTTGGTAGTGTGTGGTGTAGTGCAAGTGCATTCCATGCCCTGCGGAGACCAGGGCAGCGCGCATTTGGCTAAGATCGTTTGTTTTATCACCGCTTCCAACGAGCACTACGACTACGAAAGTCTGCGAACGGGTCTATGCTCACACATTGTGCTCATCGACCTAATAGGCGTTGGCAAGGACGGGGGTCTCGAGCTGTTACAAACTTCAAGCCGTTCGCTGAACCGCTTCTGCAAGTTAAAGCAACGTTTCAGCGATGTTGGTGACGAGGCAAAGTTTATCATATCGATTGGTGGTGTAGCACAAAAGTCGTCACACTTTTCAAGAGCACTCAAAACCGAAGACAGTCGGCTGGCTCTGTCGGATGAGCTGGTCTCCTTCACCATCAAGCATAAGCTCGGTGGTATTGACATTGCGTGGTTTTATCCTGCTCAGTTCGGTGGAGCAGAATCGGACCGTACCAATTTGGTTTTGTTTCTGCGTGAACTTTACCTACGCACCAAAGCCTGTTCGACAACGCTCTCGTTAACTGTCGGTGTGGATCCTAAAGACATTGAGCTCAGCTACGATGTGCCGCAAATCGATAAGTATGTGGATTTTGTTAATCTTCTAACAGGAGATTACCATAACCCAACATCTGCAACACACATCTCACCGCTATATGGCCAGGGACCGCGCGATCGTTTGAACATCGTAAGTATAGATCGAGAGACGTAGTCATAGATCGAGAGATTTCGAACTAATCCCGTGCCTTCGTTTGCGTAGAATTATAGTGTGATGTCCTATATCGAGGCGGGCCTTAACCCACGGAAGATCGTCATAATGGGCTCCTGTTACGCGTATCTGTACATTTCCAAGATTTACCCAGAAGGCAACACATGTTCGACTAAGCTGAGAACAGTCATGCGATTGAGCTATCTTTCTGGCAAAGAGCTTATGACTCGCGAGTCGTTCCATACATCTTGGGACGATATGCGCCACGTACCGTACGGTACATTGAACAATGGGATTACCAAAAAGTGGCTCACCTACAACGATGTCGAATCCATGAAGAGAAAAGCGGATTACGCACAGCACTACCAGCTTGGCGGGATGGGTCTCTTCAGCGTGGATGAAGATGACTATGGTGGCCGTGCCGGATGTGGACGATATCCGATGCTACGCGCAATCGTGTCTGTTTTATATCCCGAACTGGACTGTACAGTGGAAGAGACGGAGGACGAGATCGAAACTGTCATATGTCCACACACAGGCTACCTGACTGATCCAACCGAACCGGAGTGCTATTACATGTGTGAGCAGGGCATGTAAGTACAAGAATTGTTATCTTGTTAACACATTTAAGTTATAACTCTAACACACTGTTTTGTTGCAGTGGTCTACATGAATGTCCTAAGAAATGCTGTCCCCAGGGACAAATGTTTAGTACTGCGCAAAACGGTTGTTATCAACCTGTTGTTGCTCAGTCGGTGCCTTACAATTCGGATCCAATGTATCATGCGGCGGGACAATCATCTGCTGTGTACCATCCTATTGATCATTATCAACAAACTAACATGCATGCAGGAAATCAACTATTGTACGGTCATCCAGTACCGAACATTGGAACACAACAGCCGGCCGAACTTGTAAAGGTTGCCCATGAAAATATTCCAATAATTTATACTGGAGCAGCATCATCGCCAGCTCCTGCTTACGAGCGGTTACCAGTCAGTACTAGTCCGCCTAAATCTCGTCCACAAGTTGTGATGGATGTTCCTACGGCCTATGTGGCATCTCCATCCACTATGGCACCGATGTATGCTCATGTCGATGAGCCCGTCATTCAGGCGTCTAATGTAATGCCACAGGTAATTATTATACCGAATGCGTTCGAGGGACATATTCCACAGGAATCGAACGCAAACGATGAAGTGGAAATGCTCAATACTCCGTGCGCGTTAAAAGCAGACGAACCAGATCTAACAACCGATCCGCCGATATTGATAACACCGAAAACGACCACCCATAAATCGCCCAAAAAGATGGAAAAGCCTCGAAAAAGGAAAAGCCGATCGAAATCACACTCCAGTAAAATGACATCCACAGAAATTCCAAATGGCACAACGCATAGCACATCAACAGTACCACCACCAACTGTACTAGAACCACTATCGACTAGTAGTGTCACTGTAAAGACAACACCAACTGCCAAACCATCACGAGCACGTAAAACGACTACAACCACAACATCTCTACCACCGGTAACCAAAACAACAGAGTCGAGTACGGTCTCCTCAACAGGTTCAAGTACGTCCTCAACAACGACCATGTCTAGCACCACACCGTACACGGTGACAGTGAAGACCACACTCAGCACTACAGTGACACCCAACGTGACTTTCTCAGACAAAACATCGACGATCGACACATCGCCATCGACATCGACGACTATGTTGTCTAGGGAGCAGGCAACAACAACGCTATCGTCAGTACCGACAACGTTATCCAACACGTGGATAACAGCGTCGAAAGGTACCACGACCACCACAACCATCACCTGAACTATGCTATAAACAGAAGGTGTGATAAAAAGACTTTTTTGTTTAACTATTTATGTTTGTAGGTATAAGGTGGTAGAGTATTATAGACTTGTATTTATTACATTAGTCGCACGATTAATAAACATAAAAAATAGAGTGCTGCTGCTGGAAGAAGCAGTGCGGTATACATGTATACCTCTGGTAGGATGTATGAGTCGGATATATGTGAGCATGTTTATTGTTTTTAATGAAGTACTCTACAATCCAATTTCAATTATTGCGTACATCAATATTTGCGATGTGTTCATGCTTCTTCACTCTCATCAAGTCAATTTTAAGAGCATTTGTTGGTTGAATCTCCATTGAGCCACTTCTCCCGCCCACTGCTTTCGAGTGTCGCTCGTGTATGTTTTCTATGAACATGTTCCGGTGTACATGTGGTCAACAGTAACATGCGAACCAGAATGCTCGTTCACGTACTGTATGCTCAATGCGAATTATGTCAACAGTGCGCGAGTATGCCAAGGGTGGTCCATGTTGCAAACACCGCAAACTCCGTATCCATGACATACGCAGACACAAACACCACATCGTGCACTTCTGACACACCGGTATTTAGACGTTCTGTAAACAAAACCGAAAAAAAACAACCAACACACACACCCGCTGCTCCAAAGAGCCTTCACACGGGCGATTGAGTGCATTATTTCGTGTAACCTCCTCCGTTATTTGGGAGGCCACGATGAGACGGTGTTGCTGTGGGGTTGATTTGCATTGAACACGACAAACAACAACATCAACAACATCACCTTTATGGCGGTCGTGTTTTTGCCTCGAAGCACAACCATTCGGTTGAACTTTACACACGAACCAACCCGTCTTCTCGCCCCGATGCTGCCTGTAGCAGCGAAACCCCATATATGGTAGAACATTTTATTCGATCAATTTTCAACCCGCTCCGATTATCCATTCCTACCGCACCGGATGGAGGTCGTCGTATCGAGCTGTAGTGCTTTTCGTGACATACAGCTCGGTAGACATACGGACACCATATGCGCCTTGCGGAACGAACAGAACGATCATCTGGCGCCAGTGTCGGTAGCGTAAGAAGAGGTGCCTTCGAACTTCGAGGGTTATCGTTGACTCACCGCAAGGACGTCTTTGCCTTTTGTGTGTGCTTTAACACCATACATGGCTTGTATGGATAGAGTCGGTGGTGCTTACTTTTCGCGCCTGTTCAACCATCCTTCAACCAACCGGTTCACAGGAAGAAAACATCAACTTACCTACAAAGAGAAACAAAAACAAAAATTTATTAGTATTTTATCGCGGGCTCTGTTGCTTCAATGATATTTGGTTAATATTGCAAAAAGGTTTTTACGGTGCTGTTTTTAGCAATGTTTCATGATGTTTATACCAAAAACCCTATCCTAGATCCGTATCTCCCCCTCCCCAGGAAAATGCACTCTAAGGATTCAAATGATTGCTTACACGCGGAAGCGAATGCCGCGTGACTCACAGGAGAAGCCATCGTTGCGCTTCGTGAAAATAGAAAACACGTGGGATAACCCCTTTCTAGCCGGTGCACATAAATCTTCAAACCGAACTCCACCGGTTGCCACACGTGAATCCGCTATGATGGTGGTGGAAAATCCACCGGAAAATCCAGCTTTGAAACAAAGGCCTCGGGAAAGCGAATTTCCAAGCACGAAAGAACCCAAATGGAATGGCTAATCTTTATGAAAGGTAAAGTTTCACATTCCATAAGGACATAACGACGGTGTGTACGGTGAGGGTATTATCGACCAAACACTGGAATGAAACTCGTTCGATGCTGGGTTCGGAGGGCACGAGCGTTGGATTTACAAGAACGGTGCTTTGCCGTATGGAGCACAACTGTAAGACCCTTTCGGTATGGTTGGTTTCATTTTTATTAGTTTGATCAAGCTTCAATTACTGTATTTGTGCCGAAGGTATCATTACAGGAACTAAAGGGATCACAACCATATGGAGGTCGTAAAGAAACTGGACGATTTGCATGTTAATTTGCTAAAGAGCGTCTGTTCGGTCCGCTAAAGGTAGCCTCAAGTACATCCATAAATCAGTCTCAAGTCTCCATTTTGGGACAGTCAGTTCAATACATATTCGGTACAATCGTCTCGGCAAGCTGCAAGATCATGCTTATTGCTTGCTTCCGGAGATTTTCTTTTTGTTTCCGTTTAACCCATTCTTTCCGTTTTGACTACTTTTAGGATAACTAAGCAAAGGTCCAATATGGTGTGGTTATAAGCTCCCCAAGACGCCATCCAATATAAGGGATGCATTCCGGTGTTCGGGTTGGGTCAATAAATTATGACATTTTAAGCTCTCTGGGGGGAGATACGGTTCGGATTCGCCTGTTTTACCTCCTTTTCCTGAGCAAGTTTGAGGGATTTTCTCGGGGCTTCTCTTAATGGTTGCAACCAAATTCTAATACCACGGCCAACCATCGACGGTGACGAAATGGTCAAAGTTGTGCCGCCTCCGACACCGATGACTAAACGGGCCAATTTATCTTCTTTTTATCGCACTGGTAAACGCAACCCAGTGGGTTTGAGGGGACGACAAAGTTTAATTAAACAATGTTAACGGCTCTGGTGCGGTGGGAAAGGTTGATAATGGACCGTGGACCTGGTGATAAGTGGGTGATAAAGCTACCCCAACACCATGTGCATGTGCATTGTTCGCATGAAATGTCCAACAAGCCAGGGGCAAGGGCATGAAATAACATCGTACTACCGAATCAAACGTTCGCTTATTACATTCATAAATGGAAGTTTTATTTTCACCCAACAAATACGCTTAATTTCATAAACAAACTTGCGCAATGAATCTCTACCCAAATTACCTCATCTGCGTTGCGTTCCAAATTGATGCGCTCGGTAATGAAAATGTAAATACAACCACCACAGAAGGCAGATCTTCAAACAACGCGGCACCATAACGCGGCGGAAGTTTGGTTCGATATGTTTTAACCGAAAAACAGCCAAAACACTGCCAAGATTTACGACTGTAATTACACCAAACAGGTAATATCATTAGCTACTTCAATTGATGACGGAATGTGCGGCTTCTTTTTGGCAGTGCCAAAAGAACGTCACACTCTTGATGGAGGAGATGAGATTGAGCAAGAAGATAGGTTATGTTCCGTTTGGATGGTTTCGAAAATATCTTTCAAGATGAACACATACATAACATTCGCTTGTCGACACTTCTTATTAAAACCAAATCTTCCATTTCATCTATTTGTTATATCTCGCAGAAAGACGTCTGTGTTCAAGCAAATTTTGTACATCTGCTGGATGTCGGCCAGATAAGGTTCACATTTTCTCTACCTCCTTCCTACGCATCAAATTTTGCACCACAAAACTGCAACCGATGGCCGGATTTAATGGGATTTTAAATAACACCCGCGAACCGCATTTGTCGGAACACGAAAAGCTCGTTAGTCTGGCTAATCAGCCGTAGCTACCGAATGGCGTGCATGAAAAGTGCAAGTGCACAGACCACCCATGGATAACCGGAGGCTACTCTTGCCACCCCAAAAGAGCCATGATGTAACTCACGGGGATCGAACAGTCCGCACACAGTTACGTTGCCCTCTCTCGGCGATCAAACCCCAATTTGGGGTCGTACAGTTTGCGAAAGAAATTGATAAACGCACATCCGAACGACGCAAGTACACCGTCCAGAAAAACGGTGGATGAGTTCCGCGTTATGTTACTGTTCGCTCGCTAATAAACGTAATGTTTCGCGCACACTTGAAAAGACACATGCAAATAAAACCGAAAGAGAAGACGCGCTAACAACGTGAAACATTATCACCAGCGCAAACATGGTTGAAAGATCCGACAGATACGATGAAATGTGACGCGAGACGAAGGAAGAACATGACACCGTACCACCGTACCCGTAGGAAGGTGGGTTGGCGGGTATGAGGCAACAATTTGCAAATAACCAAATTTCACTTTCCGCGACCGAAATGGCACCGACGCCGTCTGTCTCGAATCCGCAATGAGCCAGAAATGGTGCACGTGGGCAGCATCACAGTGTGAAAGACTTTCATTTGAATGTCTGTCAGATCGCATACATACGGTGGCGTGGGTCAATAGGCGGGTATGCGAGAAAGGACGGAAAAGAAGGCAGGACGGAAAGAAGGCAAAAACACAACGAGACGGATGGATCAATTTCTCCAAATGTTTTTTTGTTAAACGTTGTCTCTGATGATGTATGCGGCGGGAACGAGATGAATGGCGTCTTAACAGGAGAAGGATCTCAATATAATGGAATTAGAGTTTTAAATTAATGAAACATTATTTGATTTTCGAATTAATGTGGAGCTGATCTGAATAGAAGGATGATATGAAGGAATCTTTTCCATGAAGAGTCATCTGAACTGTATGATCATCACATCATTCTTCAATGGGGATTCTTCAAGTCATTGTTATGACACAAGAGAATCTAACCTTATCTCCACATCCTCCATCTAACCTAACCTCTTAAGAAATCTTAAGTTAGTGTAATAGAATCTGAAATATCTACAAATTATTTCCACCAACTAACAGATCTGACATAATACTATATTTCCATTTTCGCCGAATAGCAAACCCTCTGCACTTTCAAAAAGATTGGAATTCTTACAAGATCTTCGTGCATAATCATCTCCATTACAACGGCGGAGTCGTCTGGTTTCGATCAAAAAGTTACCTCCTCACAAAATCATAAATCGATCCAATTGTGATAAATGTGGTTCAAACATCTGTTATGCGTATTTTACTTCTCCTCTCTCTCTCTCTCTCTCTCTCCCTCTGCCCATCCCTATCACGCTACCATCTCGCAATCGTTGCGTTTCAACCCTTACGAACGATTACCAATGTTGCTGCTGCTCCAGTCCTCAAAAGGCGTTTATATTACATCACGCCGCTTCTTCGCACGGGAGAATGCGATGAGGAAGACTTACGCTGTGAGCTGCCACACTACTGCAAGAGTGTATGCGCGCCAGTTGGCCTTGGGGGTACGATTAACCGAGCAGATTGATACACTGGCAAAGCATATCCGCCACCAGAAATTGATCCCGTGTTCCTCGTTCCCTCGTTCAACATATATTGATTGCTTCACACACTTTGGTCGTGATATGTATGTGTTTTTTAATCTTCGTGGAGTAACTGCTGCTACCGCTGTTGTAACCTGAGTCCGGGATCGTGTTGCGTCGATTTGTGTCGTTTGATTTGTCCACTGTACGGGAGCTACGGTACGGAGGGAGTAAAAAAAACAAATGCCCACACCTCGGTTCGGTGATGTATTACGCGATCTGATACTTCCGTACGAACGTGTGGATTTCAAAACCAATCAAAATTAACTGTTTCATGACGAAAAGATGACTCAAACCGATACGATTTGTTTGTCAAAAACGGGTAATGAAAAGGTGGAAAAGGTGGAAAGAAACTTAAGCCTCTGCATAACTTCAACGGAAGACGCAATCCAATTGGAGCCGGAGGTGTTTGACAGCACAGGCTACAGCTTGTTCCGCATCTCCGGTGCCTTTGCACACCAGTACAGCACACAACCGTGTTCGTTTTCCAATTCCCACGGCATTCAATTCCATCTAGAACACCGAACGGCATAAAGCATCCCTCCCAATGGGCCAATCATGCTACGTGAAAAGTTAGAATCGAGCAAAGAAAACTCGTTCTATCGAATAACCATCACCGTAAGCTTAGCACACAGCGTCAACAACACAAACACCAATACTCAGAGGTCCCCTTCATTCCCCTACTTCACGTGCATTAGTCTATCTCTGTTCTTAGCAAAACCGTTCCGATTAGATATTCGAAACCGGATCTGTATCTCTCTCTCAGATACACTGCCGCGAGGAAAGCGAAGGTTGCATTTGCCACCAACCGCTCTAACCGCGATCTCCAGTCCACAGCTACCTCCTGCCGGGGGCATTAATGGAAAGAAATCGAGAAGAACAGACGTCTTCAATTAAGGGCCACCGAGAGCAATTAGTTGTTGTGCGCCGATTCTTTTTCCAATCGATTGTTGATTGTTGCTCCACACACTGCACGGCACAGCGGACAGAAGACAGAACACTTGTTGGAAGTGCTCTCACAACGACATTCATCGGATCAACTTCTGTTTCTAGCAAATCGTTACAATTGAAGCGCCCAATCGGAGACTGTCCGGGAGGGATAAATTAGTGTTACGATGTACAAGCCTTACAATCTCTAATTCTCACACGCTAATGATCTGGGTTTCGTCGTCAACTTCACTAATTAATCCAATTTTGCCAAATTTTTTACTATTGCCACTCCACTTCAATACGCTCACTTTTATGAGTGCGAGCCACAAGAAATAAGAAAATAAAACCTAATAATGAATCAGATTGATCAACATCCATAACTCCAACTTCAATACAATTATAGTAAGAAATAACAACACCTTTGCTTTGTACGTTGAAAAGGCAGCAGCGCCTTTCCAAACGCCATGCCGACACAACAAGTGTCTTTTGGCGACCAGGAAGTAGAAGGTGCAAATATTTCTTTACCTTCACGGTCCCGTGCACAGAATGCTCCGTCTAGCGCAAACCAGTCGGCGCGGAAATTTTGTCCCTAGCGGCAACAGCAGCACCGTAGACGACGAACGAGTAGAGAACTCATTGTGTTGCTACCCAACCCAATCCTAGCTGCGCCATGTTTTTGAAAGCCAACCAAAACCAGCAGGTGCAGCTGTATACGGTTGCAAAAACTAGGAAAGAATACTCAACGTGCCCTATGCAAATGGGACCCGTGACGTTCGATCTGATTCTTGAACGTCTACGAGTAAAGTAATACTCACTCCTCTGTTCTAAAACAAATCGAGGATGGGGTTCTCTTAGAGCTTGAAAATAAATACTCAAACGTAAAGGAACAAAACCATACCATCAAATCATAGAGACACAACAGCGTAGAGATCTTCCACCTGCGTACTTTCCAATTCAACAATGACGCTACCTCCAATAGATGGAATAAAGTCCGGTCACGGTGCACTTGAGCGGTGGAATGGATTTCCTTTTATTATTCGGTCTTTGTAGTCTCACGAGACGCCAGACATGAATTATGATGGTAATCAAGCCGATACCGAGCTAAAGAATTTGAAGCTAGCGTAACAACAATGCGATCCAGACATTCTGCGCGTTCGATTCCTTCTTGCCCGATAGTATCTTCCCGCCTCACTCAGCAAGCTCACACACACCTGGGTGTAATATATTTTCACCGACACCTTGTACGGACCGTTCCAAGTCCTACTATTCCCTCGTGCCCGAAGCTGCACGACTTTGGAATACTTAAACGCTTTTGGGAAAGAAAATTTAGACGATCCTGACGAATGCTTAGAGACGCACACACTCCCGAGGAAGCTGCAGGAAAGCGGAAAATCGACCGTTACCCGATTAGCATGGGAGTGTTGGGTATGGACCAGTAGACGGAAGCTGAATTCAATAATCCTCCCTACAGTCTCTATTGTATACTGCTCGAGCCCATTAGAATGGTATTTTATCGCAGAAATCTTCCTCATCCTCAGTTCCGAGCCGGGATGCCTTGTGGGAGAGCGGCGTTGAGTTTATGCACATTATCGCAGGCGTTCGTACTGCGTGCATCCGGCACAAGATGAGATTCAAATGCGGCAACATTCAAGGGATATCATTCGGTCACGAAATGCGGTTCAGTGATCATGATGATGATGATGATGGTGACTTTAGATGAGCTGAAAATTGCTGACTAAAGGGTAGGATTAAGATCTCGTGGCTTTCGTACGTGCTAGAATCGACCGTAGGGTGGACATTAAACGTGGTAAACAATTTTCTATCGATGGAAATTACTTCAGTTTAGTAACGATAATCAGAACAAAATTAGTATACGTGATTTGAAGCACAAGAGGTTTTGTACATATACAGGGTTTCTCACCACAAAGCGAAATCCACCACAAAAAAATCTTATTTCAATACAGAGTCCGTCAATTATCCTAAGATTCCAAGTAGGAGCACTGGTTTCAAAGGTACACAGTGTATAGAAGACACGCTAGAATGTGACAATAAAAATAATCAGATACTAGCACCTGAAGCCTTTGTTGGAATAATGATTCGCAAAACAATTTTTACTATTCGTTCGTTACAATGACGACAGCCAGTAATTACGAAAACCTTCTTTCATCAAGCTTACCATCGAGACATCGTCTCTTTACCTTCTTACGCTATTGGTGAGTTGAAGACCTTCCAATTCCCCCTCGCAGTAATTCGAGACTTTAACTCTCGATGAAAACTTGCAAAAAATAACTCAGCATGCCTCCACACAAACCTCGAGGCTATTGCAAACAACTTCAAAATTTACCACACAGAGCCTTCACACAAATGCCTGCGAGAATGCAATATATATTACCCTCGCGTCGCGAACCCGTTGCCTGCAAGCCGGGGAAAAGCTAATTAAGTTTTATGAATTTTAAATGAACCATATTAACCACCGGTTAGGCTAGACTAACCAATCCTAACGTCTCCAGCCAGTGTGGTCGTGTGTAATGTAAACTGTACATGTTACCTTCACGAAGTGCGCCAGTTTATGCGCTCCACCACCATACTACATGACTGGTGGAATTGGGGTTGAAAGTTGCCGAATCCCTTTACTGCATAACAGTGGACTATGCTATCTGATGTGTGTCCATGCGTGTATGTGTGCGAAATAGGATTATGTGAATGGAATTTTATGTTTTAGCTACATTTTTGGGGGATTGGTCTACAACTCCCGCATCAGACGCTAAGACCACACCACGGGATCAATCGAAGTCCTCACTACGAATTCACATTATCCCGCAGTGTTCTATTGGAGCAGATTACGACCCGTAGTGCACTTTCCTCGCAGTCGCCGGCCAACTACTGGACCTCCTCCAGATCAGCCCACCAGGCAGTTATATCCGACCAAAACTCGCTGCACTCAGCATTTTGCGCAATTCCCGCATTACTTCTTACTTCACGCTCTAACCAAGCCCTAAAATCGCGTCTGGTTGTCCCCTCTCCGCCGTCGATTACTCACCCGAAACTGGTTTACTCTTAAGCCCCCACAGTCTGGCAACGGTTGCGGCAATTTTACACCAGCAGGTTAGACTACCGTGCCCTAACGGACGGTGGATTTGAAATATACGTATAAAACACCACCAAACAGGTTTGCCATTTTCGGGCCAAACGTGCGCCCGGCAGACAACCTGTACGAGCGTCGGTGGCTGGAACCGGTTCCGACCATTGCTCTGGAGAGATGTGCAGATCGCGCTCCCCCTAAAAGACCCCTGTGGACATCCTGTGGTTTTTGTACGGATGTACGCTTTTCGCAGTGGCAAGTGAAAGATTCTGTTCACATCTATTTTGATGTTAAATCGCACGAAAGACCTGTCACGAATTTTCTCGATCGAGTTCAATCGTCGACGATCTAGTTCGTGGCTGCGTTTAGCTTAAAATAATCAACACTGCAACAAAATAGTCGCTTCTCCCTTTTCTTTCGTTGAACCAATGCCAACACATTCCGCGTGTAAAGTACGACACAAAACGAGAGAAGACAATTCTACTTCAAGCCAAGCTATCGTGTGAGAATTATTTTCAGCAAAAAGCCTGCGCATCTGCGTTTTGGGTGACATTTCAATGGGAAAAGGAATGCTCACCGAACACTATGTGGTGTGCAATTGCAACTGAAGAGGTCTCTGTTTTTTTCTGACGAATCGAGATTCGTAATGTTCGTTGCATTGCTCAAGCGTAATGTGTGATGTTGGCCATGAAATGTTTCACCGTTTGTTGACTGCATAGAAATGCGAAGTTTGTGTCAAATGTAACATACGAGAGCATTCGTATAAGTTGAAATGTTCATAAGGAAGAGTTTGAACTTTTCGTATAAGAACTCGTTTTGTGTCCTCACTTGCACATTCTGTCAAGGATTTTCAGTTTTGGACTAAAAAAAAGGACTTCGATAAATCTAAAACACCATTTTGGTCATGTTTTTTCTTCAACACAAAATGAAACCCAAACACATTAACTTAGGCAACCAATTTTGAACGATTCCTTTCCCTTTTGTGGAGTCATTATGGAGTTCCTGGTTGGGTGTACCTCCCAAATCCTCCCAAATGCTTTTTCCTTGATTAGCGTGCGGGTCGTGTTGGAGTCATTCGAAGCTTGATGAACGGTAATGAAGATAATATCATAATACCTTTACCGAGCGCTGCCTACCATCATCAACGAGAACAACCCCCGACGTCAACCTCAAAAGGACGACAATGATTGTACGGTGCGTTTGTATTTTTTGTACGAAAGTTTATCTTTCTACGTGACTTTTTCATCGGGAATTTTACGCCGAACAATGTGCCGGACGGTATAGAATGGCTGTGTGTATGACTGCTATGGAAACGACAGCTCAGCCTGAACCGGACTCCGTCCATGTCTACATTCTGGCGCAAGGATTGTGCAGCACCGCAGCACTCGAAATTGAGGGAACTGGAAAATGTTCCCTATCACCCACTCGCTCAAGGAGGGTTGGATTGTTTGAAAATTCGTTCATTGCAACACCACCAACACACACACACGAAATCGGTGCACATACACCAAACAACCTTTTTGCGTACATTTCGTGTTTGAAACTCCCGGCCAAGGGATGCGCACATCGGAGGATGAGGCAAACATTGCGATTGCATGCAGTAAAAATGGAGGCGATTTCATGTGTGGGCTAAGGGCTGTTACCGGTTTCCGGTCCGGAGAGGCTAGACAAAACACAGCAAGCCCAAACAAAACCCCGATGAGGCAAAGATTTACTACGGTGAAGGTGAATGCCACACGGATATCCGTACGATCCGCTTTTTACTGCTCCTATTTAAATTGTCACCCTCTGTCTGGAGTTGGTAAAATGTTTCTTAAAATATTCTACCAACGTACCGCGGTGCACGGGACAGGAAAATTCGAACCCAAAAGCGTATTGGAAGGTCTGTGTAGTTGTGCTTTAATTGTATGGAGGGTGAATTCTGTTCTACGCGCAGTTCCAAATCTTCGCTTACATACGACACTGAGGGGAAGATTTGATTTCAATGATGCTGATGATTGTGAAAGCAAAATCGTGGTAGGTCAATGTCAGGAGGAAGACACAACGTGTTCAAAGAACGCAATAACTTGCTTCTGATGCATCTTTTAAAAGTACGATTTCGATAGAATTCTTGGAAATCGCGTAACCACCTTCAGTAGCAATTAATCATCCTGCAAGGCATTCTTCACTTTCCGAATTTTGAGATAATGCTGCCTGAAACTGTCCCGAGAACACAATTATCGGCACACAATTTTATCTTGCTCTCTCTATCGCTTTGCGATTGTTGAAAGTGTGAGTCATTTAGACGAGGTTGTTTGTAACTCCCTTCTGGTTGTGTTGATGTCGTCTAGGAAACATACCTGTGATCTTGCTTCTCCTTCTCTTCACTGCAATTCAGAAACGCATGGATGCCGATGCAATGCAGAATCTTTTTCCTCCGTATCCCTTTCTTTTGCGTATCAAAAGGGACAGGGAAAAGATGTAACACTTTGAATTTCTTGCCCTTCACAAACACATCAATGCAATAGCTCGTTGTTTACGATACACGCACTGCCGGCACACCTGGGACGATAAGGATGAACCTTCCTCGTTGGCCTCTGTTTTCACTGTTGCAATTCTTTGCTTTGCCTTACATTACACATCCACATTCACTCACGAGTAACTGTTTTTCTTTTCGCATCCACTTCCTGACGCCAATACGGAAATACCCTCCGAAAAACGCATCGAAGGCGTATGTGCTTGGTTATCTCTTGGGTAGAGAAACGCGTTCTGCGTTGCAGGAAAGAATAAAAAGGGAAGTATAGAAAACACAATTGCAATAAACTGCAGGCTTTACAGTCGGAGGTACGGAATTATGAGCTGCGCGCATCAACCAATAGGGCTACCAACGGCCAATTTCTTATCGCAAAACGGCCTAAAAACGCGTTGCCTGCGGACTTGCTGTTTGACGTATAGAAAATAAACATTTGATAATTTTGGTCCCTCGAAAAACTAGCCAAACGAACGATGTTGCTCTTGCTAAACGAATGATGGATATGTTTAGCTAAGGGATAATATTATTCGGATCTGATCAAGGGCCATTTTGTGGACTGTTTGCAGTCATTGTTAATGCACGATTGTATTTTAAAAGGAGAAACCTAAACTTTCCACCACGTTTCCAAAAGAAGCTCCAAAACATAACAAAACTACACCATTTGTCTTCATCATGTCGCCAAGAAAAAAATGCATTAGAAGGGACCGCAACCCCATCAAAATGAAACAAAATGTGAGGGAAACATACACGAAATTAAACGTACACACACACTACAGTCACATTATTGTTGTGAGCTCACAAGGCGCGATCGCACGCGCACGCGTCTGAGGGGCCTGTGGGATGCGCGATGATGGATAAAGTTAAGTCACATTTCCTCCCCCAAAGTGGACTTTTCTTACTGCCACCCAGCTTTTTTTTTGCTGCACAGAAACTTGATTAGTTCCGGAGGCGAACGAAGCGACATTGTGGGCCCCCTCAGGGCGTATGGGCGACAGTGCATGAAAACGGCTTGCCCACAACAGAAGCGTCCGAATGTGAATGGGCTGAGAGGAAGAGAGCAAAAAAAAAAACGACTCCATTCGTTCATCGTAGGAAAATGTTAATGTCTCTTCAAACACCCTCGAAACACCGGGTCCTACAAACACCTACGAGATGCTGATGATGATCGATGCCCATGCTCATCCTCCATTCAAAAACGCGAATGTACAAACGTTTGTTCGGTGTGAAAAAAGGGAATCTACGATACACACACTACGGGATGAATTCTTTACCTCGTACGGCGTATACCTACAAACCTACAGAGTGATTATTTTGCCTTATTTGTTGATCTTTTAAACCAGCAGTTCCTTTCAAGCGGATGTTTTGGTTTTTCTTCTCTTTCAATCTCTTGTCCCTTTGCTATTGAACTGTGCTTTTGCTCAACTACACGGCAAGAAGATGCTCTGAGGATAGGGCGAAGCACACAAACACATACATGAAAGGCTTTTTCGGGAGGGCCATAACCTTCTCTTAACGATCTTCTTCATCACGGAAAAGGAAAACGGCACGATCATGAAGCGACCGGTTTTTTTTCGTTCGATTTCCTCACGAACGTGACCCAAACTGAACGACTGGCGCGAAAAGAAGGAACTCAACCTTCCCTCCGCGGCATACAAAAGCGGGAAGGTTCGAGTTCGAGTATTGCTCGGGAGAAGATTTTGCTTGCCAAGATCGAGAAAAGACATTCGTCTCGACAGCAATCCACCCGAAAAGGGTTTCTATCCAGTATAGATGCATCGCTGCACACAACATGCAACACGAGATTGCAGCCCTTGTTGCGAGGTTGCGTCCAAACGGTTTTTACTTTCATTTTCTATGCAAACAAAACAACTGCACAACACCATCAATGGGAATTGAAACGTCCATAGAATTAGGTCGAACATGATCGCGAGCCGCTTTGGAAAATTGCGACGTTTGCCAATCGAGCCCGCTATAGGCAAACAACGCACATCACAACACAACACAATTATGCACGCACACTGCTACACTACCACATCTCATCCCAAGTTAAACAAGTTGCCATTCAGAACAGCTGACATCATTCTCTATCAGATGCGAAATATGCTCAAGCTTTGCTCGCTCCTCCATCACTGCCGAATGTTTAAACAAAACTCTTCATTCACCTTGTTTTCCTTGTTTTTAGACAAAAGTATTGTAAAGAACGGCGGTGTCACAATGCGTTAATCAAAACACGCGTAAAGCAATCTCGCTGACGACGTACGTCCGCACGCTTCGGGAGTAAGAGAGAAACTAACGTTTTGTTTGCTGCGCTGCGTTATGCCGAGCTTCGTTGGCTTGACTTCAATGCTTCCCCTCTCAGAATTTGTCACTTGTGTAAAAATGAAACTGGTCCGGTACCGTAAAGACTTTTTTTCCTCTAGGACGTTATTGTTTTGTCTGTTCTAGAAATAATGCGAAATTTATATGAAGAAAATAGTAGTTAAAGGAAAGTTTACATTTGGCTTGTAAACAATATTTTAAACATAATCTTAATTTAAATTCCATGCTTCATTATGTCCACATGAACATTATTTTAACCCATCGTTTCAAGTGAGAGTCAATCAGTCAGCGAGAGAGACTATTTTTGAGAGCAAGACATAAACATAGAATGAGAAGGATATACAAACACGATCTTCCTACCTTGTTTTTGTGTTTACTACAAAAGAGATAATTTAACTTATTTTTTTTTACAACAAACTCAACACCGAACTTAAATTATTAATTACTGATACATCTAACTGTTGTAGACTAATCGACCTAATGTCAGTACTGTGAGCGATGCAAATTTATTATGTTAATTTTAATCTACCATAGTTTCATAGAAAGCGAAAATGGCGCTAAAACATTAAAGTATTTCCTCCCGTACTCGACACTTAATCATTTATTTCCTTTCCTTCGCAGTGGCTGATGATTGGTGGCACTGTTTAATGACAAAACACTGTACGAAGACGTGTTTGATAAGAGGACCACGTTTGGCGGTGATTGTCGATCACAAACCCGTCTACGCAACTGCGAACTGGACAACGAACTTGGCGATGCAAACAACCAGTTCTGTACAGAAGGTTGTATAGCGATGCATTGTATTGTGCGGAAAGGAAAGTGAAACCTTCAAAGCCAAAGCAGTACAGCAGCGACAGCAGCACAATATTGCCCCCTCATTTGGCCTTGCACATGCTCTCGGCTTGTGTAATTAACTCGCCCTCCCCTCATTTTACGATCATCACAAATGACCACGATCAAGGGGAAGAAATTTGCCATCATGCATTACACCTTGATGCTCATCTCGTCAGCTACCATCATCGCACGAACATGATATTTCCACACGTGTAAGGGAATTACAATGTCTTAAGCGCGTAGGACAGCTGCCATCACCCACTCAAGGTCGGCGAAGATTTCGGCGGGAGTTTTCACTCAACTCATCGTTCATACCACACACACCCCCGTGGTGGTAGAGTTGTAAAAGAAATTGCCCAATTTTGCGCCTCACGAAGCAGAAGACGCCTCCACAACGCGCCGGCCGAGTGAAGATTTCATCATGCGCCGAAAGCCGATGCAGCAGTAAAAAAAAACCTTTATGATAGCGCATCGCAATGGGAATACCGCAACATAGGTTGCCACTTCACCGCCCGATCGGGGGAGGGTGGTACCGATATGGTCGAGTGCTTGCGAGACAAAACAAAGAGCATCCATCCGGCGTTGCTGAAGAATAATCCTTCTACGGTCGCCGAAAGAAAGCGGTACCCTAAGTGGACAATGGGGAATGATATGCACTTGCTCGTCAACATATGAACCGAGCGGAAAGGTAAGAGAAAAAGGGCATCATCATCAACATCATAATCGTAATCTTATGCATGGTTGCGTGCTTTAAGGATGGCCCGTGCTGCGCCCTCCAAAACAGGAACACACAACGTGCCTCTTGAGCGACTTGTCGGTCACCTCTCGCGTCGGATGCGGCCGCTCGGATAGCATTATTTTAAAAGGGCTCTTTCCATTTTTATGTGCGTACGGATTCGATGCGGTAGCATTTTTCTCGTTCCTTCCAACCGCTCATGTTATGCTGGTTGAGCATTTGTGTCGCCTTTGCGTAACGCAAGCATACGGTGGCAGTCAAACATTAATTGCTCACCGGAGGTCGGGAATGAATTTTACTGACCCGTGCGGTTCATTTACGCTAACCGTCTAGTGCATAATACATAATTCAGCGTGAACACGGTGCTAAAACTTGAAAGGAAATATAATTCTTTATAACGCAAAAATGATAACTTACCCTTCGTTCTGACGACGGCGCCTTGCGACGGCTGGATTTTTGTTGATCGATTGCAGCTCCCGGTTGAGTGCTTGAGATTCGGTGTCATTGTTGCTGGCGAATGTGCGCGGGAACGGTACCGGCAGCGGTATGTAGGACGGTGGCATGCTGCCGCCGCTTCCACTGTTTGCCGTGTTGGACACATTGCGCAGCATTTTCGCGAGGTTTTTCCCCGGTGCCACACCATCATCGTCGTCGTCATCATCCTCCGACTCGGAAGACGATCCCGGACGCGTACCGGATGCGCCGAAGCTGTTCGGTGCCGTTGCATCGATGGTGGAAACGGTGGTTGATTTCTTCAGATTGCTCACAGTCGAATGGGTGGACTTTTTGAGGCGCGACTTCAGCTCGGAGTTTAGATCGGCAGGAAACAGTCCGACACAGCCCGATTTCGATTTCAGGATGCCACCCTTTAGCTCCGCCATAAACGGAAGCTTCTGAGCGTTTGGTGGCAGGAACGCTGTCGGTGGTTTGCGAGGACTCATTTGCTCTGCAACATTTTACACACAGCGATCGGAAAGTTAGAGATTGAGAAAAAGTGAGCTTCATCAGTACTACGAAACGAGCTTACGGTATCGTAAATAAGAATGGTGCCTTAAGAATCAACATAAAATGGTTAGCATAAAAGGGCAACACACAGAATACCAATCAATTGTAAGAAAACTGGCACACGATTGATAACACTTATAGTTTAGCATTTCATTTGATTAGTGTTGTCTAGCGATTAGCTTCAGTATAAATACACGTAGATTTTGAGGAGATAAACAAACAAACAAACACATAGAACACGTTTTAATAAAGCACACGTACACGTACAAACATACAACAACAAAAAGCACACAATGCCACACAGTATTACCCAAACAAGCGCAAGTGTTGCGTGATCAAAACAAAAAGCCAAAGCAATGTAACCTGTTATCCTTTTTGGGGAAACCATGTGTTTTTTAGATGTTATCTTCAAAGCAGATTGATTCTGAACTGCACCCTAGAGGAAAGTGCAGGGTGAACAGTTTTGTACCGTTCCTTTCGTTTGTCAAGTCCACAACCATAGAGAATGTATACACAATGCATTTTCCTTTTCACACCACCATCACCTTTATACGCCGGACCGGGAAAATGATTTTACAAAACTGACGATACCGTGACCAGAACAGAAACAGAAACAAACGAAAACAACCCCTTTTTTCCCGAGTGTGTGTAGTAACCCATCCGTTTGGTAGTTAAAGGTGAACGAAACACAAGGACAACGGGAATAGAATATATAAATCGGAACGTACCAGCACATTTCTGATCTGGATTAGGGCGTTCGCATATTGCGCGAAACTGGTAAGGAACGGTTGATTTGAACGGGTCCGAGGGCAGGTATCTTTACAGAGCCCGGAACAAGCAACAACCAGCGAGATTGAGCAAGAAACAGCTGAATAGGAAGCTAGTTCGTTTGCGTGGTGTATGCGTGGAACACGAAAGTGGATGGCTGGTGTAGATGAGGCAGATAGTACGTAGCGATAGAATGGAACAAACACACGCATGCAGGTCTCGGGATGATGATCACAACGCGTCACACGCGCCATCTTTACACTCTGGGACTACGAACGCGCAAAAGGAACATCGATGCAAGATCACTATTTATCACTTCATTCGCTCTGTTCAATGCTCACATCCAATACGCTAAATAGTTCACAATGTTTGCTTTCGTTTGGAATACTTTATGAGATCCTTTTGGGGCCGCCATTGTCCACCATTGTGTTTTCATTTACTTGGCAAGATCATTGTTCTGTGATTTTTTTTCACTTTGTTTAATCTTCATTGCACTTCGTTAACGACTTAACTGTTGGTACGTCTTACTTTTTGCTTAAAATCCTACTCTTACAGATATACACACACACGCACACACATATACACGTATACATTTTAATGGTTTGCTATAGTAAAAGCTTACAAGTTTCTTCATAGTACAATAAACGATCATTTTAACACATCTAGCTCATCTACAACAACCTTTCAGAGAAGAGAAGGGAAGAAAATAACGTAAAATCAGAACAAAATACATAACGTCGTTGAAAAACAGCATTATCCGCTACGAAAAAGCGTATAATATGTTATACGTAGCTTAAATTCATTTAAAAAAACTAATGAACAAATTTAGAAAAAGCTAACGAAATTTGAAACTATAGTAATTTAGAAAACGTTTTCGTAAAATGTAAAATAAATCGTTTGTAATCTGGCACTCGAAAAAAAAAGAATACAACTACTCGAATTGCAATGAACTGAAAAGATTTCGTTTTAGTACCGCACAACAGGTGGCGCTAGTTGCGTTAAGAAGATTGTAATCATTTTCTCTGTTATATGTCATTTCGTACGGCGGATAATGCACTGTTTTTCCTTTTGTTTTTCCAACTCTAGCAAATCGTAAGTATGCTAGCGATGTTATCTTTCCCTTTAAAACACACCTATAAACAGCTTATCGAACTCCGTATCCGCCAACGATAGATCTTCGGTGGTAATGTTCAACTCTTCGACAGTGTTTACCGGCTGAATGGTGGTGCTCCATTTTTCGCTAACATTACTATTCCCTCCAGCAGCGATCGTACAGATCAACGATTCGAGCCTCTTGTCAAGTAGTAACGACTCCTTTGGCATTGACTGAGAGCGACGCCGCGGTTGCTTACAGAAACCTCCATTTAAGCATTCATTGGTGGGTATGTTGTGCTCTGCAATTGAACCGTTCAGTGTCACTGTCATCGATTTGACTGCCATGTTGTTTTGAGGCACCGTTGTACTTTGCCCGCCCGTCTTACAGCCAAAGTATTTAGCAAACCGATCGTCTACTAGCGCAAACTTCGAACTACCATTTGCTTTGCGAGTGAAACTGCGCGAAAATAGTGACGTATTGTTAGTCTGCGAGACGGATCGTTCCAGTGACGAATCCAGCATGTATGAGCGCTCGGTTTCGCAAGCAACCGGTAAGCTTTCGCATTCACGTTCCGCTACTAGCCCATTTCCGACACGCCTAGTCGGTGACGGTGGTGTATCGAAGGTGGCGCCGGGTGTTTTCAGTATTGACGATACATCGAGCGTCATTCGCAGCCGATTCCACTGGTTCGCTAGGCGCGACACTTTCCCCTTCGTCACCACACCGTCCAGCTCGGTGGAAACATCCAGCACCGGATCCTTTTCTTTGTGCACTGACTTCGCACGGTTCGATGTGTTAAGGAAGTTCCTCTTGAGTGCTAACACGTTCGAGCTGCCTCCACCTTGAGGCGGTCGACCCGATCCGTTCATGTTCTCCACCCCGCTGTCGTAGTTGTTCTCCTTGCCCGAATCTACATTCGAATCACTACCCTCGCTGGCATCATCTCCGTTCACTCCTTGCAGTGGGCTTTGAGTGCCGTTTTCGCTACTGTTGAAATACTTGGCCGTCGATGAGAAGCTCATAAACTTCTTCCGTATCCGATCCACCTTCGGTACGATATGCTGCAGGTCCGTTTCGCCCTCCGACCCAGTTCCATTGGTACATCCATTTTCTTTATAATGCTGTTCCTGCTGTTGCTGTTGCTGTTGCTGCTGCTGAACGGAAATGTTATTGTTGCTATCGTTTAGAAACTTTGGCATCACTAGCTTTCCGATCGTGCGCACCTTTAGCAATGTTTTCTTCCGCCGTACCACTCCGACCGGGGTGGTGGTGCCGTTTCCGTTCGCTATCGCCGTCATCATCTGGTCGCCTGCTTCATCTCCCTTGACGGTAACACATCCGCCCGAGAACAGTTTGACCTTCTTCGATACTTGCAGTGTCGAAGGATCTGAATACCGTACCGTACATAATCATCCAGCAGGAAAAGAAGGCATACATCGCGCAGCAGAGACAGAAAGGTGCCATGCAACAATGACACCCACACACATACATACACACGTTTGAATTGTGCCCAGATATTACAAGCAACCGATTGCAATTGTAAGCAAGGTGAGAAGTGTCGTGTGTGAAATTTTCAAAAGCACATTTGTAATACACAACAGATCAGCGATACGAATTTTTGATAGGTGTGCATGCAGAGTGTGGGTTTGTGTGTTTGTTTGTTTTGTTTTTTTGGACATGTGTTCGTGCGTGTAGTTTTATGCGTGCAAAACGTGGCGAGAAGAGAAAGAAGAGAGTAAAATGAATGAAAAGAAATGGAAAATCAGGACGAACGGCACACACAGCCATACAACAATTGTGACGGTACGTCACCCGGGATTGCAAATGTAAATAAATACGCTATAATAAATTCAAAAGGAATCTTACATCTTGAACTTGTGCCGAACAAAGAAGGAGGCAATGGAAAATAAATATTTTTTTTCGTACGAAAGACTGACGGAAAACTAGTTCCCATTTCTTTTCTCACAAAGGCGACCCAAAGGGGTCATACGTTTCGCGGCGATTGACCTAACGGCTATGAAAATTTCGCTCTTTAACTGTCTGGCGTAAGTTGTCAGCACATCTAAACTTAATTCATATGCGGCAGAACATGCAAGGTATGGTTAAACACTATAAATGATTCAATGCTATTAATACGAAAAAACAACTGCTGCCAAACCAAATGAAAACAAATTTTGTTAACAAACCACATCAAAACGTTTCAGAGTGTGGTGATAAATGATAACGAAACAGCGTAAGAAACATAACCATGCAGTGTTTAACTGGGTATGGGTTAAGAATTCGAAACAAAACAGTTATCAACAGTCATCGACAAGAGAGTTTTGTAAAGTTAAAATCTTGGACACACAGACAAATGTGTCGCCCTTTACAGACGGCAATGACATAACGTTTGCCGAAAACAACTAAAGAAAACAGGAAAAATACATCTCAAAGAGAGTGGCACAACTTCCGTAAGCATTGTACACGAGTTTCTTACCAAACTCGGCGCCAGAGTCATCCGAGACTACGTTGTTGTTGTTCGTTTGTATCGTGTTCATGATTGGATGAGCTGGTTGGTGGGCCGTGGAAATGTTGCTGGCCGTCGTACGATATTGACCACTATTAAGCCCGCTATTGATGGCGTTATTGCTTCGTTCGATGTCGGTTGGTGAGATCGTCTGCGTTGTGAATTGAGCTACAACAAGTAGGAAAAATAGGACGCATTAATACATATTCTCCATATCATGTCATCTTCTTCGTTTGAGACTTCTTCATTCCTCTGAAGTAAAGAATCTAAGGAAAATAAATTAAAGTCACTTCGTACACGATTTCGAATACCTATTTGCATTGGAGATGAGGAAAAAAAACACATGCAACTGTATGCTAAAACAAATGCAATTCGATGTTGTGCGAACGTCAGCATAAAGTGAATTCCCCGTCAAAATACGAAATTTAAGTTCTAGTATGAACCCATCTCGTTACCGATGATGACAAGCTATTGGGGAAAACGCATGATAAATGTTTTACGAGCGCATGAAACACATTGAAGCTATTTTTACACGGCAAGCTAACAGAATGAATGATAAAACCATACACTAAGAGTCGACACTTCTCCGACGGTGTAGCACTCGTTTGCTAGTTTCCTCATTCACTCGCATACACTTCGTCCTCCGCCTTCTTTTGGTGAGGAAAAGTTTTGTCCATCATCATAACCAGAAGTGCGAGATCCCCGAAGGAATTAACGGATAAAAATAACACACACACTTCATATACTCACGGCGCCCGGTTCTCGTGCTTCACCGCGAGACATTTGCTCCCTCATGTCTCTCATCTCCAAAGCACAGCGCTCGGGTTTTTAGCTTGACACACATTTTCCGGGTGCAACAGTTCCCGGGCAGTTTGACTCTGAAACATGAGTCTATCGCACAACCGGCGCCTTTTGATGGGCCGACTGATGATGCGACCAATATGCATCCGAGGATATTTTTGTGTCGCACGCACCGCACACCAGGCGCCTCCATAACCTGTACGCATGGCGGTGTTAGGGCTTTAGAATAGAGCAACTTTCACTTACCTCGCCTCGGACGGGGAACGATCGGTCGGCTGAGTGGGTTTTCGTTCTCCTTCAGCTTGCTTTCCAGCTGGGCAAACATGCTAGCCTTCGCACGGACACTGCTGGATCGTCGTAATAATCCCTTGTCAGTGCCGTCCTCACCTCCACTGCTGCCTCCGCCACTGTTCCGGCCAAAGCCTACGCATCCACCAAACATCGCGGGATCGTCGGTTGCTGGTCCCGCCGCAGTTAACGCAGAGTCGCGATCACTCAAATCGCTGCTGCTACCGCTATCCGGTGACGAGGATGAAGTGCTACCACCGGGTGACCTATGCCCTGTGCCACCACAAGTCTTACCTCCTCCTGTTCGAAGGATATCGCCCTTTTTGCTGTCGCTGGTCTCACTGCTAGCGCTGCTGTTACTACTGGACGGTCTCAACACACGGCCGGCATGCGCCGATGAGCAGGAGGATGTAGGTGACAGGAGTCTTCTCTGCCCTCTACCCGGATGGTGTTCTTCGTCTGATTCGTCCCCGACAGGCACTACTAGCAGCTGTTCCTCGACGAGCAACTCTTCATCCGCGTTCAGATCGTCCTCGTCGTCGTCGATCGTTTTCTTCGAAGGTGATTTCTCACTATCGCTAGTTTTTACTGAGGACGACAGTACGTAATCGGTCGTGCCGGACAATTCCTCTGTACCACCGCGACCACCACCAAACTGTACGCCCGAGTCGGAGCTCAGCGAGGCCAAATTAAACTCACCACTGATGATGGAGTGCGAATTCGATTCCGCCGTACCAAGGGTCGGCGAGAGTAACTCGAACGAGGAAGACGATTGTTTTGGTTCGTCTATCAATCCAACACCAAAGGACGGTACAGTTGAAACTACCGGGAGCGACTTCTGCTCACTTCGATCAACCGAATGACTTCGCTGTATCAATAACTCCAGCGAACTACGCAAACAGCTATGTTCCGGTGCAATTCTACGCTCCGGTACTGGATCTGCAGATGCGCTCACCGTACTCTGCTCGATCTGCTTAAACGCACTGTTCACCAGACAATTATCTTCACCGACGTGCTCATCACGGTTGCATTCGGCAGAATCCTTCGACACGGTGTTTGATTCACTACGACTATCAACATCATTACCGATGTCCCTCGGTTCTACAACACACTCTGGAGATCTTGATCCGCAAGGGGATACCTGTTGCTGCTGCTGCTGCTGTTGCTGTTGTGCACTGTTTTGCAAGGAAGATTTTAAGGGAAGAAAAAGCAAAAAAAGATATCGAACAATTCAGATCACACACGCACGCACACACGGAATCACGGCAAACAATGTTCAAATGAAAAAAAAAAAACACTCTCAGACGCAATCAAAATGGACACACACCAAACGTCACAAATTCGCACACACTTTGTACAGTGATGGAATGGTGAACGGTGAAGATGTATACTGACAATGCACAGGGCGGTACATGACACAGAAAAGAACTCCTAGAACGCAAATCTAGCTAAACCACCAACACAAAGGAATGCCTTCGATCTTCTGTAGCTGTCTCCTACGTCACACCACGGTTCTTGCTAGAACGTATTTTTAATTCTTTCCCCCTTTGAGGCTAACAACAACACCAACCACCATCATCACCATATCACATGGTACAACCAACTATCAATTCGTACCACAGCGAGCACATTCATGCGCCACGGTTTTGTGCACTCAAAAGGAACGCGTTAACTTTACCTAAAACACCACAAGGAAACCTTTCGAAACTAATTCAACTAATTCACTTTCCAATTCCTACACAAATGTCGTTCACATTCGCGCCGTGAAATACAACTTCAACGTGCGCCAGTTCGTAACCAAGCGCGAAATCGAAAACGGGTGTACGTGCTACTAACGAGAGCCGCTTATGTCAGTCGAACGGATATAGACACACTGTTGGTTCGTGCCGATTTACGATCCCATTCTCGCTCGCTACGCAGCTCTCCGCTTAGACTGTGCTCATCTTTTCCTCGGTGCTGTTTGTTTGGTAAGGAGAGGCATGATGATCCTAATCCAAATCTGAAGGTTCCTCCCGGCACATTGGAGGACAACGTGTCTTGAGTGTACCCCGTGAAGGAACGCGTGCGCACAAGGCATTATCATAGATCCGAGGGAGCATGAATCGGCCACGAGCGCCTTAGAAGTACATCGTCACATGACGATCTTCTCTCCAAACTAACCCGCCTGGGACTTTGCGAGTTTGGAACTTTGGGCACGTTTACTTCATCTTGCATGACATAAGTTATTCTCAAATTTCATTCGCAGCACGGGAAATGACTGCAATACAAGGTTCGAGAATGGGAAGCTGAAGTTGCTCGGCTGTGTGCTTAAATTTTCCACCCAAACGATTACGGTTTGGCGCATGCGCATTAATCATAATGTCATCACTTCGATCTGACTAGAATACCCAAAGCCTGCCCTGGTTGGATGGTGGAGTCCCCTCACATATCGCTATTTCTCCGTATCGTTTGTTTTGATTGTATTCCCTCGCGAAAAAAAAACAAGACATTAAACCAAACAAACGTCCAGCTGCTGTCCGTTAGCGGAAGGCCACGTGCAAGGTGAAAGGAAAAGGTCAGTCACACAACTCATCTGCGCACGGGTTCGCATGGAAATCAAGGTCGACACAGACTATTAGAACATCAGATGTCTGATTTTTGTCAATACTGCTACTCTTGACTTTTCTGTTCTCTTGAAGTGGACTCACAAATACTCTCCAATACCTAACATGATGGAAATAGATCCAGCAATAATGCCATTAAGCTTCAAGGAGTTAAAGTGTTATTGCTAATATTTCTTTGTAGTCTTATCGCAATCACTTTGACACTGTTGCGCACTCCTCCTCAAGTTGTTGGAAAGATCAATGTCAGCGACTATTATCGGAACTGTTGCATTTTGCAATTACAACACTTACAAACTTCTTTACCGCTCGCATTGCTTTACCAAGAGCAAATAAAAGGCTAAACTGATAACAATGATACACTTTCTCGTTCTCTAAATCGATACTTTCGAATGTTAACCATTGACGCTAGAGTATTGCAAATACTCGAACGATCGGTCACATTATCACAACCATCTTCTAAGTGTTAGTTACACGACACAAAACAGTTTTCTCGTGACAGTTGCGAGAAAAATCTATTTTCACGCAACCACAAATCGGCACCAAAACAGTTCGATCTATCGTATCTCTCCCTTGCCTTAACAGACGTTAGCAGACCCTTGCACGAGCGTGATTTTGTTTCTCATTTGCATTAGTGCCAAGGGTAGAATGATATGAGTCGAAAGCGTGCAGGAACATCATCACACTTTCACAAGCCAGACAGGCCCACAAACATAACACTCTTATAGGACGTACTTAACACCGGTATCCGACATGTTGGATTGGGATGGGAACAAAGTGCGCGTAAGGAAACTTTGAACTAAATGTTCTTGTTTGGAAATATATCACACTGCAAAACTAGGACAATTGCTAAATTATTCCATTCAAACACGAACGTTAGAAATCCAGTAACTTTGGATTTAATACGAAAAACTGGCCACAATGCTAACGCGACAAGCACGACGATCCGTGCGTAACTGATTCCGCTTACAAACTACCTGAACATATTGCATTGGTTGCATTTTGCAATTGCAGCTGCCAAAAAGCAATAAAGTTCAAGAGAGAAAAAGGAGAGATATCTTCAGCCTGTACACTTTTTGGCAAACTTTACCGATCATCGCCGATGCGAACGCGAAAAAAAATTGCCGCCTGAGTCACCCACGCGTTGTGCAAAATGTGTCTGAGTATAGAGAAAGGAAAAACATACGACATCGGAATAAATTCGTGCCACATTCGTGTTCCTGGTGCAATGCCGAATAAAAACAACAAACACACAAATTTCCTTGTGGTTTTTTTTGCTTAACCTCATCTTTAACGTGAAACGCTTTCCTTTTCACATGCAGGGAATTTGCTGGCTGTTTACACGCATCGCAAAAGAATAACGAATCAGAACGTTCCAAAAATGTATTAATAATAATGCAAACATTATCGTCGACATACCTTAACGAGGAAAATACCCAATTCTTTACTTCTTTTTTTTCCATTTCAACAGAACAATGCACCTACGATTCTCCTTCCCAGTGGCAACTCACGTTGATTGCCTGCAGCTTCTTTCGTACGCTGGTGCACAACACCATCATCGACAACTGGAAACGTGGAGCAAATCAAAACACCGGTTACGAGCAAATGGCAAGAGCATCCACATCCAAAAATACGCTGCAACAACCGCTTACGCTTTTGAGCCCGGTACGAAAATAGAATACGCGCACTCGGCATGAAAACGGAAGATTAACATGAGAGAAGAAAAAATACATCTCTGGATAAAACGCACGGAAGCAATCCGGATAGGGAAATCAACGGAACCGTGGTATGCTTGGGGTTCTGCTTCTTCCAAACCGTGCCCATGATTCGTTTCTTATTCCAAAAATTCTACTTCGCTCCCACCGACCTAAAATGATTAGAGATGGCTTTAAATTTAGCATAAACAGATGACTTATGATGCAGTACACTCGGTCTATTCTCAGTAACTAAAACCAGTCCATAGTCATAAACACCGGAGAGTGCTAGATTATAATTCAAATCTTCAAACATCAATAGAAACACCAGTTCTTAATGTTCTTCCGACCCTCTTTCTTAACCTGCTTTAAATTTAGAAAATCCTTTACAGATTGCTCGAAAAGCAAGTAAATTTTCAAATTCAACCGTTCTTCTCATCTCTGACGTACAGTGTCTTGGCTAAGTTAGAGCGCCATCTATTGGTAGGTGATACAAACTTTTCTAACAATGCAAAAACCACATTGTAACTGGAACATTTTTTTAGTCATAGTAAAGTGTGTGAAATATATTCTTCAAGGAAAAATATTTCCAACCCATTATACACTCACCTGTTGATCTCTGTTGATGTGACCGGTTGTGTTTTGTAGCGCAAAGACTCGCGTCTACTGATGGCGTTTGCTGACGTACAGGAGCTTTGCGGCTTCGTTACGGGCGAACTACCAGGTGAAGACTGACTGCCGCTGCCGCCCGATAGGAACTTCTCCATATTTCGGATTCGCTCTGCTACCGAAATTATAGGCTTTTCGATGTTTGTTACCTGTGGCACTATTGCCGCACCGGATACCGAGTCCGGATGCTCTAACGATCGGCTGTGCACCAACGGCAATGCACCCGGGGTACCAGTTTCGGATGAGCTTGTACTACCCATACTACCCACCATATCAATACTACCGCTAGCAGGTTGCTCGACGTAACATCGTGTTCGTTTCGCTGGTGAATCGATTTTAAGAATTGATCGTTTCATTTCCTCCGAATCGGAGTTCTCCTCGCGGGAGCTTTTGCGAGAACTCTTCAGTATCGGTCGGATCTCTTCATTCTCGGAAGAGTACTTCTTCTTCAGAATCGGTTTCGGTGTCACCGGTGCCTGGTGGTCCGGTTTTAAAATTGGTTTGATATCGTACGCACTCGCCTCATCTTCGTCCACCAGCAGCATATCTTGACAGATCTCAGCCGCTGCAAGTATAACCGCCTGTGAGATAGACACATGCTTCGGTGGTTCACTAGGCGTAGAGGTCGATGAGCTGTCATTTTTCTTTTTCAAAATGCCATGCGATATGCTACCATTCGCCTGTCCGGTGCTAACTCCGCTACCCGAACAACTAGCTATCGAGTTGCGGCTGGTGCCACCGCTAGCGGCAGCACCAGACACGTCCTCCCGCGATTCGTAGCTCTTTTGCTTCAGGATGCCATGCGCTTGCTGCTGGTTGGAACTTGCTCCGTCTTCGAAACTGTTACGCCTTGTATGCTTCACCAGTATCGAACGGTCATCTGGCGAATGGCTGCGACTGTAACGGCTCTCGTCCAGCGAGCAGCGTTTCTTCAATATGCCTTGCTTCCGGTTTGAACGGATCGGTGTATCAACGACGCTCGGCGAGAATGTCACCGGAGACGCATTGCTCGATGCTGAACTGGCGGCGGCCGATGACTCGACGGTTTTACGCTTCAATATCGACACGATATGGTTCGCCGAGGTGCCCGAATTTGCGCTGGCCGTAACGGAACTGCTTCCGCCAAGTACGGCACTGCTCTCGTCCATGCTCTTCGCCCGCGAAATACACGACGAGGACGTACTCAATTTTACTACGCGCTGCGGGGACAAGCTTTTGCGCTCAAAGTGTTCCACTGAGCTCATTTTTACAAGCTTCTTCTTTTTCTCCAAATAACCACCACTTGACGGGCGTGATGGTGGCCGATCACCGTACCCTTCCTCATCATCGTTGTCGCGCAACACTATTATGTCTGCTTCATCGAGCGATTGAATCAGCTGACTCTTGGGGCTGTTTTCGATTACCACAAACTCATCGTTAAACTGATTGTCGAATAGGATTCGATTCGCTGGACGCATTTCCTCTTGCTGATGATCATCATCATCGCCAACATCGACCACCGCCACGTATCCTCTTGTTGGTGGCTCGATCACAATTCGCTCGAAAGTTTTTTCCTCATCAACATCATCCTCGTCATCATCGTCGTCGTATTCTGCCCCATTTGTCGCAGCACACAGCCCAGAAGGACCCGCTTCCATATTTTCTGCTGACTGCACTGAGCTATTCTCTAACTGGACTGCTTCGTCCTGCTGTTCCATGACCACCAATGGCACTTGCATATCTTCGACATCATCATCTACTTGCATTCTTTCTTGGGAATCTACCTCCATGCTACGATCAGCAATTGCTAAATCGCCCAACATATCACTAATTGTTCCTACCTCTAATGTGGGCGATTTTAAAATTTGACTAAATTTAGAATATTGACCTATCGAGGACGACTGTTCCTCCGATATTTCGTCAACGTCCTCCGGGACGATTGCCGCCACTGCAACTTCCTCCGGTTCCGCTAACAATAAACCTTCGGCATCAACATCCACCTTCAGTGCCACATCAATTGCTTCAGAAGCGTCAAATGGTAACAATGGATTGATTGCAATCGACTTGGCAGCAAGTTTCGGTTCCTCAGAAACGCTTGCCGATTCAGTGACGATCTTTAACAAACGATTCGTTCTCGGTGGTGAGATTACCAGTTCGCGCCGTGCTTGCTCCATGTGGTAGGAAAGCGAAGGACTTCGTGGTTGGGAACACGGTGATGGACTGTTATTCACCGTACAGGTACCGCTCGTATATCCCGAAAGCCGCGAGCAGATGCGTATAGGGGAGGAACTGGCTTTCGAGACCGATTCCGGTGAGACAACACCATGCTTTGGACTCGAGCGATTCGATGAACAAGATGGACGCGGTGAATTCGTAGGAGATTTTTCGGTAGAAGACGACGATTTCACGGGTGACGAGCGATTGCTGGACGAGTACATGTCTGGGCTACTGTGAGGCATTTTCATACGACGCTGATATCGTCCCACCGAAGATGAGCTCGTGGTGGATCCTAAAATGATAGCAAAATTCAATTACTATTTGCATTCCATCGTAAGATCGACAGGGAGGTCACGTTGTTGCTGATTCATACGACGTACTACTATTCTTCTACTAAGGGATGCTGCTATAAGTTGTCTACAGTTTTCCATCTACTGTATCGAATGACTAACGTAAGCAATGCAATGTTAATCACGAAGGAAGCTCTATATGCCCGACTGTATATTATTGAAATGTATGCTAATTGAAGTGATGATTTAGACAGCCGAAATTAATTTCATTTTAAAAATTGCATGCAAAAAATGATAAAATAAATTAAAAGTTATGAAAGATATGGTGATAACGTGATCCAACTGTGGCTAATGCATTAATCCAAAAGGTAAGTTAATGAACGGTTCGAAAATAATACATTATCACAAATGAAAGAAGGCATTACAATAGATTAGTAACAAATTAGAACACACGCGTTGCCAAACTGTTGTTTTTTTCAAATGCCGAAATCTATGCACAAGTTTGAATTTTTGTTACCAAAACACATTTCTTCTTTTTCGCTACTTGCAGAAAAGGGACATCTCGATCCACACAAAACTTCTTCGCACTGTTCCTCACGCGAGGCACGCGGCACATAGTCGATGTGGTGAGGAATAAAGGGATGCTTTCCCGAACAAGTCAAACTTACTTGCGCCACCGGCCGGTTCTTCTGTCTGCGAGCGATTGAGAAACGATTTGCGCTTGGCCGATTTATCCTTCGCCGCTTCAAGCTGAACCCCCTTCACCGGACTCAGCCCGTTTATATCCTTGGGTAGTGCGATCGCCTGCGAGCGTGTTGCGTGCGACCGTTTCATCGTGGATGTTCGCATGCGCGGCGTGTCAACGGTGTTTAGTTCAGTTTCCGGCACTTTGCACTTGGCTGGTCGTTCAAAAAAACCTTCCCGCTGAAGATGAACAATGGCAGACGGCTGTTTCGCTTGCGCTGGAACATCGACCAGATTAAGCGACTGCATACGATTTACTAACGATTTAACCAAATCGGTTTCTGAGGGTTCCACGGGAACAACATTGTTGGGAGTCTTCGCCACGATGGTTCGTTTTGCCGTGGCGGTTATTGTTGCAGGTGGTTCGCTTTTTACCTTCACCACACGCTCGCCCTTAATTGTCTCAGTGGTAGTCTTCAGTCTCTGTTTCATGTTAACGGCAATCGACGGAACCATGCGTTTACCGGCATCAGCTCCCGCAGTCGCGGGCGTAGAGAGAACTTTTTTCACTACTGGTTCTCGCTTCGCTGCCGTAACAGGCAGCAGCTTGCTGCTTCTGATCGTTACAACCGCCACTGGTCCATTGCTGGTGGAATGTTTCGTTGGTGCGGTTCGCGTGGCTGTTCCAACCGTTCGGGCTGTTATTTGGCTAGCGGATGGTCCCGTTGCCGGCACTCGATGAAACACGGCACGCTGCGATCGCTCTAGCTGAGGTTGTTGATTTCGTGGATGATCCTCGCCTGTGATTCCGGTTGTGAACGATGTCATCGATCCGGAAACAGGTTTGACAGCGCTCGCGGACGGTGATCGCTCCTTGTCTGTATCCGACGATCCATCATTTTCGTCCGCAATGGGAGATGCAGATGTGTGTATGTTGGTTGTTTGGTTGTTATATTTCACACAGTACACAGGTAAACGTATTACAAACATATTGAGCAGCGTAAAGTGGAAAATTCATTGTTAACCGACGGGGGCATACACATAATATTTAAGCATTGTGGTATATTCCATCCAAAGCCGTATGCAGGGGGGGAGGTTGTTGGTGGTTTTGGTAATTTTGTTGTTGATTCGACGAGTTGCGTTTCGTACCAATTGATTGTAGTGCATTATGTTTAGCAGAACAGTCACAG
This sequence comes from Anopheles funestus, assembly GCF_943734845.2. Classification (NCBI taxonomy): domain Eukaryota; kingdom Metazoa; phylum Arthropoda; class Insecta; order Diptera; family Culicidae; genus Anopheles; species Anopheles funestus. Next base: position 8,922,705 of record NC_064599.1, read on the forward strand.
GGTTTGGAAAACAAAGTTGCAAAGTTGAAACCGAAGAAAAGAAAACAGTAATAAAAGGAACAAACGTTATTAGTTGGTGTGTGCGTGTGGTGTGATTGCCTTGTGATAGAATGGTGTACTGTATCAATAATGAAGTGTACAAAAAAACATACACAGTGATGATAAATTTGAAAACGTAAAGAAAATATCAACATAAACTGCAAGTTATGCTCTATATACAGTTCGCAAACCAAAAAGACAATACAAAATAATTAAATATAAAACAACCTGAACATATTTACATAACTAGCTAACATGGAGAAACAAAATCTACTTTGAAAGTTCATAATACTCTGTTAAATGAATTAAAGACGATCTTTTGTACAACGACACATGAGCTACCCTCAATGTATCATTCTAAGAAAATAAATTTTGCTATAGATTACGTTTATCAGTTGAAAGTGTTGTGGTTAAGGGTTCGGTGTGAACATCTGAAAAGTGTTAGTAATTAGTGTCCATTAGCGCTATAACGCATTTACTCAGCTGTAAGCATAACGCACGCAAACAAAAACACACACACACACTTTCCCATTATTTCGATTGGTCCCTTTTCACGTGAAGAACCATTCCCATGTTTGAAACAATAGAAGAAGATGCTGTTTTTTGATTACTGCATAAAAAAAACGCGAAAGTCAGTCAAGTTCTTCAACATAATTGCCTAACAAAACAAACATCAGTACGGCCACGTATCACTCCACATTGGAAATCACATAATTAACCGAATAGTGGGGAGCGACAACAACAACAACAAAATGAGCCACTATTTCTACTCTTTTCAAACTTCATTTCAAAAACGTTTCCCACCATTATCGGTTGGATTGGAAATGCTTTCGATTTCGGTCTCAATTTCGGTGATGCAGAGCACCATCACCTTTGGTGTGGACTTATGCGACTCCGAAGAGGCAAATTAAAGGTAAAACCGAAACAGACGCGAGAGATAGAAAAAAAAACTCACACACAGGTGAGAGTAATCTTTTTCGGCGCTGTATAAATGCCACCGTTGCCCGTAGAAACGAAACGGACACAGGGTGCTAAAGTATCGTAAACTACGATTTAATGAGTCTCGCGTTAGCCTTAATTGTACAGCCGAACCGTTGGCACACTTCATTTGGTAGTTTAATTTAATTATACCTTTTCGAACGAGAACTTTAAACGCTGCGTGAAAGTAAACCTCGCTTCGACGCACTAACGAATCAGTGCACTTAATGCATGGTAAAAGTTGGAACGCATATATGGTACCGATAATACAAAGTAATCGTACGTTTTAAGACATTTTCACAATTTATAAACATTTAACCATCTAATTGACTTTGTTGTTAGTTTTTTTTCCTCCCTTAGACAAACACAAAAGTATCTCGTTTGGCTAATGTTAGCAAAGCATAAACAAAACAGGAAGCTACATACAGATTAGATCGGAAGCAGTGTTGAAGCACAATTCTTTGGCGCATCAACAGTTTGCTGTGCTAATGGAAATCACATCTAATGTATAGTGCATGATTGTTGCAGTGGGAAAAAAGCATCAAATAAATCACTAATAAAAGTATGAAAAATGATTAAATTATAGAAAATCCTAAATGTTTCATGATAAAGGTGCTACCATCAACATATTACTACCCAACAACAGCTTCTATGACGCACCGCACTGGCGGAAGAATCTCGACAAGTTTGAATGTGATCCTAACCCGAATGTTCCGTCGTTTCTAGATTCTTCCGACAATTTTACATCTACTATCGAATACACCTTACTGCCCCTCTTATTTATAATTTCCTCCTCGTCACCGGATGAAGATAGCTTACCGTGTGCAGCCGCGGCACGCAACCGAGACGATCGAGTCGTTCGTATTTGTTTCGTGACTGTGGTGCTAGCACCCACATGAACGGGAGACGTAATGCTGCTATGCTTTTCGTCAACGGATCGGTTAGTGCTGGCATTCCGTTCACGTGTACCTGCCGCTACCGGTCGTGCTGGTACCGGTCTTGACAGGCCTGTACCGGTGCCATTACTAACGGATGGAGTAGCTTTCGTGGAGGATGTAAGCCCGGCCGAATGTGGACGTTTGATGATGCCGGTTGTGGTCGGTTTGGAGGATGGTGGTAACAATGACTGCTGCTGTTTGCTAAGAATTGCACTTGATGGAAGAGTATTCGGTGTTCTAGATGATGATCTACAAATAGAAATCCAAAACATACGATTAGTAACATCCCCGTCCAGTATTCTCAGTCACGCTAATCACCTTTTGCTAGGTTCCAGTCTTTCATTTTCATTCTCGTGGACATTGTTTCTTAAGTAAATGGCTTTACGTCTATCGGCTTTGTATTTCGCTATCCTATCTATATCCTTCGCGGCAAAGGCTGGATCAACCAGCACCGGTGCTATACCGGCGCTTCCACTGCTGCCCGTGTCCGAGCCAGAGTTCACTCCCACGCTCGGTACAATGTTTTCCTTACGAGAGCGCACCCCAGCGGCTAGGGAGGCAGCAGATTGGCTGCTGGTGCCGGGTGGTGGCCGGACCGGATGAGCCCTAGCCGTACCGTGACCAGACGGGGCGCTCGCGTTTGACTTGGCCGCATTCGCGGAGCGAGAACTCTGCTGCTGGTTCATGATGTGCGCTGCTACCCTTTCCGCTTCCTTCTCTTGACATATTATGTTTAGCAGTCGGCTGACGGGAGTCGACTCGGGGCCGAAAAAGTCCGATATGGTTTTGGATCGCGTCTTGACGAAGGCCTCATGCCTCCGTGAGCCGTGATGGCGTCGTCGCGGTGCTTGATGCTGCTGTTGCTGCTGCTGCTGCTGTCCGTTTGCAATTGACGCCGCGGCAAAGGCAATGCTGCCTGCCGAACCGGACGGTGAGTAGCTCGAGCCGACGTTAACCGATGGCGGTGATCCGAGGGAACGCTGCGTTACTAACGGTCGCTTCGGGAATGACACCGGTGGATGTCGTTGGACGCGTCGGAAATTGACCGCACTGAACTTTGGTGCGTTTGAGGTGGAAGTACCCGGAGGTAGCGTCGTTTGGTTCGATGCTGGCTGTGCCCTACTCGGAGGGCTGCAGGTTGTGGTGGCAGTAGCGATGTAGAGATCACAATGTTTCGAAACGTTTGGCTCTTTTCGAACCTGTTGCTTTTCTTGCTGCTGCTGCTGTTCGGCACGTATCACTTGTAGGATTGCGTGCAAACCGGAGCATTCGTTGGACGTTGGTGCCTGTTGCTGTGTTAGGCTATTCGCGTTGTTGGTAATGTAAAATTTGCCTTCCTCTGCTGGCACTCGATGGGATGGTTCCTCGTAGAACTGTTGAGTCTGTCCAAGCGGATGATAGTGGGACTGCGCAAGATGTGTGTAGTGTCGCAGCTCCTCTTGCTCTTGATACTGTTGGTGATGAACGGCTGGATACGACGATGCAATGAATGGATGATGCTGTTGCTGATAATTAGATTCCGATTGCTGTTGGCAGCTTAGTTTGGCAGTGGCGGATGAGAGCTTTTTCTCCAACTCATGGATAGCACTATTCACGAACGGTTTAATTTCTGCAAAGAAGAAGTCCAATGTAAGACAATTAGAATTTTCGTCGTTTGTCAAAACCATTTGAGAACATCAAACAAAATGGAAACCGAAATCTGGAGATCTCTTCTACGCGGTTACTGAGATTAAATTTTAGAACGAAAAGCAGTGCCAATCCAAGATCCTTAAATAAATAAGGTGGATTTCTACGGAATGCACAGTTCACCATCGATGAAAGAATGTGATAAAGTTGGGTATTTTATTTACTTGCAAATAATTCAAATATATTTCGAATAATTTTCGTTTTATCTTCCACCACGATTCTCTGTAATATTCTGTTTGTCGTGGAGGGTTCACTCGAAAAGCCTTTTTCTGTCATTTGACAGTTCCGCGTTTGCGTCCAGAACCCACTGTCCATACGTCTACACTTCCACAATTATTTTGGTTCAATTGAACACATCATCAAAGTTACCTTAACACCGAGTATTTGCAAGAAAACACAGTAAAAACATATTTATTATCTGTATTTAGCTAGGTATTTTATATCATTCTTCAAAATTTTCAATTACAAGATGGATTCCAAATCATCCCTGTTAAAAGACAACTCTATCGCGAAGCCATCGTCAGAGGATATTCCGGCAAGTCCTAATTCCAGCTTGGAGTCATTTTCCTCAACAATTGAATGTACTCCAGAACCACACAAAACGCGTCCACAAACCGCTCTGCAGTGTTTGGATCACACGATCGGGGTCATTTGGCACTGTTTCGATGTATTTCGGCAGCAGTTCTTTACCATTTCGCCCGAAAGTGTCAAGTGGGCGGTGGATTTTCTCAGAGCGTCACCTTACGGTCCCAACGACGAGCTACACTTTGTCATTGCGTATCTACACTGCGTACAGGCTTTGGTGCAACTTGTTTTTCGCAAATCCCGAAATCTTAAGGACGCTATGATCGGTGTTCGGGAAAATGTTTCAGAGGCCCTAGGTGAAGAATCCTTAGCACAGCAACAAGAAACAAATCAAGAGAAAGTGCCACAGAATCTTATTGAAGAATTACTTCAGCTGTACGAATTACTAGCGCGATACAAGGAAGCCATTCAGTATCACCAGCAGGACACAATCGAACTTAACCAGTTGCAAGAGATTGAGCAGCTACTGCAGGAGCTTAACGATTCTTTTGAAGCGAGAAGCAGCAACGAAGAATTGCCGGAAGATTGGCTAAGAGTGTCAAGAATGTAACCAACTTTGGAGGCGTTTGATGGACGTTAGGGTAAATCACATACCTCGTTAGCAACAGTGCACTCCTAGGCCAACAACTTCTGCCCCATAAACTACTTCCTGCTAAGCCCTTTTACTTCACAGAGCCCCGTAAATCTTAATGACTCTTCCGAGCGCACCTAGAGAGCGCAAGTTTGCAGTTAGCATCGCGACGCGGTCAATAAACGTTCACGGTGGAAACTGCATTCCTCGTGTCACACATTTCATGACCGAAGTGTTGCAACAAATAGAACGAGAGAGAGAAAAAAAGCACCATAAGTCAAACTAAACCATCAACCCTGGAACGACGGTGCAATAAAACGGCAACACTACCTGCACCTACGGATGACGCGCGTATGGAGAACTGGATTTGCGCGTCTCGTGTAGGTGTTTTCCCCCTATACCAAAGGCGAACGAACAGGACCTTCACTTCCCATCCGCCCGACACACGCAACCACGACAGACGATGACTGTATGTCAGGGCTAACGGGCGCTGTCTAACGATGTGGCCCGGGCCAGGAGGAGGTCGATTCTCGGCGACTCGATATTGGAAAGAGGTCAACCGGGTTCGGAGGTTTTGGAAGCGTTGGAAATGGCACGCGAACGTCACTCGCTTTGCGTAGAACATTAACCAATCGCCGGGAGGCTCGTGTAGACGTCGCGCTGGTAGACACTCTGGTGTGTAGCCGGAGGTAAAGGTTAATGCAAAAAGGGGTCGTGAGCTCACCCTGTCCGTAAACTTCGTGTTATTGCTGCAAATTTGGGCAACATATACAACCGGCTCAGGAAGCCCCAAATAAACAGTTCGGTCGGTACAAGTGTTTTTCAATCCAATTTCTGTACGATCTTGAATAATTGAATTCTAAATTTCTTGAAGCGAAGGCCTCTGCGTTTGGGATCAAGAACTGATGTTCGACTGTGAGATCTACAAATGGGATGAGGATATCATGAATGGGCAACACAAATTCCCTGGCACCACGCTGATTACCGCGCATTATGATACCCAATTATGCCTTGTAATGAATAATTCCGGCGTGAATTCGTACACTCACATTGCACACCATTTCCATCACTCTTCCAAACGTCGATAGCGTGGGCGAACTTCGCACCGAATCCCTCGGACCGGCTTCAATTCAATATTCATATCGAATTATGTTCACATCGGTATTCGCTATCGGTTATTGAAGTCGGTCGGAGCCTAATGCACGCATACCCAGCAGACATCGCGGGCAACTCAATGAAGCCTGCTCCAATATCTATTGCGCCTGTCGATGCAATTATGAACCACCGGTTTTAAGTGTAGCTCGGCTTGTAAATAGGTGTATACCGCAAGCTGTGACCGGACATCTTGTACGGCCTTGCTCTGGACACTACCGAACACGGTGTGGGTTCGCGCTTCATGAGTTTGGTTTCCAAAAGCTTTAGCGTGTTCTCACCATGTTCTGGGTCTTGTGCACTACGGTCCAACATTTAATTACCGCTATCAAAACTTGCATTCCCAGCGGGGATTCCTACCCACGGTTGAAATTAATTCTCTGGTTGCGATGACGCACACACCACCGTTATCTGTGTGTGGACGAGTAAAATGTGCTCAATGTATTGCGATACATTTAAACGCTACTTTCAAACCATGGGGAAGAACTAACATTAGACGAGCCGAAGGTTTAGTAACCATGGAATTTGTGGGACTTGCTCATCGATAGTTTAGTCCCCTGAAGCCCCGTAAATGTGGGTTAATATGGATTTTTCTATAAATAAGTAAACACATTTCAGGAGCTTCAGCTGACCCGAACCCCCCAAAAAACAAGGGAACCTGCCTTAATGAGTCACCATGAGCAGAACATCTTGGCCAAAACTGTTTGCGACGCTCAAGTGGAAACCCAACTGGAAGCCCCACAGACAGACGTTTGGGTAAGGATTTAACATGTTTCATGTCTTGATTCAGCCTACGATACGACACTTTCGACATCCGAAGGCGTTTCGGTAATTCCATGGCCATATAGCCAATGGGGCTCTACCGTAGGAGCAAATACGGTTTGCACAGTAGTTGGAAAATAAACTTAGTGAAAAAAAAATCTCAAAGCGTGAGCGTATTAAATTTATGTGAGAATTTTATGTTTCGATTTGCTAAAAAAAGCGACAAACAGTAAGCTCATGATAAATGTGTCGGTATCGGCATTCGGAGTTGAAGCTTTTCACATTGATTTGCTTTGTAACGGAGATGTCTCCATGATTGACTTGTCGATAGACATCGATAAAAAGAAGGCAATTTGTGCAAGATTGATCTACGATCTGAATGACTGATGGAGCTTTTCCGGCATGATGGAAAGGGTTCGGAGATAGATTTACACCAGCACCAAAAATTGTGTCATTCGTACAAAATAGAGCGCGAGAGAATTTAAGGGATTCCAATTCCGGGATCTGTCATGTTTGGTTGAAAGATTTATTCTGACATTCAAATGTATGTACACTGAGTACCTTACTTGAACATCGATATACGTTTGTAGAACTGCAATAAAAGTAATTGAAATAAATTGTGCATTCGATCCTGTGGAAAAAGGGAATGCCTAATCCATTCCAGGATAACAGCACATGCACAAGCAAAACAAAACCCACAATCCATTGCTAATCCTTTTCGCTTTCGTTGGGGGAGAGGGACTTTGCTGGTTTAAGGAAGGAATAGAGCTAATAATCCGCCCCTGCTTGAGAAGCTTTAAAAAAGCAACACCGATGCACATAAGCCGTAATCGATGGGCCCCAGAGAAACGGTTTGCTCACTATTTACGGCACTTTCCTCCCCCTCGTGCCCGGTGTGCTGTGATACGCAACGCCAACGTGTCATACTGCTGCAACGGTATCACATGATTGGGAATGGGGATGTTTCTGTATCGATCGCTGTGCAATAGTGCAAACCCCCCAAAAAAAATGTGTGTAACCACTGTGCCTGCTTTCCCCCCCATCACAAACTTGGCACAGACTTGCAGCGGGAAGTCGTGCGCCAGAGTGTCTTCTAAAATTACATACTTTAAGGTTGCACCTGGCCTGAACTGAAACCGATGTAGACGTCGCCGATATCGCGCCAAGTACGTGAAGGCAATGAACGCAAGGGGACAAACACACACACACTCAAATCACCCCGGCCAGAACTGATTTATGTGAAGTCGTGCCATTAGCCACCCACCGGTACGGTTAGCCATCATATCCCTGGTACAATCATAGATGCAGCAAGGGATTGATTGCGATCGACTTTAGAATGGGCAGTAAAATGGTTTCAGATTAACCATTCACTTTTCTATCTCGGATCTCGGTCGGATCAAAGTTCTGTGCCCTCTGGCGAGCTGCTTTTGCCGGTGTTTGTGTGTTTGTATTCTGGAGAGCGCCACAGTGAATGGTGGAGTTTTATTTTCGTTCCATACTGTACTACGATTTCCTGAAACAAGACAGGTGTTCGTTCGCTGTGTCCGGTGGGGTTTGTTGCACAAGCTGTAAAATATTATTGCCCCTTTGGAAGGGCAAAAGGGAGAAGGGATGGGGCAGTGTTCTACATTTCTACGTTGTTTTATGGGAGGTAATCAATGAATAGATCTTGTGAACATGACTTTATTATAATATGCCGATTAAGGGTTAATAAGTGAATTGTTTATTTTTATAAATTTTGCCTCTTTAAAACTCCCTGTAAGCAATCATTATTAAGTAACATTTTAAAGATCAACAATTTGATCTGAAATCCATCATTTTCTATCGGCCAAATGCAACAGCTTTCCTCAACATCACACTTTTGGCTCCCGATGGAAATCATTCGGCTGCCAGTGTGTATGTGAGTCAACACAATTCTCTTCCATACCAATGGCACACCATCATCTTGCTGGTGCGGCTATCTCGAGGGAACTGTTGCTGTGGCTTGCAGAGGAAATGGAAAAAAGACGTGTTCCATTGGCAAATCGAAAGGACCGCCCAAGACTCGACACGAAGGAAAGAGTTCGGAGGTCAAGTTCAAGCGTCTTCAAGAAGCGCAGCATGTTCCACTTTTCATCCAAATGTTCCATTGAATTCTTTTTAAGATTATTCTTGCCTAGAAAAAGCTTCAATAGAATGATGAATTTTGGCGCAAGCCAATAGAAATGTGCCACGAGTTTCGTTCACTCACCACGAGGAGTTTTAGCGACTCTTTTTTCACTTACTCACTCATGAGTGTAAGCATGTAGCCGTGGTGAGTCGAGTTGCAAAAAGAGTAAATACGTGAGTTGAAACAAAAAGGAGATTTTCAAAATTAAAGAATTTTTTTTATTTTTTTATGATTTTTTATTCTTTTTTTTATTCAAAGCATTATTTGAGTGAAAAGAAACTTATTTCAACCAATTGGCATTAAAATAAATCAATTTCAATTTTTTTGCAAAATTTCCCAAAAAAATGGTAAGGGGTAAGCTTTGTGAAATTTTCGAGTTGAAATTTTTTAAAATTTTTTTTTGTTATTTTTTATTCTTTTTTTAATTTCAAGCATTATTTGAGTGAAAAGAAACTTATTCCACTTTTTTTTAAAACTTTTTTAAAATTTTGCTAAATTTCCTAAAAAACAGAGATCCTTGGAGAGTTATGCTAGGTTTTTTTATGAATCCGAAATGAGTCGTTAAACGACCTCCTAATAACGACGAATGAGTTGTTATTCTCATCTCTACTAGCCAACATAACATACGCCAGCTTTCAATAACAACCATCAGTTGGACGAGATTTTTTTTTACAACGACTTCGAATCAATTCAATATTCTGCTTTAATACAGAACACTCAACACAAGTATAGCAGCAATATGGTTATCCTTCTCCATTAAAACTTTTAATGAAAAAAAGACGAACATTAATTGCAAAAAAGCAGCACATTTTCGGACTCATAAGAGCTTTTTAGTGCGATAGCAAAAATTCTTCGCCAGGAAACATAAAATTCCAAGCAAACTTTTGTTTTCAACCAACCCGACCTGTCAGTTTAAACGAAGCTATAAAAACGCCCAGTTTAAATCAACGATTTTGAGGCCATCTTGACATTTAAATGCTACCGTTGATTGACACTGACTGGCTGCTCTCTTGCTCATGAGGCAACCATTTCCACATCGCCCCTTCACGTCGCTTATCGTTGTTTACGACAGGAAAATTTAATGAAAAATCAACAATCGATGCAAACCGGACAACCCGAAATAAGGGGCGTGGGCGAGACTGAAACTGAGTCCGTGTCCGAATTAAACCGGGGTCGACTACACCCTTCACCCAGTGGATAGTGAAAAATTATGAAAACCGATTTAAACTGGACTGGAGCAGGCAGCACTGCTGGGTGGTTTCGGTTTATGCCATTCCAAGTTTGCCGAGCTTACCACACAACAACAAATTGCCCATCTCTGGCTATTCTTGGCTAGTGGTCAGTCAACCGAAGTGTAACGACCGGAACACCACGTCATCGAGTTTATACTTCAAAATGTATCTAAATTTTTGAAGGCTATCCAGTACATAAGATCACCGCTGCTTTGGTGAGTTCCTCCTAAGGAGGAGTTCTAGTCTCCAGGAGGAAGAAGTGCCTTTCACTTCTTCATAGGGAGTAGTTGGTCGATACTTCTCGACGTTATACCGAAATTACCCGGAAGAGTAACGAAACATTGGAGCAGTGGAACAAAATGTGTAACAAAAGCAAAATGATGCAATACCGTAACTTCGGCACGTTGATCACTTACCAAAAACCTATCCGAATGAATGACTTCCGCTCTCGCGTGCTCACGATAACACGAACGACACACCGCGGTGTCTAAAACCCACAGTAATGGCGTGCAAAATCGTGATAAAGTGTCACAATCGTCCTGTGACGCTCAACAGATCAACCACACACCGTCGTGTTACACGAGAATATACCGCCCGAGATGATGTTTCCGAAAAAACTAGAAAACAAACCACCACACTACACGGTTCTTCGTTTTCGCCTTCTATCACCACTTATCGTGACCTTCTTCAGTTGGCCAAAGGAGGGAAGCAAAGGAAAAAAAAAACGCAAGCACAACGTGTTGACGGAAAAGTTCCTCCTAGTCCCAAGCCCAGCAAAGATCAGATCGGTACGCAACCGTGGCGACAGACAAACCACTGCGGAACAATGATAACCTTCCAATGCTTGATTCCTATTCGATGTGCGATCGCCGTATCGGACGGTTACACTTTTCCTTTTCCTTTTTTTTTTGCTTCTCCATTTGCCAAACGAGTGGTGGCTTCGGGTTGACGGAAAATTAAAGCCGCAATTTGCCCCAAAACGTACCCAATCACCCAACGTCGAGGCATCTGGCATGGCAGGGGGAAGCCATGCGAAAAGTTTCCAAAAAAAGGCCACACATACACACGCGTGAAGCATTAAAAACAATACATGACAGAAAAAACACACAGACGTAAGTGACTAAAAGAAAGAGAAAAAAACGTTTAAAGACGACACAAATCCATTGTGACTTTTGTATGGCGTGGTATACACTGGGCAAATCTGTATCTGGATTTATTAAAAACAGAAAAGAAATGAATTGCAAGAATGACACCCACTGCGAGAGGAGACTGAATCAACCGAACTAGTCACTAACAAAGTAGAATAAGATATTTTGTCATACGAATTGCCTGCCTGCGTGATGTCGCGCAGATTGCATACTTTAAGGCTGTTTCACTAAACCAGCTAATAAGGATTCGTATTTCGCATTGTTGTGACCACGCCAGTAACAAAACTGGTTGCTAGAGGAACGTAAATCACCACACAACGCCCTACCGAAGACACATTTTGTCATCATATTCGAAAGGTTACCAAAATTTACAACCTCGTTTACATTTCATTAATAAACCTGTTACACGCAAACGGCTTCCAGCGGGCGGGCGTCAGCGATGGCGCACTTCGATAAAGCACTTACCTTGCGTTTCGGTTTTCGTAACAAACCGTACAATTAAAATACCACACTCAAAAACGATCAAGTTTCGAACATGGAAGGAAAATTCGCATCGGAAGTTAACGCAATAATTAATCGCTTCCCACCGAAAAGTTACACAAATTTGCGGTCAGTAAGATGGGCGATTAAAAAAACAGCAAAACACATGAAAGACATCATCGTTACGTATCTGCGTGCTGATGTGTTTTACTTCCATCGGATGTAAACGGATTGGAATTGATTACCCGCCAACATATGTTGCCAAACTGCCGCTGGCGGAAAATTCAAGGTCGTGATTACAATTTCACGGCCAATGGTACCGAAGAAAAACCGGAAGAATGGATGAGTGCGTTTTTGCATCGTGTTTTTGCTGCTTCGTCACTGCGGCGCTTCGAAGCTTCTTTTGAAGCCGTGCGCCGGAAATGATCAACGATCGGACCAAGATTGACCGTGCATAATAAACACAAACCCATCCTTTGTCGCGAGCGCGTTAACTGCCGTCAACAAGCCGACTTGTGTAGCAATTAATTTCCCGATGAAGGAAATCATATTCAGAGTGGTCGGTTCTTGTGTTTATCGCTCGCCCCTGTGGTGGAAGAGATCGTTGATTCATTTTAATTTTTCCCCAGTGAGCTCATCATCGGTTGGTGCAGAAATTCTGCAACGTTCGTCCACGCACACGCACAAGGTCACGAGGGCGTTCACTAAAAATCTCAATCAATGCGATGCATAGCGACGACAGCGAGCGAGTGGATCACATTTCCTCAGCTGCAACGACAAGGAAACACTGTTCTGAGCAACAGAAAATGTTTACAACAACTGTCCATCAACTACTGCCCCAAGAATGGATTCTGTTTACTGTGCAAAAGGAAATGACTTTACGAGGAAGTGTTGATACTATTTATTTACCTTCATCAATTACATTTGCTGTGGCCCAAAAACCTAATCTCATAACCCGAATCTAGCAAAGAAAGAATTAACTCTGTATTATCCTTAACTTTAACCAGGTAGCTATTTTTACCAACAATTACATACGGTCAAGCCCGTCACGGAAGTCGCACTAGTCTCGTCAAATGTGTCATTCACGTCAAGCTCAACTGTCATAAGCTGTCCGGAATTCTCACTGCCCACAATCCAATTTACGATTCCAAGTACCGAGACATTGTCAGTCCCTCGCCTTCCTAACATGGGCTAAGACCTCCATGCACGGAAACGTGAACATGCGACTCTGCACGCGAATGCCTTTTTTTTTTGCAAAGATATGTCTGCAAAGAGTGAAGCGTGCGCAAGCTATGTCTTTAGTGCGTCTAGAACCATTCGAGACTTTGGCGTGCGAACGACCGTGCGCACGTTTGCAGCACGTGAGCAAATGCAAATTAAGACCAATTTACCGATGGGGCTCCTTAGGAGTTTTCTAATGTATCGTCCTACTAAATAGCCGAGAGAAAGCGAAGGACTCGAAGTCATGCTATCTACTAATTATAACGTTTGTCCTCAGTTAATTACTTTTTTTTTGTTTCTCTTACCCAGTGTACATACATATGACAAGAAATGTCATGCATTAGAAATTGACTTTAGTTCTTCAAACTAAGTTATATTATGTCCATAACATCATTATCAACTCAACAACAGGTAAATAAAATTTCAAGCATCGATCGAGTTGACAGATGGAGAATTACAAAAGACATTGCATACTTCCAGGCGCTCAAACGCAGGACGCTGTCAAACGGAAAGGCATTAGGAGAGTGATCGACTATATCAGACGAGTTTACATTGTCTGGCAGTTAGCATTTAGCATTTTGCATGCTAGATTACCCGTATGTACAACACCGACTAGAGAAACTAGTCATTCTCGCCCAGTACCACCGATTGCTAAATGTCAGACAAATAAAACTCACCTTATCATCATATCGCAACGCTTTGCAACATTGCATTGCAGTACACCATCGCCAGTAAGTTAGACAAATTTCGCAAAAACTCAATTTACCACTTGATGCATTATTTGTGCCACCTTCTCGCGAGGAGAAACAAAAATACCTCCCCTGAGTAAACACATCACAAATTCTCGACGAAGCGTATCGTCGGAAGATAACAACCGCATGGGGAGTTCTGTTGGGAAACCTTCAAGACGACATAATGCATCAAAATGTCCAATGTTTTTCCAACGCGGGAGAGACTGCACACACAAACACGTGTGAGCAGTGATACTGACGGCACACATGGGGAGGGGACGCAAAGAACACCTGGATGACTCGTGCCGGTGCATGCTGCACACAGTTGGATTGCACGATTACGCGATTACGCTACTCCGGTATGATCGCGGCAAAACCGCAACAACATAAAATAAAACACAACGCGATCATCTCTACACGACTGAGAAGGTATGACGAACGGTGCACAGCATGAGCTGCATACGGTTTTTTGACGGTAGAGGGTTTTTTTTTCGCTTTGCACCTTAAATTGGGCAATCGTAAATCAGTCGCCCGTATCAGCAGCCCGGTTGCGCAGTGAGGCGGCTTCCCCATCTTGTGCTAATGTTGTTTAACCCTTCACCTGTTATTTTTGCTTTATCTTTTTCATTCGCTTTCTTCCTTTGTTTTAATGCTGCCGGTGATGAAATGACAGCCTCTTAAACGCCCTTTAAATCGCGTCCGAAACACGCAACAGCGAAATGCAACCGCACTCAAACTCATACGATGGCCCTTCATCATAATCCCATCAATCACTCCAAGATCGGTTGCCATGACACCTGCAGTAGGCGTATGTATGTGGGCATTAGTAGTGCCAGCGATCATCAAGAGCTATGATTATGCTCAACCTCGAGGTGCGCTTCGAGAAGTCAGTCACAGTTGTGATTGACAAGCTACCAAAACTGATGTACTGCAACTCTTGAATCTTGAAGAGCAGCGAATAATGATTACAACTTGTATCCGAATCCATTTCACAATGTGTATTCTGAAGTCTTGAGTTCTGTTGAACCTTATCTGGACTAAGACATTGTACACAACGATCGTACCGAGACTTCATCGAATTATCAAGGATTTCTGAGATTTCTCCACGAATTCTCTAGTACATCTGCGAGTCGTAAAGTTTGTCATCCTTCTGATCATGTCATCAGTTCTACTACATATGAAAGTCATAGACCAAGAATTAGGCCTACCCATGGAATCATATTTCCAAAGTCTTCTAAGTCAAGAGTTTCTATCAATTTCCACTTTGTCTCGCTGGCTCAAAAGGCTTTTCAGAGTTCTCCAACTAATTTCAGATAGCATTGGTCGTCGTCATTCTGGTCAGTTTTATACGTTCCTGTACGTCTCGTCAACTTCTCTAAACCTTGCCGTGAAGCTAGTTTGGCAAAATAAACAACATACTAAGCAACATAGTTTCGAGCTAATTTTCCAAACAAACTATCAATCACGTCATACATAAATACGTCAGTAAGATTAGTATAGCTGAAGCTCCTGGACACTATCTATCGCTGATAAGCGCTCTAGCAACGTCAAGAAACGACGAAACATTCATCTTCCCAGCTGTTCCTGATGCGTTGCAATCAAGAAATGTTAAATCACTCCTCTACACACGTCACTTCAAGTGCGACTAACCCAACCCATCTGATTTCTCCGTCTTGTGCAAGTGTCGCACATTCAAGCGGCAACTTCATTAACACCAGCAACATCTGTGCTGCTAGTGCTGCTTTGTCACTTTCCCACCCTACATAGTAGCATCGCCAACGCCACTGACCTGAGGCAGACGCTTTGTTGCACTGTGGGATGGGTGTATCACCATACTGTCCCTTCGCGGGGACATGTTTCTCCCCAGCAACGGGCATCCGTCAGTTTACATTTGATTAATATCGAGCAACCACAAACCGCCTCCGGGCTAAACCACAAAGACCCGATCGATTGACGGACATTGCTCACTCTCTCTCCGTATAGCTTGGTTCCGGACAGCAATGTACAAGATGGTTCAGCAGACCGAAGATGGTTGGATGGTGTCTTCTCTGATAAATCCAACACAAAGACGTTAGCAAACAAAACGTGCATAAACGCCTCAGTTCCTCTACTTCCCCCCCGGGGGGTGCAACAATTCATCTCTGTCTGGGTGCTTTTTTAATTGCACGCGTCAATACTGCAGGTGAGATGAGGATGATGATGATGCTAACGATGACGACCGAAGCGCATCGATTTGTATTCCCTATGTTTGCGGTTGGTGATAATGATTAGCGTAGTGAAGCGAACTACTAGCTTGTTTCTGCTCTGCAATTCCCCCATCTAATGCAGCTGTGTAACCGAAGGCGTCCGGCTGCAGATGACAGTTATTTATCATTCGCGTCTCATCAATTAGTAGTAGAGCACGAACGAAGGAAAAATGCGTAATGCTTAGGGAAACATGTTGGGTAACAACAAAAAAAAACATCTCCAGTTGATGGAGAGGGAAGGTGCGATAATTCCGAAGCGATTTTATTCAAAAAATGAAAAAGTGAAAACCGGTGTACCCGGTTCGGTCGAATAATTTAAATTATTAAATGCTGGTAATATACCAGACAGCGCAACGGGCAAAGCGCCAGAGAAGGACGTAGTCGGAGATGTGCTTTGTGCATATTTTCATTGCTTATAATTTACCTTTTATTTGGTTACGTTTTTGGGGTGCACTTTTGTTAGTGAATAATATTTATCGTCTTTCGGTGTAAATAATTCATATAATTTGTTTGCCATTGTGCAGCACATTTAAAGAAGCACAATTAATATGATAAATACGTTACGTTACATTCCTTTTGCAGTTAAGCTGGCATAGAAATATTTTTAACTTAATTTGTTTTCTATTTTGTAACATTTTTTTTTGTCGTATTGGAGAGCACTTTGACTTTTGTACACAAAGACTTTTATGCTGTTTTGAATATCCCAATAAAATAGTCTTCCTTAGATTATGAATTTTTGAAACTTTTCCCATAATTTTTCTATCACATGGAATACCTTTCCCTTTCGCTTCCACCCGATACCGTCCACTTCTCATTTCGTATGCATCGATAATAATTTCCGGCCAGCACACATTCACATTGCCCAGAAAAAGTTTGCTCTGCAATCACGTGTTCAGATTCAAAAGCAAAACAACACATCGTTGCGTGATTAATTGCAGTTGCACCAGCTTGCACCGAAACCCAAACCAGGCGAAGTGTTGTTGATGTGCTTCTCCAAGCGTGCTCTCTTATCAAGCCTTCTTGGGGCGGGAAGTCCGACCCAATGAACTATATATTATGCTGCTACCGTTTCCGATGGGTTTCTTGCTCGGATGCATCGAAGAAGCTATCGATTTTCACACATTTTCGCAATAAATGTACAATAATTATAAACGTTTTATGAGCTTTTCAACAAATCTTACGTCTTCCCGATCATTCAACTTGAATGCGACGAACTGATTACATGCAACGCTGTAAACCTTAAAACAAACTGCTCATCAACTGGACAGACGCAGCTGTTTAAAATCATTATTTCCCAATGCTTTTTTTGGGTTTTATTAATCAACCCATTTACAACCCTCTTCTTCTCTCGGGTTGATTGCGAATGGTGTTAAAAATTGCGCTCAAAGCGCACCGTCACAACAATGCAACCATCGATCGTCACTAAAGTCGTCAACCGTTCGGTGTTCCAGCGATCGCGATCTCGAGAATTACCCAGCGGTGTGTTGGAAACAAAATTTATGATAAACGATAAATTTAATTTCATAACCTCCAGCCCTGCTCCAGCAGCAGCAGCAGCAGCAGCACCTGGCCCCACAAAACTGGGTCGCCAAGCAAAAACCGAGCGCTTCTTAGCCACATTCAGTAGTGATGCACACGATTCAATCGCCGATTCGGTCACTTCACTTCAAGCTCGCCTGGCCGTTACACTTCTATTGCTTCACACACCGAACCACACTTGGGTGGTTGGGTGCACGCACGCCCCAGCCAACAACGGTAGCCACCATTCGAGGGGGAATGTTGGTTTCGTGTTTTGTTTTGCTCTCCTCTATTTGTTCGCAGGTGGTGAGCCACCTGCACGCTGGGAAAATTAAGAAGCAGCACCAACCATTCGAAAAATAGAGACCTATTTGCTAATATCATTGTTGTTGAATAGCACCGAATTCGGAGGCGATCGTTTGGGAAGAAAACCGACGGGGCAAGGCTATTGGTAGCGTAAATGTTTCTTGATGCTCGCGCTGTTGTTTCTTGACGCTACAATTTTAACGCCAATGTTTAATGCCACTGTTAAGGTAAGCACAGACACAGCCCTCGGTTTAATTGGGTTTGCTATGAAGCAATGCGGCATCTTTGTTGATCTGCCTGTCAAGCATTTCAAAGGGTGAATTGAATAATGTGCAATATGTGAACAAGCTCATACCTTATAATTAAAACTACCATAAACTTGTGGATCGATCATGTCTCGACCGTTCCATCATGTATTGTATTAGAGATGTGCAAAGTGAGTAAGAGTGAGAGAGTGAGTTGAATCGTTGTATTTGTAACGAGGAGTTTTAGCGACTCTTTTTTCACGTTTTTTTATTTTTATTTTATTTTTTGTTCTCTTTTATTTAAAGCAATATTTGAGTGAAAAAAAACCTATTTCAACCAATTGCCATTAAAATAAATCAATTTAAATTTTTTTGCAAAATTTCCCAAAAAAAGGTAAGGGGTAAGCCTTATGAAATTTTCGAGTTGAATTTTTTTTTTGTTATTTTTCATCCTTTTCTCAATTTAAAGAATTTTTAAATTTATTTTTTTATTATTTAATTATTTAAGTGAAGAGAAACTTATTGCACGAATTCGCATTAAAATTTATCGAATTTAAAATTTTTGCTAAATTTCCACAAAAAAATGGTAAGGGGTAAGCCTTATGAAATTTTCGAGTTGAAATTTTTTTTTTGTTATTTTTTATCTATTTTTAATTTAAAGTATATATTTAAATAAATCTATTTGTAATTTAATTTAATTTTTAATTTAAATAAATCAATTTATGAAATTTTGCTAAATTACTCAACATTTCAACTCATTCGCACATTTTCATTTCAATTCACGTATTTACTCTTTTTGTAGCAACTTTGTAAAACAACCGAACCTTAAATTATACGTTTATGCCGGGTTTTTTATGACTCCGAAATGAGTCGCTAAACGAGCTGACTCCTAATAACGAATCATTCACTCTGAGTTGATTCACTAAAATGAGTTGTTATTCTCATCTCTATATTGTATCCCGAGACAGTCCAATATCTCATCCCGGTATTTGCCTCCTTATAGACAAAGATTGAGATTGAGAGATTGAGTCTAATATTAGATAGAAAAGCTTATGTCCTAAGCATACTCCTTGGGAGTATCCCGTTGGCAGTACAAAACATGCTCAACAGCCAGAAATTCAATAGAAAATATTAAATATTGCCGAGGCATAAACCATCGCCACAAGTCCCATTTGGTATCTACCTTTGCTCCAACTAATTTTACGCGGACAATACTTTCACTTGCTATAAAAAACCCCCCTGCCGGTCGATAAGATGACATTTAATAATTGCTCAACACGTGCAACACTTTTCCCACCGTGCAAATGTACAGCGAACATATTCACCGAACGAACTGACCCCCACACGTATGCATCGAAAAACGATTATACCTTTCGTTAGCCACCATCCAATTACCCCGGGCTATGATTATTGAGGTTCACATACAAGCAACAAACTCCCTAAGCAGCTTCCGTAGAAATTATTAAGTAACACACATACCAAAACCCCTTTTTCATTTGCTCCAACCAAGTTTCCGGGACACTCACCTCTATCATCTCCAAGGGCTCATGGAGGGGTTCAATGTTGGGACGTTTGGACGTTAAGATCCCCCCCGGAGCTAATGATTTTAAGCCTACGTGGTGCCGGAATCGATCGCATTTGCTTCCTCTCCAAGGGTAGATAAATATGAATTTGCCATCCCGGAACGTGGAGATGGTTCGCAGCGATAGAGAGACACCCAATGAAGGAATTCCCTGCTGGATAGGCGTCTAATCTTGATCTTCTGTCGACAACTTTACCACCACGATACGATACCATCTACTGGTGTCTTCCTCTTTCAAGCGCTTTGTACAAACACACCTTTTGCCAGTCAAGAAAGGGAGGCTCACATAACCTCGAAAGCCAACGTGACTTGCAGAGACAGTACGAGATCTTGAAACCCGGCACACCCGACCCTTATCGCAACCCGTCACGATCGGCAGTAAATTGTGCGATCTAATTAGGTTCGGTTTGCGATAAAATGCTGTAAATTATTTATCAATTAGTTTTTGCCTATTGGTTTTTTGCAGCACTAGCCGGTCCCAATCCCACTGTCCGTGCCAAAACAGGACAACATTGTGGACGAGGTAAGCTGCGAGGCGAGAGTTATGCCTGCAAGAGATAAAAAAAACCCGTACACAGCTTTCTTCCTTCCGGCTCGTACTCCATTTCGTTGGAGAAGCTAGGAGATAAACATGTCCACCAGTGGAGAAGGCATCATTTTTTGTCCCGAGCTAGGTAATAATGCATCGGAAGTTGTGCATGTACTGGATGCGATGCTTGTTTCTGGTCTGCACCGCACTAAGCGACGAACCGGGAAGTTGATTAGTCATTAGGATTATTACTGTGTGAAGCGGCATTGGCAAATAGGAAAGTGAAAACGGACCCGCGCTATATTGCATCGTCTCCGACCAACCGGACACTGGTGGGTTGGCAAATTTTCACACATTTGCTATTCAAAGCTACCCATCGTCGAATTTCTTGCCTATCCTCATGAGTTTCACAACACACATTCAGAGAACTTTCACCGATCATTTCCTAGCAATCGAGACATGGGCACAAATTTCCTTTACCAGCATTTGGTGGCCTTCTGGTAGGTGGAAGACTACTTACTGAAGGCACTTAATTACCGGCTGACCTAGATATAGAGCCGCTAAGGGATGTCTGACACAATGAGAAGATGTCACAATGTCCTAGACGACCGTACCACGTCGTAACCGTTGCTTCATATTCCTGAAAACTTTATCGTCCTCGTTAGACGCTACACTTGAAGTGCTTTTAGAGCATAAAACTTACTACGTCCAATGTTGAGCCTTTTCTGGCTTATATCCAAGGTAATTTACTTTCAGCAAGTTGGTGAAAGAAGAACCATCCTGGAAAACTTTAAACCAAAAACAATCAAGTAAGATCCATCGAAACTAAGGGGAAATTTAATCCAGTACATTAAGAAAATTTGATGAGAAACCTCGCCAACTATCAACATCCATATTTGACATGATTGACAGTTGAACGGTCGATCGGAACTTTAAGATCGGATGTTTAACAGAAACGAACCTACAGCAAAACCTACAAGATGACCTACATAGTGCGAAATTTATTCTATCGCTTTTGCTCTTTTCACTGCACGATATCTGCATCAAACAATCTCCACCGACACAAAATCCTTGTAGACGGCGTAGCGATCCCAGCCAAGACACCCAAAGTTCACCCATGTGCGCACTATCATCATCAACCAAGAGAACCTGCTTCTTCATTTCTTTGAATGTCTTCAAAAACCATCGACTATGCTGTTGAGAGAAAGGTCAGGTTCGAACGTTTCCCTTGTGTAACACCCCGCCAAAAACCACTCCACACGCTATCTAATCATTCTGGCACAACAATGTACGGGATATGTTGGGTGCCGAACCACTCCGGCGGGGATCGGTGATATCTTTCAATGTTTTACGAGTGCATAAAAACGTGACTCCATTTGAAATTCTCGCGGTTACGGTCGAGGAATCACGTTTTGCGGTGTCTCGTTTAGGAAAGGGATGAAGTCCCAGTCCGTACCCTAATAAGCTTAATGTACCGAAAACCGAAGTGAATCGACAAGTCACTTGTTTCGAATTTGCGTCTTTGGAATTTTATTTTTTCTTATCTTATTTGCTCTCGTGGAAACCTTTTCAAGGGCAAAGGATTCGCTTTCTATGTATCGGAAAACATTTAACACATTTTGCGTTCTACCCACGCTTGATGCTCCTAAAGCGACATTTGCTTCATTATTGACCTTGCCACGCATGAAAGCCATATACCCCGCCCAACTGGCAGCAAATGACGACAACCGGCCCCAAGAAGTTAATAGCATTGTTCTAGATTTTGCGTACTTTCATGCGTTCACACATCAGGCCGGTTCTGTAGCCCAAGAGATTCAGAAACCCAACAACTACACTCGTTCTAGCGTACTTTCCTCTTGAAGAAACTCAGCACGAAAATCTTTCGCGACAGGGTAGGAAAATTGTTGCGCCGGATGTGGGATACGACGGATGGGTAAGGGAAATCCTTAACCTACTTTAACCACGCTATCAGGGACACACACAAAAAAAACAGACACGGAGGGTGGAAAAGCGATTCTGCAAGAATTTGCTCCATTTTGTGTCGTGTTGGAACTATGAGTCAGAACCGTGAGTTCGCCAACATTCACAGACACACACACACAGAAATTTGAAATGCCGGCTTTTGATACTTTTTGTTGCGAATCCTCCCACAGACGACAAGTCTGGGAGAAGTTTGGGGAGAGTATCGTTGGGAACAGCATTGGAAGAACAGAAAGGCAACGTTTATTTTTTTTTTATTCTCTCTTTTGTCCGACACGCACACTCAGACACACCTATTCTGAATAGGAAAGTGTTCGTGTTCACTCCCACCTTGGTTCAAGGATCACCCAGGACAGTGCACGGCTGGTAGCGTAGGCTTTTTCCATGATTCACCGGTACGTTACCCGGTTGTGTACAGCCCGTGACCTGTTTCGTTCGTACCCAAAAATTGGATGCCTGAAATGGATGCTTTCCGTCTAGCTGATGGCTGTCAATTAAAACGCCCTCCAAACACTGCTTAAGAGGTATTGTTTACCAAAGTAAAAACGATTATTAATTAAACCGTTGAGCAAGATGTTTTCGTATTTTTGAAGATTAAATTCGCTAATTGCCACGAGCATAATCTAAGACTTTCGCCGGCCTTTATAGCTATTTCATAATTTCGCTTCTTGCAAAATCATCAAATTGGAATATAGAATAGCTCAAGGATTTTGAAAAAAAGGTAAAAGGTATAAAGGGTTTTATAAACCCTGAGAGTAGAACATAACAAATGGATACTTTCAGATTTTTCAGTAAATTGTAACGTATGAATCGATATATATTTCATGGGGTTTTCAGTCATCTGCAAGTACACTCACCTTAAAGATAATTTTTCATCAAATTCACGTTGTGGAAGTATCCAAATATATTGTTTAGTAAGGAGATTTTGTAATCTATCAGCTCACTAGCTAACTTTCAATCTCCTGCAGCTTCTACAAGAACGAACTTTATGCATTATATTTCGGGAGCCATTAAAACAACCAGCACTTAGCATCTCCTCTTACACTCCGTAGACTCTCAAAGGAAACATTCCACCGTAAACAGATTGTGCACATTATTATTATTTTTATGAAATTGCATAACACCGCCGGGACCTGCTCACGACACTAACGACCTAAGTGCATCCAAGTGTAGCAGCTGAATAGCACTAGAACTGCTGAGCTAGAATCATAAATAACCATCTCCCTTTCTCCCTTTTTTGCACATTCGCGTTCTGTGTACCTTTGCTTTAGAACCAACTTTGCAATGAAGCAAACAAAAAATTTCAAGGATGCAAAACTTCAATAGAAATGTTTTCTCTGTGCTTTGCTAAGTATGCATCGACAGAGAAAAATAAACGAGGAACTTGGAACTATTATTATACGTTCTTGTTTCTCTTCAACTTTTATCAAAAAGCAAAGGATCTGTGAAGTAGCATAAATGGTGCATCATTAATTGAATCGATTCCTCCTTTCCGGATACACACAGAAATGGAAATTCTATTTATATTTCAAAAGCATTCTACGGGGAAAAAATAGTTGACTCGCAGAACGCAACGGACCAAATAGTGAGGAGAAAAAAATACAACAGCCACCCATCATTTGCTTCGCCTAACGTCAGGTTCGAGAACTTCTCATGCTTCGTTCTCGCCATCGTCGCTGTGGGATGTAATCAGTGAATGAAAAATGAGTCTGCGACAAAACTCCAAGAACAGCAAGCACCACCATGCTGCATCACAGAAAACCATCCTCTCCTTACACAATTCGCTCTGCTGGATGCTGCAGGAGACTGCAATATCGGAAGGATCCCCTTGACGAAACTCCCAACGCAGGGTATGCCGCGATCCGTCTGGAAGGGTTCCGTCTCGACGTCTAGAGCAAAGCACACCCTTCCGAACGGAAGGCAGACAAGCGAATAGGGTCAGGACACACGAGCGAGCTTTATTTCCCAAGCCTCCGAAGGAACGGTTACGTCTGGAACACCAGAAGTCATACTCAATGGAAGTGAACCAGAACCGAAGGGAATGTGTACGTGGAACTTGGATCAAGTTGAAATGATTGTGTGTGTGTGTGTGTTTGTGTGCGTGTGTTCGCAGGAGATAGGGAAAGGGGACAACCTAAATAAATGGAAAAACGCGCCAAGTTGCAAGCTGTTTCCCTCCACGAGGGTCGTGACGAGCAGACCAACTGTACTAACGAGATATCCATTGCGGATGGTCGGGACCACCAACCTGCACCACGATATATTGGACACAAAACACACCAGATAATGTTGGAAGCTTTTAATTAAGCGTCACTACAAAAGCGGATTAAGTTTTTGAAGAATTTCTCCCAATTTTTTGACGTTCCTTGCAAACTGCAGCAAACCCCGTGTTTCGGGTTCCAATTTGGATTCTTCATTCCAAGGGATTAGACACAGTGCGCGTACTCCAGCAAACTTTCACGTACTTCAACATTCTACCAAGCTTTCGCCCATTGCAATGCGACACCAAAGTCCGTTACACACACACTGGCCCACCTAACTACTTCTTCGTCTTCGGAGTGTAGAACAAAACAAAAACTGCAATGGTTGCAAATAAACTTCACCCTTACCCACTGGAGCACTAACCTTTGTGCTCCAAATTTTCCGGCGAGACTTTTCCCCACCCGTTTGCGAATATGTTTGCCACGCTGCATCACAGTGTTCTTTGTGCTCGAAAGCATTACGAACTTCGACTAGGTGCGAAGTGTTCTCTGTGCAAGGACGATGACGATGATGATGATCTGTCTGGCTGGGAAAGTCTTTCCGTGGACCTTCGTGCTAGATTGCCACAGCAGATGAATCGAAAAGTAAAACAATCTAGACGTTGGGGGAGCTTGAGAGAAGACTAAGCATTGGAATTGATTCGGTAAAGATTTTTTTCTCTTTTTTTTCCTATTCGTGCCTGTCTGTGTCACTGTGTACTCAGCTGTAAAATAAGCTTCTGGCACGTTGTCTGATGAGTTCTGCACAGTAATGGTTACTATCGGTGGCGACGTGTCCCAATCCAGGCTGCCGTAGGATAGGTCTTGGCTGTTGCGAATCTGAAATTGACCTCCCAAAATTTCTCAGCTGTTCCCCCAAAAAGAGTACAGCGCGCAAGCTGGGAATGTACGAAGTAATAAATATTTTAACACGTCTGTGATACAGAAATCGTGTCTCGAAGCACACCTCGAAAGGAGGACACCTAAATCAATTAT
The DNA here is from genome assembly GCF_943734845.2 of Anopheles funestus. Classification (NCBI taxonomy): domain Eukaryota; kingdom Metazoa; phylum Arthropoda; class Insecta; order Diptera; family Culicidae; genus Anopheles; species Anopheles funestus. The sequence continues at coordinate 8,948,019 of NC_064599.1, forward strand.
TAATTCAAAGTCTTGTACACACTCTGCACACGAAAGGAGAATAATATGTAGATGCAAAATATGCGCTGGACTGGATCGGGCTGTGACATCCAAGAAGAACACCACCAGAACCTGTACCTTCAACCACGATCCGGGTCCGTACCATATTCGGTAACGTCTGCTCGAAACAATGCTCGTTCGTAATCTGTTTCTTCACTCGAGTGTGTGTGAGACTTTTTTTTATTGTTGCAGTCGTTGCCTTCTACTGCGAAAGCTGGCCTGAGCACCTTATAAAACAGGATTCACACCGCACAAACGCACCGGCAAACCTGCTAGAGGTCACCGCTTACACACACGCACACGGAAAACCTTGTGCAAATTTTTGCACCACTGCAAAATGCATTCACCTTTTCGTTCCTCCTTCCATTATCGTATGGCCGGGGGGATAGTAGACGCCGGTACCCTTCTTTCAGGTTCCTTCTTCAAGCGATTACAATCGATCGACTTCGGCAAATGGTGCTCTCACACCGAAAAACAAAAAAAAACTAGTCCTCTCCGGAACACGCCGCTAGCGACGACAATCGCCATTTGTCTCTTCTAGAGGGAAGGGATTTGCTATCCAAAATTGGTAAAAATCTTTGCTTTCCTTGAACCACCGCGCACGACATCATCATCCGGTCGGACGCCCGGATACGGCTAGGATGCGACGTGTAGAAGAGGAACAAACAGAGAGAGGGACACCAGCAAGTGTCAATTCTTGTGGACACCTTCAGTTGCGGTGGCGGTTGCCGTCCTTGGTCGGCTGATCGATTTCCTTGGTGGATCTGCTCTCCCAACGCTGGAATACCCCCAAGATCTCGGATCTTCCCGGTGATCGAATAGGATCGAACATGACAGAAACGTCACTTTGTTGCACTTGTTCTGGAACGCAACACGCCAGTGAGACACCGGAGGCCTTGATCGGGTTTAGTTGGCGACCTTTCGGACGAACCATATTCGGTTACCAAACCGTGCGGGAAGGACCCACACCATTTTGCGGGGGTTTTTGCGAGGTGGAATAAATTAAGGAATTACGACGCACTGCCAGAGCAAGTGAGCATTGAAATGGTTTCGGATTTCGGTCGTAAAACCAGCTTGCCTCTTCCGTGTGTGTGTGTGGAAAGCAAAAAAAAACACACAGCAAAACTATCCAGACACAGTGGATCCCGGACTGGAGCAAAGGGAACGAGATGGTACCGCTTTTGTTTTATAACCTCACCGACATATCCTTAAAAGGATTGCAATGGTTTCGCCCTTTTGGAAGACACGACCGCACTACGAATATATTAGCCGATGGCACACTAGATACGTCCTTACAGTGTTTCTGTACACTGTCAGCCGACATTCAGGATACGAAGAGAAGTCGAGAATCGATGTCATTTTTGTCGGCGGTTCACCTGACAACGTGTAACTGGCGTGCACACACTGGTACTTTACTGCATGATTGATTGGTGTGTTTATTTTCAACCGCATAGCGACTACAAACTACGTCCTTTTTTTTTGATGGTCATAAAATAGGGACACAATCGTATGGAATAAATTAGAAAGGAATAAATTGTTAACCAATGTTTATATTTAGAGAAGGAGGAGAGGAGCTTTAGCTTTCTTTTGGGGAATGAAAATATATCAAACTACATAGTATCCTTTCTAACGACAGTAAGAACTGTTTAGAAGCAAAGTTATTGAGAAATATTGGGGAAGACTTCCAATTGCGCTAAGTGCACAAAATGTACTGTTTCGTAGTAAAATTAATTTTAATCTAATTATTGTCTAATGTAGGTCTAATGTAAGTCCACTGTCGACAGTGATGATAAAATTTGCAATCATAATGGACCTTCCCCATTACATGATAACATTCCAGACCCACTCAACGCTGGAATGTTAACTTCCCATTCTGCTTCCTCAGGTATCAAACCGCACATACACAACCTTATCAAAACCATCGTACAGGCCAATGTAGAGCCCTATCACAGAGAACGAGCTATTACTGCGTGCACTTATCTGCTTTAATTCCCACAGCACCATCGGCCCGTAACGATGATAAGGTGGCCGGAGAAATTCCGCTGGAGCGGAATATGGGCTTTCGGATGACAACGACCCGCGTGTTATTTCGTGGCGACTAATTTAGTGAGGTTTAATGATTGGGCGTGTAAAACACATCCAACAGTGTACCGCGAGTTGTTGGGTGAGGTAAATGTGTTTTTTTTAATACGTTACACATACTTCAAAAATACTTTAAAAAAAAACTGGACCTAGCGACACCGTTCCCGATTTGGTGGAGTGGTGGTTTTGTTCTCGTTTTTTTTTACATAAATGACAACGCTGATGGTCATTTACAAATTTCTGTTCCCCATTTTTTCCCGTTGTGGGTGTTGTTCTTGCTCTCTCTCCCAGCATTATAACGATCACCATGCGTAACGGTCATTCTGGTAATGTAACGCGTTTGAACCAGCTGTAGTTTGTTCTGTGTGTGGTTGCTCCACCCCGTACACTTCACTTCAGAACAAACTTCACCGTACAGGAAAAAAAAGGGGGAAAGATTTATGAGTTGGCTTATTTTTTAAACATACTATCTGGAAACGCTCGCACACACACGCAGAGGCCCAACACTAGTGCGTAATCTACCGAAAGGTATTTGACCGAAAATTAATTTACTTCTTCTTGTGGGTGGTGCTGACCATTCCGGGCACACAAAAACAGCGAGAGCAATCGGTGGAAAATAATGTTCCAGCTGCTACAATCAGCAAAAGTAGCGTAGGTACATGTTTCCTAAGTGCTGCAACCGGAAATCGAGAGATGGAAACAATGTACTGCAACAACTGTACTGGCTGCTGTTTTTTTTCGGGGAAAATGTTTTCCACCCCCCTTGCGTACAGGAATGGGTTTATGTTTTATCAACACTTGGGCAAGAATTGAAAGAGCAAAGAACGGCTTTCAATTTGAAATGTTCATTTAATGACTGAACCGGGAACATCGTGTATAACAAGAATAACATTCATTCTTTTCGCACACTCGTCAGACTAAATATTTCGCCTATTTTTGCAACACTACATCATACTGGGGTTCGGTATGATTTCACCATTACTTCACACCTCCTTTGTGATGATTAGATTCCTGCGTCAGCCGTTTCTTCTTCACTTCGACTTATCGTCTCTGCGCACAGACATACGCACCTAACTCGATAAAACAACACATGCTGCACTTGAGTGGTTAGACCCGAACCCGACCACCAACTGTTCGGGGCTGATGGATCGAGTGAAACGATTTTTGATAACGCTCCAGCACCACACATGGCTCACTTGCAGCTTGAAGCGAATCGAATATCGGCCCGATCGATAGCGCTAAACGAGATGAAGTATGAATGAATCGATTACCATCGTAATATGCGCAAGTTAAGTAATGGAGATTTTCACTCGCCTATTGGAGTATTGCACACGATCGTTTTTTCTCGATAATTGTAACTTTCAGAGAGCATTAACAGTTGGCAAGATTAGGACAATTTAGAAATCATATCAGAGGTTGATCAATATTATTTATTCAGTGAGTTATGTAATGCGATCTTCGTTTGCATAACTTCAGGCGTTGAAGTAACGCACGTTGCTATAAAACAAATTATATCCAATCAAACAAAAATTTGGAAATTAATTTACAACTCCATAAATTTATCACCTTTTTTGTACGATCGATCGGATGTAAGCCCCATGCGTCATGTTTTTCCCGTCTAATACGACAGCAAACATAATTCATCGCCTAATCATCCGATCAACAACACTAAAAACTCATCACTCTCGTTCGTCGTTAAAAAAACGCGCGCACACACACACACCTTCTCCTCATCCCACTAAACAAATCGAAACCGCGTGTCAGAAACGTGTGAAATTAAGATGATCTCACAGACCATTGCCGTTGAGAGCAAAAGCCCCACAACCGGGCACACATAACTAGCGCACCAACCGATTACTACCGACCGACTGACATTTCTCAGCCGGGCCCTGATGACCCTGGCGTACTGCTTACCACCTTGTGGACAGTTCACCGAAAAACGCACCCTAAAAACACACTCACGTAAACGAGACCGCGGTGCCGCTCGTGCGGCTTCCCTTCGATCTATTTGATCGCGCTTCGTTTCGCACATTTTATGATTAATTTTCTCAAACAGTATGATTTATTTTTTCAAACCATTTGCTTCACCACCGCATCACGGTTCGAGGTTTTTCTTTACATCCATTGCACAAGTTATATTAACTGTTTGGCGGATGAGGGAAAAAACAAATCTGCACCGTATCCCACTTTAAACTCTCGCTTTCGACGACCTCCGAAATGCTGTTTTTATTTTGCTCCTTTCACGAAAACCACGCTCCCGCGGAGGAGGTGGTGCTTTGTGGGTGGAAATGTTCCTATGCTCGACGGGTGGTTTTGCCACGGATTTTGTCCGTAGGCGTGTTTTGCCTCTAGGCCCGGTGCGTAACGTCAAGCAATGACACCGTATAATGACAGAAATTCGTATCCAAAGATCCAAAGCTTTGCCGACACTAAACAGCGGACACCAAAAAAAAAAAACACACAACAACAAATCTTAGATTGCGAATTGTCCACTGTGTTGTGGAAAGGAATACAGGCGACAACAAAAAATTAACAATCTGACCCTCACCGAACACGCAGCACTCCATTTTGCTTACAGCAAACTTATGAAGGCATAGCACAAAAAAGCGACCACCGATTGAGAAAAAGTGTTAAATAATTATTACAACTTTGAAAATCAGTAGCTTGAACGGATTATGAGCGCTTCTTCCCTTCATAAATTTTATCTACAAAGAAAAGTAAATATTTTACCAAAAAAAAAATTGTAAAAAAACACAAACACCATCTGAACAGTAAATGGACCGTGAAGGATTGCCATGGGTCAGCAAATTTGTCGGAGGTCATCCAACGTTCGGGGACAGGATTGATGGTTCCGAAGAGTCACAAACAACAGCCAGCACTAAAATGCTGCCGACCTATTGCTGCCGTTGTGGTACGATCTGTCAGAGTTATAACTTATAATAGCACGAAGCTTAACGTGCACTTTTAATTTATCAAAGAGCCCACCGTTTAACCGCGGAAGGAAAGCAAATCAACCGTGTCCTAAGCGATGGTGGTTTCAATATTTCGTCCTGATATTTATTTGTTTCCTGGCCTTCCGCTTGCGTAGAGCCATATTTGGCACCAAAATGAGCTCACCCCGTCGTACGAGAAAGCATAGTTGCGAGGTGAATTATTTATACGACACTTCTTGTTTAAAAGCGTTCCTTCAATTTACGCCCAACGCGGTTCTGCCTCATCGCACACGCCGAGCCGAGGGGATTCGGGTCGGATTACTACAACCCGATCGGATTTGGAGAAGTAATCGCCAATCGTAAAACGTAACTAAAAGGCAAACAGGAAGCACTTTCTCATCCACGAATGACGCCACGTGTTGGTGCAAAAAAGGAAACAAACTTCCGATACTATCGATACTACACCTCACGTTATCGGCGCAGTGAGGATGTGAACAGCGCGGTGAGAAGAATGCGCAGGAGAGGGTGAGCGATAAATTCTTAATTACCACTTCTAAAGCGCAAGTGCCGGCACAGCTTATTTTCTGCCTACGTCCACGTATTGTCACGCAAACGGCCCATTGCCGATGGTGGCGATCACTACGGGTAGGTTTAGTGTCAACATTTGCTTTGCCTTCTGAAAGGGCTTTTGATTGAAAGCTTGCGAGAGTGTGGAAGGTATGGTATAAATCTATTGAAATGGGCGCTTCATTGATTTATCGGCCCTTTCATCGGGTTGTCGTAGAAGTGGAGCAAACAATACTAAAACTATCATTCACAGATGATGCTACGTCACAAACTTTAAGAACTGCCCACTTCAGGACTGCCCTGTTAAGACTTAACTAAACATCACCAAGCTACTGACGCGCTTGCACTCTCAGCGGAATGGGTTTAGTATATTAATTAAGTTTTAAAAATAGGTCCATGTTGCTCCTGTTTCTATGAGTGTGTCGTATCCTTTGCGACTCCCGTCATCGCTACGGTTCAACCAGTTGCACCCGTACGGTTACGGGAGTTCTTCGTTCAATCATTCCGATCCAGTAGAGTGACGCGTAATTGGTATCACCTTTCATTGGTGCCATGGTTGCCGGCTGACTTCGTTTCGTTCCCGACCGGATAGACGTCACTCGTCAGCTCTTCGCGTTTGCGAAACGGAAGCACTCCAAAGCATTCGATGGCACGGTGCTGACAAGGACACCACCGGCAAGGACGTTCTTCACACGAACAGTACGGTGTAGAAAGAATGTGTAGATTGAACCAAAAATAGTCAACTCGACGGGTTGTACAGGCAAACAAACGACAGGCAGAAACATCCTGTTTATGCCTCGCTCACGTGGTACAGAATGTGAGTGTTTTGCAAAGAACAATCGGAGGCATTCAATTGACATTTTTACAGCCGTGTAGGATAAAGTTCAACCCGGAAGGTCAGAGGTAGCATATCGGTTGAGTTGTGTTTTCTGTGTGCAAACACCTACGATGCCAACAGGTATCGAATGCATAGAAATGGCTTAAGATTGATAACAGATCTAGTATTATAATAATTTTATACAGTTATTATAAATTCACATATTTTACTGCTTTTGCTTCACCATTGAGTGTAATTACGTGCATCATCTTCACACTCTTACACACTCCAGAGGAGTTATATCATCCTGATTACCAAATGATAAGGTGTTGATTGGCAATTATATTCGTGCTCTCTTGACATCTTGTCGCTCGATAGCGTCATCAGGTGCACACACAGTTCCTGTGGCATGGCTTGCACAACACAAACGCAATTATGCCTTCAATGCCCCTTTTGAAGTACCTCATTAATTAAGGACGCAGACCCCATATGCAATAACCGAATAAATGATGTAGTGTTGCAGTTTACATTAAAATGCACCTTTTGCTGTTGGAGTTGAAGCTGCTCGTCTTCTTCTGTTCTCCGTGCATGCTTTTGCACCGATGCAAATTTCAAGAGAAGACGCGTAATGTGGTACACCCTTCAGGCCCAGAAGTAGCCACTTAAGATGATATGACAATAAATTCCTCCGGTCGCGAATACTCGTACACGCTTACCTGGAATGAAAGAAAGTGAGAAAAAAACGGTAAGATACTAGATCCTAGATAGGTCAGTGTAACAACACCAGCTGGTGATGTGCACGATGGCTACAGCTAAAGTGATTAAATATAAACATGCACCAGGAAGAAGGACAAGGAAGAATGTGGGTCAAATTATGAGGGACATCAGCTCGCACCATAACAACACACGTCCCGAACATGCCATAATCTACCGCGGCACGGACACTAGTGTCTGAGCGAGCATGCGAGACCGTTGCACTTGGCAATTTGGCACGTCACATGGGCCACTGACACGGTTCGTGACATGGAGAAACATAAATTGTCACTTGTGTGTTGTGTGTTTTGTTGGCAACTTCATGACATCGAGTGTCTGCTGTCGGTCGCAGCAAAACCGGAGATGTCGCAGCTAGAACCGGACTGGACAAAGTTTGTAGAGGGCAATAAACTATCACTAGCAGACAAAATCTGCTTTCCGAGGGCTTTGCAGGCGTGGACAACTCAATATTAACTACAAACAGAATAGACACACTGAATAGACACAATTTTAACAATCAGCATTTCAATAAGATTGGAAAACTTCGCTTTAAACACTCTCCGTGTAATAAATAGCAAGAATATAATGCAAATTTGAGCAACTTTCTCCTTTGCTTGGAACGCAAAAATCGCTCGCCTAGAACTACACCAAAAGCACAGGAAGTGATTAAGCCATTATTCTAATGCCACCCTCAACTGCCCAGTGTCCACCCGATGTCAATTTTCCAGAGCATGACTCCGTATGCAAACACACAAACAAAATGTCACCTACTAAAGAGTGTACTTTTTGCATCTAATTAGCTAGCGAGCGTAAATGTCGGGCGGGAAATGGTGAAAGTTTTCTAAATCGTTTCCAAATCGCGTCACCCAACCTGTGAGTTTGGAGGAGGAAACGCCAGAAAACACATCAGCACACGCTGAACGTAAAGTTAGCTTTATGCATTCATCCCACGCTGACAAGGATGATTGGTTCTTCGCGGAATCGTGTCATACTATTCGATGGCCAGCATTACGGAAATGGCCAGCCCAGGACGATAAAGTTTATGGTGCGGCATCCATTATCCAAATGATATCCTTGAGCTAACACAGAGGAGAAGGATGGTGTACCCGTAGGGGGGAGATGAGATGGGGAGGATTCCGGAAAACCATTGCATCGTTCGTAATGGTGGATGGAAAATCGCCCAGCTTAACTTCATGATCCGTTTTATACCGAAATGGGGATAACTACCATCGTCATAATTCTGGCACAAATCGAAGGAGATTTTAGCATCACGTGTAATGGAAGTTGTCCCATCTTTGTGGAAGAAGATGAACATGGTAATATACTTCCAATAGGCAGTGATGTAATATACTTTACTAGGAATAGGCACGTGTCACAGCAGTTGTAATATATTAAAAAAATCAGTAGACCCTATCTATCGCGTAAAGCTTTAACAAGAATTATATGCACAGTGATTGCATACCTTCAGGCACTCGAAGTTTCCTAATAAAACATAACACAAAACTAATTCATCGAAGAACATTAAAATTGAAGAATAGAACAGAATTGAACTACATCATCCTTCCTAACACGCCTAACGTAGCGACTAACGCTCTCCCGTCAAGCATTATTGATTGCATTAAAATTCTATCACACATTTCCAACTGTTTCGTGAAAACATCCGGCATACGATCAAAACCATTCAATAATTCATTAACAACCCATTCGGGCTCATCGAATCAACAAGCAAGTGCCCTTCTAAGTGCTCACATTCCACCGGCACTGGTATCGTGTTACGCTATGCTGCCTAATTCCTGCCCGCTAATGGAACACTTTCAGCTGATTACACACCTAATGAAATATTCGTCCACGTGGCTTCATACTCCTCTTCACGATTAACGCTTTGCTCTGCGACCTGGTGCCAAGTGTCGGGTTTTACCAACGACATCGCAACAGCTTGTAATTATACACCAAAAACAGTGCAAATTGCTGCTAAGAAAACATCAAAGAATTGTCGTCCAATTTGCGACGAGCACAGGTACATCAGGTAAATCATATTTTTATTCAATGTTGCTACACTGTGTTGGCACCGGTGAGACCTCGTGCTTTTTAATTTGTTGTAATCCTCTTCCCGACGACGATGACACTGGCTTCCTGCTGGTTGAGCTGCGCAGGTGACGACAATAACGTCACTTGCCAGACTGAAGATGCACTTTCATCCCGCGACTCATTCAAAGGCTCATCCCTCAGCCAGCAAAGACCTCTGCGGTTGGCGCAAACGAAACATTCAAAAAAAGGAAAGTGGTCCCGCTGCTTCAGGAAAGCAACCTTCAAACAACCAGGTTCGAAGTAAGGTTGTATATAGGAAGGAGTCAACTTCCGTCACAGATTGTGCGGCTATTTTGCTGCATCCCCTCGGGGTGCCAATGGAACGACAGGCTGACAGATGAAATCTGTGACTGCAAAAACTTTCCTTCGGTCGTCTGAAGGCCGTGAGGAGATTAAAAAAAAAACATCTTCCCCTATCGGTCGAATTGAAGCCGGTTTCCTGCATATGTGATGGGGATAGACACTTTCGTTCGCTCGTTCGCATACTCTTTCTCCCATTCGGTTACACGGCACCAGCGGCGGATCAATTTCTCCAAGGCCCAGTGTCACTTTACGGAGGTAAATTAGCCACCAAATGAGTAGCCACCACCAAGCGACGGGGGAGATTCACTAGCAACCTTTGCATTTACAAAGTAACGGCGCCTTTTAGATCTTTTCGAATTCCATCCCTCGGGCACTTTAGATGATGGTGATTGATTTCGTTTTCACAGGTCTGCATTCCGAGCAAGGGGTGGTGTTTGATGAGGAGCAAGTGTTTCGCTTGAAGAGAGTAAGATTTAAACGAAAAACAGTTGGGAAAAAGATTATTTACACAGTCATAAAATTGCCACAACCACAATCCTTTCTTGGGTTGGTAATTAAAGTGAACGATCTTGAGGACATTCAAAACAAGCAAGTAGTACCGCATTGATAGTCATGCCTCGCATCCTGGGAGACCATTTTATTACATTCCATTCCCTGGTGACTGACTGCTCTGCTCTTCTGAGGAATGTGAACAATTTTTATGCTCCCGCCTAGACGACTTGGACGCTCCAAGGAACCGTTGCGTAGTGAATAAATCATACACGGAAGGAGTTTGTGCCTAACAGGAGGACATCAAGGGGGGAAAATGTCAAGCAAATTGGAACATTTTTCCTGTTTTGTATATCCTAAAATTGAGTTCAAGATGAAAGTTGTACTAATAACGAAGTAACAGCCCAAAGAGTTTACATATCCTGATGCAAAAATATTTCGATACCCAGAATTCCTTGAAGACTTGTGAATCGATTGACTTAAAAATTGGCTCAGACATTCATCACATTATCGCTAGTAGTTAAAAGCAATCTTTGTTATTTAAATTGAATTCTATTAGTTCTTCGTTGAATTGAACCTAAATATGATCTTATTCTAAAGGACTAAGACACAAATTATACCAGAGCATACGTCCGCTTGCTATAACCTTGAAACGAAATATAGGCTGTCATGATGAAGTAGCACATCAATTAGATATATCTAATCAACAGGCTCATCTCGTAAGCAACACCACCAACACGAAACCTAATTCCCCGAGATCATTAAGCGCCACATGGCTTCTGGTAGCAAAGTAGTAACCACGCCACACATGGCGCAACTCTTACAGAGTGGAATGTTCTTCCAGGACGACCATGCCAACAGCCAATGTCCAAAGGGAATTTTTCTTTTTTTTTTTGCTTTTCGGTGTGTCTTGTCCAATCAACTGCTTGTCGTTCAGTACTGTCACGTATCTCATTACTAGGGCGGAAATTTCTGGCCAGGCTTCACATTTCTTATCATCAAATTGGGACACGTTTCACACGGACAACTTCAATGTCGAATGTGTGAGCGTGTGCTGATTGTGTTTGTTTTTACTAAGACCGACAACCGAACAAGTGCATAAACATAAATTGTACAATTTCGATACAAAACCGAAACAATATATTGTAGAATAGCCGGGCGGGAGTGACAATGGCAATAAGAAATATACTTCGACATTGGAAACGATCGCATCCGTTACGGTCTATTGCTTTTTATTACAATTCGATTCTCTTTACCAAAACACCTTACTATTCCCCTTCGAATGACACCAAGGTTGATGGTAAAGTCTTGTGTGCAGCCCTTGAGAGAAACCCGTTAAACACCACACACACACACACACACACAGTTTGGACACCTGGGATGGGATGAAGTTTTTTGTTGTTGTTGCTCCACGAAAACAAAAAAGCAAAAAGTTAAAACAATCGATCGAATGCGCTTGAAAAATGGCACACAGCAATGAAAAAGAAAAGTCTTTTTTTTGTGGATGCGCATAAAATCTGCAACGATTGCATATTTAAGTATATGTGCGTTTTGCATTCAGCAAACAAAAATGACTGTATGTGGCATTTCTGTTTTGTTCCTTTTTTTGTTTTGTGGTAAATCCATTTTAATTTCCACCTTCATTGTCGATGCTGTTGGATTATTCAGTCGGAAGCTTGGCTCAAATGCGCTGTGCAAGCATAAACCACCGAAAAAACCCCCCTCGAAAGGCAACAAAAGGGTTCGAAACATCGAATCGACGTTTACCTGTGCATGCGTCGAACGTGAAAACGTCAACCTTTTTTTTTTTTTGCTTTTGGAGCACAAATTGAGGGTAAAAATGGACCAATTCTTCAATGCTTGGCAGTCCCACATATCTGCAGCTTTTCGATATCCGTTTGCCGTTTTGTGTGTGTGTGTGTCTGTGAAGCTAAAAGGTCAACATTAATGAGCCGATGCCCTTCCGGTTGGGGAGGGGAGGTTGCGCGAGCATATAACATGCTGCCGAGCATGGCAGACCATGAATCATGCAATGCATCCATCACGTTTTGTTAGAGTCAGTGTCGCGATGCGTTTGGTGGGGTGACGACAGTAAGCAAACAAACAAACGGCCCCAATAGCACATGCACATAAAAGCCAGCCCCATTCGGGAAGGTGTAAGGTGTATGCAATTTCCACCGCAGCGATTCGTTTGCGTTAAGCCGATTAAATGCACTTTTCACGAACGATTTATCAAACATGTCAATGATGCAATTTTTTTCCTTCCTACGGTGACTTTCTTTTTCTCAACCATCCTCCAATCCTCTCCCTAGGGGTTTGTTTCCGGTGCTTTGTGATGTGTACCACCTGTGTAGACGTAGGTTTGCTGCTCTTATTTAACCACCAGGAAGAAAGTTGACAAATGGGGAAACATACAGAGTGCTGCCCTTCGTGACAACCAGTCAGTCAAGGCGTCACACGATGTTGTGCTTCAAGCTTGTGCTGTTTACACCTTTTTTTTCCGCCTCCCCGGCTCAGCACAAACCGTTCATTATGTGTGCGCGCTAATATCTCATCTGATCAGGTTTTTGGTTCGTCTCGCGAGATGATACAAATCAGCGCTCTGCGTGATTGCTTCTTTCTTCAACGACAACCGGTGGAGTGAAGTGATGCGTTACGGATGAATGCACCTTTGTGCCCGCAATATGCAGCATCAGCAGCAACAGCAGCAGCAGCACGAATGCAAAACCGGGACGAAACCGGACAACAGTGTTTGGTGGCAGTGGTAACGGTACACTCCACACCGGGCATAAATGATGATGGGTGATGATTTAATTTAGTGCATTTCCTCATCGAGTGCAACAGTCAGTCTGCCTCTCTCTCTCTGTTTAGGATTGTCGCGTGCTTGCGTTGATTAATGCCGATTGCCACACTCTTCGGCAGCTTGTGTTGCGTGTCCTTTGTCTATTTCTTTATTTCTTTATTTTCATTTTTCTGCTGTGGACAGTAGAGATGAGAATAACAACTCTTTTTAGTGAGTCAACTCAGAGCGAATGAGTCGTTATTAGGAGACAGCTCGTTTAACGACTCATTTCGGAGTCATAAAAAAACCCCGGCATAAATCGCCTAAGGCCTTAGCTTTTTTTTGGACATTTAACAAAAAATTTTAAATTGATTTATTTTAATGCAATTTTTTTTCAATAAGTTTTTTTTTACTCAAATAATGCTTTAAATAAAAAAGAAAAAAAATAATAAAAATTTTTTAAAAAAATTTAAAAATTTGAAAATTTCCTAAGGATTTTTAGATTAGATTAGATCTAAAAATTAGATTAGATTAGATTAGATTAGATTAGATTAGATTAGATTTTTTTGAGTAATTTTGAAAAAAATTATAAATTGATTTATTTTAATGCCAATTGGTTGAAATAGGTTTCTTTTCACTCAAATAATGCTTTAAATAAAAAAGGGTATAAAATAATAAAAAGTTAAAAAAATCTAAAAATCTGAAAAGGCTATAGCCTTAGATTTTTTTGACTAACTCACGTATTTACTCTTTTTGCAACTCGACTCACCACGGCAACATGCTTACACTCATGAGTGAGTAAGTGAAAAAAGAGTCGCTAAAACTCCTCGTGATGAGTGAACGAAACTCGTTGAATACAACGTTTGAATTCACTTTCTCACTCTTACTCACTTTGCACATCTCTAGTGGACAGATTGAGGTATAATTGTGAATTATTGAGGACAATATTTGCGTGCTATCCGGGTTAAAAATCAGCTCACCAAATTCATTTGCATCTATAAAGGAAAATTTATGGAAAAAAGATCCTTCTAATCAATTGAATAAATAAGATAAAGAGGACTTGTTGCTTAAAAAAATGAAAACGATAGTCTAAAGATAATTTTTTATTCTTTCCTTTGTAGAAATTATAATTTTCATTATGTTAAAAATACTTTATAGATAAAGATATATTATAGATAACTGAAAAAAAAAATCTAGCTTAAAGGCAAACAAAAATGCAAACGCGAAACCAACTCCACCACCAATTTTGCCAAGTAACCGTGCACAACCCACGAAGTCTATTAGGGGCTTCTTATGCGTTATTCTTAGCTCCGTGTGCGTGTACCGGCTCGCGTAAGGTCGTCGCCATCATTCGCGCTGTTGCGCACAAGCACACGAACAAAACGAAGAGCAACAGCACCACCAGATTTGCAAAATGCGAAACCGAAAAGAAACTGGCGAAAAAAATAAATAAAGCGAAACAAAAACCAACAACAGCAAACCACCGATTGGGTGCTGCTGCCAGCGTGTGCCAAAGCCAAGAACGAATGCAACGATATGTACGTGGCCGTCCGTCCAGAAGGTACAACCTAAACCATGGTGAATTGTACTCAAACTGGTTAAGCCTGAACGCTCCGAGGGCTCGTCGGTGCTTCTGCCATTAGAAGCCCGGTGTGTGTTGCGTCTGCCTTGGAAGTAGGAAGCGGAGTCTTAGTGGTACCACTCTTAGCGGTGTTGTCAGTTTTGCCTTCCCGCCTGCTGCCAGGAACTGTATGTAAGGGAATTTGCTGAAGTGCAGCTGATTGCTGGCCCTAGCCAATGGTTCCCCGCATGGTCGGTGTGTGCCGATTGGGTGTTGGTCCGGGGCATGGGACCTGACTCATCATGCTACGCCACTTTGGTACCGTTAGTTAGCGAACAATCGATACGGTGGTTCGCGGCCCACAACACACGGAGCCCCGACCATGCTAGTGCCCGAGCGCGAGCAAATCATTATTCTAGTTGAACCGGAATGTAATTTGATTACTTCGTCCATATCTCTATGGGGTTCGATGACGTAGGACGGATCGCGCACTGCTCAGCGCTGGGGTGGCTCGGTGCGATGGCACAAAACCGGAAAAACGGACCGAGCAGACGTGGGGCCGTGGGTAACCGTAATTTAAGCGCTGAAGCGAAGAGCAAGCAAATGGAGTCCTAATGGCATTCATGTTCTATTGCCATCTATTGCTATCCACATTCATGTCCAGCTGTAGGCTGAACACGCGATAAGGATAAACTTGTCCTATTGGAAATGGGAACACTGCTCTTTAAATCGAAGAACGATAAATTAATGAATTAGAGCACGAAGAGGAAAAAAGTACAGGTGTACATATAAAAAAACAACGTAAAAAAATGTAAAATAAATTAAGGAATATAAACAAAACCCCACAACAAAACAAGAAGTAGAGTGAACAACCGAAATAAATGAAATAAAAAAATGAAGAAAAAAATAGTTTGAAGAATGACAGAATATAACTTAGATCAAAGCTAACATTAAAGACAAACATGGTAAATGTTATTCTCCCTAAAAAATAAACCATTAAACCAAATATTTGCTAACTCGTATTGCACTCCGGGAATATACCCCCCAAAAAAAAACATGTCAAATCACGTTTGTTGGAGTGCAGTTAGCGCAACCATTACGAACAAGTGTGAAAAGCATTAAAGACGACCGAAACAGGCTTTCAGTGTCTAAAATAAGAAGTTTCTCGCTTTGATAATGGAATTAGCGCACTCAACGCTGCGTCGAAGACCTCCCCACAGGTACGTTTTGAAGTTTTGTGGACGACATGGTTGAGGTTCGGTTGTGAATTTTCGTACCGGCATTCAAATTGAATTTCACAAATGTCTTGGAACGGTGCTGACCACAGACCTTACTGCCCCTGGGGGTCTCTTACACGTTTTCCTAGCGTGCGAGTGGCTTTTCCGGAACCGCTATATCACATGTCTTGCGCGTGTCTGGAAGAAGCTATCTGTACCACTTGCGTACTGTAAAGACACAAGACTGGAAGTACATGGAAAGACGTTGAGTACGTTTGAAAAGTTTGAGTTTATCTAATTTAGATGTAAATTTGGTTATCGAGTGTCGCGACTGGATGGATGACAATTCGCGGATAGACGATCGCAAACAGAGAGGGTAACGTCCCGGAGGCAATCGACCATTGACGAATGATGTCACTGAAATTCTTCTATCGCTACGACGAATATAAGACGAACGAAAGTGTGCCTCATCGATATGCTGAAATGTTTGCGATTGGATTAGAAGTAGTTTGAAGAAAGACAAAATTATAAGCATAAATTACCATTTTACAATTATAAGCTGCTGGCTGGCTGTCTTCTCGGCCCGTTCTTCGTCGCAGTGAAATTTTTTCCGCACGACGACGACTATTACTTTACTCTCGGTTCGGGGGGTTTTCTTTTGGTTAGTTGACGACACTGTATATCACAAATAGAATGCTTGTTCCTCGTGTGAGGATGAACTGACTACGTGTGCAAAACACGGCATGCCTTCCTTAAACACTAAACCACACTATTTTCACACACTATTCTACTATTCGCTGGAACACACTATGTTTTCATTGAGGGACTTGCAGTGGTACGATACACGATCGAGGATTTCGTTGCAGCTAAATGCACCACTCGGTTTTTACTTCCATTCGAAATCGTTCGATTCCCGTGTTCCACTTGCACTAAATCTCTTGTCACTGACTAACTAACGTGGATAGTACTTCACCGGACATTACTGGCGGGTGCAAAACAAATTAAAAATAGTACACAACATGAAATAAGTTTTATGTGTGCTATACAGCGCCTGCTAATAAATCATAGTAGCTTGCGAACGTTGCTAAGCAGTTTACAGCTTCCTTTATGGGTTGTTTCGGTAGCCATTTTTTGAATCACCGTTTAATGGCGGAAGCTCCATTCTTGCTGACAATGCTTGACTGCCTTATCATAATCAAAAACGCATACAATAACAACGGCTCGCATCCTTAAAATACTGCAAATATTTTATGCAAATGGAGCAAAATTCATTCCTTGTTAGAATATTTTTTTCTCTATCCTCCTAACAAAACAGCCCTCGGGGATGCTTGCTCCTAGGCAAGGGCGTTTAGTTACAACGCACTCCTACTAGCGCTGTGTGGGTGGTGAGTACAATTTTTTTTAGTTCAAGTTCAAAACTATCACTTTTTTGGCCCTTTTTCTTTCTCCCGTAGAGCAGAAAGTAGTGCACCAAAGCCGAACCCGATTCTGTGCATCCTCTAGCACTGGCAATGCACAGCTCCGCTTGCATTGGTATGCGTTTGTCGTTTGATGCTTCAGCAATAGGAGAAGACATCTTTATTTTGTATGCTTTTTTTTTACGATACATACTATGGGCGAAGATTATTGCTCTATTTTGTATCGAACTTAAATTAATTTTTTTGAAACTGAAAGTATGGACCCACAAGTACATTTCTTATTTGAAGCAAAGTAATGAAAATAAATAATCGTCTGTCACGAAAGTAAACAACGTCCCGCCGTATGAGCCGAATCTGTTTTGCACCATTTTCTCTGCACATAACGCACACTTGAGCATATTTCACTGTTTCTTTCCCCGCGCTAACGCAGTTCCGTCAAAAAAAAAGAAGCCAATCAATCATGTTTCGACAATAAAATATTCAATTTTAGCCAGAGCTTGCACAAACCTCGTGGCATGATGCCATTGTTTGTTTGTGTTGTTGCCTTCGCGAAGAATTCACCTGTAGTATTTCCTCAACACGCACTGTAGCTGTGTTGGTTAAGACGAAACGCGTGCGCGCTGCTACCATGCTTTTCCCCAGCATTCGTTCGTCTGTATCAGTGTGTGCGTTGCGAGAAGAGATTTTGGCGATGGCGTTATCACACACAGCGTGGGATTTCTTCTTACAAACAAATGCTTCCCAAAAGAAGGCATCCCTTCGATGGTCTTCTTCCCCGTGACCTGGAAAGAAAGATCCTTGCCTTTTTCGGTTTGCTTCAGCTAACGGTGATGGAAAAGTATGTGGCACTACTAACCCATCTATCAAAAGTTGCTGTACCTTTGTAGAAATTACACCGGTTGTAAGGAAAATGATTTACAAAAAAAAAGCCCATTTCGTTTACTATTTAGTTCATTATGCTTCCAGTATAATGTTTGCAATGCAATATCGAATAAATTGCTTACGGTTTGCTCTAGCGTTTGGAGGAATCAAAGCAAACTGTGCATTGTTGTTGACAACAAATTTTGACATTTCTCCGGCCCTTATTTGCATATTACCGCACATTTCCTATGCTATAGAATGCATGCAAAAGTAAAACATTGAAATTGTAATTTGCTTTCTTTGATGCTGTTTTTGTAAAAGCAACACACACAAACAACACCAACTAGTTCATACATTCCTTCATCTTTCCCCCGCAGCTAGAACGCAAATCGTTTGTTGCTCAGCGAAGCAAACATAACTTGTAAATAACACTGCTTTCTTTTCCGTGAGATTGCGAGGTTGTCACACATTTATTGGGAAAGATTTTCTATCGCACGTCCTCAGCAGCACTTTGTTACGATGCGAACACTTTCATTTTCTGTGTCAACCAAACCGGCGGCATGTAAAACTACATCATAGGCACACATACATACGCGCGTGATTCCCTTCCTGATCGCAAAACAAGCGCTACGGTGCGGGAACAGCTGACATCATTCGCTATCAGTGCAGCATTTTAACGGGGTGCTCTATTGATCAGAATGGATGTTTAAGCTTTTTAATCACCTTTTCCGGATGTAATACAAACATTGTACGAAGAAGCGCTGTTAGAATGTAAAAACAAAACACTCGACGCGAGAGCGCAGTTCACGCACAACCGTACGCTTCGAGAGTAAGAGAGAAACTAACCTTTTATGCTGCGTTATGTTATTCTGTGTTTTGCTATGCCATGCTGGTGTGCAAATACCCCTCTCTTTCTATTTGACATGTGTAAAAATGAAACCGTTTTTCGACTCACTGTGCAAGAGGCAATCGGTATGCTTGCCGTGAGTCATGTTTGCTTATTTCAAGTCTGTTCAAAAGATGTGTTTTTTAGCATTGTACTGCCAATCTCTGTTCTAGCTCTACGGACACTGTTTTGTCTTCTTTTATACGATGGTGTAACTTATTTATTATTGTAAACTTTAGCTTGTTTCTCCCATAGTGAAAAATGACCACTTTATAAGGATTACCACCCCTTAGTGCTGAAGTATCGACGCACAGTGTGCGTGAACCATTGTTATTTGATTTCGAAATTCATTTAAACCCTGAAATAAGTTTTTGTTTCGAAAATTAAGATATCCTTCCAAGTTGCTTTTATTTAATGCAAAAAATTACTTTTATTTTAAATCGAAAGCTTCAATGAAATCCTTTAGCGTTTATTATTTGTATCATTTCCTACTTGTTTTGCCAAGAGAGCATGGTCTCATCGGTTTGTTTGAATAATATATACGAAACAAAATTGAAAATTTACTAAAACTAAACTTACTAAAAAATAAAACTCGCGAATACTACCCAAAACCTTAGACAAAACTCGACCTAAATTCTTGATCACGTAAGGTTACGTTAAGTAAATTGCATAATGTGAGGCGCCATATCTGTTATCCAACAAACATTCCGCTAACCTTAAAGGAGCAAGTACATAAATCATTGTGTGACTGTTATTCCAAAAACCCCAATAATTGCCATTAATCTGTGTTTATAATTGAAGAAATTCTAAAATTTTTATACGATGATAAACCATCCTGAAGAGCACTTATTTATTGCTTATGCAGCAAATTTTATTGCTTATGAAACACATACAAAATCTTTCACAAAAAAATTAAAACACATTTAAAATTAATCATTCCAGCAATAGCTTGATGATTCTGGATATTTCTGAAGCTAGTGACCTCCATATGCGGCCACTCTTAGCTTCGAGATCCGTCGGATTTCCAGTTTGGGGTTCCAATTCGATCGTACCCTTGGCATTTGCGTCATCGTTAGAAGCAGTAGCAGCAGCATCGGAGGCTTCTTCGGGATAAGGAAAAGCTTGGGAGATCGAGATCACCGCGAATAGAGCGATCAGGACGAAAGCGATGGTGAACTTCATTGTGATGACTTGATTGGTTTACTGTACTCAGCTAACTGATAACTAACTTCATTCTGAGAACGTCTTATGAATATAGCTGTTTCTGATAAAACGGATATAAAATGTAAATCACATCTTTATTTACGCAGCAGTCTGCTTGTCCTTGAAAACAAGAAAATGCGGATGGCTACTGTCGTGATCATTTAGACTTCAACCTGAGAACGTCTTATGTGTATAGCTGTTTCCGATAAAACGGATATAAAATGTAAATAACATCTGTATTTACGCAGCAGTCTGCTTGTCCTTGAAAACAAGAAAATGTGGATGGAATTCGGAATTTCAGAATGTGTTTGTGTGGCTTCCATTGCAATGACGATCCGGTGGTCTAAAAAAAAGTTCACCCGTTTAACACGACACTACTCGGTATTAAATCCCATCCGGAACGTACCCTTACTTATATACTTTGCAAAACTGTCATTTACTTAACGATTGTATAGCTTTCTCAACAAAAACTATGCATGCCTAGCATCACGAAATGTTTTCATGCATAAGAAGCACATTGTTTTACTAGTGTAGGGACGGCTAGGCCGTATATCTCAACATATGAAACACATATAGAGTTAAGATAACATACAACTATACAGTACTTTATTTAAAACTGATCATTTATCATCATCAAAATATTCTTTGACGGCGTCGGCGATCTTGCCAATTGTTTCAATTAATGCCTTCCAAGGAAATTTGCGGCCTAACAATGCTTCAAAATCTGCCGGGTTAATATCCAGTTCGATCGTAGTCTCGGCATTCGCATCATCGTTAGAAGCAGCTACGGCAGCATCGGCATCCTCAGGTTGTGGCATAGCCTGGGAGATCGAGATCACCGCGAACAGAGCGATCAAGACGATGGCGAAGGTGTACTTCATTGTGATTCCTTGATTGGTTTACGATAACTGTCACTACTGTAACTGGATATCTGACTACATCCTGAGGACGCCTTATATACAAAATTTTTTGGACAGACGGATAACAAATAAAAAACTGCGACTTACGCAACAGTCCTTGAAAACACATGGCGGATACTTAATGTTTTGCCTGGAATTTGTGTTTCACACAAATGAAGCTTCTGGAAAATATCTTCGAAGGGGACCTTGAAACTATAACTTTGAACAGTTGTTGTGCCAATTGTTTTTGTATTTTGAATTAGGCTGTTTTCATTGCAGTGTGTAGGAAATCGAAATATATAACCGTTCCCCAATTGTTCAAGACTGAACACACACGATTTGACCAAATAGTTCGAAACTATATTCTTTCTTTAAATTTTCCTGTATGTACCCTTATGTATATCGTAATCTGATAGTCCTTAAAATGTTTTAATCTTTAAAAAAAATCTTCTATTCCGATAACTCTATACGTGGGTAGATTGTAGAATGCGGCTACCCTTGTGTGTTGGTGTCAAAATTCAGGGCAGCAAAATCTTTGGCATTTTTTTATCCGTAAAAATAAGCAATATTTAACGCAATTGCAGGAGTCTTTTAATGAACACCGTACTCAGGGGTTTTGTCATGTCCTGACGCGATATAGTGATCGAGCATTTCTACTCTCAATTAAATTATTTAAAAGCACTTACACGCCACTGTCAGATATATTTGGTATTAAAATTAATAATCAACCATTTTTTAAAAGTCAATTTAGTGACGTCGATGAACACGTGGAGTGATTCATACATATCGAAAAATATTTGAAATTTGCTACACGACAATGTTTTTGAAAACAATTTAGTTGATAAGACTAAACTATAAATTCCAACAGATATCAACTACATTACTAGTCCATCTCTTAGGCATTTACTAACAAAGCCATTAATATTTTCAAGGAAGACCTTAAAGTTTCTGAACAAGAATTGTGCATGTCTCTTGTGCTTACGCAATGGAGACAAATTTAAACGTAAAAACTGTAACAATAACGAAATTAATAACGCATAAGAGTCTGTAACTGTATGTCACTAGGAACGTGGCAAAATATCTAGTGTCGCGACAGGTTTTAATGCTTTTGAAACACATTCAAGGATACTTAACAAAATTGTCGTTTATTTCACGACTTTCAAGCTTTCTCAATAAAAGTAATGTATGCCTGGCATCACGACCAGTGTTCATGCATAAAAAGCACTTTTTCTTTTATTAGCGTAGGGACGGCTAGGCCGTATATCTTAACATATGAAACAAATATAAAGTTAAGATAACATACAATTATATAGTACTTTATTTAAAACTGATCATTTATTTTCTTCAAAATATTCTTTGACGGCGTCAGCGATCTTGCCAATTGTTTCAATTAATGCCTTCCAAGGAAATTTGCGGCCTAACAATGCTTCAAAATCTGCCGGGTTAATATCTAGCTCGATCGTAGTCTCGGCATTCGCATCATCGTTAGAAGCAGCTACGGCAGCATCGGCCTCCTCGGGATGTGGAATAGCCTGGGAGACCGAGATCACCGCGAACAGAGCGATCAGGACGATGGCGAAGGTGTACTTCATTGTGTTTGCTTGATTGGTTTACGATAACTGTCACTAATGTAACTCATAACTGACTTCATCCTGAGGACGTCTTATATACAACTTTTTACGGACAGACGGATAACAAATAAAAAACTGCGACTTACGCAACAATCCTTGAAAACATATGGCGGATACTTAATGTTTTGCCTGGAATTTGTGTTTCACACAAATGAAGCTTCTGGAAAATATCATCGGAAGTGACCTTGAAAATATATCTTTGAACAGCTGTTGTGCCAATTGTGTTTGTATTTTGAATTAGGCCGTTTTCATTACAGTGTGTAGGAAATCGAAATATATACAGGCGACCCCCGAGTTACGACTTCCTCGAGATACGACGATACGCAGATACGACAATTTTGATTTTGACAGTTGCTCAAATTGTCAGTTTTTTTTTTTTATTTTCACCGGCAACCGTTAAAAAACATAGTTTTACTGAATATAAAAATTAAATTGTTGGAATAAACTTATACATTCTCGATCAATATTTTAAGGAAATATTGAATAAACATTGGAAAGATTAATTAATATACTATTCAAAACGATTTCTAGATATTTTTTAATATAAAAATTAAATTGTTGGAATAAACTTATACATTCTCGATCAATATTTTAAGGAAATATTGAATAAACATTGGAAAGATTAATTAATATACTATTCAAAACGATTTCTAGATATTTTTTCCTCGAGAATATTTGAATAAAACTTTCGACTCTCTACATATGGTCATAAACGATGTATTCTCGACTTAAGTCGATTTCGAGTTACGTCCTACTTCGGGCTCTTTTTTCGGTCCCAAATACAGTCGTAACTCGGGGGACGCCTGTAGTGCACAAACATTGAACACACACAATTTTACTAAAATGGCTCGGAACTATAATCTTTCTTTAACTATTGCTGTGCAGACCCTCACAACGTAATCTGATAGTACCGCCCAGGAAAACATTATAATCTTCCAAAAAAATATTCTGTATCGATAACTCTATGTGTGTAAAGTGTAGAATCATCACTAGAATGTGTCTACCATTAGGGCTGATAAAAAATTTACAACAATTTTCATTGATTTTTTTTTTTATCTTTTTCATTGTATTAAAGACTCACTGTTTTTCAACTAAGCCAATCTCCGGATTTAGTTTAGTTATTATGATGTAAAAATATTCTTTCCAGATGAAAAAAAAAATTGAAAATGAAACTTCCGTCACATAAAAATAGCTTACAGTTTATTCAAATTTCTCATTCTTCACTGCACCACTATTAGAGGTATGTGCTCATCATAAGAAACTTTCCAATACTTCCAGTCAAATGCGCGGCCTCCTAAAGCCTCAAAAGCAGCTAGCTTTTCCGGGGATAATTCCTCCTAAAATTTAATGTCGGCGCTTGCCGCGGCCTCCTCGGAATGTGGCATAGCCTGGGAGATCGAGGTCACCGCGAACAGAGCGATCAGGACGAAAGCGATGGTGTACTTCATTGTGTTTGCTTGATTGGTTTACGATAACTGTCACTAATGTAACTGATAACTGACTTCATCCTGAGGACGTCTTATATACAACTTTTTGGACAGACGGATAACAAATAAAAAACTGCGAATGACGCAACAGCGTGTCTGCGTTTGTAAACACATGGCGGATACTTAATGTACTGTGCAAAATTTGACCCAGATAATATATCTTTGTGCAGCTGTTGTGCCAATTGTTTTTGTGTTTTAAATTAGGCCATTTTCATCGCAGAAATATACAATCGTTCCCCAATTGTTCCAGATTGAACACACACAATTTGACTAAAATGGCTCGAAACTATATGTCGCTGACAGAATGTGCACGAACAAAAAAAATAAACATTTAATTAATCAAATGTTTAATTAGAACAGGCGGTAGAATACCCCCTTAACACCTTCTGCGTGTGCCGATACGCTCGCTACTGTGTGGGTGGGTGGCTGCCCGCTAAATCACTGCTGGTATGGGCGGGATGGTTGATACTCTAGCCTAGCGTAGAAATCAAAGGACAAATGCGTAATGAATCCTAGCATCGTGGACCGCAGTAGGGAAAGATGTGTAATCTATTAGGGACAGTAGGGACGAACGTTATCCATCGCTAGCGCGGCGTGTTATTGTCGCACGTCGACGCATTATTTAAATGTAATAAAACGCCTTTTAACTTCACTCAAAAATTATGTTATGTCTATTATGTGTTTCGAGAAAGTGATTCGGCCAAACGAGTAGCGTTGCTCACTGGAGAAGGGAATTACCAAAGAATATTGCATGCGAACTTTACACTATATTCTTCCTTTAAATTTTGCTGTGCAGACCCTCACAACGTAATCTGATAGCACTGCCCTGAAAATATGATAATCTTTCAAACAAATCTCCTGTTTCGATAACTCTATGCGTGTGTAGAATCGTCACCAGAATGCGCCTATCCCTAGGTTCGTGTTTTAGTGTCAAAATTTATTGACATCCTTTCTTTGGCATCAGTCTTTGACATAATTTATCCGTTAAAATATGCAATAACTAACGCAATTGCAGGGGTCTTTTGATGAACACCGTACTCAGCGGTTTTGTCATGTCCTCACGTGATACAGTGATCGAGCATTTCCAAAAGTTCCTACATGATTCAACGGTCGATTCAAACGCAACAGCTAGCTTCGAACATTTGATCACAGAGGGCGCTACACAAACCGATCGAGTGGTGAATTTGATGCAACAAAATATTTCCGTTTGTGGAAAAGTAACGCCCTGTAATGTGATTATTTAGCTCCACGATTTGCTAATTCTAAGGAAGTTGAGTTGTAGAATAAAGTGGATAAATTAGTTATTATTGTGTTTTTTCTATGTTTTTTGTTAGGCCAGTTTTCAGTGTGAAAACATAGCAGTTGCATGTTGCAATATTGGACGTAATTCAAAAGAATTAAAAAACCAATCACACGTGTTTAATCGTTAGCCCGAACCCGAGGTCGTCAGCAAATGCGCGAGGTTGCAGCTTTTTGCAACAGAGGACGCTACTTGCTACCTACATGTGACCAGAGCTTTTACCTACGCCCGGAAGCATGACAGAAGGACGGGGATCAGTGTTAGGCAAGCGATACAACATTGATTTTTTTTAATGTTTAGTCCAACAGCTATAATTTGCATCCTGGAAACAATTTTTTTCTTGTTAGGTTTTTCTAACTCTTAAGAGACGGCTTTTATAAGGAACTCTTATAAGACACCTTCTGTAAAGAAGTCAATCAGAACTTCCACCATATAGGACCCGATGTTTGTTACTTGGGCGGCTATAAATGACATCATCTACAAATGCAGTGTAGGGTGAAATGTAATTTTCATATCTCTCTACTAAAGAACTCCTTTCGTTCGTTTTCATGCACTCTACATATTTTTTTAATTTAACATTCCAATCATTTAGCCAATATTCAAAATTCAAACTGGTACCTCAATGTATACTACATCAATACATTACGAAAAATACGCCTAATGAATACATTATATGACAATCAGTTTTTGCGTCACAGCTTGTGACCATATTCTTTCAAGCGATAAGGAACACCTTCAACTTGCTTGCACACAAACATATTAAACTTTCTTCTTCTTCTTAAACTTAACTTAATATTAATTTTATTTTAATTCCGGAATTATTATTAATTCATTTCTGACAGAAAAAGATTTGTCCATCAGCTGCCTGATCCATTTGCGGCCTCCCAAAGCCTCAAAAGCAGCCATCTTTTCCGGGGATAATTCCACCTCAAATTTAGTTTCGGCGCTTGCACCTTCGTTAGAGGCAGCTGCGGCAGCATCGGCCTCCTCGGAATGTGGCATAGCCTGGGAGATCGAGGTCACCGCGAACAAAGCGATCAGGACGAAAGCGACGGTGTACTTCATTGTGATTGCTTGATTGGTTTACGATAACTGTCACTAATGTAACTGATAACTGACTTCAACCTGAGGACGTCTTATATACAACTTTTTGGACAGACGGATAACAAATAAAACACTGCGAATGACGCAATAGCGTGTCTGCGTTTGTAAACACATGGCGGATACTTAATGTACTGTGCAAAATTTGACCCAGATAATATATCTTTGTGCAGCTGTTGTGCCAATTGTTTTTGTGTTTTAAATTAGGCCATTTTCATCGCAGAAATATACAATCGTTCCCCAATTGTTCCAGATTGAACACACACAATTTGACTAAAATGGCTCGAAACTATATGTCGCTGACAGAATGTGCACGAACAAAAAAAATAAACATTTAATTAATCAAATGTTTAATTAGAACAGGCGGTAGAATACCCCCTTAACACCTTCTGCGTGTGCCGATACGCTCGCTACTGTGTGGGTGGGTGGCTGCCCGCTAAATCACTGCTGGTATGGGCGGGATGGTTGATACTCTAGCCTAGCGTAGAAATCAAAGGACAAATGCGTAATGAATCCTAGCATCGTGGACCGCAGTAGGGAAAGATGTGTAATCTATTAGGGACAGTAGGGACGAACGTTATCCATCGCTAGCGCGGCGTGTTATTGTCGCACGTCGACGCATTATTTAAATGTAATAAAACGCCTTTTAACTTCACTCAAAAATTATGTTATGTCTATTATGTGTTTCGAGAAAGTGATTCGGCCAAACGAGTAGCGTTGCTCACTGGAGAAGGGAATTACCAAAGAATATTGCATGCGAACTTTACACTATATTCTTCCTTTAAATTTTGCTGTGCAGACCCTCACAACGTAATCTGATAGCACTGCCCTGAAAATATGATAATCTTTCAAACAAATCTCCTGTTTCGATAACTCTATGCGTGTGTAGAATCGTCACCAGAATGTGCCTATCCCTAGGTTCGTGTTTTAGTGTCAAAATTTATTGACATCCTTTCTTTGGCATCAGTCTTTGACATCCTTTATCCGTTAAAATATGCAATAATTAACGCAATTGCAGGGGTCTATTGATGAACACCGTACTCAGCGTTTTTGTCACGTCCTCACGCGGTATAGTGATCGAGAATTTCTTAAACCAACCACATTTTAAATTGAATTTAGTGACGTCAATGAACACGTGGAGTAATTCATACATATCGAAAAATATTTGCATCTTGCTACAGGACAATGTTTTTGAAAATAATTATATCAACTGCAGTACTAGTTCATCTCTTAGGCATTTATTCACACAGCTTTTAATATTTTCAAGGAAGACTTTCAAGCTTTCTCAACAAGAATTGTGCATGCCTCTTGTGTTTACGCAATGCTGACATCAAATTAAACGTAAAAACTGTAACAACCACGAAATTAATAACGCATAAGAGTCTGTAACTGTATGTCACTAGGAACGTGGCAAAATATCTAGTGTCGCGACAGGTTTTAATGCTTTTGAAACACATTTAGAGTGAAGATAAAAAATAATTATACAGTTCTTTATTCAAAATAGATCTTTTCTTTTTGCTCGGTTAGAACGGCCTGGTCGTATCAAGACTTATTTTACCACGTAGCAGGATAGTTATACATATCGTAATCCGATAGTATCACCCTGGAAAACATGATAATCTTTCAAACAAATCTTCTATTCCGATAACTCTATGCGTGTGTAGAATCATCACCAGAATGCGTCTACCATTAGGGCTGACAAAAAATTTACAACAATTTTCATTAATTTTTTTATCTTGTTCATTGTTTTAAAGACAAACTTTTTTCAACTAAGCCAATCTCCGGATCTAGTTTAGTTGTAAACATATTCTTTCCTGATGAAAAAAAAACTGAAAATGAAAATTCCGTCGTACAAACATAGCTGAATTGAATTTAATTGAATTTTTATTCTTCAGTTTCCAATTACGATAGGAATGACCTGAGCAGCAATACCCAACCACTTCTTCCAGTCAAATGCGCGGCCTCCCAAAGCCTCAAGAGCAGCCATCTCTTCCGCTTGCACCTTCGTTAGAGGCAGCAGCGGCCTCCTCAGGTTGTGGCATAGCCTGGGAGATCGAGATCACCGCGAACAGAGCGATCAGGACGATGGCGAAGGTGCACTTCATTGTGTTTGCTTGATTGGTTTACGATAACTGTCACTAATGTAACTGGATAACTGACTTCATCCTGAGGACGGCTTATATACAACTTTTTGGACAGACGGATAGCAAATAAAAAGCTGCGACCAATAGCCATAGTAATACGGCCAGGCCGTTCTTCATGAATAAAAAAAAATTGCGACCATATTTACGCAACAGTGTATTCTGTCCTTGAAACCACATGGCGGATGCGCACTTACAAGTTCGAAAACAACTTCGGTATTCCCGGGTCCAGATTGAGGAAGTACATTTTTCTGTTGATATTTCACAAAACAAACAATTTTCGTGCAGTCTTCAAAAATGTTTTTCTCAACTGATTGAGAAGTATAAACTGGGATTACGTGTTCCACCGATTTTTCTCATGAGTCATGAGTCATGAGTGAGAGTAATCGAGTTGAAGTGTCATAGAATAAGTTGCTAATCAACGCAACGTGGTGGTTACTGACAGGGTTGAGAAGCGCTGCATACTATGTGGATAATAAAGCGCTGCATTATTGCGTAGAGGACTCAAATCGCTTGAAACGAATTGAAATATTTCGTTATTCGCGCATTTGTAGCGAACATAGTTACGTTCCATATCAATGACACTCGATCTTACGTACATTTTTGCTGATTTGCTAACGTAGTTGGAGTTTCAGTATCAACTGCTGAGTATTTCATACTTGTGACACGCCGCTATCAATTGCATTTCCCTGTATTCTACTGCAAACACTTTTCTATTACGAAAACCCATCGTATGTTCCGAGTGAAGAATCATTTTTAGCCCGGGTGGCGATAATAGAAATTTTTCCGTCTACACCTCTGGCCTAAGTACTAACTGTCTTTGAGCGAAGTAATGTTTCAGTACATTGGTCTCCAACCTGGACTCCGTGGCACAATCTATAAGTGGCCCGCGGAAGAAATATATTTTTTTTTTCGTTGAATCGATTATAGCGCCATGTCAAGCAATTTTCCTTGATGGATTTATTCATCTACAATCAGTACTTATTACTTAGTGGGTCAACGTAGGACAAAGTGATGTGGGAAGAAATAGAAACAAACAACATGTAGTGTCTCGATCGTTTATGGAGAAGAAACGAGAACAAATGATCAAAAGCGAATTTACACTCTCGTCTCTCGCCTGCTGTACGGATCGTACTGAAAGGTTCTTCTTCTTCTTCTTCTTGGCTTTTAACGACCTCACAGGTCACGCCGGCCATTTCTGGCTTACTAAACTTATTTTTACCACGTAGCAGGATAGTCAGTCCTAGCTACGGGGGGACGGTCTGGATGGGATTTGAACCCGGTTCTGCCGTGTGGACCGGCGCCGTTTATCACATGTACCACCGCCCCAATTTTCCGGGTTATTATATTTTAATTCCATTGAAAATATTTTCTCATTGAAATCAACATCTTCGCATATGTGTGGTACAGTGTTACAGTATTTGCAAGTTACACGGTTAAGGTAAATGACCCACGGTATCTCTGCTCTAGTGAGACTTCGAATGTAATTTAGTTATGATGCTGCGATTTGTAAAAATATTCTTTCCAGACGAAAAAAAAGATGAAAATGAAAATTCCGTCACACAAATATAGCTTACAGTTTATTCGAGTTTTTTATTCTTCAGTTTCCAATTACGATAGGAATAACCTGAGCAGCAATACCCAACCACTTCTTCCAGTCAAATGCGCGGCCTCCCAAAGACTCAAGAGCAGCCAGCTCTTCCGGGGATAATTCCACCTCAAATTTAATGTCGGCGCTTGCACCTTCGTTAGAGGCAGCAGCGGCATCTTCAGGTTGTGGCATAGCCTGGGATATCGAGATCACCGCGAACAGAGCGATCAGGACGATGGCGAAGGTGTACTTCATTGTGATTGCTGGATTGGTTTACGATAACTGTCACTAATGTAACTGGATAACTGACTTCATCCTGAGGACGTCTTATATACAACTTTTTACGGACAGACGGATAGCAAATAAAAAGCTGCGGCCAATAGCCATAGTAATACGGCCAGGCCGTTCTTCATGAATAAAAAAAATAGCGACCATATTTACGCAACAGTGTATCTGTCCTTGAAAACACATGGCGGATGCGCACTTACAAGTTCGAAAACAACTTCGGTATTCCCGGGTCCAGATTGAGGAAGTACATTTTTCTGTTGATATTTCACAAAACAAACAATTTTCGTGCAGTCTTCAAAAATGTTTTTCTCAACTGATTGAGAAGTATAAACTGGGATTACGTGTTCCACCGATTTTTCTCATGAGTCATGAGTGAGAGTAATCGAGTTGAAGTGTCATAGAATAAGTTGCTAATCAACGCAACGTGGTGGTTACTGACAGGGTTGAGAAGCGCTGCATACTATGTGGATAATAAAGCGCTGCATTATTGCGTGGAGGACTCAAATCGCTTGAAATGAATTGAAATATTTCGTTATTCGCGCATTTGTAGCGAACATAGTTACGTTCCGTATCAATGACACTCGATCTTACGTACATTTTTGCTGATTTGCTAACGTAGTTGGAGTTTCAGTATCAACTGCTGAGTATTTCATACTTGTGACACGCCGCTATCAATTGCATTTCCCTGTATTCTACTGCAAACACTTTTCTATTACGAAAACCCATCGTATGTTCCGAGTGAAGAATCATTATCAACCCGGGTTGCGATAATAGAAATTTTTCCGTCTACACCTCTGGCCTAAGTACTAACTGTCTTTGAGCGAAGTAATGTTTCAGTACATTGGTCTCCAACCTGGACTCCGTGGCACAATCTATAAGTGGCCCGCGGAAGAAATATATTTTTTTTTTCGTTGAATCGATTATAGCGCCATGTCAAGCAATTTTCCTTGATGGATTTATTCATCTACAATCAGTACTTATTACTTAGTGGGTCAACGTAGGACAAAGTGATGTGGGAAGAAATAGAAACAAACAACATGTAGTGTCTCGATCGTTTATGGAGAAGAAACGAGAACAAATGATCAAAAGCGAATTTACACTCTCGTCTCTCGCCTGCTGTACGGATCGTACTGAAAGGTTCTTCTTCTTCTTCTTCTTGGCTTTTAACGACCTCACAGGTCACGCCGGCCATTTCTGGCTTACTAAACTTATTTTTACCACGTAGCAGGATAGTCAGTCCTAGCTACGGGGGGACGGTCTGGATGGGATTTGAACCCGGTTCTGCCGTGTGGACCGGCGCCGTTTATCACATGTACCACCGCCCCAATTTTCCGGGTTATTATATTTTAATTCCATTGAAAATATTTTCTCATTGAAATCAACATCTTCGCATATGTGTGGTACAGTGTTACAGTATTTGCAAGTTACACGGTTAAGGTAAATGACCCACGGTATCTCTGCTCTAGTGAGACTTCGAATGTAATTTAGTTATGATGCTGCGATTTGTAAAAATATTCTTTCCAGACGAAAAAAAAGATGAAAATGAAAATTCCGTCACACAAATATAGCTTACAGTTTATTCGAGTTTTTTATTCTTCAGTTTCCAATTACGATAGGAATAACCTGAGCAGCAATACCCAACCACTTCTTCCAGTCAAATGCGCGGCCTCCCAAAGACTCAAGAGCAGCCAGCTCTTCCGGGGATAATTCCACCTCAAATTTAATGTCGGCGCTTGCACCTTCGTTAGAGGCAGCAGCGGCATCTTCAGGTTGTGGCATAGCCTGGGATATCGAGATCACCGCGAACAGAGCGATCAGGACGATGGCGAAGGTGTACTTCATTGTGATTGCTGGATTGGTTTACGATAACTGTCACTAATGTAACTGGATAACTGACTTCATCCTGAGGACGTCTTATATACAACTTTTTACGGACAGACGGATAGCAAATAAAAAGCTGCGGCCAATAGCCATAGTAATACGGCCAGGCCGTTCTTCATGAATAAAAAAAATAGCGACCATATTTACGCAACAGTGTATCTGTCCTTGAAAACACATGGCGGATGCGCACTAGCATTTGTGCAAAATTGTTCGAAAACAACTTCGGTATTCCCGGGTCCAGTTCGGGGAAGTTCATTTTTGTACTATTGTTAAAAAATGTTTTTCTCGTCTGATTGAGAAGTATTAACTAAGATAAGTGTTCCACAGATTTTTCTCAATTTACGTGTAGGAAATTGGAAGCGCGTATCGCAACAAATTAAATCATGCAGATACATTATCAAAACATGTTTTGTGTTATATATTTTACATATTTACTTTTCCCGAATAAAGACAGATTTTCGCCGTATTGACTTTTTATTAATTTCAACGTTCAAAAACAATACTGTTGAAAGCAAATGGCACTGTAAAAGGTTCTTTTTACAGTAACTAAACGTTATAACATTTTACAGTAACTAAACGTAACAAAACCATTCCTGAAATTAAAATTTTATTGCACTTCAAATTGTCTACGAAATATTTCACAATACACCTTTGAAATATTTCAACGAACTTTTGAAAACGACAATCCGATTCTTTCATTTCATTGCAATGATATAACTCTCTCTCTCTATTTCGGATAATGATTGTAAATACTCTATTCAAATTGCAAATAATATTTTGTGT
This sequence comes from Anopheles funestus, assembly GCF_943734845.2. Classification (NCBI taxonomy): domain Eukaryota; kingdom Metazoa; phylum Arthropoda; class Insecta; order Diptera; family Culicidae; genus Anopheles; species Anopheles funestus. Next base: position 8,981,120 of record NC_064599.1, read on the forward strand.
AATTTAGATTTACAAACTTGATACAGCATCTTAGGCAACACGTCCTGAAACTACCCGTGCATCAAGCATAAAACAAGCCAACGATTGTCCAGCATCGTCTACAAGATTGATCTCCACGGTAAGGCTCACACGAGGATAAATCAGCAAAACAGGCATGCTTAACCGGTAGGTTATGTCCTCATTAGCGCTGATAGGGCACTGTGCATTTAGTAGCCAATTGCACGCCGCAGCACGGTCTGCCGGCAGTTCGAAAGGAGCCGTTACACCTAATGCCGTTGCTACCACTTCCGTGCGCAGGTTGGACGCAGCAAATGGAGCCGTGAAGTCCATATCCATGATCGCATCAGAACCTCGTACTAAATCACACGGTGGAACCGTGCAGCCCTCAACACGCACCTCCGTCGGGATGGGACGTCCGCCCGAACAGGGATGGGTCGCTACTCCGGCACCCATCACGGTGCTGGTCGCTAGCAGCAGCACACTGAACACACTGGACAGCTTCAAGATGGCCATTCTAAGAGCACAATGGTATTCGTTTGAATTGGACACAATGCCTGGGAAGCCTTTTTATAGTGCCTCGGGCGAATCATATCGTATGATGTCGCTGATAAAATGCCACCTTGGATCAGACACCGTCTGGGAGAATTTTTGGGCCAGGTGTTCCAATTTTTTTTTTTTCGGGAGTCAAACACGTAGGGTCGTTGATAAGCGAAGCAAAGTTTCTCGTTTTCGATATCTATCAAAAATCTAACCCCGGACGGATTTATAGACGGATGCAATCATAAGCACCTGATACGATTATTCACAGGGCAATCAGTAAACCATAAATTATACAATCTTCCCATGGAAACACGACATGTTGGAGTTTCGTGTTCTAATTGGTCGAACGAAAGTCCCAAAACAAGACACACATTCGGTTATACAGTGAATTTACTTGACTTTTATTTCTACAAGCGAATCAACAACAAATAGAGTGTAAATATATTCATTTTATATAAACAAAACACATAATCTAGGTCTGTGTACAACATGTTTTGCGTATTGTTATCTCTCCTTCTCCTGTTCTGTACGCGTGCTAATGAAGCGATATGGTGGCGTCCTAGTAGCATCCAAGCCTCAAGACTTTTGACAGCGCGATTAGTCGCTAAACTACTTACAAATATATAAGCTATCACTTAACAAGCGAAGAAATTTACATATTTATTACAATTTTCCGTACTCATTCGTTGGTTTCACCCGAAGAAAGTCCACGAACCCGTAGCAATCGTGGCAGGTTATGCTATTAATAAACAATAAACAACACCACGGTTTGGTGCGATTAAAATAGCTGTGCATGTATGTAAAAGCCATGTTCCGGCATTCGTTGTTTACTACGCTGTTTCGGATGATCGGGCTTGTGTAGATTTTTGGACATCGGGGTTCTGATTCTGATTCAACATATCGTGTTAGTGTTTTCTGCTGCCGTCTAAGCTTTCATCTACATCGGTAAACTACGCCCCTAACGCTGGCCCATGGTTAACATTCTTCGCGTAGCACACTTCCTACTGACGCGTATCTAGATGTGATCGGGTAAGATCGTTTATGCTTAAAGTGTAGTGCAGTTTTTTTTTGTTTCTATTTTGTTTTTGATTTGATCTCACTGTGACAAGCCCGCTGTCTCCCGTTGTGTGGTGTTTCGCGCTGTGTCATCTGTATCGATTTGCTCTTCAACGTTTTAGCTTTGTATATACTGTCTTGCGTGCAGTCGCTCGCAGAAGAGCTACCCTTTTTACAGCTTAAGTGCTACAGATCTAAAGGAGAAAACATTGAAACGGAAAAGTGTTGAACGACATGTTTCGATTGAACCGGCAGTGCGGTGGTAGTGTTTTTTTGATGCATCTATTGTGTTGTGTTTCTACGGAAACGATTTCCGCTACTTAAATAGTAGTGGCTGAACGTAGTTTTCTTTCCTAGGTTTAGTAACCTGTCTCAGTGATTCCTTTTTTGGTAAGGAGTTTGCAAAACGGAAGACCTTTCCTACACAAAACGTTAACGATAAATGTTCATTGGCACATAAGACAGTCTCGAACTTCGAGAGTAGGTGTAAGATTGACAGTGATATAAGGCTAAGGCTAGGAAGACTTAAAATGGTTTAAAAAAAATCTTAAATCTCTATGGAATTGTTGCACTAGCATCATTGCTATGCGTTATACTCTATATCAAACAGAAACAAAGATTCTGTAGGGCACCACCAGAATCACGATTGTGATTGCGACCGACTTTCACCGGCACAACCGCATGCGTAGGTTCCGTTTCGCGGAGATCCTCACTGTTGGTTGGTGTGAGCTTCGCAGCAGACGTCCGGATGGTTTCACCAAGACAGGACATCAGTGGAATGCTCGATGGCTTACCCGGCAGGGTTACTATACTGCTACTCTCTGTCATGCTCGGATGTACCTCTGACAACTCTTCCGCAGCTACACATACACATTGTACGGGCAATGAGGAGCAGAACAGAGGACAAGATATAAAGGCAAATGGTTGGAAACAGAAGTCGAACGCATACGACAACAGGTGTTAAGTTACAAACGTATAAAAACAACAGCATCGCTGCACGACAACGAAGGAGTTAGCTTGTATGGTGAACATTGTTTCGCAATGGATATTGTGTACGAAGGTGGTGCCACGGTGCCCAGATCCTTGAAGTGCTAACAATAATGTATACAACCCTAGTACCCTGTACACATCTCCACATCAAAAGGAGAACGTCTGCTTTAGAATAGAGCACGAACCACAACAAGCATCCCGACAATCGTCCCTTCCTTACAACAGTAATCCTCCATCTGAAGAATGCATAACCTCATTGAGCGAAAACTTTCCCAACGCCCAACCATTAACAGTGAAAGTCTTGCAAGAGATTCGTTCTTCAACTAAGGAACTGCGACGAGAGAAGACGGAATGCCAGCTCAGCAGTTCGGTTAACACGTGCGTTCGACAGAACTATGAAATCTTCATATCCCTTCTCACCCTCACTGGAGTGTAGTTACTACTATTCTTAAAGTATCATGAGTGCAAACAGTGTAATAATGGCAATAATGATTGCGATCACCGTAATATAGTCTATGCTGCTATTAGCCAAGCCATAAGTACATGCAAGAACGACATGCTGCGGTTGCACTAAGCTACTGCTGCTACTTTTGCGTTTGGTTACACCACCGCCGACCGAGCTGCTTCTACTGCTTCCGGAACGTTCATCATATCCGCGACGTCGTAGCTGCCGCTCACCATCGATATCATCACAGGGATGGAGTAACAGCGCCTGTAAACGACGCCGTTCATCTTCCATTCGCTTCAGCTCATCAAGCGTTTCCACTGGAGGGTCATCCACGATCGGCTCACTTACTGGTTCACTATCAGCAGGATTTCGCTCATCCTTTTGATCGTTTTCGTCCGGTGTCTCCTGTGCACTTACGTCCTCGATGAAGATCTCCGGTATCTGTAGTACACTGCGAAATGGATAGTATCCGGTGCCACACGGTCCAATCTGAACCTCGTTAACAAACGTCACCTTACGCTCGATCGTACCATTTGCCGCAAACTCTGACCCAAAATCGTTCAAACTAACATTGCCCGAATCCGTCGTAGTTGAGTCAACATCGGCCACAGTTGTTTCTTCTAGCTCCTCTGCCAAATCTTCATGGATTGTGTCTAAGCTGTGATGGAGGTGGTTTCCGAAACTGCTGCGCAGATAGAAGCTTGCGATCGATGGTTCCTCGTCGCTCGTGCTAGTCTCAACGGTGGTGTCGTGCGTTTGCGTGACAGAAGGAGGAGTGATAATGGTGTTGGTGGAGGTGTTGGTAGTAACATTTTTACAAGCGATGCTATTAGTAGCAGAAACAACGCAAACACTCGCCACAATGCTAGTAGTAGAGGTATGGTTATGGAAAGGGACAGTGGGAACAGGTACGGAAAGGATCACGTCATTGTTCCCATCATGCACATCGGTCACGGGAAGATTGGAGTCAGAGGTTTTAGAGTGTGCAGTGGGTTGCTGGGAAGAAGGGTTGGCACACGACAACGAAAGCAATGATACACGGTCGGTATCGGATGCTTCCTTACCTGTCGGTGTTGGGCTCTTGATGCCGAAGATCATGGCTAGCTCTTCGGACGAGTTGTACTGCGATTCAGTGTCTGATGGTGTCAATCGTACGGATGACACTGGTGGTGATCGGGACGGTTTGGTTCTTCCCTCACTGGACGGGGAGCTACTTGAACCACGCTGTCCGCGGTGCGTTTCGCTCGCGATAGATTTGGGACCGGCGCTCTGGGAGGAGGACTTCGGAAATGGTTCTGTCTCGCTGGAAGATTTCGGCTCGGAAACACGATCACTAAGTTCGGTTTGAGCAGCTGCAGCTACCTTTTGGATAGTGTTGGATTCCAGCTCGATACCGCACTCCTTCATGATGAGATCTATTTCTTCCTCGGTGGACTTTTTATCCGTATCCGACTCGAACGGTTTGATGCTCTCGACCAGATTATCATAGTCACGTTCGATCGATGACCGGACGCGATCATCTCGCTGTTCATCCTCAGCTTCCAGCTCACTAAGCTGTTCCTGACAGCGTTTGCTGAGGGCCTCGAAGCTTCCTGCCGGTGTTAATTGTTGAACAACACCACCCAATAGCAAATCCTCGTTCCGTTCAGACGGTTCTACAATCATAGGACAGGAATCTTTAACAGCCGTTTTCACAACAACATGCTCAATTGGGCTTTGTTCCAGGTTCTTCTGTGTATCCGTTTCAATAGCAACGGTCGATACTTTCGTTGGTTCTTTCGTTTCTTTCTTGGGCCCCTCTTGAATAACATTACGCAACATTCGCTCGCAGTACTTTGCGGCTTCAGCAACTTCGTCTATCTCTTTCGGAGTAGTACTCAACTCTGCCTTTGCTGACGTTGTACTAGCAACCACTCCAGAAGCTTTGTTTGTTGGAGCGATTGTTTTGGAAATGGAGCGAGCTCCTGCCGTCTTCACTTCCGGGCTCGTACCACTCGACACCGATTGAGTTTCCTTGCGTAGCTCCGCCAGATCCGCTCCCAGCTTCTCGCTGGTAGATTGTGCCTCTAGTGCGATCGCGTTCAGGATCTCCTCAAATTCCGCCTTATGCTTTGCGCCTACAATTACCGGCTCTGTACCCGATCTAGGTCGAGGAGTAGGGGTCGAAGCCGTGCTGCTTCCTTCCGTTACGCCAGGGCTCTTTGGAGGACTGCTGGAGGAATTCGATTTTAGTGTTGATGGCAAATTAAATACAGCACCTCGATTTTCTTTAGGCGGAGTCGTTCCACTCTTCGGTCGCGCAGAAACCGTCTTATCCTTTGCTGGTGAAACGTCTTTCGGCTTTGGGACCACTTCGCGTCCCGGAGTACTTGCCTCTCGTAGGCTCTTTGCGTACAGCTCAATTTTATAATAGTCCTCCAGATTACCGCCGGATGGTTTGGCAGCATCACGCTGTATCTGGCTGTAAATGTTAGAGGACAAGGAACCTGTAGATCTTTTCTGACGCGAATCATCCGAGCCACTGCTCGTATTGCCGCTCTGCGTTGGTTGGTGACGCACGCCAGCACGGTCAATGCAAGCCAGCAGATCTTTGTCCTTTCGCAGCTGCCGAAAGGCAAGGTCATCTGCAACCAAATCAGGAGACCGTTGTGGTTGAAAGCGTGGTTTAGTATGCTTTACCGGTGCCTGCACCGTCAGATAGTCCGTGCTGGGAGAAGGTGGTATCGGACCAACCGGGATACCGAAAGGAGGCTGTGTGTCGGGTGCTTTGATTGAGCTATTCGCGCGCTTGATACTGCGATAGCTAAGATCATCCAGCTGCAGATCCGGCTCTGCCTTTGCACGGTCCTCATCGACATCGGCGTCGTAACGATAGTGACGCGCGCGTTGACTGAAACCTGTCGGTGTCGGAAGATCACGTCGCTCCGCTCGCTCCAACAGATCCTCATCACTCAATTTGAGACTCTTGTAAATCGCTTCCAGTTCGTTGATGGCTTCCTCGAGATTTGCCGACTTGCGCTTGCGTGCCAATTCTTCCTCTGAGCAAGAGTTTCTCTTGGAAATAGTTCGCATAGGTGGAGCTGGTGGTTGTTGATGTGAATGCTGCTGCTGCTGCTGTTGGTGGTGGTGGTGGTGTTCTTCGCCGTATCGCCGATACCCATGAGACCCGTGAGTAGTAGCACCTTGGGCAACAGTTTTTGCCACATGTTCCTCGTACTTGTTTGGTCCGGCCGTTTCTGGAGCAGTTTTCACCTTCACCTCGTACAACTTTTCGTTGGATTTGTCTCTGCCCGTATTCTCAACTGTCTGCCGAAGGTACAACCTACCACTGACAATGTTTTCCGTCTCACCGTCCGCATTCTTGGCCTGTTTATCGTCTAACAAACTGTCAAGCTCTCGCGTCAACTCCTGATTACGACGGTTCATTATCTCCAGCGCTCGCGAAGTGGATACGGATCGTGATGAAACGGCCGTTCCAGCCACTCCCGGTCGGCGTTCCGTAGCCCGGCCTCGACGTGTCTGGGAACCGTTCTGCTGTTCCTCTTCGATTCGACGCCAAAAAGCAGAAGCAGACTGTTGTGGAGTACGGGATCCACCTCCACCGACCGAATCGGAACTGTCTGCGCGCAATGAACGTGATGAAGAACCGACACGACCACCGCCGGTCGGTGTCGGCGTGCTGGTGTAAGCCAATGAAGATTCACTGCCGGTTTTCACCGATTCGGGTAGCTTCGGTTCGTACGGTTCGAAGGTACGATCTTGTATCTGAATTGGTTTACGTGATCGAGGCGTTACATCCGTAACGTAGCGATACTCTACCGAGTGCTGCGGAGGTGTTGCTGGAAGTGTGGCATGATAGTTCTGCTGCTGTTGATGCTGATGATGCTGATGGTGATGGTACGCAACACTAGAGGGTGGTGTACTTGGTGGCTGAATGGTATTTACTGGCGGTTGCTGTTGTCGAGAAATGTAACGCTGTCTGTGCTGTTGCTGTTGAACTTCCGCCGGCTGTACGGAAGTGGCTCGTGGTGGCGTTATTGTGTGTGTGCTAGGGAATCCCGGACAAGGTGGAGTACGTTGGACCGGTTGCATGGGACCCCAGAGACGATCCTCACTGCTACACTTTCCATTGGCCTGCCAGACATTACCCGGTGTTTGATGATATCGATCGAACGCATACGACACAGGCCTTGCCTCATTCGTATGGCCTATCGTGAGTCTTCGCTGCGGATCGCGCGGTGGAATCGGTGGTGGACTGCGTATAGCATCGCGCATTGAGCTTGCCTTGCTCTGTATATAGAAGCTATTTTCATAAGTAACTGCTTGCGGATTGCCTCCCTGGGACTGCGTTGCTCCCGAGTAGCCCATCTGGTGTGCATAGCTTGGTGAGTTCGCTTGGTAAATGTGATGCGGCACATTGGTTAGACTGGAGGAGTTGCGCAGATTCATATGAGCCGCCTGCTGCTGGTGATGATGCGGATGATGATGCGCATGTCGTCGGTATGTAACGTCCATTGACTGGACACTTCCACCGTGTATCATACTGGGCGAAATAGGTTGTGTATGCCACCGGTTAACAGCTGGACCTGGCACAACTACTCCCTGTGGACTGCCACCATCGTCTCGTGACATTCGCTTCAGGTATCGCTCAGTACGTGCAGTTCGCGATTTCCGGTGGGAACCGCCACTATGGTTGCCCAAACTGTCGTCACTTCGGAAGCGTGACATCGACGACGATCGGTGCGATTCTTCATCGCTTGACGACTGACGTTCCTTCGAATGTCTGCTTGATCGATCCGTCTTTCTTCCACGCCGATCGAGCGATCCATTCGATGCGGGATACCTTTCGATCGAGTTAAGGTCACCATCTCGAAATCCGTACTGGTTCTGGGACGGTTGTTGCGCATGTAATTGATGATGTGCAACAATGTGCTGCTGTTGTGGTTGCGGTGGACTAATGACGATGTGATCAAATCCGGCCCCAACAATTCTACTGGATCGCTTCTTTCGTTTCCCATTTAGTGTGCCCTGACTTTTAACCGGCACAAAACCTGCCTTCCGGTCCTCCTCCGAGCTTGAATCCGTCTCTATGTCCTTCTTCTTCTTGCGAAACAAACTGCCTAGAGACCATTTCTTGTCCTTGCCGTCCTTCGATTTGTGTGTCGCTGGGGTTACCTTCTCCATGGCCTGTTGTTTCTGTTGCTGCTGCACATGAGCCGTTATGTCCTTTGGCAGCGGTAACTGAGGCCTCCACGGGGATGCCGTCTGAACAGTCTGGAAATAAAGAGGCAAAGAAAAGCAAGACATTAAATAAACAATCTTAGCGGAGTCTCAATGGAATGTGAAGCGCTATCACGTTGGTGCTTTCCATTTCAGATCCAACGTAAATACCTAGGCAATGGAAATCTAAAAATAAGTCTACCATAAACCATTTCTAAGACACTGCGATTGATTTCCTCCATGCCAGACATCCACTACTAATGGTCGATTACGTTTCCAACGTTCATTATCGTACGTTTTTTGCAAATTATTTTTGCACTACAAACAACAATCATTTAAAGACGAATTTAAACTTTCGTCTGTTTAACGCAACATCCTATCAAGAAGGGTTATGGCGTTATGGTTTGTATCTTTCCCAATAAAAGCATACTATACATGTATCAAGAGATTAGGTAATGGACTATGCTCCATGCCGTATCTATACCGATTTGGACAACAATTGAATCACCGGAAAATGCCCCATTCAATCGGCTTTTCCATCCGATCCGACTCGATCGTTCCGCAGAAGGGATGTAAAGTGCAACGCAGCAAAAACGTTTACGCATTCCGGCCACAATTAATTGCCGGCCATTTGGTTACGATCAGTGCGCGGCACAAGATGCGGTCTTTTCTCGCTCCGCATGGGATTGTTGCTGTATTTTTCCAAACAACCCCGCCTTGTGGACGATATGTTTTGATTTTTTTTTGCTTCTTCTCTGTACCATTCGCAATGTGGTCGTTTCACCGCCGGCCTGTGTGAGTCGTCATTCGCAGTGGACTATTTTTATCGCAAGCGGCCGGGTTGATGATTAAGGGCACCATATGTCCACCGCGTCATACAACGAGCCTCCTCCCACGAGAGACAGACAGGGCAAGGTTGAACATTAAACAGTATTTCCATCCCGTTGGCAGCGGTTACTTAAAAACCGATCTCCATAAAACATCTTGACACTGGCAAAGTGAGCGTTCAGGTGTCAGCCAGGAAGTGGATGCGCTATAATGGTCGACAGGTTTATTATAGTGCTCGCCGATCGGTTGCATCTTACCGATGGCGATGTAGAAAATTTTGGCAGACTGCATACGACGACTTCAAACGATCAACAAATTTCTCTTCGGACGAGTTTAAATTATTCATTCTAGACAGCACAACGAAAACCGCCTGAATGTATGCAATGTATCATTTTCTTCACCACGCTCAAAGTTTAAGCCACTTTCTACAGACGGTCAACATTTAGCATTTCGATAATTTCATGTTTTATAATCTGCTAACAAACGGCAGCACACATTCGCTTCGCGGTACTTTGTTTTCAGCAGTAGTATTACAACTAGTTCCACAAACACCAGCAAACCCCTCAACAGTGTTAAGTAGCGCAACGTGTTTTTTCCCCCAAAAATCTATCCGGAACAACCATATCGTCCAAAAGTTGCAGCTTGTAATTTTAGCTGAGTCGACGGACCATTAAAAGCAGACCTTAAGAAACGCAGTCAAGCGCTCGGATCATCGAGGTTATATTTCGGCGTTTCGATCTTTCGAGCAAAGTCTACGCTGCGAAGGTGATTGAAGTCCTGTACCACAACCTCCACTTGCGTTAAAGCTCAGACGCATCTTAGCTGCACTGAACTCTTTCTGGCCTTCCGTTTGCGTGTACCCATCTACGCGGTAAGTGATCCAAACCGGGATCACTCCACACTCAAGTACAGCTCCGTCTCGGGTTTGGAACGCTTGCGCAAACCCACCCGGAGGAGAGTTACTTGAATTGGCAATTGCTTAAATTATTCTCTTCATCGTGCAGCACAACACGGTAGGGTGGCCGGCCGAGAATAAGATTTCGGATATCCATCCCTTGAGACACTCGACCCCGAAAAGAAAACAAACCACGAGTGGTTATACTTGCTGGCCCGGACAAGATGCAAGAGTGTGGAATAATAACGGGGTACGATCACTCAACGTGACGGGACACGGTATACTCCATTTAAATTTTTTGGAGTTTTTCTTTTGCCCGAAACAGAGAGTACTTGTCCGCTGTTCCGCGAGTGTCACCGGGCTGGACGTACGCTGCCTGGGGTCGAGTTCTAGGGGGCGCTTGTTTGTTTGTAAGCTTCTGCCTTCTGGAAGGGCACGATACGAGTTCGTGCACGAACACTCTCGGCGATGCGTAGGTCACTGTCAGCCAGGTTACGCATGACGCATCCCCGGGTACGTGTCAATGTCAGCCCCGATGATCATAATTATTACGTTTTGCGTTGGAGTTCTACCGGACCGACAACGGACCGCACTGCGAAACGAAGTCAGAAATTGGTCCAAGGCGCTTCGGCGGCAAACCGCCCGTATCGGGTGACGCAAGCACGTCTTTGCAGTTACGGACACCCGTAAACAATCTCCACCCTTTGCATACATTTACGACTATTCGAACATTTTCCTTCTCGCCACGGTGGAAATGGAATGCATGCAACGATCCCACATGACAAACCCCGATTCAATTGTTGGCGTCGTTTCACCAACATCCTCAAGTATGTCCTGGCACAGTGATCATCGTACTACGTCACCGGTTGCATACTTGCGTACTCAAGTGTCGCAAACGCAAAACGAAGGCAAAAATGTCTCTGATTCATAGATCGCACACACTATCATCTGCTGACACTTTTCACATCCCCTAGGTAGGAAACCTTGAAAATTGAGTCGCAGCGCGTCTTGGTCGTAATTTGTGTGTGTGTGTGATTTTTTTTAATGAACAGACCAACGCTCGCTCAACATCATTTTTGTTGGATCTATTTAGAGACGATTACGTGCGTGGGAAAGTCCGTGCGGGTGGTTCACGATTGACGAATGAGGTGTAGAAAAACAGGACACGACACAAGCCGTTTCGAGCTCATCTTTGCTCGATCGAACGGTTCACCGTATGGAGATCGATACAGATCATCACCAGCGGGAGATGCAGCTCAATTAATATCAAATCGATTTGACGACTGAAAACGGAAGAATTCTTTCTTTTTGCTTTTTAACACAGGCACAAAACGCTCGAACGCTCACTCGAAATCGCATCAGAAGATCTTAATCTAACACTCAATTTCATCTTACTTGAAATAAAACAAATGCCTGATTCGACATTCTTTGATGTTCTTTAGAGTACTTGTTTGCACTCTGGATCTCGCACTCTAAAACTATACCCAAGGCAACGGCAACGCTCACAATATCACAGGGCAAATCACATGTTAGGAAGCGACCGAACGGCAGTGTGCACACCGGCGAGGGTGAACTACAAATGGATACTAAAACACATCCCGCAGATGTCCGCAGATTCACGCACGTATACGCGCGCACGACGATTTGGCACTGGTCACTATAATACCTACTACTACCACTACCGACATATCTGCGCGCGCCATTTCGTATCGGTGTTAGGGTTTTGTTAGTGTTCGCGAATACTACGTAACGCTTTCTGCGCAGCCGTCATGTAGACGCGCACCGTTACAGTTACTTCGGTTAGCGGATAAGCAAATTTGCATTGCTAGAGCGTCAGACAGGAGTTTGCCAGTGTACAACCACTTTGCCCCGTGAAGGACGCCAGTTGACATCGGAAAAGCAAGCATAATCTGTTGTCCCACAATGTGTCCGGTGTTACGCGACCTCTTACACGCACTGTGCACGGGTGTATGAATGTGTGTATACGCGTTATCCTGCGTGACAGTGTATGAGCACGACCATGGTTGTTCTCAAAATAGCACAACAAAGACGAGAGCTCCCGTGCCGCGTCCTGCAAACCATGCCTACGATCGTTTATTTACATTAGCAGTTCATTAAAAATAGCTCCCGCAGCATGGGAGGATCGGAAGCTGGCACCAACGTCCGGAGACAACCGGAATGTACAGACCAGAGCTCCAAGCCGAGTTCAACGTGCGACGTGTATCGGAACGAACAGATGCTCCTTTCGGCCAGTAAGGCTATGGACGGGTGGTTCTCGTAAGAGTACCAGTACCAAAAGAAAAAACACACATTCAAGACAGTTTGCTTACCCCATGGTAATGTATGATGTATCGCAAACGAGTTAAACACGAAGGATGGGATGTAGATGTTTATTTACCGCCGAATTCTAGCAGATGGTACGGAAGTGACGACTGACCACGCAACTAACTCATGCGCAACTCAATCGGCGCTGCAAACAAACAGAAATCCTTTCTCTGAAAGAAGATTCTTTTGGATGTCGGAGAGAGTACAGCTAGGTTCCGAAAATTTAGGTCGAGGAAACATGGTTCGTGTGGTCAATAATAAAAACCCCAACAGCTCATCCGACACGGATGCGGAGGTTATCGATCGGTAGCTCTGGATGCCATCGATCTACTTCGCCGTTACGCATCCATCGTTGGCCAGATGTGGGAAAATAAATATCAGCCCCACAGACCTTCTGGGTATTTACTCAAAACCTTAATGCTTCTGGTGCCCCAGTACCTCAGCAAACTTCACTTCGACCGAAAGTGAGAGTCAAGCTTGAGCTAAATGCGAGCACGCTAGAGCAAGATGCAACGGGGCTTGGATACACTTTCATTAATTCAAGCCGAACTCGCACTCCAACTCTTCAAATGATACGATATGATCGCTCAGCCAATGATCCGTATGTCGTCCGTAATGGCTGCTTCGGCACAAGATGATCATCCTGTGTAATTACCCCAGAATATACGGATTGTAAAATCGACCTACTTTGGACCCTTCAAAGATCAAACCCAACCGATTGCAGCGACTCGAGTACGCGGCCCGGGTACGGCTAATGCTGGCAAAAGTTATGTATTTCTTTCTACCGCCGTCTACTTCGTGCATTTCGGCATCGCCCTTTCCGCGCAAATGCGTCCAGTGCGGATAGCATCCGCACCCGGCCGTTCCATTATGCAACGGACAGTGCGCTTTCAATTCTCGGAACTCAGAACACAAACCGCACGATTGTTCTTTTTGGAGCGGTGGAGTAAAAATAGCTCCAACGTGAACAGCGCGTGCTTCCAACGGTAACGGGGGTGCCTGGCCCACCATACTATGCTGGTTGTGTATGGTTTTGCTTTCTAGCGAAAAATCTGCCGTTTCATCGCTTTGAATCTTCCGCCGGTGGTCCGCCGGCGGAGGAAACTTAAATCCCTCTAGCCAACCGCTATACACCATCTGGTGTCGCGCAGGTTCATCTGTGGTTGCGTCTCTCGGATGGTGGTTGATACGAATTGGCATGCAAATCGCTCCCAGTATCTCCGAGGTTATAGAAAAATGGCTACGGGTGGTGCTGGGCTTCAGTTTCGCCAACCCCGAAAGGGCCCTGCACCGTGAAAGGGAAACTTTCACTTGACGCGAGGTCGAAGGAAGCCCGCAATTATTTGCGACCACAACCACGGTCATAAGTGTTAAAAGGGAGTTGACGAAGAGTACGGACCGGCAATCCCACTTCCGATGGAGGGTTATTAAGTTTTTTTTCCCTCCCATACACGGTGCTAGCGACAAGTGTGTCAGGGCGATGATGAAGGTTTTATGGCGTCCCAGCGCTGCCTGGTTGGGAGGACTTCGGGCACTACACACCCGCATTAGCCGTGGGTGTATGAAATGCGATTACTTTCCAGGGTTTTGATCGGGCGGAATCTCGCGGAATCTGTGCCAAATAATCGATACTTCCGACTTCTAATGGGCAGTCGGTTTGTAGGCTTTCTCTCCCGACCTGACCGCAATCAACCCATCGTCCACCATCAATGATGATGATGATGAGGCGGATATATCTAAGCTAAAGATGCTTAATCCAATCACACCTGCAACGCTGAAAGTGAAGTGTGAAGGAACATCCGGTGAACAGAGTCAAATCAAACATTTGCTCCATGCCGTCTGCCTGTCCGCAACACTTATGTACACTAAAATTCGCATGACACAGCACAGTCCATCAGGCTGGAAGTTGCTCACAATTGCTGTTGGAAGGTTGCTTAATTTGCTCGTTGATCGACCGATACGCCCTTCGCCGATGGGCGTCGTACAGTGCGCCGAGAACGTTTCGTCTGGTAAATTAACGTTCTCGCAGGCACAACCAAGGAGGTCCCAACCAACCATGATCGATCTTGATCGATAGGGTCAATAAATAGCCGGCTCTGGTTTGCCGACTGATCGTGTAGCAGATGGTAAACATTGGTGTTGGAATTGGTTGGCGAGGGAATTGAAATATTACTCGCACTGTATAGAATATTATAGAACTAAAACCATCCCCAGGAAAGATGATACCGTACGTGCGTCTAATAGAGCACGTAAATCGTTCCTTTATAAACAATTTCAAACACGTAGTTAGTATGTAAACAATAGAGATGGATGTTAATTTGGGTGGACCTAAGAACCCTCTCTGCCGAGGAATCCGTATTCACTCAAACATCGTACTTGTTTGTCAGCTACTGAGGATCCGAGTCTGTTTAGGAGAGAGAAGGAAACATGGAAATTCTGCTCCAGCCTAGTCCCAATGTCCAAACCCACCGTCTATCAAACAGATAATGACGGTGCAAGAAATGGATGATCGTGTGCAGTAAACCTATATTTTCGCAACAAAAAAAACCCATCTACCCCATCTTACATTTCCAATCTTTCCCATGCTCTACAAAGTTTAGCTAGCGATCCAATAATGATCACATATGGTTCCGCAGCAAACGATCGTGCTCCAGAGGTCTGCGCATGCTCACCTCGAAGCGGCCATTGAATGGAATCGAAATAAACCTAACCTTTGACCACATCGAGATGCCAGATTTGCCTATGGTAGCGCGTATGGCGTACTGGCATGTGATTAGACGTTGCCTGTAAACAAAGTTGCATGATAGGCCCCATAACTTTACCAGCGCTCAAACGGCGCTGCATTACATTCCTTGCATTTTTCGAACGCTACCAGTAAGGCAACTTGATTAAATAAATAAATAGACCTAAGTTTAGGCGATCCCCAGAAGAAATAGGAAATCGCACATTCATAAGCACGGGTGGCACGGGTTTAGACATCGGTAAGTGAATTTAATTTTAAGTTTTTCCTACCGATTGCCTAACGAGAAACGGGGAGGTAAAAAGAATAAATTTCAGCGCCATCATTATTCTTTGCGATGGGAAAGAAAAACATGTCGCTCATACACATGCACACAGGAACACATGTGCAGGCAAGTGGCTTCAACGTGACGTAAATTTTATTTAATTTTAAAGAAGCTTGAGGAAAAATCTCACATCATGATCCGCTGCCTAGTGAGGCAAGCTTATCTAACGACGTTGATAGGTGTCATTACTGAAGAGGGATAGCGTGTCAAATGAGGTAAGTAATCGTTCACTGACAGACTAAAATATTTCTCTCTCTCTCTCTCTTCTTGTTTGGCTATGTACTGAGCTGATGTTTAATGAGGTACTTCAAGTGCCCTATTCCACTAATTGGAACGCAATCTCAAACTCTCTTGTGACATTTGAACTTTTCTTTGTCTCAAACAGCTCTGGTGACGTCTTAGGTTGCCTTACCTGCTAGTTAACACTTTCATCAGACCGTTTCATTGTATCGCTTTGTGTTTAACTTGTGACCTACGTTATCTACGCATGTTTACGCAACAGGTCGGGTAGGTTTGCCTTGACAAGAACCTCCCGCTGCGTGTCATCCAGATTTATGTGCCGGGCCTGTGACAAGCAAATACTAGATTGTTTGATCAATGTACAAGCACGTGCCACACCGGGTTTGGAAGATACGGTAAGATTCCTGGTGTGGCGACCTCTGCATGAACGCAACAAATATGGAGCACTCCCAACCGCGTTCACGAAGATCGAGTAGAGTGCGTGTTATAACCCCCTTTTTTCTGATGCTCCCTAGCGCATCTAGACAGAGTTCCAACAGCGTTAAGTTGGGTTAGGTTTTTGAACACCCACCTAGCGCGCGCACAGAGGGATAGGCTTTTCGGAGTTGCCGTCTTAAACCAAGGGAAAGAAGCTAAAAAAAACCCCCCGCAAGAAAGGACGCCGATCAAAACACGCAAGCAATGTTGTAATTGGCCCTGTTCGTACCGATGTTTACAGAGATGTGTGAGGTTATCCACACCGTGCCCGTGCTGGCTGTTTGCTATTTGAGGGTACGGGAGTAGCGTCTTCTTTTCGGAATTTCGGACACGGGTAACCGCACCCTGTTCTCCCTGTCGAAGGGAAGGGCAATGCGTTCGGGAAATTGGAAATTGATAGTTCGTTCGCTCGCGGTGTAACGGAGTTGATAGAAAACTAGCTCAAACGGTTGATTAGATTAGTAGGTGGAAACGATGCCACTCACTCGAACCCGCATCGTTTCGACAAGTGGTTCGTTTTTTCATGGAACTTTATTTTCATCCTTTCCCATTGCATATGGCCGCACTGTGCGTGCATACCCTGTTGCTTAATAAGCTGATTGGAAAACGAGATGTGTGGTGCGTATTTACACACGACTGGCCGGCTGGTCGAGAAGAAAGTTAGGGTTCGAGAGAGTTTATGTTTTGTGTGAAAATTGTGTAAGCGCTGTTTTGTTGCCGATTTTCCATTTAGATTTGCGCCTAGTACCATTTGGTGGCATTGTTGCTGTGGAAACAAGCCGGGAGCATGTACCTTTCTGCTCGTAGGTGGTTTAACTTGATTTTTATTACGATGTCGAAACATCATGCAGCTACACGCTCGTGCAGCAGTTGATCGTATCTAAACCTTTTACGTAACGTAATATTCACGCGCAAAATTAAACAACCGTGAGGTTTTTTGGGAAGGATAAGCAAGATATTATTGTTTCTGCGTTGCTTGCATGCCATCAAAAATGGCTTCCGAAAAAAAAACGGAATCCAACAACAACCGTACGCTCATCAAACAAACCTGTAATACACATCTCAACAGAAGCCTTTTTCTTTACTAACGCTCACGATCAACAGTTTGACAGTTGCGCCATAATTGATTGTTGTTGTGAGGTATTTTATTGGTATTTTTTTATCGGCAGGATTTTGAGCGAAATTCCGAAAACTCATCGATCGTAATGGGAGAATTGCTGCCAAACAAACCGGACAATGAGATTAATAAGCGTTATAGAATTCCGTCCGCTACCCGTGTTGGTGTGGTTTAAGTAATTATTTGGCGAGCAGGTTCTGACGACCAAAAAACCGTGACTGACGTTGATCAGTTACGGACTGTGAGTTGGTGGAGAAGAACCAAGAACATAACGCAACGCCTGAATTTACATACTCTCCGTTGAAGAATTCTTCGTCAATGTCATGCTCAACAATGAGACACAATGTTCTAAATATTTATCCAACTATGGCTATCCCTCGGGACACTCCCAGCAACTTAACACTTCGTACGACGTCATGTTCGCGTCATGGTTGCTAGGGACACACAACGAAACGAACAAAACTGCTCAAATCTTGGCAGACATTAACGATAGATGCTATAGCACAGATAGGCTGACAAAACATATCACACGCTGTGCGGACGGCTATGGTAGACGCTTCAAATAAATGCCGCTTCCGGCAGTTCTTAACGAAGCAGCTCTAGCACACAGGCACGATCATTTTCGGATTGGTACCGTATGGAACATGTGTGCTCCATACGTGCACCATCGAGACGGAAACCCTTCCGAAGGTGAACTGGTCACGTTTGCACACGCAACCAGTTTGCAACCGTTCTTCCCATAAGCTTTACCGAAGGCTCCAAAATTAAATCAAATATCACTCAAGGTTCGCGCGCCCGGTATGCGGCGAAGGTTCATCATCCGTTGTTTCACGACGTCGATGGCGACAATTAACGCAAGCTTCCAGCGACAACAAGATTGTGTGGCTACGTCCATGCGCGTCATCCGTGCGGTCAGTTGCGATTATTAGCGTCTAGCGCAGTTCACGCTCGAGTTCGAGGTCCGGTACAATGGTGAGCAGATGGAAAAAAATATTCATCCGCATGCCGGTGTTGCTGTGTTTTCGCATTATCGCGGATCGAATGTTTACTTTTTACCGCCACCACTCTAGCCATCGCCAACCCCGACCATATAACCGATCGACGATCGGTGGTTGTCGATAGCGCACACGTTAATGATGAGTTTAGCCATAAGCCGAACCAAAATGTTGTATATTTTTTCTCCCATGTTCGTGTGTCTGCAGTAAAAATAACCGAAAAAAAACAATATTAACACCCTGAACAAGGTCGTTCCGGACAAAATTGAGCAATAATTGAATTTAACGCTCGTAGTTTCAAACAAGCTTTTTTCGCCCTTGTCGTTTGAATGTCTTGCATGGGGTGATGCTTATTTTTTTTACCAACCCAATGATGATTTTAGAGATTTTGCCGTGAGTCTCACACAACGCAGAAAACTATTCCACTACGCACAGAAAAAAAAATGGCCCCACAACTTCCTCCTTCATCGTCGTGTTTTTGTTTACGCTTCACGCTTCAAGAAGTGAGCTACTGTACATGCTTACTATAAACACAACGCACACTAATCAACGCAGATGCTAGTAACCGTCACACTGCAGTTATAAACACAAGCCAAACGAACCAAACGCACGTCCCCAAAGAACTAATCAAACGAGACGAAATTATAACAACGTTTGTATCGGTAACGACCTACATCTCTCCGTTGCAACTCGCGATTCTATCGTCGCTATATGCGGCACTGACTTCACTCACGGTTGACTTAGAACTAGAAGTTGCAACAAAACACAACTAGCGTCTGCTTCACCGTGCTGCGTTGAGGCTATGGAGGGCACGTCGGGGTATTCAGTCATAACTTGAGAGTGCTTTCCATCCTCGACAACACGAACCACCACAGTGACAGTCGCGGTCGCGGAGACAAACGATCTCGTTTGTGGAGCTGCAAACAATTAGAACTCCCCCCACGCTCTCCACACCACTCGTCAACCGGAGGTCGGGCGTACGGTTACTATCTCGTTGATGACAACACGTCCGCCAGACACAACAACAACATCCTCTAAACAGATTTAGTACCCAGTCCAGTGTTAGTGTGCTAGTTAAGAGTTTATCATTCTCCAGGGGTCACTCAGACACACGTGTGACGGTGGCGGTAGAATGTCACCCCACACAAAAACCCGATCTGACCAGCATCCGGACTGGCTAAAAGTCACCGGTGTCGATGCCGTGCATTGAGCGGTGGTTTGCGAAATTTGAGCACTTGGAGCACTTTGAGCTGGTAGATAAAAATAGACGCGTGAACCAACTTGGGGAACTTGGCTTCGCCACTTGTCGTGAGAGTTACAGCAGCAGTTGAACCTTTGGAACAACTTAATCGACGAAGTCCTTTTGAGGGAAGGCCGCTCAGGTGTACATTCCACTCTACTAACCGGAATATGCACGTGAAAGACAATAAGTTGGAATGTCTCCTGGATGTGGTCTGTTCGTGGTATGCGCTTTACATACCGCCCAATAGGAATGTGGTATGCAGATTTGACGACTCAGGCAGGCTGAACTCTGATGCTGGAGTTGAGAGCAGAAAAGCTATTTGTCATCCTCGCAAGTGCCCTGCATGCATTCCACCCCGACACAGTTCCGAGGTGCAGCAGCTGTTGTTGCGGAATTCCTACAGAGTAACGCGCGCATTCGGAGTACTTACGGTGAAGGACGTGGGAGAATAAAATGCTTCCAAAATAGATGAAGAAATAGTCTCATCTATAGCTATGCTACCACACTGCATCATCTCTTTGGACATAAAGTTCAATGATCGTTACCCGGCACAAATCTCACTTGACACTTGTCCCCTAGTGACACGATTGTTTATCAACACTAATGCGTCAAATTCAATCAACGCTTGCGGCGAATCTTCCTGTCTCTCACAAGCACCGCAGTGAATGACTAGCAACAACCTCTACCTTTATCTCCATTCGATGTCACTACTAATTCGTTCCGCATTGACCACAAAAGAGGAAGGGCATTAAAAAATCTATGCCACTATGAGCTACTCCGACCATAACAGCAACAATGTCTTGACGATTTTTTAATGCTCCTCTGTTCTTCCATACCTTTTTGTTGAGTTGTATTTGATGGCAAGGCATCACAGTTTAGCTGAAGATGCGCGTGCCACTTCCTTTCACGTTTCAGTTTCCTCCATTGCCGATTATGTCACGGTAAGAAGTCAACCAAGATGTGCGAATCTGCGGTCAGTAGGGTATTCGTACGCGTTGGACATTGGACAGTGGCCTAGTCCCGCTCGGCAAACACACACAGTTGTACGGTGCTGAACTACTCTCGTTCATTCGCCGATGTTGAACAAAAACTCAACGATCTAACCTCAAAAACCCAACGGACATTGCACGCTAGTTCGGTGCATGTGCATGGCGTTGCCGGGTGGGTACAAGGGAAACATGCTCACTGACACGATTCTACAACTGAGCGTGGAACGGGAAAGGAAATCGCCGTAGCGTAACCGGCCAGTGTGTACGTCCCCAGGCTCCCAGCGATGCAACGGACCACTTTGCGGAAATTGCTAACAATCGTGCAAATTATGCCTGACCTTCGGTTGTGTTCTTTTGCCTTCACCGATGGCCGGTGGACGGCATGGCCGGCACTTACTTAATGTTTTGCTGATGAAATGTTGCTTCCTTTAATCGTGCCCCGTTAACTAAACGGATACGACATGTATTGTTGCACCATTGGAAAGGGCTTTTTTTAGATGTACTTTTGAATTGCTATAGACTAATAAGCACAAATGCATTGCAATGATGAATCTTCGCTGTGTTGATAGCGATTTTATGGGATGCTCATGAAATGCTCAAGATATCAACAAAGATCCCCAATCTTTTTGTTAAGCCCCTTTTCAACACATCTGACACTTGTTTACTATAATTTTAACACGGAAAAACTACCAGCGTTCCATTGGTGGTACGCTCGCACAACGTGGCCACGTGCCATGAAGATGACTTTTAAATTGGATAAATATTGCGCTCCAACACCGCTACGATGCAGTCGCTTTAGGAAGTGAGCATCATAAATCGATTAACAAAACAGCCGGGAATCCGAGTTTGGAAAGCTGACGGAGCAAATATAAGGGTAGGACTGATTTAATGTTCCCTTCCTGGTGCGTTTCTGTCGCATTGCTGGAAATCGTTTCATTTTACACGCGTGCACTGTGACGCTCGTCAACGGTTGCCCTCCCCACCTCCGTGGGTGTGTTTGCGCTCGATCGCATAGTCGTTCGCCCAGTTAACACTCTACACCCCTAAACAATCAAATCAACTCCCATGAAAGGGGAAAATGATCGCATGTAATTGCACACACTTGTGCGCTTTCCACTCCGACTGGCAACACTCTCCAAGACATCCGATCTCTTCGCTGGGCGTGAGTCATCAGTTCACGACTTTAGATTGTTCGCCCAAATGTGCACCAGCTGCAGAATGTGGCGGCATGAGTCGCCATTACTTCCGAGAACGAAACGTCATGATATTCAAATTCAAACTATTCCGATCGGTCTTCCCATTTCCTGAGCCTTCTCATATGACTTACGTCCAAAGACGTCATCGCTTAAGTAGGTCACTTTACGCACCCTGTACCGAACACGCTCTGTCAAACAAAAATCGAGAGCCCTTGGACATTCGTTTTGTGGTGGGTTTGATTAGCCATGGAGAATGGAAGAATTTTTTCGAACTCCAGCCCGAGGGTAACCTTCAATTTTGAGGCGTCCTTCAAGTCTCCCGTAGCTTTTCACCCCGTTTGGCAGTGACGATTTGCACCGTTAAATAATTAATTCACGAATTGTACGAACGCACCCCTGAAAACTGATCGATACACCCAATATTTTGGTCTAACTACGAAGGTGATCGAGTTGAGATAGGGTGCATCGATTTGGTCCGGGTGGAGAATGAATTATTTATGCATGAACGAGTCAACTTCTTGTGTCTTCGACGTTTTACAGTAAAATCATAATAAAACAACTGTTTTAAAGAAGAAGAAAAAAACCTTAACGTACACGCCAACGCCTCTGCAGAGGCTTTTGGTGGTGCGTGCGTTGAAAGGTAATGATCGCCTCGGTGACCCGTTTTGTCTTTTTTTTTTTATTTTTTGCCACGTATCGTCTTGCACTATTAATTTGCATACAAAACAATGGCGTACGGAGCACACCACAAACCAAAAGGGGTGCAGCGTCATTTTGCATTAAGTTGTTGCTCGGGCGAAGAAAAAATATAACCTCCCAAAGGGATGTAAGCTTGCAGCTAACGCCCATAACGGATAACGGATCGAAACCGGGAAAGGATCGTGGATGATCGTGGTTATCCCGGACCCTGGCCAATGCTCTTTTCTCGGCGCCACTGTCAAGGATTAACATTCTGGAGCATTAACATTTCTCTTCGGGAATTATGTTTTAATGAAAGGCTGGAAAGCCCTCTCGGCATGTGGGATCGTTACAGTCCTTTTCTCACGCAACAGTGTTCGAGTTGAACTACCTAAGCGGAACCCTGCACCGGGACAGGATGGGTTGCATTTCCGTACGACACACTATTAGCGGAACACACGTTACGCAGGCTGAACAGACACAACTGTCCGTTAGGGACAGGATGTATAGGGACGATGTCAGGTAACGCTCCGATACCTAGCGTCCTCCTGGGGGTTGAATTTGCTGTCTCACAGTTTTCCCTCCCGGCAGGAAATGGCAACCGATATCGGTTAAATATTTACATTACTTTCAAGGTGACGCGATGACGGTCATGGGTTTATTTTTTATCGTACGTCCGCATCATTGTCCGGGACGGGATGGATGTTGTAGAATAATGCATTTTCCCATAGTAATTCTAATTTGGGTTTTTCAAATACTTTTGAGACCTTTGTTTTTGCTTTTATGGTTTTGAGATACACAAAAACTTTAAAGAATTTACCTTTTCCTTCTTTGTCAGGTATCAGGAGAGTCAGTTTTGCTGCTACTGAAAGAGCCTAGCCCCAGTTGAGATATGTCTCGTTACCATAACTCATCTCGTCACCACCATACACGAAACGATTAGCGAATCCAATCATCCTCCTATTAAACTATCGATTTACCTTCCATCTGTAATTTCACTTTTGGGTATTTGGAGAGAAAAAGAAAAACCTCAACATTTTCTCCCTTTTGCATCCAAATATATCAACCCAATTAAAAGCGTCCACCTTCTCGGGTTTGGTTGAAGCGGGCGGAAGTAAAATTTGCCATAAAACCTAAAATTACTACCCCCCCAAAAAACCCTCGAACGATCACGGTACCGATCCGGGAAGCGGCTGGTTTATTATTAATTACCACCCTAAGCCGCAACATAATTATGCGTGGAGAAACTTCTGCCTCCACACACACACAGAGGGTTTCGGAAGCGAAACCTTTTTGGCCAATGATGTGCCCCTTTAATTTTTTGCTTCCTTCGCACACCGGGAACGACCGGTCGAGCTGGTCTATCATTTTCACTTTGAAATTAAATGAATCCATGAGGAAACGACAGCTGAACGGTTCGAGATTTTTACGACTCGTCTAGGGTGTTGTCGGTGTATGCGTCTCGGTGTGAGGATTATGTAAGATTGTGCTTTTGTGACGGTCGCGGTGTATGTTTCCTAATGCTGATGAATTTCCGAACTTTAAAACCGAATGTCACATCCGACTGACAACAAGCGAAGCGATCGATGGGTAGGAACACAAGACATTCGGAACAAACTAAACAACAAATCGTAAAATCGATAATGAGACTCGTAAAACCACCTCTCCGCGGCACCTCAGTTCCGGTGTTCGGTTGAGGACCGGTTGTATGATCTTTGGTGCGGGTTTTTGTACGTTGGACAACTGCGTACACTAAGTGGTTTGTAGTCGGTTGATTCCCAAGAATCAATTTAAATGTCTAAAACTCGTAAAACGCAATCAGACAGTATCGGTCTGGAGCGGTCTATCGATCATTCCACCCGAAGGATCTAGCCACCAACAAAATGGAACGTTAGAAATTCTTCCTTCGAAAAACCGACGCAATATGCCCACATTGTCACGTAATTGAATTATCTCTCTCCCGGCATCAAAACAGACGTCATTGAACTCTGTGCGCGGGAGACTGTTCGGGAAAGCCCACGCGAGATATGCCGCGAGGGAAATGGACGCCATCACACAATGGGGGGAAAAGTGCAACATACGCTCCGGGCGGGAACCGATAGAAAGAAAGTACACCTTAGCAGCGATCACGATCCTTCTCTCTTTCACTACGGTGCAGTGCAAGTGCAGCGACCTTCGCTGCTCAGTTCCCTGCAACATCCGGCAACACACGTTGCACCGGCCGGTCATTAACATGCACCCCCCGTGCCACTAGGGGCGATGTGTTTTTGTTTCGATATTTTTCCACCTTTCCGTACACTACCACCGGCCACAATCTCCCCCTCCCCCGCGCTCGGAAACCTCCGTGGGGATGAACTCTGCATGAATGCATAATTTATGATCATTGAGATTGGGTCCGCAATGTTGTTGACGTTTCTCGCTAACGGACAAATTTAAAGCGTGGAATAGTGATAGAAAAAGGAGGAGGACAAAAAAAGAAAGCAATCTTATTTCAATTATTGATAATACTTCATCCCTCGCTCGCCATACGGTTGGAGGGTGTGTTTTCCCAAAAACAAATTGTCAACCGATATGTTCAACGCGGCTGAAAGACGGTGACGTCCACTAACGCTGATGACGTCTGGATGATCAAGTGCGTCCAGGAGGACCGGACTTGAACCATGAACGGGCGACAGCAACGATACGTACCTGTAACGAAAGGAAAGGTAAAAACACACATAAGTCATAAGACGAGAAAAACCGTTCCAACACACACGCCGAATGGATCGCCGCGTGTCTTGGGTCGCAGACAAATTTGACGAGGAAAAAAAAAGCGCTTAGTACTAAATTTGTCACAGCCAGACAACTTTGCCCGGGCGTAGAACGGTTTCTAATGGAGGCCGATTCTTCTGGGCGATTCTTCGCAGCACAACTTGCCATAAGGATTTTCTACAGTTTATGGACACAATTTGTATCGATGACACAACAACGAACTACTCGAGTCGAAAAGCCCATCAAGAAGGCACCTTGTCCACGCTAATGATATTCCCTCGTGAGACAAACGCACCGGACCGGGGGTTAAATGTTTCCTGCAACGAATCTCCCAAGACATTAAAGCATTCCCGTCGCTGGTGCGCGCTGGAATCGTCATAAAGGTGCCATAAGGCTGCGTCTCTGATTTATAGCTTTATAGATTTGAGATTGATTGCGTGCATGCCTCTGTCTGTCTCACATCTTCCTTGCCGTGACTAACGCCTCCATAACCGTGCAGTACCACAGTGCTGCACCACCAAACGTGCCCGTGAATGGCCGGAAATGGCGATCCTGATGAGGTGAACCGGGCGTACTATTCCGCTATCGCTCGCAAAAGGCCCTTTCTTGGTGAGGTTTCGCCACACGTACAGCTGTCAGCACCCTTTGGAGCGGTCCACACGTGCAGCCAGGCAACGCAGTAAGTGGCCTTTTTATGCTGCCTAGATGTTGTGGTGGCCACAATTATCGCTAGGGTCTATCTTGCAACGACTACGAGGGGCAGTGAAAGTGGCATAACTTGTGTGGTAGACCCGGCCACCACCGGTCGAGAGCGGGTTTTGTAATGTGTTCATTATTTCATAAATCCATCCAATTTTTTTCTTTGCTCCCGTGTTTGTTTGCATTTTGGTGGTGTACGGTGTAAACGGAGTAAACGGACGTTTTGGGGTTTTTGTTTTGTTTTGTTTTACCCTGCTGATCCGGTACTTTGATAATTGTTTTATTACACTCGTTTGCATAAGAGTTTGCTTCATCTGTAGATCTCCTACCTTTGAACTATAGTCGACAGGGAAGACATACAAATATGTAAAGCGCGTTGTATAGCACAGAAATAATCATTCAGTGAGGTATAACAGTTAAAGTAAACTGTTATACAATGTTCTACAGAATACTAGTTCTTTTGACAGATCCCCAACGTAATACTTTGAAGCAGGCTTAGGTAGAGATAGATTAGAATGTCCATCTAGCTGATTTACTAAGTAGTAGTGATTGGTAAATCTTCAATTTTCCCGGAGTCACAGTAATCCGACTCCGAAAGATTCCGGAGTATACTCCGGAGTAACTCCAGCATTATTAACGGCCAAGGGTTATTCCGGAGTTAACATTGGATGCAGCACCGGGGTATTTCGGTACCAACTCCAGAGTAATTCAGAGTCAACTCCGGAGTAATTATTACGGACTTATTTTTCCGGAGTTATTCCGAAAGTAAAACCGAATTAATGCGGAGTAATTGTTTCGGAGTATACTCCGGTTTCTATACGTCGAAGTTGGAGTGGACTCATGAATCCACTCCGGAGTTCCCAAGACTATTGGGTAGTCGGTAGACAAAGCCAAAATATAAGTATTCCGTAACCTGCTTGAGATATTAGAATTATAATCTCAATAATTATTCAATTACAATTCCAGAGGTTGTTTTTAGTCAAAGAATAATTTTATATACGTTTTCGTGATACACCCTGTCTTGGGATCAATCTCAATATAGCCAGTATCATAAAGTCGCCATTATTGGACCTCAAACCTCCTTGCAATACGAGAACCACACTCACCAAATAAGTTTTCATGCTTTCCTTCTTAGTTGGAGCTGATTGACCACAATGTTATACCCTTGAAATCACCCTTCAGTAGATAAGACCAGCTTGCTAAACACGGCAACTAACACAATTTTACCTTCGCCGCGTACGATTAATGGAAGCTCGCGCCATATCGCGCAACCGTATTAGCCTCATTTTTTCAGACCACCACGACGGGTGGTTAATTTTCTTCTAAATACAGCCGTATGCCGTATTTACAACCGCCCCGATTGGAGACTCTTCAAGTACTTTCAATCGCGCCCAACACGTACCAATGTTTTGCAATTTACTGTTTACTTTTTGGCGTATAATTGCGCACGGAAAAGTAATTTATCATTTTTAGACGAGCACATTCCGCCAGACCTCGGGGTGTAGAATGTGAAGAAGAATAGGAGACGAACCTATTCCGCCTAAGGCTAACACTTTGCTGTATCATTTAAACGTGGTAGTGCAGGGAAAAAACACACGCAGAGTTCTTATTGTACTTCCATTGCTAACCAACTCTCCTTTCCTTTGGCGAGGGTAATTTATCGGATATCGTAACCCATAACCACAAAAAAACGGCGCAATGTCTAGAGCGCCTTATTGGCGGAGATTGATTGCCACGCACGCCCGGAGCAAACCGTTCATGGTTTTGCGCCGATACATTGCGACAAATATGCGCGCGAACATTGAGATTCACTTTCATTCACCTGCCATTTTGTGGGCATGGGAGAGCCTGATGATGGAGTTCCCCCTCGGTACTAAGCATGGAACCGGTTCACTACCTTCCCGCCCAGGGAGGCTTAGGTTTTCTGTTGGGAAAGCTGCCATTCGTTCTGCTCGCAAGATGGCATTCCGTGGCCTCGTGTGACGTCAGCCCATTGCAACACACGCCGAGGCGCATAGTTGCGATGGTTTTGCAACGGCAGAAGTGAGCAAATGACGGTAAAGTGGTTGTCTTTTTTGCGGTGGTCCATGTGGACCACGTCAACGGTGGACCTTTGATTTGCCTGCACGATCGTCGATAAAATAGCATGCATTGGGGATCGCTTTCGTTCACCGTGTGTTAGGGGGTGGAATGTTTATTTTTTATTTGCTTATTGCTTCGCCCCCCCACCACCAAAGCACACGTGACTTGTATGCATTCCATCACATCGAGTGATTGCTTTGATTCGATTGATTGGTAGCGTTATCGTCATCGTTGAGACGATCAAATCTCTCAACACCCTTGGTATGTACACCTTGACAAACGAAGTTGTTTGCACATTTGGCGTACGCGCCTGGCCGTTCACAGCTGCCACATAAACATACTCCACTCGAAGGTACTTCTTTTCGACATAACAACAAAAAAAGCCCGCTAAGTACACGCTCTCTAAAGACACCATTCGGTGTAATAACTGTGCTCTAAGCAAAACGACACACACCAAACCACCGTCGGCGAACACTTTGTGCCCTTTTATTTTCATTTCACGTTGCCCTCTACACCTTAACCCATGTGGTCGGGCTTGACGGACGGAGCGGCTCGGAGCTTTATGGAACAGGTTTTTGAGGGGTTGATGTTTTTTTCTCCCCCACGCCCCCATTCCCATATAAAGACGGCTCAAAGATGCTGTGCACTATCTAATCACGGTACTAAACGGTTCATGCCGGGTCGCATTAGCGCGAATCTCCTTCCTCTGTTGACTGTTAGGGTAAAGCGGAAACAGGTAGTTAGGCATCATTCGAAAACAGACCCCGGAGGGACAGCTCGGACCGTCAAGGACAGCAGGTTGCAGGTTGAAGGCACGCTATTGCCTCATTCCATACCAGCACTACCTAAGGATAGGTTCTCCCGATACCCTTCCAGCTTCGAAACACGGCCGTGTCGGTAATTAATGAGATTTATTCAATGCACGATCAAGCGACGAACGTCACCAGGAGCTTCGAGGAGCTTCAAAATTGAATAGTTATTAGATGGCCGTAGCGAATAATAAAAATACCTCTCGAACATGTCGATTTTACCGATGCATTCGAAAAACCCTTCACGATTCACCACTGCTTCGATCATGTGACGGAATTTATTGAATTCTCACGTGATCTTCAATCGATTATTGCTGTACCGGGGGAGGGAGACGGCGCATAGCATGATGCATTAGATATTCGGTGTTTCTCACCGTTCGACCAAGTCCTTGGCATTTTCGCCCGTTTTGTTTGCATCAACCGTGTCTGATGTCAATGCGTTGACCTCTTCGTGCTGCAACAACGGCCTGGCTCATCTGCTCACGCCGGGATTGTATCGGAACAGGTTGATTTGGCGTTGTGGCGTGCTGTTCAAGCCACGAAATTAAAGAGCAGTTCGTGGAAGGGATCGCGTAACCGACCGATTCATCCATACTGCCAAACTCCAACCAACCGATCCCCGGTTAAGATGACTGTGAAGGGAGTCTAGGATCTGATTAAATGCTGACGCTAATAGCCCGGGGCATGATAGTGATCGAGCCCGCATGCCAGCTCGGAATGGGGGAAGGAGGACTTGTATCGATTGCAACACACACACACACACACATGCCGGTTCTACCCCACAGCCCACAATGGCAGGGTGGTCGAGTGGTGTTTTGTTGCATAAGTGCCAAAGACCACAGGCTTTAAGCACTCTTTTTATTGTTTCGCGTGTGGTTGAGATATTTATCGATCGAAAAAACCCCCGAATAGGGTAAGTTAATTTCCTTTTCTTTTAATTTTTTGGACTACCCTTGCGGGGACCATTTCATACCTTTTTGGTGGTCAAGTTTTTGTTGTTGTGTGTGTGTGTTTTGTTTCGCAATGCACGAACGATTTGGCAAATTCGAAACGAAAGACTTGAACGCTGGGGTAAGCGACAAAAGGTGCTACCAGCCCAAAAGGCAAATGTTGGTGCTTTTTTGATTGAGATCTCAATTCGTGACATTCTGGCAGGTGTCAGGCAGCTGGTTGAACGATCTTTTTTTTTCTTGTGTGTGACAAAGCAAGAAGCTCAAGCAAATCGCTTTTTGTAATACAGCAGCGAAGGTTAATCGATGTCAGATTTACAAAGAAGATCCTTTTATGGCTTTAATTTCGTTTCCACAGACACAGTTTTCTTTGATAATAAATTAACTTTCGATTGCATAATATCGATCGTTTTCGCCATAATTACTTTCCTGCTTTAAAAAGCCTTTTTTCCCCTTGCTTCGAAAGCTTTCGAATTCGATTCTCTCGGCTCGTAATCAAATTCATTTCGATAGCAAAAGCTCGATGGGAAGTTTGTGATACGAATGATTCGCCTTTTATGATCGATCACTCGTCACTAATCGATCCCAAAACGGGTGAAATAATAGCGCCCAAAACCGGGTGTAAGCAGCAAAAAAAATCTCAAAGCGTAATGTGAGCCGATGAAAAATCGTGCACAATTTCATTTCCCGCACCGGTCTAATCGTGTTCACACAAAGCGTAAATTTCCTTCTCACCCTTACCGCGGGTCCGGATATGCCATTAATTTATTACATCCAACCACCACCATAACTAAGTCAGGGGCGAGCTAGCGTGCGCGCGCACAAATCTTACGCCAACCGAGGAGCTGTAAATCTGCCACGCCTCGGGAAATTCGTACGAAACAGTTAGCCAGAAACAGCTCCCCACTACTTACAGTAACGGCCAGCCAGCGAAGGAAGCTCTGGAGCTCCTCAGTTGGCTAATTTATGCTTTGCCACGGTTTATGTGCATATGTCGGTATGTCCGAACTATTTGCAGCTTGCCTTGCGGATTAAAGCCCCCCCATTTCGGCGGGGAAGGCTATAATATCCAGCAAGTTGCCAAAAAACATTCATCCTATTCCAACCGAAAAATTGTACCTCATGCAGTGTCTTCTATACGGCACGGCCTCATGCTCATCCTAAACAAATGGCCAACATAAACAACACCGTGTAATAGAAGATGACTCCCGCCGGGGGGAGTTTGGGGCGAAATCCAGCAAGGAAATAAGTGGGTACGAATCTCAAACCTCAGCTTCCTCAGGTGAGGTTAATTGCATTGAAAATTTATTAATTATAAATTTCCGAAAATAAACCCCACGAAACGCACGAAAGCGAAGATACAGCCGGCATCCGAATGCCGGTGCGGCGTGAGAATTACGGATTCAAGCCAGCTGGAGAGCTAGTTGACGAGGAGAAGCAAGGAATAGCGAAAAAGAAACGGAACATCACCGACCATCGCTCATCAAAACGAACGCAACGATAGGAAGAAAGCGCCCGGTATGGTTATGCCAGGGATATTCCGTTAATGCAATTAATTATTACACCAAATTCGTGGCGGTTCCGATGGAGGAGTAACCTTCGCCGGCACCATGTGTATATGTGTATACTAGGTTGCAATTGAATCTACCAAGGCCAATGGGTAACAGCAAATCCCTTGCAAATAGGAATAGGTCAATGTGAGGTATTACTATTATTTTGGCATCAAGCGACGAACCCAACCAAATCTTTGAATGGGGAAAAAACATATCCACATGAAAAATCGTTGATCTCTTCATCTACTCAAAAGTAGACCACACACCTCCTTTATACATCCCCCAACATACAGCGAGTGGGCGAGATTCATTGGGGATAGAAGGAGGAGGAAGAGAGAGAAAGAGTGAGGATTAAGAAATAAATCCTACCATTTCAACTCGTACTTGAAATTGAAGAAAGCTAAACGATGCCATTACCGAGCGATTACGAAGGCGTTCGGAGTGATGTATAGAGCTTTGAGCTTTTTTCCATCAAGGCTAATGTTTTCGTGTGGGCATGGCATAATATATGGCATAAAACCGATCGACCACAAAAGGAAGTATTACCCAATACGGTTGATTTTAAAATAAAATTCTTAAATTGGATAATTACTTAATATATGCCCCGTTGAAGCCTGATGTTCGAATCTCAATCAATCGGTACTTGTGGAATTGACTTCCTTTGCAAGACACAAAAGCAATATATTTTTATGCTCACATTCCTCATACGACCGACCGGCAACAAATCAATAAATCAATCATTAATTCTGGTATTTTGTTCCGCCGCTCGAATTGCTCGCGACTGGCACTCTGGTCGCACATTAGTCCTTTAAGCGTCTTACCAACACCCCAACCTGATCCCCCCGTTCTCCACCACCCACCGTATCGGTATGCAATCGGTAAAAAAACCGCTGTGCTACACCTGCATAACAACCTGATTGGTACGGTTGTACACGTCCTTGACGTGTCCGGGGCCTGGTTCATGATCATGTTCAAGCACGACACGATCGCCATCGTAGATCGTGTAAAATAAAATTCAGCAGCAAAAATTTCAACCACCGCAACCAAAAGCTGGATTCGATTGTTATTTTTGCCGGTCCCTGCGCGTCAAGGTGTTCCACTTGTTCTTGACACGTTGTGTACGATCGCCTAGAAGCCTAATCGCCCGAACACCCGTCTATGCCCGCTGGGTGTCGTACAAGGCGCTACAAGTGTAAAACGCTTCACACACTCGCACACTGTTAGCATAACAGCAATTCGTACGAAACTAGAACCCCGGGTCCAACTGTAACGCATAAAATGCTACGCTCCCTCACGAGATAATGCTGCTGGTGGGACAGAAATAAGGTTAAGGCAAAATAGGCCTCCAGCCTATCCAACATGAGACGGTCGGGTGAAATAAAGCGGAAAAGCGCGACAACGCACGCAGGTCGTTGGCCACCGCAGCTCAAACGGCGAAAGGGGCACAAATACCCGACACACATGTTGGTTTTTCTGTTTTTATTTTTTGCATTTTGTGAGCCGATAATTTATGCGCCAAAAGGTAGTGTATATGCGGTTTCGTACGGGGTGTTAAAATACATACGGGGTCATCTTATTTTTTTTCCTACTCCATTTCTGTGATAACAAAACGGTTCCTTCTTTATGCTTTAAATTGAACAACAAGAGAGAGAGAGAAAAAAAAGCTCGACTTTAGTGTTTTTATTAGCAAGTATTAAAATAAAAACAAAAATCGAACACTTTGCGCCGCTACTTGCGTCATGTAAGAGTCCTTTTACCCGTGTGATTGAGAAGGTTAATAGCGTATTTGCATACGCGCGACCAACACGGGTTCGGGTGGCCAAAGCAGATGACCCAAATGCGGAATCATGCCACGGACCGAATGGCTCCGCAGTGAATTTAATGTGGTCTGCATGGTCGAAAAAATATAATCAGCTTAATGCGCATCAACCTCCCCCCTAACTGTGCTGCATGGACATGTGTTGCTTTAGGGTGATGAAGAAGTGTTTAAAATTAATATGGCTTAAGCCTTCAATCATATATTTTTTTCTTCTTTCCAAAAAAAATAAAAAAACACCCCGAACCGAGCAGCTCTTCTAATGAGAAATCATTTGGCGAAGGTAAACGGTAATAAACCATAATCATAATATTTAGGAAGGACATAGGGACGCTACATTGATTGATGGTTACAATATGGATGACCTTATCGAGCGAGTGCGAGGTTAATGTTTTGTTTGTTTATTTTTTTTTTTGCATTCCACAGCCAAACATCTTCTAGAAACCATCCTTAAGCACACAAGACGATCGTAACGCTGCTTATAGTATCATTTATCAATTCGCCTCTCCGATGAACAATAACGCATTTTGCGTAAATACATGCTTTTGTACATTTTAAGATGTTTTTTTTTTGCAAATACACTCCCTCTACGGTACGCTTCACATTGTTGTGGGAACAACAATGAAGGAGTTGTTCAGTTTTTTTTGTATTCCAAACCTTTCTCATCCTGTAGAATACCTTTTTTGGGATTCTATCGTTTAACTGTGAATCTATTATGTGTTTACATCTCCACGTTGGCTGAACGCTGTGCGACACGATCCCATGATCATCCGTTGACAGCAATGTGTGGTAAAAACAGAGCGAGAGAGAAAGAAAGAGAGAGGTAGTAAACTAAAAACATGGAAAAATTAAAACCCAACACCTTCGGGATGGTTCACGCCATCGAAAGCAACTCCAACCAACAAAAACCACCTGCTTCACGTTTTGTTCGACTCATTTCCTAATGTTTTGTGACCTACATACGCTGCTTCGTATCAGCTTCGTTGGCCCTTTCTGGTATACGAGTATTCTACCTGGTACGCGGTCGAGAAGATTCAAGACGGCAGAGTGTTTTTTTTTTTGGTTTTTGTTTCGCTTCTAGAACCACCCGCTGGGCCCTTTTCTTTCACCGGTCCCGGTCCCGAATGCCGACCAGTTGGGGCCATCGCAATTTATCACAAAATAGGAACATAGGAACTATGCTTTAACAGCATGCGATCAACAAAACCGACCGGATCGACCGGGTGGTGGGACGGCAGATGGAAAGAAGTGCAGTGTGGAAGAAAAAAAAATATGCGGAACACGGAACAACAATCAACCGACGGGTCCTCCGTTAGGCTCACCGAAACTTTATGACAATCGTCATGTCATTCTTCATCTCCCGGGACATCATCTCCAGCTCATCTTCAAACCATTGTGGAGATCTCCCCCACCTGGTCCCGCATCCAGCATCCACAGCACGGTCCAGTTAGTGGCAGTTAAAGGCTTGGGCTATTAAAACACCCTGGACCCCAAGAAAATCCTAAAATGCAGAACGGGCCGCATTCTTCGGCAATTTGTATTCAAATGGTGTTGGTTTATTTTCTTTTTCCTCCCTTGTTTTTCCCTTGTGTGCGGGGTGTGTTCTTTCTTCCATTCTAGGGGAAGTTTTGCCACTCTTTGCTCTGTTCCACCAGCTTTGTCGACCGGTAATTTATTAAATCTATTCGCCCCCCCCCCCCCCCCCAAAGCATTGGTATTGGCATCCAACACCTTGGCGTGGCGTAGAAAAACATTTGGGGTTGTAATTCTACACGTATCGAATCGAGCATGCTCTGTCTCTAGCCCATTTTCTACAGGGATCGAATCGAATCGAAAGCATCCGACAAATCGCTCCGACACTAACCAAACAACCGTAATTACACTTTCGTCTGCCCCGTTTGCTGACGTACTACTGACAGACATTTTCTTCCTGGATAAAAGCTAAGGTACGGATTGCTTTTGGGAAGAAGTGATGATCCTCCAGCCCCGAGGGAGAACCTTGAGTGATCCACCGTGACCTGGCTCTAACCTTGATTTGCGACGTATTAAGTACACGATGGATGCCCTTCAATGAATCCCCACAGTGTCGTTACCATATAAGCGCCTTAGTTTACCGCACACACACACACACACACACACACACACACACACACACACACACACACACACACACTGGGGGTAAAAGGCACCTAACTTTAACCGTTACTAAGCTTAGATGTTGACTTTCGTAGTTCAACAAAGCGTTTGGAGAACATTATTCCCTTCCCGAACCCCCGGGGCGGGAATCGTAGAATGGGAATTGATACAATCGAATAAGCGATATTTGATACAACCGAAGGTGGATTAATGTGCTCACCATGTCACCAATTGAGCGTGAATGTGATTACCTCACTTTGTGTTGATGAGTTACGCAAGTGTACTCCTATTTCCTAAGTGTCTAGTATACATTCAGGCGCATTTACCCATATCCACCAGCATTAACCGTGTTGGAGCGTTATCAATAGAACTCGAACATTCTCTCGCTTGGGGACACACGTTCCACACTTTACCACAAACAATTAAATTAAATTGAAACTAGAATTCCACAAAACCCACCCCCCGGGGGGGGACCACTATTTTTAATTGTCTTTACTGCTTTACATTCTAGCGGAAACTTCCACTTTTACTTCCTGCGCTGTCCGACCTTCATTTGCAGACAGCATATACTACTAGCACCATGCTCCATGCCCCGCCGTACGAGACTTGTTTTCCCGGTTTTGTGTGTACAACATTCGCAAATGGCGCAACTGCGCTTTACCGGTACGCATTTTATACCTTTACCGTTCACTTTTGCTCTCGATTTTTTTTTTGGGCAAAGAACCCTGAAGGAGCCCGCTTAGGAATGGTGCTGAAGAAAGGGAGCGGTCTTAATGCTAGAATTGGTTTTAACGAATAACTGCTTCAATTGATAGACATCCAGAGAGACACAGAGAAACTTTAAAGCTTCATCATAAGTGTCACTGTTGAAGCTGTCTTTTAAGAAGCCTCCTTTTATTTCCTAGTCTGCTGTAGCTTGATCTACCCATAGTGAAAAGGATTAAATTCAATGGGTTATATCCCAAGGTTCTTGCTATAATTCGTCGAGGTAGAGATGTTATATTTTAGGAATGAAAAAAAAGGGTATACCAACGTGTCTTTAGAACATCCATTATCGATTTTATAGCCGGAAACAGTAGCTGCAGCAAGGTTGGAGTAGCTGCTTGG
Organism: Anopheles funestus; assembly: GCF_943734845.2. Lineage (NCBI taxonomy): Eukaryota > Metazoa > Arthropoda > Insecta > Diptera > Culicidae > Anopheles > Anopheles funestus. The sequence continues at coordinate 9,017,325 of NC_064599.1, forward strand.
AAGCTTGAGGATTTAAAGGGCCAGACAACCGAAATTCGATAGCTTCGATCATACCGGATTTTAAGAACATTCCTTCCGAAGCTTGCTCATGTTCTCACCCGAGAACCCATCAGCGATCGTATCGGACAGGATCCGATCGTATCGATCCGGTAGCACAGCAGGCATACGCTTATGGACATGTAGCAGCACACTGCTGCAGACTGACTTTCCCAACAAAAAAAAATGGGATGGTGACAAGATTATGTTTATGAGAAATTAATACCACCACTCTTCTTGCGCTCAAATGCTTATTTTTCTCGATCTTCTCTTTTCATCTCTTGTACGTTCCTTCCGTTCAACAGCCTAAAGGATGGACCAAACTTGAAGAGATGCCCTTTTGAACGTGAAGAAGAAAAAAAAGCCAACCTGTACATAATCCAACGCTCTCTGTAAGCATTATGCATTAGACGAGGTAGCTTGACATTAGGCGGAACCGTGAGGAACTCTCCTCAAACAATACCGAACTTTTCGGTCGTTTGAAGATGATCGTCACCGATGTTCGATTGTTGCGACTGCGACAACCGACGTTGGTTGCGACAAATGCGACGATTTATGGGCAATTCCGAGTAAACGAGCGCATAATCGGCCAACAGCCGGTGAGCTGGTTCTAAAATATAATCGTCTACCCCAACGTCCACTGCTGTTGCGTCTCATTGCAGATGGACTACAACATTAACCGCAAAGAAGGGAAAAAAAAATCACCCAAAAACCTGTTCCAGAGCCCAGCAGAGCAGCCCACATAGCAGCCCCGTCGGAAGGTGGGTTTGTTCTCACTTCCATTCATTGTGGTGCAATCCAAACACGCAAACCACACGGTTTGGGGGATATAATGTGCTCCGGGATGGAACAAACCATTCCGAACAATCCTGCCTCTAATTGAAAATCCTGTTTCACATCTGGCAGTAAACTCTACCCTTTTTCCACATGTTGTTCAACTGCAAAACCTTTATTATGATGAATATCCTCAATCAGCGAGACAAAGACCGTACAGTGTGGAACGCATACAGGAAGGATTAAAAGAGTGAACAAAAAAAAACCTCTTCTAGAGCTGTTTTTTCCTACAGCTTCGAGTGCTCTTTGGACATATATTCCTAGGACATGGTGCCGTCAAATATCGCTTACGTGCAGGATGCGTCTACACCATCGTCAGAACAGGCGCAGAAAACACGGGGTGCAACAAATAGATTGTGCTTCCAACCAGTTCCACAGTTATGAATGCTTACCTGGAATAAGACAAGAAGAGAAAAAAAGATTTTTGTTATAAAAATGGCTCAGAAATTGCATTCCACCCCACTTGTCTCCTCCCCAAAACATTACTCCCCGCCGGCATCAGTTTCACTTCGCTTTATTAAGTTCTCTCTGCTGCTGCAAGAGATCGCAACGTTTAGCGGATAATTTGTAGACCTCACTACAGAAAACGGTGCGTAATCGTAGCATGCCGCAAGTAATTAAGCAAAAACAAAATCAAAGCAAACCCGCCATAGAAACACGAAGAAGCGACGGCCAGCAACACCGCTCTACAAGATAATTAAACCGATAGAGTAAAGCATCTCTTTCGCATCTGTCACTCGTCATCCATCAGATGACGCTGCTCCCGGGATTTCCTTGCACGATCGCGAAGTGCAATTTTCTTCCGGTCATCTTCCACTCCACAAACCAACACATCAACTATGGGCATGTGCGTGTATACATAACCTTCAACACGATCACTTTCGCCCCGAACGGATACAAGTATCGTGACGTGTCTCGCTGCTCCTTCAGGTCGAAATGCTTTCTCAGGACGGGGTGAGTGTAATTTTTTTTTGTATTTAACCAGTTCACTCTACATCACTTCCTCACGCAGTACACCCAGGATGCAATCTGTCAACGCCATTTCGAGCGATTGGAGCATGCGATGCCTAAGCGCTGGACGCTTGATGGATGGACAGTTCGTGCGCTCCGTCCAACAGTCCCCAGAGAAGCTGCTGGTCCAAGCAGTGGGCAAGAAGTGTTGCTCCGGTCGGTTTTATGGTGCCAATAAGCAAAAACTCAATAAACAACAACCAACAACAAAAAAAACACGCACAAAACGGGACGAAAAAACAAACTCTCCACTGGTGGACGGATGAGTGTGTGGTCACGATGACGCGATATGGTTCAATCCGGGATGGTAACTGGAGGGACACAGAAACATAATCGCCGGCTCGATTACGTCAGTGGGAGCGTCTTCCAGCGTGCCCATAAAACATGCACTCCAAGGGCTTCACTTGACCGTTGGGTCTGGTTTTTTTTTGGTGATGGTTTTTCCCCCACCTTTGACTCCATGGGAGGGTATTTCTTGGTTGTTGGTCAGAAGCGCTCTTGTTATACTACATACTCCATGCATTCTTGAATGTATGCAAGTGATCCTCAAAATGTTTGGGGAGAAATTCCCGGGGACAATTGTATTGTCCAATATCGTGTAACGCACGATAGCCATAGGATAGCCATAGGATGAAGAATCAGTACTTCAGCTTCAAAGCTACAATATGGCATTGTCACCGTAAACGTTCCCCACAAGTAACCAGCAAGAGAGATCCAGAGAACGAACTTCAAACGCACCATTGTCTGCAACGTCGTCAAAGAAGCATATAAACGACCTAATTTTGTTGTGGAACATTGACACAACGTTGTTGGATCGCTATGAGAAGAACAGCCGGTTGTCTAACTTTTTCATAAAGTTACCGCCATACCTAGGTCCGTAATATCCGTAATCATTGTGTCATAAATTGATCCAAATCAGTGTGCCCGCTTTGATTGAAACGATTCTGGTGAGATCTGACACCGGTATGGTTTTTTTTCGAGGTTCGAGCCTTCAAATCTTCCCGCCATCTAAACCCGATTGCACTGATGCAACACCGATTGCTTAGCCGAACCCTTGGTATTGGGATATACATAGGATCCCAATCGAGCTCCCAGCGGGCTTTTGATGGTGCGATGTTTTGACTTGATTTTGATTGCCCTAACGGTATCCGATGGAGCGGTTCCCGCCGTTGATACATGCCACTCTATCCCCTTGAGGGCACTATTAGAACCCTCGATCGATTCCCAATTCCATTATCCGGCCAATCCGGCTTACAGATGCGCCGGAGACTAGAGCGTCGACTAGACGGTGACTGGGAATTCTAGCATTACCGGATGGAGGAAACATTGGAACTTTGCCAGTGATATCTCTCGACTGCTTTAACCGACTTAAACCAGCACCTTAAAAAAGGTCACCACCGAGTGTCTTGGGAGACTGGAACAAATCCGTAGACATGCACTCCCACGTGTAGAACTTAGATGTACCGCATATGTTCGCCGTGGGTAGAAAACAGATCGATGTAATGGGCTACTACGGGGCATCCGCTGAAATTGATCCATTCTGATTGACTCGAACGGGGACTCGTACTCGGGAGGATCGCACGTGTATGCACTTCAGCCCCGAACAAAAAACCCCCCGTCCGAACAGCAGCGGGTGGCTATAGCTGCAGCATACCGCCGCATCAAAAGCCAGGCGGCGATAAATAATGTAAACAGCAATTAGCTCTACCCTTTTATGGGTGAACATTTCCACTGCCTTCCCCCTTCTGGCATCGCGCCGCAGAGTGCTTTCTAGTTCTGCTGAATGGGCCCACTCTGCGCGGCACTTCATTCTAGACGGCGCACTAGGTGGGATTTAAATTAGCTCGCGCGAACTGTTCGCCCGGTTTCACGATTTTAAGACGACGCCCTGTTCTGGGGGAGATGCATCGACGATCGGGTGAAACGGAAGAAGAAGAAAAACTTCTAGCATACCAACTCGTCTCGACACGCACTCGACGATCTGGCACGATGATGGACGAAAAGTGGACGATCGTATCATCGCCGCTACTTGCCGTTTCGTTCTTACAGCGCCCGGTGTGATGAGATTGCGTCAATTAGAGGGTGCGGAAATGAACTACCAGATAAAACCATTAGCCCATTTATGCTGGCCCTTTCAACACGGTGGCGCCTGACGGCCAAACGGTTACGTTTGCTGGTGGTTTTGCTGTCAAAAGCTCGGTAGAATTTCTAACCCTTCTCTCCCAAAGGTTGGAACTCAGGACCAAAAGCATCCCTAATTTGGCGGATCGTTACCATTGATGATCGACTCACGATTCTGCCTTCAGTGTGAGTACACCACCCGCTCCAGCATCAGGCGTACGAGCGTTCACAGAAATGAACGGGAAAAAACGGCTAGCAAAAACACCAAAAACCCGTGTCCGTGAAGCAGGCGAATCGGTACAACAGTGTGTCGCTTGTTGTATATTAGCTTCGCAATTTAAAACAATTCGTTTCTTTCGTCACTCATCCATCGCTTGATGGGTTGGGCCAAAAACCATGATGGAATCCATTCGGTACCGTTCGCTATTTTCTATGTGTACCTTTTAAACAGTTTAACTGCTTCTAGTGCCAACCAATCGGTTAGTGTGAAAGCTATTGGATACGACAACAATGTACGACAACAATTACACACTTTTCTAAAGCAAATGGAACATACATTAGGCATGGGTAGCACAGTACTGAACCTGTTCGGTATTATGTTCCGTTTGGCTTTGTTGGATAGGATAAAGAAGTGCAACGCAAGACAGAAAATGGACATTTCAACGACGTTCCTTTGTTTCATCACAACGAGATTCATTCGTTTAAGTAAAACTCATCTCTTGGAAAGCTAATTATTTCTTCTTTCAAAGATTGTGAAATAAATAATGTGGAAGATATAAGAGATTAATTGGAAAACCAAATTGAGAGACACCTTAATCTTCAGAAAGGTCACTCTCTCTATCTTTTGAGATAACCTGATGTAGACATATTAGCTAGTATCTCCAAGATCTCTGAAGTTAATCGTAAAAAAAACTTAGATATTTAAACATATTCATTTGAAGAGAGAGAAGATAAAAGAGAATAATTGGAAAACCAAATCGAGAGGTACCTTAATCTTCAGAAAGGTCACTCTCTCTATCTTCTGAGATAACCTGATGTAGACATATTAGCTAATATCTCCAAGATCTCTGAAGTTAATCGTAAAAAAACTTAGATATTTAAACATATTCATTTGAAGAGAGCAGATTAGTCGGAGCTTAGAAATTAAACTTAAAAAATAACACTTCTAAAATATACTCCAATTCCATCCAAGACTTCTCCAATAGCCAGAAGATATTTTATTACCATCTGAAATACCTTTCTCCGAAGGAAGGATAACAAAAACCTCAAACATATGTCGTCCAACAACAACAAAATTACACCAGTTTGGATGATTCAATTGCCCAAAACATGACAGCAAACGACCACTTGTTCCATTCCAACGCGGCGTTTGCTGCTATCTTTCACCGCTACAAGCAAGGACTCGAAAAGTCGTCATCGCCAGGTAGCGGCCTGGGTCTCCACAACGATATGGTTTCTTCACTTTCGTTTCAGCACATGACATGGGTACCGGCTTTCGCTCGGCGTCTGTCGGAGCTAAACAAAACATCGAAAGGGAATGCGATCGACACGGACAACACATAAAATGGAAAGGTACATACGATTGCATAGTGCGAAATAGTGGTTTGTGATGCATGTTGCAATGGTGCGATGCAACGATCGTACCTTGTGTTGCGTACGTGTCCACACAGCTTACTAGATCACTGTTTTTTTTCACCCCTAGAAGGGAAGCGACCGAGATGTTGCTACGGGACGCATCGGAGGATTGGCTGTACAGAGGAAACGAAAACTGGCTAAACAACACTTGCCGATGATGCAATGAGTCGATAGGTTGGGCTTGAATTATTAACCGTACAGAGTCGTACATTCGCAGTCCAGCCAGGACTGCAGGTGTTTCCAGATGAATGAAGATCCATATTTTGAGAAGTGGCTGTTGCTGTGATCGGGATACAGCAAGACCCCTATATTTCTGCAGGTACTCCTTGAAATCCTTGAAATGAAATCCTTGAAGAGTGCGCAAGATTGATCGAGCATTATTTATGTCCGCTCAAAAAATGCTTCACTAAAACCGATCCCATCAGTTACCACACAAAAGCCACCGATTATGGGACAGTTTTCCCAGCATGCTACAGCCGGGAGAAATTCCACACCGCATTAACCGCATCGCGATGAAGATGTCATGCGGGCGTGTGGAGCCTCTCCGCCAAACCTTTTCGTGCTCTTAAGTGCGTACAATTAATCCCTGCTTTCTTCACCCATTTCTTAACCTTTTCTCCTGTTGCTTCGGTGACAACGGTTCCACTACCTTTCCCATTATCAAACATAGGATGAACGGACATATAAAAAAAAGGGTCGAAGCAAACGCAAACGCGTACAAAACAAGACACTTTGACCCCTAGCGACTTTGACCACGGAACCGAAACGGAGACGGATCGGTTCGTTCCATTCGTGACAATCGTTTCGTATCGTTTTCTTTTGGAAGTGAAAGTTTTTTTTTATTCGGAAGCACTTTTCATCTCCGCCACAGATGCAAGAAAGCCTTCGCCTTGGCAGATTGCCTGAAATCTTCCGAATGAAAAGACACATCCACGACCGTGACCGTGGTGGCAAATAAAACATTTAGAAGAAAAAAAAACCTTCCGAAATCAAACGAGCTGATTAGTAGTAAGAGAGAAAATGATTCGTTTTATATTTAGTTTTAATCACTTTCCGCGCTTCGCGCAAAAGACTCACTGTAGGCGTGGGTTATGAATTTCTACCGAGGCCCAATGCACGAGAGCAAACGTTTGCTACACTTTCCCTCTTCTGCCCAGTACGGTTGTAGCAGGTTGTTTTGTGGCCTTTTTTTTGTTGTTGACCGTTTGTTGAAAGCGAGTCGCCTAAAAATCGTCACCATCGTTCGTCGTTTGTCAAACAGTAGCTAGTGTAAGGTTAAGTCTGAGACGGCGCAAGGCACCGGGTGTCCGGTTGATTGTATGCATAAGAGAAGAAGCTGCTGGCCGGCGGTTGTCGATGGGAAAGTTAACCTGTACACAAAATTAAAAACCCTCCTACAGAGGTAAGTATCCTAAACTGGAGTGACTTGAGTAGACGGACAATCACATCATGATCATGCCGGACATGCCTTATTAATAATGGATGGCGTGCCGAGTTCCTTGTCATCAAGTCATGCTATGAAAGTGATTTACTTTGTACGATCATTAATCTACTATGCAAAATCATTTATAAATGCTTGTACTACTCGAAAAGACCACCAAAAAAAACATTTTACCATTTGCAAGTAATTATGGCGAAAAAAAAAATTAACATTAAACTAAGTGAAGTTACTGTTCATTTCATAATCTCATTTTTTATTCAGTGTTGTGCTGTTTTTCTTCTCCCTTTTCTTCTCCGTTTACTCCAAAAATGCATCGGTCTAACGGTCTAAGGTGTAAATTTATTTTTCAACACCTTTTAATTGAATTTTAACAAGCGTCTACCGAAACCGTTTCGTATACGCAACAAGTACGCCGCAACGAGAGCGCCGAGAGGGTTTTCGTGCATGTTACTCTGCGTTTTTTTTTCGATTCATTTAGTCGCACTTAGACACAATGGATCACTTGGGCAGTAAAGCAACGCAAGCGGTTTTTGTGTTTTGTCTGTTTTAGGGCTAGTGTGTGGAGTTTGATCCACAATTTGACCATTTTTGGGGCGTTAATATTCTTTCCACAACAAATTAGACGCCAGCCCGGCCGGCCGGTGGTTGTGAGAAAGTCTTGTCCCCTTTACACGTGAGCATATAATGGTCAACAACAACCAAACCAAAAAAAAACGTTGGGGCGTAACGTGATGGCAGCAGCGCTTGACCCAACCGTTATGGTTCGATCTAATCAATGGGTTTGCATCGTCCGATTTGGTCAGAGAAGATGAGAAAAAACCCTCCACCCATGAGATGCTTTTTTCTTCGACTTGAAACTTCATTTTGCAGTGATGGCTTAGAACGTCGGTGTGGCTGCATTCTGGTGATGAATTTCACTTTTACACCATTCATTTATCATTCTATACGGGATTGTCCGTTTTCGAAAGGTAGAAAGGTAACGATCGGCTGTCGATACATGAGAATGGAAATAACAGTAAATGTTAGAAGAAAATCGAACGAAAAACCCACCTAGAGAAGGTAGGTAAGATGTTTTTGGAGTAGAACAAAAACAAAAAAAGACTGAGCTTCGCCTCAATAATTAGTGTTAATTAGTTTTATTTATCAACTCTGTAGAAGAAAAAAACACTTCCATGCTCTCAGTCACAACTTTGGTGAGGCTTCACTGTATAGATCGTAAGCATAAATGATATTTTTTAACAGTTGCACACACAAAAATTAAAAAAAAACCCGTAACCGCCTTAATTGACTTTTTTTGCTTTCTTTTCCATCCATCAGCAGACAACAAATTTCAATTAATTCTCAAATTCAATATGTTTTCGGAAGCTGTTTGATATGTTGGAGAGAGAAAAAAAACAAGTAAAAAGCAAAAGCAAAAAACACGAAACTTCCTAAAAACTCTAAGGGCCGTTTCTGATTCTAAGAAGAGCTCATGCATGTAAACTGGTATCATGCAACCATTTTGATTGTGTGTCAAAATTGCTCCAAAAACAGTCCCAGGAAGTTCGCGGCGAGCTGAAGGCCATCAGCGCAAGATCATTTCGAAAACTCAACAGAACTCGAATGCATAATTTTCACTTTGTTAGAATATCGTTTGTTTTTTTTTCTTGGGGTTCGTTGGTGATTCGTCTTCTTGATCTCATGTTGATTCGATCCCTATTCTAAAGATCATTCCACGTCCCGCAAAAGGATTCCCGTGCAGGACAGAAATGGGGAGAAAAAAACGGAGCGAGCAGAAACGAAAGACTTGCTGCGTCCGCAAGCGACGAACCTTCGCACGAATAATCAGCACCAGAAATTATGACCACGGCAAACCGATCCATCCGAGAGCGGTTGCATTTCGATCGTCTGCCGTGAGCAATTTATCGACTGGCGTGAATAGCACCGGTTAGCCTTGCAGCCTTGTGTAAAACCGACGCACGCAAGGACTTCGGCGATCGAGGAAGTTGAGGGCTTGGATTAAACAGCAGAAAGGAAAAAAACGACAACAACAACAACAACACGGCCATAACAAAATTAAACACACCCCTACAAGGCAAAGACGGAAAAGGGATTCCAATTTCCAAAGAGTGTAGAATCGGAAGGCGAGGATAGGGGTTGTACGGTGGGAGGAAATTCATCCTTCAAGGGATGATATATTCCTCGAATCAAGCGCTGCATCAACGGCTGCACACTAAGCAGCCAGGGTGGAAAAAAAGAGGGGAACAACACACAGGGACAGGGATTATACACAGGGAGAGGGAAAATTTAAATTGTTTACCACCCGCTAATTCGGCTGGTATTCGAAGGACATGCTTCGAGGGATAAGCATCATGATTTTATTTTTTTTTTTCGTTCATACTTCGACACACGATACACGCATACTTTAGCCAACCTGTGGTTCGTATATTTTTTGGGGAAGCAATTGAAAAAGCAAGAAAAACATATAAAAGATTGTGTTTCTACTCGGTAGAAGAATAAAACATTTTTATCTTTGTTATTTGGTTTGTGATTGAAGCATTGTCACTATCTACTGAGAGCTATAGTAAACAGGCGAAACACACCGTACAGTTATTACGATCGTTCCAAATGGTCTTTGTGTCACGTTCATTGTCACGAACGAAAGTACGAAAAAAAAGTGTACTAAATGCACATTAGTGCACGTTTCATTTTCCATCAAATATGCACTCGGTTTACTTGCGTCAAGTGTTATGTGATAAATTTGTTTAAACAACACCCACTAGAAATGGGACTGAATTCTAAGAAGTCATTAAAAACAAACACATTAGAGTCATAATATTATTTTAAAAAAGGCACTCTTTGGTAACACTTAGGATCTTCTCTAAAGTATTTACTCAAATACAGAAAAACCAAATTAAAAAACAAGTAATTAATAAAGCATAATTAAAAGCTTTTAAATGTACATCGCTTTTCTCCACTAAACATCCATTTTATAGGGATAAAACAATTAAATTTATCGACATAACATTGCACAGACTGTTCCCACCCGGCCAGACATATATCACTCACAATGCACACGACAACAATGTCATCCATTGGCAGTGACCTTTTGCGAGCGAAATGACAGATTGATGATACACAGGCCCTGTTGCCTTGATTATGACACTGTATAGATACGCTAGCATTGATAAGCTCCTCGGTGAGAAATCTTTAAATGGCATTGCCGTAAATACAAGAAGGAAGTGAAGTTTCAAACAGGACCTCAATACCCAACGATGACACTGAAAGGCATCCAACGGTTGAAGGTAAAAGGTGATTTCAAGTGCTCTGAAGGTCCATTCACACTCTCGGGACTGGAGATGAATTTGGGACAGTGTTCTCACGCTTCGACGCAGACACAATTACCTTTACTGCAGCACCTGAAGAAATAGCGCTTCCGAAAAAAATGGTACGAAATAAAATGTACCAAAGTTGAAATTCAGCTCTCTGGGTAAGTGAACTGTCTTTACAGGGGTTTTTCCCTTCTGTGTTTAATTGAAGCAATTCAAGCCCTCTCTCTAGTGTCGTACCTGCTACAATGTTCTTAAATTTGCATTCCCACCGTACGGGTAAATCGGACTCATACTTCTAGCTACGCCGAGGTGAAAGTTTGCCATAATCCTTACCTGTACCAAATACATTCTTCCGTGTGATTGATTGGTCTCGTGTTAGTGCCAATCCTTCGCCTGCACAGCTTTGGTCCGTGGATTTCAGGATTACGTGACGTCGGTTTTGAAGAGCGCTGGCCTACAGCTGGCGAAAACGGCGGCTGGTCGCTGGCGGGAAAATCGATAAATTCCACTGCACGCGTGCTTAACTACACGGTGGCCGCTTCCTCACGGTCACGTTTGTGGCCTACTGAGTGTGGTGTGCGCTCAAAATCGATAGTCACCGATGTAGTCGAAGGAAACTTCAAGAGGTGCGTCACACTGGCAACAAACGCATCTTTCTAACGTCAGAACGTAAAAGATCACCTGGCACCTGATGTTCAATGGGACGAAGTGGAGGATACCTTTGCACCAGGGAAACCGGTTCCTCCCCTAGATAAGGCGACCAGTCGGGGCTCCGAAAGATGGGGAGTTTTTGATTTTTTTTTACTGTTGTTTCTCACTGTCCTATCTTATTGAGCCTTATTGAGAGTAGGGTTTGCATGGGGTTCCATTTATACGTTTTCGTGTCCTGTTGTGGCTTTTTTTTTGTTTTTTACACATCTACAATGGTACGCACTTCGACACGATGAAGAAAAAAAAATCCCTCAACACAGCCGAAAAGAAGGCACCGAACAGCACGCACCTGCACGATACAAGCGTAATGGTCGTTAGGGCAAACAGCAAACGGACGACTGCTACCAGCAGTAGCACAAACCGGACAACATTAGCATCGGAACGAAACTAAAAGTCGCCGGTGTATCGATGGGGTGAGTTCAATTCCTCAACGAAAGTAAAACCTCTCGCTCACCATGACCATTTCGCAGCCTGGGACAGAGCACACATGCACACCAACACAAAAGCGCCGCCCGGTTTTAAGGGCCAATTTTCTCAGCGATGGGTTTATGCTTTGGCAGTTGTTATTACACCAAGAACATCACTTGTTGCGTGCCCAGAGCCACCTTTTAACACTCGCCCTTCTGTTGGGGGTTCCAGTTTAAGAATCGCGCACTCACAACATTCAAAACACCGATCGTTTCTTTTGCTATCGCAGGCGGGAAATTAATTATTCATAGCAACCGAAAACCAACCGAGTTGGCCGATTTGTGAAAGTTTTGCACCGGCGTCCACACACGCCGTAAACGTTTGGCGCGTTGATTTCATCTGCGAATTTTGTGACCGAAATTTGTGGCTCTGTCACGCGGCACTTGCTACCTCACTAGAAAACAACACTTTCCCTATCGTTGATGGCGAAACAAAACTTTACCCCCACTGTGAGTGTGTTTGTGTCACCGTCAAATTTTGTAAAAGGGTATTTAAATTTACTTCCGCAGTGTTGGGCTTTATTTTTGACTATCTTTTTTCACGTGTGTTTACAAAACTTCACCTACTAGCTCCTGGTGCAGACTTAATACAAAACTGCAAAATACAAAGCGGTTGTCGGTAAAACTGTTTTTGCGACCTTAGCGTATCTCATACGCGTTGTTTATTTACGCAAGCGTAACCTTAGCTCGCGCACACGGCGGAGAGTTTCCGTATTATTCCCGGTTGCGTATTTTTTCGAACTTCACCACACGCGCTGCCTGATCGACCGCGTGTTCGGCTTGGCTGTTGAAACACGAATGAAACGATCGGTTCGGTTTGTTGCGCTAGGAAGCCCGCGTATGAACAATTCCGGTGGAGGTGCTTCCAACGAAATAATTGCCGAAGCTGCATAAACTTGCAAAAAGACATAATTTTTTTTTGTTTACAATCTTATTATCATAAAGAAAATCTTTACATTAAATGTTTGGGATGAAATTATGTTAAACAATATTAAAATAATACGATTTTTAATATTATTTTTAAATTTGTTTGCCGAGTGGAATTGCTTGAAATCGTAACGCTCGTTTAAATTTTCTTTTACAACGAGCGCTCAGCTCTGTTCGCTCTTTATGCTCTCTTTATTTTCTTTCTTGGATCGACCACCGAACGCATTCGTGTTGCGATGAGTTCCAGCATGCTCTCTTCTGAGTGCTCTTAGCACGTTTATACACTTGTTAATGCTTTATCTGTTGAAACATATGAACAATAATATGGGCATATATGCCGGTGTAATTTATTTTTACTTAAACTGTTAGCATAAAGCTGCTCAAACTTATTTTACACATAAAAAAGTGAACATAAGAGACAATAAATAATAAAGACGAAAACATGCACATCATAAATTAAATTCCAATGGTGAGAAAAAGGTTTCGCTTCAATGAAGCCTTACAACAGTTGCATAGGTCATCCAGCAGCTTTGTGAATATCCTTTATCCATCGCTAGAACAAGGATTCAAAACGGAATGTATATATATTGATTGAGTGGCACACATCCTTGTCTTTGCTTCGGCAAGACATATACTAAAATTGGAACGATACAGAGAAGATTAGCATGGCCCCTGCGCAAGGATGACACGCAAAATCGTGAAGCGTTCCACATTTTTTTATGAAACTTTATGGTTCCTATGAGACGATTGGATTTATTCTTCAGTATAGTTGACTACAAACATCTCTATAACACCTTCTTCAGATAGTGTAACAACAAGTTATTACTCGATGGATGTATCGTCCGGAAATCTCAATACGGCGAATTATTTGTTTGTTTGGATACCGATTGGAGCAGCCGACGAAACAAACAACCTCAAGGTCTTTTCTTTCGCTCAAACAAACAACAGAATCTTCGCTTAAATTTTCACGTAAAAGAGCTCCTATAAAACACTTTCTTGTGCCATACTGTCAGTAGAATTCTTGCCACACACACGCAGTACCCCAAAATGAAATTCGCGTTCGTATTTGTCCTGCTTAGCCTGCTGGCTGTGGTTAGCTTCTCTCAGGCTGGGGAACCTGGCGGTGCTACTGACGATGGAGACGTGAATACTGAAGTGACTCCAGAGGATACGGTGGAAACACAAGCAGAGCTGAGCGGCCGAGGCTTTTGGTTGGACTTACTCAAGAAATTGTTAAAAATATAAAAATAGAAAAAAATAGTAATACATGTATAATACGAACCACACAACCGAATCGTGTTGCGTAGTTCAATTTTAAAATCTTTGAAGAATCAATATAAAAAAAACATATTCCAATCTATGTGATCTGTTTGAGGCTTATGTCAAAAGGTTTCTTTAATTAGTATTTATAAATAATTGTGTAATAATCTTACAACTGTTACTTCTTCTCCATGTTCCATATCCAAATGATCAGTTCTCGCTACGATCTTAAGGTCTGGATAGGATTCACACCGGATCACCGCCTAAAAAGATTCTGTGTTAGATGCTGTTCAATTTAGAGTTTAGATCTATAACAGGAAACAGCTTGCTGAATTGTCAAGCTACCTTACTGAATTATTCGTTTCGGGGTATATTCAGCAGTATAGTTGACTACAACTATCTCTATAATTACCGTCTCCTGATAGTGTAACAACAAGTTATAACTCGATGTATACATCGTCCGGAAATCTCAATAAGGCGTATTAATGTTTGTTTGGATACTAGTAGGAGCAGCCGACGAAACAAACAATTTCAAGGTCTTTTTGTTTTGTTCAAACAAACAACTGAATCTTCGCTTAAATTCCCACTTAAAAGAGGGCTTACCTTCAGTCTTATCTTACTCTTGCCACACACACAATACCCCAAAATGAAATTCGTGTTCGTATTCGTCCTGCTTAGCCTGCTAGCTGTGGTTAGCTTCTCTCTGGCTGAGGAACCTGGCGGTGCCACTGACGATGGAGACGTGAATACTGAAGTGACTCCAGAGGATAAGGTGGAAACACAAGAAGAGCTAAGCGGTCGAGGCTTTTGGTCGGATTTATTTAACAAATTATTTAAACTAGAATAATAGAAAAAACCGTAATACATGTATAATACGAACCACACACCCGAAACGTGTTGCGTAGTTCAATTTTAAAATCTTTGAAGAAAGAAAATAATAAAAAAAAACATATTCCAATCTATGTGATCTATTTGAGGCTTATGTTAATAGGTTTATTTTAATATTGGTATTTACAAATAATTGTGTAAAAATCTGACAACCATCTTCTTCATGATACTTTGCCAACTAATTAGTCTATGTTACGATCTTAAGGTCTGGATAAGGTTTGGAGGTCGTTCTCAAGGTCTTTTCACTTTAGAGTTTAGATCTATAACAGGAAACACCTTGCTGAATTGTCAAGCTACCTTACTGAATCATTCGTTTCGGGATATATTCATCAGTATAGTTGAATAAAAACATCTCTATAACACCTTCTCTTGAGAATGTAACAACAAGAAGCTAGTATTCGATGTATATTTCAGCCGGAAATTCAGATTAGGCGAATTATTTGTTTGTTTGGATACCAATTGGAGCAGCCGACAAAACAAACAATTTCAAGGTCTTTTTTTGCTCAAACAAACAACAGAATCTTCGCTTAAATTCTCACGTAAAAGAGCTCCTATAAAACACTTTCTTGCGACATACTGTAAGTAGAATTCTTGCCATACACAAGGTATCCCAAAAATGAAATTCGCGTTCGCATTCGTCCTGCTTAGCCTGCTGGCTGTGGTTAGCTTCTCTCTGGCTGAGGAACCTGGCGGTGCTACTGACGATGGAGACGTGAATACTGAAGTGACTCCAGAGAATAAGGAGGATACACAAGCAGAGCTAAGCGGTCGTGGCTTTTGGAGGGATTTACTTGAGTATTTTTTAAGAATATAAAAGTAGAAAAAATAGTAATACATGTATAATACGAACCACACCCCCGAATCGTGCCTAGTATCTTTGAAGAATGAAAATAATAAAAAAAACATATTCGAAGGATAACATAACAATAATATGTGTTACATTCTGTTCAATTTAGTGTTTAGATCTATAACAGGGGCGGCCCGGTGGTGCATATGATAAACGGCGCCAGTCCACACGGCCGGACCGGGTTCAAATCCCATCCGGACCGTCCCCCCGTAGCAAGGACTGACTATCCGGCTACGTGGTAAAAATAAGTCTAGTAAGCCAGAAATGGCCGGCGTGACCTGTAAGGTCGTTAAAGCCAAGAAGAGAAGAGATCTATAACAGAATCTAAAACAAATACTTCAACAAACTTGCTGAACTGTCGAGCTACTTATCAGTATAATTGACTACAAATATCTCTATAATACCTTTTCCTTATAATGTAACAACAACAAATTGTTATTCGATGTATACATCGTCCGAAAATCTCAATACGGCGAATTATTTGTTTGTTTAGATACCAATTGGATCAGCCGACAAAACAAACAACCTCAACACATCCTCAAGGCCATTTTATACTTTGTGCAAACAAAAGCAACTTATCCCTTAGATTCTGCCCTAAAAGAGCTCCTATAAAACACTTTCTTCGAACATAACGTTTGTTGAATTCTTGCCACACACACACACGGTGCCCAAAATGAAATTCGCGTTCGCATTCGTCCTGCTCAGCCTGCTGGCTGTGGTTAGCTTCTCTCAGGCTGAGGAACCTAGCGGTGCTACTGACGATGGAAACGTCGATGCTGCAAGCAATATTGAAGTAACTCCGGAGGATAAGGTGGAAACACAAGCAGAGCTAAGCGGTCGTGGCTTTTTGTTGACAATACTAAAGAATCTCCTAGAAGGACGTCCTACATATTTTGTTTAAAATCAAGAAAAAATAAAAGATATATAAAACGAACCAAACATTCGCATTGTGTTGCGTAGTTCAATTTTAAAATTTTTGGAAAAATTGAGAATAATAAAACAAATATGTTGTAATCTGTCTGGGGATTATACTAGTAACATTATTTTAAATAGTATTTGTAAGTGATTGTAGTAATATTTGAATACTAATTACAACCTACGATCTAGACTTAATCTTATCACATATCCAAATAGTCGGTGCTGTCATGTGAGGAGGGACCAGTCTCACTACTAGCTATACCCCGATTCACCGCCTAAAAATATTGTGTGTTTCACATTTTGGAGTTTAGATCTATGTATAACAGGATCTTAAGCAACTATTTCAACAAACTTGCTGAATTTTCAAGCTACCTCATTTATATTGAATTCTTATATGTACTATCCCTATACTACTGCAACGGGCTTTCAATAAAAAGCTGAAAGATACAACAGAATAAATTTGTGATATTATTATATCTTTCATACTCTCGATGCGAGAACTCGCTAAATGTGCTCCACATATTCTCATGTACATCTCCAAAATGTCATCTACAATACGTGTCCAATAACGCTTGACATAGTTTAAAAACTTTATTTCATCTATCCATCTATCAATCGGAACGCCATTGCTTGAACCGTGTTTAAACAATTAGCTCCGACCACTTAATTCATTAAACAAATACACTCGTCATTGTCGTTACAGGATCCGGCACCACGACCTGACATGTGACACATGGCGGAGCAGAAGCTGTTGGCCCACTTGGGACCATCCTTTGATGTGCAGGCCAAATTTTTGCCGAACTGTGCCTCACCAACGGAGAACAACCCCGCAAGGGCCACCAAAAGGAAGGATACTGCGACGAATCTCATCTTTGCTGCTAGTGTTTGCGTTGCGACTGTACACGGAGCGTTACCTGACCACACAGTGTCGTATAGGAGCACGTACTATCGGTTGCTAATGAAGCTATCCAAATGGCAACCGAAAGGCTGATAAAACCTCCATATTAATACTGGCAGCAGACGATGAGTGTGCGGTGTTTGCACATACGGTGTACCAATTTTTTCTCCAAAAATCCGACAAACCTTGAACCACTGTATGATCAATATTGGAACGTTCGGCAAACGTAGAGGATGATATGATTAACGTGATTTCTTTGAAACGGATGAAATAGTGTTTGTAAGTCCGATAGACAACGAGTACCTTTAAGCAGAGGAAATAAAATGCCCCCCAAAATCCACCTCCATTTGCTCCTTCTCCAAGTCCTCCAAACGTTTGTTTGAACAAGTGCATGTACAGACATACAACGACACATCGAAAGAAACGAAGAATATCGAAAGATTTTGCTAGATTTATCACTAAAAACTTTCCACAAAACACATTTCTAGCATCCCACACTAAAATTATTTCCCATTTGCTAGACTTTCGCATACCACCGTCAGCCATCAGCCTTTAAGCTGTCCGTCAAACGGCCTGATCGCCATTTCCAAATGTCCGCCATTTACCATTGACACACATTTCCATAAGTTACTCTCAACGCCCTATGTCAGTCCAGCGTAGCAGAGGTAGCATACCATTTTTCTTCCTTTAGGAATAGAAAGAAAAAAAACAATCATCAACTATACGGACGAGAACTGCGAAATCATCCATTCGCACGTCGATTAGCGTACGCCCCGCGAAAACGTGTGACTTACTCCTGTTGGGCCCACGAATGCCCCTGCCTGCCAGAGCAAAGTGGATTGCCTTAACGGTAAAAAATATGTTACGAGTTAGGTTCCAAAAATTATTTCAAACTCAACCATGCACACCAAAAAACTGTTGGATGAAATTGAATAAATGACAAAATTGCTCCGCAACGACCGCTGGAGAAGCTGTCATTAAGTACCGCAGCGAGTGGGCGAAGAGGATTCCGCACTCCGCAGTACGATCGAAGAGTTGATCATTTTTAGCGAACAACACGGTAGGCCACAATGTCAAATGCGAAATAAACACCTCAAGACGCACAGTGTCAGTGCGTGTTGATGACCTCTTCTAGCGATGGTTTTAAAAACCTTGTACACCTTGATCGTATGACAGACTCCCCGTTCTCTGTGATGTAGATATATTTCTTTCACTAGAAACTAAGAGCAGGAAACATGTTTCAAACAGTCGATTAGAGGATAAAAATCCACTCTACATTAGACGTCAGCATTTTATTCTCATGATTCTTCTGGAGTTTTGGGCGGTTTAGTGGGTAGTTATACTGTAGTTTTGGGCGCTTTAGTGGGTTTGTCTTCACACGCACATTCGTTATCGTCGCACAAAGGCAACTTGTTGTAGCTGCGGCAGTGAATGTTACACCGTATTCTCGTACTCGCATCACACGGTGATTGTCCAACGGTCACCGTAGCAAACAGTCCGATAAGCGCGAGTAGCAACCAAAATGGCAACGATAGATTCATCTTCGAATTTGGACGACAACTAACTTGAGCAAGATCCGAAGGATAAACTGCGTTTTATATTCGTCTTTAGACAAGGTGATTAGCAAAACAGCTGAAAAAGTGCACGAATTGATTTGCACAATTGGTTTTGCAAATTGAGCGCGAAGTTTTCCAGTTCCAATAACTCAACGATCCGGAGGGTCTTGAAGGTTGAGGAACGATCCTGAGGGTCTTGAAGATTGAGGGGGATTTTTAAGCTCCTTAACAAAAATTCTCTTGTGTTATGTGTGTTGTCCAGAGGTTTAAGCATACCAATACACACTTCGGGAATTGTGTGTTTAAACAGATTTCATGTCTTTCCTTGTATTCCACCAGATCAGTGACTAAATTTCGCGTGAATTGTTGTACGATGATAATCACCTATATTGACAAAGCTTTTTGTCTACTGAGGCAACCAAGTTTCTTCATTGAGCTGCCATTTTGAACTGAAAAGGTTGAAATTCTTGAAAATTTTATTGAACCACATAACCATCATAACATAGAGGCCATTTATACAGAGTTACATGAACCACTTAACACTGTATGTTACGCAACGCTAGATAGACATGTCGCTGCTCAGTATCTTGGAAATTGTAATATTTTAATTTACTCACGCCGCGTTGCGTAGCTGGATGATAAATTTTCTCTTCCCTACGAAAAAAAAAATAAAAGAACAACCGGTAACCATTGCAAAACAACGAACCAGATCTGCCCTCACACCCTGACCTTCCGACCGTACGACGGTAACGACATAAAAACGAATCACGAAACAAAAGCCACCCCGAAAGTGGTGCCCCCGCCGGCTTCCCGGGGAAAAATAAAAACATAAGCCGCAAAGCTAACGCACACGCAAAATTGTCCGCACATTTGCCCAACACTCGTTTGGCAGATAATTTCCATTTCTTCCGAAATCATCCTACGAGCACCCGCTTGGTATACGCCGAAAAACGGTGCCGAAAGAAATCGAAAAGCGATCCAACGTATTCGGTCCCGATGTTCCGACCCGCCGCCTTGCGAGTAACCTTCAGCGGGCGAGTTCTCGTCCCCGTCTCGTCCTCGTCAACATCATCCCGTGTTAGCGGGTTTATTTATTGTACTCCGATTAATTTCCGCACTTCCGCACTGCACTGCACCGTGATCCGCCGGCTGATGATCATGAAGTCACCAGCAAAAAAAACCCGCTCAAACAGTCGGCTGACTCGCGATCACCACGAGACGTACCAGAGATGTCGGGGAGTATTTTGTAACTTTTTATGCGGCATTTCTCCGCCCCGGGCTGTATCATACATAACGCTACATTGACGTCGAACGCAGTTCGCTTATGCTCGGGAACTTGGGAAGCGTCCGTATATGTGTTTGTGTCTATGTGTACATATGGAGACACACCAAAACGCATGACCCAACCTACTCGGGAGTTCCTAGACGTCTCGGGAGGGGTTGGAACTCAAGAAATTCGATATCTGGCGGGGTTTTTTGTTTCTCCAATCGTTGAAACGTCATACGGGACCGTTCGGGCGCGTTATCGCGTTGATGGCGTGATTCATCGAAAGAGAGAGTTGCCGGCGGTTATTATGTTTATTCCTGCGAGTGTGTGTACATGTTTTTTTCTTTTCTTTTCGTATATTATCTGCACGTATGTACACGTTGGGCCCTTTAACCCAGAGGTGTACGGGATAGAGAAGATCATTCGTGCCATAAAGAGCATGGAAGGATCTCCGCGGAAAGTAATCACCTTGAGTGTTTTTGGATTATTGCGAAATGTTGCTACAAGAAGCTCACATGATGGAGCAGTTATTACCAATTCCAGTGGAACGTATAATTAGTACTGCAGTTGAATCGCTATTGCATAAAGATGATAATCGCCGAATGTCAAAACTATAGCCTGAGGAACAGAATCGCATATTTTGAATCGATCAGGATTTTGGAAGTAAATCCAACAAGAATTGAACAGTTTACAAACTAACTAACTAACTTCATTTTAATTTGATTAACAGTACTTCAGTAAGTAGTAAACATTTCTTAACGCCATCTGATCTAAACCCTTTTAGGCATCTTGCCAATGTAACATCTTGCCTATGCGATTCCCAACACGCTCTGCCACACTAATTGAAATGTAATCGTAGCGTCTTACAACGTTACCAATGTTTCCGTACATGGCACACCTTCGTGTGAGAGTATCTCCGTGACCGGTAAGGTTGATCGCCGAATGCGATCGATTACGTTATCAAGTGACAGGCCGCCACCAGAGGGCCTCTAACCTCCAGCCTAACGTGCTCCGTTCGCTTATGATAGACAAATGACACAAACGGCAGCTGTCTGCTCCATCAAATAACATGTTTACAATTTCTACCTTTGGTTCGCACTCAAAACAGTTTCAGTTCCCGAACCAAACAATAAAAAAAAAACTCAAGTAACACTCCCCAAAGGAAACGGGGCGGCAGAGAAACCGCCCTGTGTCCCACCGAAACAAGCGCTTTTGACAGTTGCGCTGAGTGAAATCGAAAGTTGAACCCGTGTCTCGAGCTCGGAACTCGAAGAAGGAAATGAAACCTAAAGGCCCATAAATCAATAGCCGCACGCCGTGTCCAATATAATCGGCATTATCGGAAATCGTTAGGCATACGAACGTGTATGGTCCGGGATTCAAGCGGGCGCGACCGTTTTTGGAACGCTCGCGGAACCACCTTTCGCTATCCTTTTCCGTCACTCTCGCATGTGCAGAATTTCTTCCAGCTTCCAACTTGGCTCCGTAAACTGTAATGTACTGGTCCACCTTCGGCTTCGATGCGCTCATGCGGGAACGTCCCGTGCCTCATCCACTCGCTCTCTCAGCTCGCAGGATTCCTACAGGGAATCTGATTATGAATTCTTTGCTATTTCATAATCTTCAAATGAATTTCTTCGTTTCTTCCGACTGGCCGCAATAGTGAAAGGTACCCCAGCCCGGTGTGTATGATCATTTTTGGGGTGGCTTCTGGTGTGATTCGCGGAATAAAAACCCTTCCCGTGTGGTGAATTTGATACGCGCCCACTGACCATCCTGGGCGTCAGAAGCGTGCGCACCAGGTCTTGTGTCTATCCGTTTGGCAAGCGTCCAAAAACAGAAAGTCGTTATGACAAAACTTTTTCCTCCGGACGTTAGGTCGCCCTGGACACACCAGTCCTCAGTGGACGAAGGTTCACCGTCGGCAAACGGGCGTCAAACGGTTTTCGTTCAATTTCCCTCTTCAGACCATCTCCACGGGCACATTCCGTACCACAAGGAGTCGTAGGAAACGTTGTCTACACCTCTGCTAAGGCAATAGTTTTCTTTGTAATTTAGAAAACTAATATTTATTGACATTGTTTGATCCTCACACAACGATGATGGCTCCCTGAGTACGGAGTCGCTAGGTAGGATGGTGAGCTTCTATTGGAGAGGCCTTCGCATTGAGGATGTAACAATAAACATATTCGCGAGTGAACCCACCTCGCTTGGTTTATTTCTACAACACATTCCAACACACGTCTGGTAGGACCCTTTGAGCGTCTTATTATGGCAAGGGACATGGAATGGTCGAAGATTTGGGTTCAAATACGGCACGGCAACAAATCACCACTTCGGAGCACACATTACCATAAACTGCCAATAAAAATAACTGTCCCGGAACCTATGATCAGATCTCTTTTTGCCGTTCCTCCTGACAGCGGGTGACGTTTGGACACTTTTTGAACGACGCCAGAGCAGGGTCGTTGAGCAAAACAGCAATTCAAAGTATACAATTGCAAAAACTATCGCTGGCGCTGGAAAGACATTTTTACACTCTCGTCTCTGGTATGTTGGAAATATCTTCATCCCAAAAAATTCCTTACCCATTACACCATACATTGCAGAGATTGCGGACTTCTGTCTCCCAAAAAAAAAGGAACATCCGGCAAGAAATCGCTTCCGGTTTCAGAAACAGGGTAGAAACTCTACCTGCAGCTAATAATGTATCTTTTTATGACGCACTCTCAGTAACTGGTAAATTCCATAAAATATCCAATTAGCAGTTCCATTAGCAGTTGCTGTCTGTGCAATCGCTTAAGGTCGTCTGTCCGCAGACCCTAGAGCTGGTTCACCACCTGACCCTACCACCGATAGTGATCGATACTATCCGAAACCCACCAGGAATTGATCGGGTTTGGAATTCGGTAAAACATGTACACTTCCTTCCCTTTTTCTCTCTCTCTCTCTCTCTCTTTGATCCAATGTAGCAATGTAGCAAAAACTAAAGAAAAAAAACGCAACCTGTAGTGCAAGTGCAATAATAATTGTTATCTCTCGTAGGTAACCACAGGCTCGTCTAATGCCCTTCTATCGGCATGTTATTTTTTTGTGGAGTAGGAAGCTGTCCGCTAATAGAGTTGACCCAAGGGGTTCGGCTACTGCTGCACCGTACCTGCTGCGAGGAAACGGCAATGAAAATCAGATTACAAAACGTACCGCACGCTTGAAGTTCAGGGGCAGGTGCACTGGAAAAAGGGCAACTATTTCTGCCATCTCGCTTCCCTTTATCAGAGAGCACCAGGAAGAGAGCTTCAGCTGAGCGATTGGAGTTTAGCGAGGTACCGGAATGGGGCTCGGTTTGTTGTGTTGGTAGTTTTTTAATTTATTTCAGCGACGGCGTGGACTGCGATAGGACTTTGGGATCACCTCCATTCGGCCACAATAGTTTTTCACTGGAAATAATGTGAAAGTAAAGCTTCGTCGATGAGAAATGTATTGCTGATCGAGTAATATTTTCAATTTTTTTGAAATGTTAATAAGATATGTACAAAGTAAGAAACAAATTCTAAATAGAAATCCTTTTACGTCGTGTTACATATCATATCTTTCAACCCATCAAAGAACATGACTTATAATGAAGGTGAACTAATTAAAATGACGTCAAAAGCCGTCCAACTAACGTAACCAATAAAAGGTGGAATGAAACCTGATCTCGTTTCGGATGTATGCCGTGCAAAAGTTAATGAGTCAGGTTTGTATTCTGTCATTCTGTTTTATGTTATCTTAGAGCAAAAAAACCAAAGGCGAAAACACACAAACCACAAAACAAATCAGACATAACATTGTACAATGGTAGCAAAACTTAGAAGTCGCTCCATCATCCAACGTGTGATAGCGATCTCTCAGATGAGGATCTTCAACCATTCGGGCCGGTTAAGGCTACCTAAGCTTCCTAATTACTCTGCTGTAGATTTCCTTAACAAACACCAGCATTCTTGTTGAATTATGTTTGCTTCTTCCCCCCAAAAAAAAATCCTAAATACATTTGCAGATGAAAGAAATTATCGATGCACCGGCCTCGTACTCCGTCGACGAGAGGCACGACGGCCCCTGGGCGAGGGGATAAGAAGAAAAGAAAATCTAATTTATTGAGCACCCCTTCGATTACGCTCAATTTATGATGGATTGTAAATTGCTTTTGACATCAAATCCAATTAACTGCACCATTCAACCGAAAAGCCCACTCCACACACACACAGACACTGCAGAAATCATCGAAGTGCATCGATTAAACGGTGCCCAGGACACAAACCCGGGGTGGGCACCACAGGGAGACACGACGTTGGAGGCCATGTTTGATCATGTTTGTGCCCCATCTTCGGCTCTGGGGCACGTCTTGTAACATGGGAAGATGTGTTTCTTCCAACCGCATACTGCGACCGCAACGTGTTCGGGAGGGGGGGGGAACGTTGTCTGCATATGCCGACCGCCGAATCGCAACAGAAGCCAAAAAGCCGTCTGGAGCAAGTGTGCAAGATTAATGACGCGTGAGCATGAAGCCGTGTGATCACCGTCCGTGCCTTTTAGGTGCGATCGATTGCGTGTTTAACGCGAAATGGAATGCCGCTGTTTTGTGAGAATTGGTGGAAGTAGTGCGTCGCATGTTTAGAAGTGCACAATTAGCAGCACAGTGGAAAGTGAGTGTTTTGGTGTAAGATTAATCGAGGATGACTTCAACCGTTGCAGGGTGTATTGCGTAATGCGAATTAGATTTAGCTTTGTTTACGCACAAACCCTTCTATAAGAACTCACCTCTGCTGGCGAAAGTAAGCGACTCCACAGGAACAGAAATTCCCAGCAACGAGACAAACGTCCGTTAACCTGTCCATCCGGACACCATACACGTCACATGGAATTAGTGTACGTGAAATAGCCCCCGCTAATTATGTCCTTCTTTGTCGCCATTTAAAGAGCATCATCTAAATAATTAAATTACGCAACCGAACGTACCGAACGTACCAAGAGACCTGTACGTCAGGATTTCACCCTCATTCGTGGTGACATTCGCACAAAATCGGGCTTCTCGATGAAAAAAGAAAAAGCACTCCAACCCCTTGCGTAATGCCCATTAATTAAACGCCGTCATAATTGACGCAGCCGGTCTGTGACTCTCCCTTTCGCTCCAGCGACTCCATTCAAGGGAACCATTTTAAGCGACGGCTAAGCGATGGCTTCAACACCACACGCAGCTCGGTTACTTTCATTACCAGTCCGGTGTGTAAAATAATCAGCTAAACATGAACGCACCACATCGACCACTTGGACATCGAATCCCCAAGTGCGAGTGTGTTGCTTGAGGTGTAAATTACATGCAATCTAAACTTGCCGATAAGGTCCGTGCTATGTACATCGGTTGTGCTATCTGGCAGGTGCATTCGTGCATCGCGTACTGTCACTCCACACCCACCCTCAAGATCGATCTTCGCCGGGTGGCCAGACTCGATGTGCCGATACGAAGTGAAGAAAGGTATGAGGTATTGCAGACGCTACTGATGGAATCTGGCAAATGAACCAGCGCCCCCGTGTGTATCGAGAGTGTACTGTGGAATCGTTGGAAGAGTATATTACGGACGTGAAAGTCGTGTAACTATTCGCCGGATAATGATACAGCTTAATTTCAGTTCAGTTTTTAATATTATTTCTGACGTGTAAGTAGAGATGTATGATTAGACTGGAATGCAAAAACACCCTTTTGAAGCGGACTGTATACATTGAGCGAGATCGGCAAACGGGCATATATTACGTAGTAGTTTTCGATTGCAAATGTAGCATATAATGATAGTTCTTGGGATAAACAGGTGTGGAGTGAAACATAAATGCAAATCTACTTTATACCACTTCACCAAATTTAATTGCTCTTCTTCACAGTCCAATACTGATACTAGTACAGGCCAGTTACTAATAACAAGATACTCATGAGATACTCTTGATTAAATTCGAGAGAATAATATTCAGAATTACTCTCGCTAGGACTCAAGAGATCTTGAGAATGACACAAAAAAGCCAACTCGTGAAGGCTTCACAGGTCTTCCATTAGAACAGAATAGAAGTGAGTATTGGAATACCAATTGCCATATTACTAGAAGTGAAGGAATTCCCTGAAGTTGAGGTGTAACTTCCAAGGTATCGTTCTTATAGATCGTCACGAACTGTCATAAGAATTGAAACATTTGTATGGAACTCGGAGGATATATATTTATTTCGCTGCCTTGAGCAAAATCACATCAACTTCTCAGTTTTTGTAATATCTTCACAATTACCCATTACATCGATTTTCCCAATCATGTGTTCTCCATCGATTGATTGCTGTTAGTCGATCTATACGACTTGACAGGTTGACTATTTGCAATTCACCCAATGTTCAATTATCGATAATTGATCATTGTTTACCGCAAACTATCAGACAAACGCATTCAATTAGTGCGTTTTCCGGTACATTCAACTGCGCAAGGGGAAAGTGATCGGATGCGTCGTCCTATTGTCGCACGCTCGTCTGCACCGTCCATGCTCAGTAAACGGAAGGGAACCAATGAAGGTGTGGTCGTACTAACGAGCCTCAAAACTGGCCCTCTTTCCCCATTTTTGTAACTACAAGGTGCGGTGGATAACATCCTCTTCAAGTAATGCGGCACCTTTAGTGACCTGTACCGCTTCCAAGTGATGTCGTTGACCAGCCAGGAACATGCACAGTTTCGTGTTGTGGGTGAAGGTGTCAAAACAAGCATCAAAATTTACCCAAAAATTTACCTTCTCTCTTAGGGCCTAACGCAGCGTAACATTTGCTAATGGTCAACAGTAAACCGAAAGGGAACTTTCATTTGAGGAAGCAAACCTGTCTCGCGTGCATCTAACCATCCGAGCGAGCCGTTGTGCAATATTGGTGCACTTATTAAGCAACAGCAGCAAGAATAGAGTACTCGCACACGATCACCCATTTTTCCGATGCAAATTTTCTCACCTCCTAACAGACACACTTACAAACATACAATGGTAAAGCGATACAGTTAAAGATTTGTAGAGCAATTAAATAGAATGCAATTTAAATTGAAATTTTGTTTTCCCGGCTCGCGATTTGAATGCACCATAAATTTCGCAAACCAGCTACTGTTGCTCAAAATATCATCAACTCTTGGTGTGCCATATTCTGGGAAACCGAGAACGGCCATCTGGTTAACATTAGACGATGCAGCGGACGAACGTAAATTCTATCCTAAATGATCTGCTAAAAATCGTTCGACGACAACGAGCCATTTTTGTTTGTAGCTTGCATCTTGACACTTTCGTATTGAATTTCCCATGCAGAAGTAGGTAATATATAAATAGTCTCGATGTTTTGACGACTGCCTTGACATTCCAAGCATAGCTTTGAATATTGAGAAGAGTCATAGTACATACTTAGACTAAAGAAATATATCTTTCTAAGTATAGTAGTCAAAATGATCATCAGAATACATAAATATCAATTGCTAATTTGAAATCCTTGGAAAATCCGCTAAGTAACTTAGTTACTTCAACAAACAGTAGACGACGTAAATGGGACGATGTTTTACAGAATTTTGTTTTCCAACAAAAATGACCTTTTTGGAGATTCCTTTCGGGTTTTGTTTCATACAGAGTTCATTCTTAATCGCCCTCATGCACATAAATCCATACAACGGCACGATCCGCCGCCCGAAGATCACCAAGATCAAGTCATCTTTAAAATTAAATATTCCTTAAATAAACTGCTTTCTTTCAACGACCTAGTAGGCGAGCCATTTTCACCTCGCACACGCACATGCCGGGGGGGGTGGGGCTGTTTTTTTTCTCAAACTACGGCTCCATTCGTCTCATTCGTATTGATAATTTCACTAAAAATAGTCCATACATGTGCGACGAACCATTTCCGGGTTACAAACCTGCGCTCGTTCCCCCTTCCCCGCGTCCCAACGCACATACACACACATCGGTCCCCGGGCCGATTCCCCCATCAATCAAATCACTTCCCCGTGGCACGCGAAGCCACCCCGGCGAAGGTGAAACTAACTTATTAGATCGGTATGCTATTGGCCCTTTTGCGTTTTAAGTTTTCATTGCATTTCCATCCGTATCCGTGGCGCTCTATTTTTACCACAACTCCCCCCCCTTTTTGTCCCTTTGGGCGGACAAGTCTTTCTATTTGTGTCCCTGCGTTCAATAATTGTGGCCCGCGACGCATGTAGAAACAAACAAACAAATGAACGTGTCGAGGGCAAAACCGAACAGGCAGCCCTGTGGTACCGCTGGTGTGTGTACGTGCTGGTGGAAGAAGGTTTACACACTTTCCATTCCGATTTGTGTGCGGAATGTTTTTCCTATCTTTCACTTTTCACTTGCAGCGGATGATTGGGTGCATTTTTGTAAACGGTTTTTTTTTCTCTTTCTTTCACTCATTTCCCAACGGCAGTGATAGCGAAACACTAGAATCGATCAGTGTGGCCATCGGCGCAATCACTGTTTCAGCCATAAACGATCGTTAGCAAGATCGTAATGATTGCAAGGTGAAACAGTGCCACCAGGCGGACAGCGTTCGCTCACGCTGCGTTCGATTAAAGGGAGACAAGCCACCACCATAGCAGGAAACATCAATTCAAACTCATATTAACCTTGTTCTGTTCGGCAGCCAGCTCCAGCGTTCTTCGGCACTTGCCTCGTTGGTGGTACCGTTGCAACCACAGTCAAGATCTTGCTAATTTCGTACGCGCACAGAACAGTTATTTAGCAGGCAACGATTAACGGTCATCTTCAGCTACCTCGAACGAGTCCAGCCTCTCCTCTCCAGATCCTCTAGAAATCCAGCCGTACAACGGCCAAATTATATTTATAGTTCCGGAAACATCTCACACGATGGCGCATCGCAACAAAGGGAAATTTCATCCCATCAAAACAGATCGCGATCGGTGGTGTTCGTCGCACGAGAATCCTCAAGACGGACCGCCCAAATCGATCAGGTTTCCCAACAACGACGCACCGTGCCAGACGGATTTCCAAAGCCCGTGCGTCGTTCATTAGTACGATAAATTTATTAATTGCTCACATCGTAAATTAATGCACAGCAACATGCTGCCGGGGCTAAAACAGCGAGAACCGATGTGAAGTGATTAGACACTACCAACGGGTAGTGGAATACAGCGTAGGAAAAAAAAACAGTTTCAATGATCTGGATGCTTTCGAGTGGTTTCAAGCAGAACATGTTTACGATTTCGGCTAGTTTTTAAAGGCGATTCGTACCGTGTAAGTTGCGGATTCTAGATATCACGATCAAGCTTAATAGGTTTTTAGTTTCTTTTGCTGTTCTAATAGGACTTCTTCAGAAAGATAAGACATCATTGATGAAAAGGATAATTTGAATTTTGTAGAATTAGGGGCGGCCCGGTGGTGCATGTGATAAACGGCGCCGGTCCACACGGCCGGACCGGGTTCAAATCCCATCCGGACCGTCCCCCCGTAGCAAGGACTGACTATCCGGCTACGTGGTAAAAATAAGTCTAGTTAGCCACAAATGGCCGACGTGACCTGTAAGGTCGTTAAAAGCCAAGAAGAGAGAGAGAGAGAGAGAGAGAGAGAGAGAGAGAGTTTGTTACTTGGACTTGAGGTATAAGAAAATAGAAGGAAAAATACTCCGACCATGTTCGTAATTAAACTTTAGAACGGAAGCTTTGCAATAATGTTCACACCTGTTTTGTGCCAGTAACTCAATGTTACTGATGACCTAAGCGATTTATGTCTTCATGTTTCATTGATGCAGATCTGTGCTTTAGTCTGGCCAAATCAGTCGTATTTTTAAAGGACATTAACTTGGTTTGAGATCGAATTAGGCTAAGCCATAATTATTAGGATTGGTATGTGGGCTACGGCAGCCAGATTCAATGAAGAATATAAATAACAATAAACAATTATATCGCATTCTCTTTCAATAACAATGTTGACCAAAATGTATAACAATTTCTGTTGTATTCTTTCAACTTTTTCCTCCTCTTAAAGATTAACTGTTTTTCTATTAAGCAAGTCTTCGGATGTAGTTTAGTTATGAGGCCGCGATTTGAAAATGAAAATTACACAAAAATAGGTTACAGTTTATTTAAATCTACCATGCTTTATTTCGTTCAGAATTCCACTAGCGACCTGAGCAGCAACACCCAACCACTTCTTCCAGTTCCATCCGCGGCCTCCCAAAGCCTCAAAAGCAGCCAGCTCTTCCGGGGATAATTCCACCTCAAATTTAGTTTCGGCGTTTGCACCTTCGTTAGAGGCTGCAACGGCCTCCTCGGGATGTGGCCTAGCCTGGGAGATCGAGATCATCGCGAACAGAGCGATCAGGACGATGGCGAAGGTGTACTTCATGGTTATTGCTTGATTGGTTTACGATAACTGTCACTAATGTAACTGGATAACTGACTTCATCCTGAGGACGTCTTATATACAACTTTTTGGACAGATGAATAACAAATAAAACACTGCGAATGACGCAACAGCGTATCTGCGTTTGTAACCACATGGCGGATACTTAATGTACTGTGCAAAATTTGACCCAGATAATATATCTTTGAGCAGTTGTTTTGCAATTGTGTTAGGCCGTTTTCATTACAGTGGATAGGAAATCGAAATATACAGTGTACACAATTGTTCCACATTGAAGACAAACAATGTGACCAAAATGGCTCGGAACTATATTTTGTCTTTAAAGTTTGCTGTGTGAACCCTTATGCATATCGTAATCTGATAGTATCGCCCTGGAAAACATGATAATCTTTCAAAACAATATTCTATTCCGATAACTCTATGCGTGTGTAGAGTGTAGAATCGTCTCTAGAATGTGCCTATCCATAGGTTCTTGTTTTAGTGTCAAAATTTATTGACATCCTTTCTTTGGCATCAGTCTTTGGCATCCTTTATCCGTTAAAATATGCAATAATTAACGCAATTGCAGAGGTCTTTTGGTAAACACCGTATTCAGCAGTTTTGTCATGTCCTCACGCGCCATAAACGTCGCCGGTCCACACGGCCGGACCGGGTTCAAATCCCATCCAGACCGTCCCCCCGTAGCAAGGACTGACTATCCGGCTACGTGGTAAAAATAAGTCTAGTAAGCCAGAAATGGCCGACGTGACCTGTAAGGTCGTTAAAAGCCAAGAAGAGAGAGAGAGAGAGAGAGAGAGAGAGAGAGAGAGAGAGAGTTTGTTACTTGGACTTTTGAGGTATAAGAAAATAGAAGGAAAAATACACCGACCATGTTCGTAATTAAACTTTAGAACGGAAGCTTTGTCTAATGTTCACGCCTGTTTTGTGCCAGTAACTCAATGCTACTGATGACCTAAGCGATTTATGTCTTCATGTTTCATTGATGCAGATCTGTGCTTTAGTTTGGCCAAATCAGTCGTATTTTTAAAGGACATTAACTTGGTTTTAGATCTAAAAAGGCTAAGCCATAATTATTAGGATTGGTATGTGGGCTACGGCAGCCAGATTCAATGAAGAATATAAATAACAATAAACAATTATATCGCATTCTCTTTCAATAACAATGTTGACCAAAATGTATAACAATTTCTGTTGTATTCTTTCAACTTTTTCCTCCTCTTAAAGATTAACTGTTTTTCTATTAAGCAAGTCTTCGGATGTAGTTTAGTTATGAGGCCGCGATTTGAAAATGAAAATTACACAAAAATAGGTTACAGTTTATTCAAATTTATCATTCTACAGATTCCTAATTATGATAGGAAGGATCTCAACAACAGCAGCCAAAATCTTCTCCCAGTTCAATCCGCGGCCTCCCAAAGCCTCAAAAGCAGCCAGCTCTTCCGGGGATAATTCCACCTCAAATTTAGTTTCGGCGCTTGCACCTTCGTTAGAGGCAGCTACGGCAGCATCGGCCTCCTCGGGATGTGGCCTAGCCTGGGAGATCGAGATCACCGCAAACAGAGCGATCAGGACGAAAGCGATGGTGTACTTCATTGTGATGGCTTAATTGGTTTACGATAACTGTCTGTACTCAGCTAACTGATAACTGACTTCATCCTGAGAACGTCTTATATACAACTTTTTACGGACAGACGGATAACAAATAAAAAACTGCGAATGACGCAACAGTGTGTCTGCGTTTGTAAACACGTGGCAGATACTTCATGTACTGTGCAAAATTCTACCCAAAAAATATATCTTTGAGCAGTTGTTTTGCAATTGTGTTGGGCCGTTTTCATTACAAGGGATAGGAAATCGAAATATGTATATAGTGTACACAATTGTTCCACATTGAACATACACAATGTGACTAAAATGGCTCGGAACTATATTTTGTCTTTAAATTTGGCTGTGTGGACCTTTAACCGTAAAGGGTACCGGCTTTAATACGGTAAACACCGTATTCAGCAGTTTTGTCATGTCCTCACGCGCCATAAACGGCGCCGGTCCACACGGCCGGACCGGGTTCAAATCCCATCCGGACCGTCCCCCCATAACAAGGACTGACTATCCAGCTACGTGGTAAAATAAGTCTAGTAAGACAGAAATGGCCGGCGTGACCTGTAAGGTCGTTAAAAGCCAAGAAGAGAGAGAGAGGGAGAGAGAGAGAAAAAGAGAGAGAGAGAGAGAGAAAGAGAGAGAGAGAGAGAGAGAGAGAGAGAGAGAGAGAGAGAGAGAGAGAGAGATAGTGTGTTTTATAACTTATATTTATGATTGATATAAGTGTCCAAAGTAATCTAAGTTCTGCAATTCTTCGTTTTTGAATGCTTTCACCCCTGAACTATAAACATTCTAGATCCAAGCTGCTCCGACAGCTAGACAACACGCACACCTAATTTAAAAAATTCGGCCAATAAATAAATTACTGACTACAGCGACGGGTTCCACCAGAAATTAGACTTCTTAACCGAATGAATAACACCAATAAAGCGATAGAGGGAAAAAGAAAAATATTACCAAAAGATGATTCTGCAGAAAGTGCAGCGCTCGTGCCAAAAACTCCAGAAACTCCCGGGCAGCTCGGACAAAAAACCTGTTCCGTAAGGCGGGCTGGGCTTAGAACCACAGAACAAACAACCCAATTATCGGGCGGATTACCTACGGAGCAGAACGTTGGCTGGAGGCTGCGCCCGTTGGAATCCCGACCGAGCAATTAACATTATTATTGCGCCCTAAGGAGATGCTATTTTCGAAGGCATCGGCGTCCAAAATCGAATGATACCTGAGGCGTAGAATGGGCCGTAGCGAAGTTAAGATGCTCCTGCTTCGTTTCCAATTTCGATTTCATTCCAATCCACGATCTCGATCTGTTACACAGTTGTTTTTTTTCTTCTCTTTTTCGTTTGTGTTGATTATGTTTTATTTTTTTGTGTTGTACGTTTTACTTTCAGCCAGCACCAGCTAAGGTATCTGCCCTACCTACAGCCCTTGGAAAAGCGAGAGCGAAGAAGAACAATTTGTTTAGTCCGACAAATGGGAAAAAATGGAGCAACCGATTACGCTTCCGAAACTGGACGCGTCTCGATCCGTTTTCGATGCGCAGGTCTATAATTTGGAGCAACAAAGTAAAGCGGCTTACGGCCCCGGTATGGAGGGGATTAGAATTCTAGAACGTATTCTTCCCTTTTACGCTTCCAAACCCGGCCCGGACAGCATCAAGCTGAGGGGCCGGACTATTCGGATTCGAATTTAAATTTAATCATTCGGCTTACTTTCATCTCATTACGAGGGCAAACGTAGCTGAAGTGAGAAATTTATCGGCCACGAATGGCCGCATTTGGCTTTGGATAGAATTTCTTGCAAGGAATACATTATAACGAAGCAACTCCTGTTTAAAAGTGTCATCCAAAACTGATAGCCGTTCTGGTTGAATTGGCCATTTAATCTTGCATCACGTGCAAGTATTTCTGGTGGAATGTAGCTACTTCTCATGCATCTCATCGATCTCGGAAACATCTTCATTTCTCATTCAAATTGTATCCCATTTTTCCTCCATAATGTTCCAAAGTACCGGTTCACAGACTGTTCTTGTCCGCTTCCAGCACTCGATGATAAACGACAAAAAGCTCGTGTAATATCTTATCGAATGTTCGATGAACTTTTAATGCGTAAATCTAACACCTCGTTAGCGTGGATCTTAATTCGTTGCGCCGAATAAAGGAAACCTGAGCCAAGATAAGAAAAACAACCCTGTGCCGCTTTACCTTGGCAAGGTAACACGAACCTACACAACTGGTCTTTCTGGTGATTTATGCCTTTCACCATCGTTCCGACATTCTGGTTTTTGGTTCTGCTGCTTCTCTCTAATTAATCCAGAAATCGTTATCCAACAGGCAAAAGATTTGCCACCGAAACTCCAAACTTCCCTTGGCCAACCGCCACTAAGGTGAACCCTTAAAGGCCCGGGTACTCCTCTACGCACCATCCAGCCACCATCATCAACCCGTAAATCACTTCCTTATTCGATGATCGTAGCATAATAATAATAAAACAGCGATCCCCTTTTCCTGCATCCCGAAGATTGGGAATTTTCTTGTGACACCACACGTTTGGAAACACCTTTGCACACACGTCTCAGTAGGCGTTGTTTTACATAACTTCCTTTAGCGCGCGCGTAGCGTTTAGTGGTTGCGCGGGCGTCATTAAAGAAATTTTGTATTTCACCCCGTTTCTTTGTAACGGGGGACACCAATGGTACGAGGGAAACTTTCTAACGTACCTCCCGCACAAAAGGAACCGCACGGGTTTGGTGGTTTTGATCGACGCATCGATTAAGACTGCAGAAAGGCTCATGTATCAATAATCGAACCTTTTACGCTGGGCGTGCAACTTCTTAACGGCTCTCGCGTGAACGCAGACGGCAGACATGTTTGTTTCTCGCGAACATGTGGTTTACCTTTTGCATTGCTTTACGTTGCTAATAGAGGTAGCATTGTAGTTAATTAGCCACGCAGTGTGAAAATAACTTCCAAAACCATTCATTCTTTAATTAACATGGGTAGATTCTGGTTGTGGATAGGAAATTGGGGATATTATTGAGGACACCGGATATTCTGAATCAAGTCATTGCAGAGAGTATGTTTGGGTTGTGGATAGGAAATTGGGAATATTATTGAGGATACTGGATATTCTGAATCAAGTCATTGCAGAGAGTAGGTTCGGGTTGTGGATAGGAAAGTTGGGGATATTATTGAGGACACTAGATATCCTGAATCAAGTCATTGCAGAGAGTATGTTTGGGTTGTGGACAGGAAATTGGGAATATTATTGAGGACACCGGACATTCTGAGTCAAGTCTTTGCAGAGAGTAGGTTCGGGTTGTGGATAGGAAATTGGGAATATTATTGAGGACACCGGACATTCTGAATCAAGTCATTGCAGAGAGTAGGTTCGGGTTGTGGATAGGAAAGTTGGGGATATTATTGAGGACACTAGATATCCTGAATCAAGTCATTGGGGATATTATTCAGGACACCGGACATTCTGAATCAAGTCTTTGCAGAGAGAACAGAGAACGTATTTAACGCCACATCTCTGTGAAGATAATTTTGTGAAGTAATTATAATGATCAACGAAGACGAAGTACTTGAGGGAGAAGGAGATCTCGTCTACAAGGCAGAATATTACATCAATGTGAATGAGACGATCAAGGTCAAATTTGGAAAATGTATTTAGACAGGAATACCCATAGGAAAACAAATTTATTCGCAAGTTTAGTAAGGTAACAATAGAACTCTTCTTCAAGAAGATCATCTCATCAAAAATGCTCTAAAAATCGTCGATTTAAACCAGTGATGTCAAACTCATTTCGGTTTACGGGCCAAGACAAGTTCAAAGACCTCCCGGATTCAAAGAGGGCCATATGTTTGTCCATGTCATCACTAGACATTGATACTAAAACTTTTCAGAGCAGCCTAATAGACCGGTAACAACGACGGAGGTGTTATAACGCTTCAAGTTCCACTTTACATTTTTCCACGAATCTATTGTTTGAGGAAGCTGTTTTTGCTCGCTTATGGCTGTCACGTGCAGCCGGTTTCGGCTTTCGACTGGATATCAGAAACAATACACTCCTGTCCCGTACGTTCATAAACAAACGGCCGTTTTTCTTGCCAGTTAGAAAAATGGCAAATTTATTAACCGCGAAGCTGTTTTGTCGTACTTCTCGGTATTCGTTATTTTCAAACCCAACCGCCCTTCTGGGCGGTGTCAATGAGTTTATTGTTTTGCCCAATCGGCTCAACGGATTTTCTGTGCCTATTTTCTAACAATGGTCACATCTCGTAGCGCACCGGACAGAGTGGCGGAAGAGAAATTCCTTCGCAAACGGCGAAACGTGCGCTAACGTCGTTTGCGTTGGTCAGAATGCTAATTCGGTGTGTTGTTTCTTTTCGGTCGATTTCTTCACTCAAGGAAAAACAAAAAAAAACAAGATCTACGGTAGTACGGGTATAGTCTTATCAGTGGTTTAAGCAACCTCTTCATCGTACCGTCCGGGACACGTGTTGGCTAGAAGCATTCGAAAAGGGTCACCAAACGGGCCAAGAATACGCTTTCGACACGGAACGACACCAGAGAAGTGTCCGTTACCGGACAGAGCGTCGTTGAGCCAACGTTACCTATGCGTAACACGTGAGTTGTTGAAGATTTTTCCGCGTCCCCTTCTGTGTGTGTCGCATCGGTAGAATTCGTAATGTCCGACCGCCTACCTGACGATTGACGGATCCCCTGAATTGTTCCCTCCACCCGCGGGTAAACGATCATCGGTCAACCGCGCAATGCCGTCCATCGTCACTAGCCGCGGCAACTTGGCATGTCGCGTTAGCCGCGTTTATTTATGACAATTAGTACGTCGGATTGGGCCGTCAAAAACGCGACCGCAGCGTTGGGCAATCGGAGGCCCAACAAGTTTGACGGACAGTATCCGACTAGATGGATAAAGATATTACACGCCACCACACGCGCTTAACCGCCTTCATTGGCACCTCTCTAATCTTAGTATCATCTTGGGTGCCAACGACATCCGATACATATCAGTTTTTGGGGAATTATGCTTAAAGTTGTGTCGGGGTTACTAAAATTTCATCAACATTTATTTTCTTGGAGTTTTATCACTCACATTTTCTTAATTCCTTGTGATGAGATAGTGTAGTTTTGAACGAAGAATTTAGTGAATATTATTTATATGAATAAATAATATATTTATATCTTTCTCCATGTTAATGAATTATATATCATTGGGAAAGAAAGTGAAGTGAGTTTTGGAATGAAGATCAAATGTTGAAGTTAACAAACAAAAAATCGTCCAGCATCAATGAAATATCTTTTAAAAATATCTGTTAAAATTGAAATGAAATATCTTTTATAAATGAAATATTGAAATATTTTTTAAATATTTTTAATCTTTTTTAAATATCTTTATTGTAACAGCTTGTTCTACTCACATGTCTGGTTAATACTTCTTGGCTCCACGACACGGGACACAAAGTGCACGATGACACACACGCCCACACTCACGAACACACACATACACACACACACACTCACGCACGATTCATCTCACATAGAAAGCAATACCCCGTGGCGCACCAACAAAAAAAACGCACATTTTTAACCAAACCCCAAACGCACTACCGATCAACTACTTGCACTAACACTCACCAACACTTTTGGGACACTAAAAAAAAAATTCTCACTGCAACATAAATAAACATGCACATGCTCTATGCACCAAGGGATCACCATTTCACATAAATTTTGCCTCTCTTTTTCTTTGCTTCTTTGCTTTATTTTTATTGAAACATTCCAGACATTCGGAACGCCACTCCACTTTTACACAAGAACGACACACAGCTGACACTTTACTGCACTTTACGAGGATGCTTTCTTCGAATACCGATACCGATTTATCACCACTTCATAATGCACTAAACATGCCACACTTGCAATGATGCACTAAAGTGCATTCTTAGTCACATTTTTCCAACGATCCCAAATGAAACAATTTTGAAGCTAGCAACTATAGATCGGAGGTGTACACACGCGATTTACTAACTCAAGGCGACACGGTTTGACCTACTAACCTACACAATCACATTCGGGACATTCGGTGTGTGATAACGGGATTTTTGCTCGATCATCTCGTTTTGACAGCCCATGTGCAACCTAGTTTATGGTTACATGTCCGCTCACCTGCAGATGAAACGAAAAGAAATAAGAAACGAATTAGTGAGTGCTCCATAAGTTAGGGCTAGGGAAGAAATGCAATTTTTGTTGAGAGATAGTGAGAATATCTTCAAATGCGTAAAATGATCGTGGAATCTACTCGAGGGATCGTTAGAACGAATGAACCTTATGACAACAAAGCAACATCGAGACACACACACACAACTCGCATTCTGAGCGGTAAAGAGATTGTGTGGTTTAAAATTAGAATTACCACAAGGTGGCGGCGAACAATATCATGCGGTAACGCATGGAACCGTTTGGTGGGAAAAAGGAGAGTGGAAACTGTGGTGACGCCATGATGTTGAAAATTGCGTACCGTACATTGACTACCAAACCGGGCGGAAGATTTGAAGAGGAAAAACAAAGGAAAAAAAGAGTAGCCAAATTTTCTTGCGAGTCGAATGGCTGACAAGGACACGATCCAAATGTACAATGGTTGGAATTCCACGTTGGTTGTAGACTCGAGCGATCGTGTAGGAGACTGTAGCAGGGCATAAGGGGAAGGAAACCTACTCCTATGACTTTTCACTTTCTACACCATAATTCGCATTTGACACACGTTGGTTCACACTATCACTCGATCACTTCCTCCGTATAGTGTTTGCCCGGTTTCATTCCGAACCACATTGACCGTGCAAATTTATGCGGGAAAACCCCCATTTCCCCACACGCACACATTCACATTGAAACGCACGCACGCTTTGAAAAACCTTTCCCGGACCGAAGGGGAATTCGAAATTCGCTCGAATTTTTGGTCGATTTCGTCTGTGCAGCACAGCAAGATCGCGACAACACTCGCGACACGATGCGCCACCAGCCGCGTAGATACCGAAATGAAATTTTACTTTCGGGAAAACTAGAACAAACCCGGCACATTTTAACACCTCAACCCGAGAAAACCCGCGCCACGATCCACCGTCCGGACGGAGCGTTAAAAACTCACGATCGTGTACTGCGATCCCGTTGGTGTGTTGGTGATTTTTCCACCCCATCCTATACTCCCCCCCTCTGGGATCTGGGTTTTCCTTTTTCTCAAACGATCTTTTTCTCTCTTAACGTGCGCTCGCAACGCGCAAAGGAAACAGTTTACGCAGAAGGAAAATTCAGATATCGGAGAGTTCAGAGAACTTGCCGATGGAGAGTGATCATCCATTAGGAAGAATAACGTTGTTTTCCATCCAAACTAAGAATTGGTTACCCCGTTTCTAGTTTCCCATTCCGTATGGAAACGATTATTTACACTCGCAAGGTTAATACACAAATAAAGATCTCCCAAACAAATCCCTTTTCTAATGGGTCGCTTCGCTTCAACCTGGGGGAAAACTCGGATGCAGTGGCACTTGAAACCTTTGCTGTGCCAGTCGTTCGACAGGAAGCGGCGGCGTAGAGCGACGCCCAACAGGAACATCATCGATGTCGAAAGATATATTTTTAAAATTCACCGACAACCAGCTAAGCCGGCATCTACGCCGAGAATATCGGCACGCGAGGTCAGACTCTTGACATGAAGAAGCCGCACGGGAAGAAATCGGCCAAACGTTCCGTTTCTAATGGACTTACCATAAAATGCATCCCCATCATCATGTTATCCCGGCTGGCCAACAAGGCGATTAATTCGCTAAGCTAACAATTGTTGCCACAATTCAACGAACCGGCCATTGATCATCGGATCTACCCCACGGTGAAGTGCATCAGGGTGCGCAGAATCCGGCCGCAAATGACGCAAAACTCAGAGCACAAACATACAGCGCGAATTATGCCGGTTATCTGAAGGGTGGTCTGAACGGAGGTAAACAAAACAAACGACCGCACGGATTTAACTCCGCCAACGCGTGGCCATTAAATATGTCCATTTGGATGCTGTACTAATGAGCCATTTCGGGATTAGCTGCATCTGTTGCTTCGGAATGGCAAGATCTTACATACGATTGTTGAACTGTATTTGTAGTACAAAAAGATAAAGAATTATAACGATTTGTAACAACTTTTCGCAGTAAATATTTATCATTATTCAATTTGTGCCGTTGTTGTATCTCGTTTCCCTTTTGCTAGACCGTTGCCTAATGGTGTGCCGGGCATCCAAACGTCTTACCCAAACGTCTGCTGTCAACGATTGTGTTTACATCAGCTGTCAAACTTCTGCCTGATGCTGGCCGTTCTCCGACAAACATCAGGTCGTGTTTATATTGCTATTTCTTTATTTTCATCATCACCCGAATGATGGCAGCCCTACAAAAAATCTTCAATTTGCGCGCTCCTATTGGTACCTTAGTGCGAGGTATCAGCACCAGTGTACCAAGGTTCGAAATCTTCAAAGTACAAACCCCGGAAGAGTTCAACGAAAAAGTTCGCAACAGCAAGGACCCGGTGATAGTGGACTTCTTTGCAACGTAATACCGATGTGAAAGTGCCTCTTGTTTTTTTTCCACCCACTTCTTAAACCGCCCGCTTTCCGTTTGTTCCACAGCTGGTGTGCCCCATGTCGCATGTTAACACCCCGAATCGAAACAGTAATTGGCGAAAATGCGGGCAAAATAAAGCTGGCAAAGGTAAGCTGGCTTGTTGCCATTATGTAATAGGCATAGTTTATGCTGTGACATCTCTCTTTCGCTCTACAATACCTTTTCCTCGCCACAGGTTGATATTGATGAGCACACGGATCTAGCGCTGGATTATGAAGTGGCGTCCGTCCCTGTACTGCTAGCGATTCGCAACGGTAAAGTTGAACAGCGGTTGGTCGGTTTGCAGGATACGGATAAGCTGCGAACGTGGGTGCAGAATGTGGTGGGAACCACTAAATGATGATCCTGCTTAGGGTGGGTCCCCTGTAAGGAGGCTGTTATAATTTGTGCTCATTTTCATCATCCATTAGATGGATCAAGTGTGTTCCATTTTCCCAGTAAGGAAATGACTCTTCATTGATGTTTTTTTTTTTGTTACGGCAAAGTGTGTAAAGTGCGTTAGTTAGAAACCTTATCTT
Source organism: Anopheles funestus (assembly GCF_943734845.2). Classification (NCBI taxonomy): domain Eukaryota; kingdom Metazoa; phylum Arthropoda; class Insecta; order Diptera; family Culicidae; genus Anopheles; species Anopheles funestus. The sequence continues at coordinate 9,058,685 of NC_064599.1, forward strand.
TCCATAGCCTGGAATAAAGCGATCGCAAAGTATACTCGAAAGTCCTGCAAACCATGCATAGTTTATTTCATGTTATGTTTGCTATTGTAGCTTATCCCAAACACTGTATTAATGCTCTGGCACGTTCGTATTTGCTACTAGCCTGCAAAGTTTCATCACCATCTCCAGCTGCCGCAGCATCACCTTCCTTTATAATGCTTTTGGCTTTCTGCACCAATATATCCTTACTAGCGCCCTTCGAACCACTCAAATAATCCAGCGCGATAGGCCACAGGTCAGCATTAATCTCATCCTCATCAAATACGTGATCCTGAATATGGATCTGTCGCAGCTTGTGAAACTTCCACATCGCTCGGTTCGTATTCCAACAGGTCAGATACTGCCGGATTTCTTCCCGTTCCTTCTCTTTCAACTTTTTCTTCTGTTCCGCAACTTGCACAGCGTGCTTTTCACGCCTTTTCTCCCGTTTAGCCTTTTTGGTGTTCAGCTTTACACCAGCAATTTGATCGATTGTCGTTCCAGCCGATATAAGTTTACTATCGGCTTTGGACACCTTCGTCGGTACCTCTTCGTTCGACTTTTCCGGCTCGGCGGAACGTTTCTTGCCAGGTTTTTTAAACGAAATGAGTTCCTCGTCCGCTTCCACAGTAGCATCCTTGATGCCTTTTTTCTGTTTAGTTTTCGACTCTGTATCTTTTCCGTCGTTTTTGTCGGCTTTAATTTTCTTATTGACAATGGCCTTTTTAACCCCATTCGAAGCACTGCCGTTCGTTGCTACCGTGCTTTCAATTTCGGTAGCCAGTTGCTTTTTGCCTTTTTTCTTGACCGATGGTGCTTGCTGACCGTCTGAGAAACAAAACGAAAAATAGTTCATTTAGCATCGTAACGACACCGGTCAGTCTTTATACACTACCTAATTCTTCAGCGATGGTCACATTTTCCGTTGCTGCCTCGGCATGCTTTATTTTATTCTTTTTACCCATTGTTGAACAAAGCACGTGTATCGCGGAAAAAACACGCCGCACAGACTGTTTGGATTGTTGACAGGCGCAGCAGTTTGACAGTTCCCAGCCGAAATACGTCATTGATCGTCCGTCACAAAGTGGGTATAATATACAGGTGGGCTTATCCCTAATGCTTTGACAACTGCGCTGTAAAAAAATACAAAAAAGATTTGACAGATCGCGTTACGGTCATTTGAGCATGTGTGTGAAAAAGCGTACCTCGTGTACAGAGTGACCAGATTATTTTCTACGATACGTGTGGTTTGCATACAATAGATATTGCCATGAAAAATGAATTAGGACATGCATTTATGGCTTCTTGACCAATATTAAGAAAAATCTGTGATTTTCGGAAGGATTCATGAAACATCGGTAGTTTCAGGGTGCTCATCTGTGAATCGGTAGGGTTATCAAAAATCGGTAGTTCTGGTCACATTGGTTGTGTGTATCGTTGTGGAGGTGTAAAGGTACGCATGGAAACCGTAACGCGAAACGTCAAACGGGTATTTAAAAATGGCCTGCTGAAAAGAGCTATAAGCCCACCTGTATATTATACCCACTTTGGTCCGTCAAGCACCATTTTGCACCCAGGTGACAGGCACAGAAAACGTAACTTTTGCAGTAAAATTTCGAAACACTTTTCGTGTTTGTCCTTCGGCTGCCTTTTTACAATTTCCTTGTGTGTTATCCTCTCTCACACAACGGTTAGATTTGCAAACGAACGTAGCACTCATTGGTTTAGCTTTCTAGCGAGCGATTTCACAAGGTCGTACTGGACGTGTTTTTGTGCTCGAGCAAGGAAAAAAAACTGCGTAGACAAAAGGCTGGTGCTTCTTCGTCGTGATTAGTGAACAAACCTGCCCACCTTGCAAAGAACAAGTGTTGTGGAGAAATCCCCCGTAGACCCGTGAAAGGCTACCCGGTTGCAGTAACACCGCCAAGGTGCACATTGCACGTTTCGGTATCCAATTGCTGGCCGACCACCTGCAGCAGACCGTCGAACGCATCGGGTCACCGAGGGGGCAGGCTTTGCATTCCGTGTCAGAACGATGCTGGCACCGCTGCGAGAAGTTGTAGGTTCGTGCTTTAGCAACCGAGCATCAACCGAACGACGCCATCCAGTGGCGCAGTAAGCGTTGGTGTAAGTTTTTCTTCCGCCCGTCCGCGAGTGTAGTTCCGCCAGGTCCGGAGGCTGGAATCTGGACGGAAGCCATCTTCCCGCTCGCGGAACAGTTGTTTTGCGGTTGTGAAGTCAAACAGCAGTGCCAGAAAACAGCAGCCATGGAAGGTGATATTTGTCGGGTGTGCCGTTGTGAGGCCCAATCCGATCGGCCGCTGTTCCATCCATGCATCTGCACCGGTAGCATCAAGTGGATACATCAGGACTGTCTGATGCAGTGGATGCGTTACTCGCGCAAAGAGTACTGTGAGCTGTGCGGGCACCGATTTTCCTTCACGCCTATCTATTCACCCGATATGCCACGCGTTCTACCACTGAAGTACGTTGCCAAGGGGTTGCTCAGTTCGGTTGGAACGGCCGTTAAGTATTGGATACACTATACGCTTGTCGCACTCGCCTGGCTGGGAATCGTGCCGCTGACCGCGTACCGAACGTATCGGTTCCTGTTTTCCGGCTCGATCGAAATGGTCCTCACGCTACCGATTGATATGTTCTCCACGGAGAACATTACCATCGACGTGTTTAGGGGCTGCTTCGTGGTCACCTGCACACTATTCACCTTCATCGGGCTTGTATGGTTGCGGGAGCAAATTATTCACGGCGGTGGTCCGGATTGGCTCGAGCAGGACGATCCACAGGTACCGGAGGCGGCCGCAAACGGGAACGGTCCAGCCAATGTGCGTCAGCCGGAGGCTGAAGTGCCCGACGATGATGCTGCTAACAATAATAATAACAACAACAACAATGATGATAACAACAACGAGGAAGAGCATAACAACAACAACAATAACAACTTTCTCGATAATAATCTGCTCAACAATCGCAATGCAGCCGATGAACCGTTGCTGCACGGACAGCAGCAAGATCCCGTCGTACCAAACGTTATACAGCCGGATGCGGAAGCGCTACGTCGTCCGGTGCATCGGGCAAACTTTGGCGAACCACCTGCCGACAATGTGCCAATAGATCCGGCGGAACCACCACCGGTAGCAGATGAGCCACCGGAGGCGGTCATAAACGAACCCGAGGCGGAAGCAGCTGGCGATGAAGCGAACTGGAACCCGATGGAATGGGAACGGGCAGCAGAAGAGCTAACCTGGGAGCGTTTGCTCGGTCTGGACGGTTCCATGGTGTTTCTCGAGCACGTATTTTGGGTCGTTTCCCTGAACACGGCATTCATTGTGCTGTTTGCCTTCTGTCCCTACTCGATCGGAAACTTTCTGATTTCGTTCCTTGGCATCAACGCGCCGGGCAAACAGTTGACGTACTTTCATGGGCTACTCACCACCATGCTGGGATATTGCGTGATCGGCATTACGCTGGTGAAGTTGCATGCGATCGCGCGGTTTCTGCGCTGGAGACGTCAACGGCGCATCCTAGGCCTGTGCTACATCGTGGTGAAGGTGTCACTGCTGTCCGTCGTGGAAATCGGTGTGCTGCCGCTTGTTTGTGGCTGGTGGCTAGACATCTGCTCCCTACCGATGTTTGACGCCACGCTCAAGGATCGTAAGGCGAGCTTTAAGGTTGCGCCGGGCACATCCCTGTTCATCCACTGGATGTTTGGCATGGTGTATGTGTACTATTTTGCGTCCTTTATCGTACTGCTGCGGGAAGTACTGCGGCCCGGTGTGCTTTGGTTTTTGCGCAATCTAAATGATCCCGATTTTAGCCCCATTCAGGTAAGGTGCAGGTTCTTCGGACATTTTTGTAGCAAAAGATGAACTTACACCTATTGCTTCCACTATTTTCTTTCCCAATAGGAAATGATTCACCTGTCGATTTTACGTCACACGCGCCGTTTAATATCATCGGCCACGATCTTTGGTTCGGCCGTACTACTGATGCTTTGGGCACCCATACAAATCCTTAAAACGTTCTGGCCCACATTCCTGCCCTACACACTGTCAGGTGATTCGGAAGTGAACGAGCTTAGTCTACAGTTGCTGCTGCTACAGGTATGGTGGCTGTGTGTGCCTTTTTGCGCAAATTGTCTTACAGCTTACCTTTTTTTTTCTTTCGCCACAGTTTGTTCTGCCCAGCTTCTTCGAACAATCGCACACCCGAATCTGGTTGAAAGGTTTGGTACGCATCTGGTGCAATGTGGTGGCCCGTATGCTTGGCATCAAGAGCTATCTGCTCGGGGCGGATCCACGCCCGAACGAGGACGATGCGGCCCCACCCAGGCAGCAACCAGATGTTGGTGCCGGATTGGCTGCTGCCCATCAGGCCATCATGCAGCGCGATGTACCGGTCGGATTTCAGCCCTACGAACGGCCGCAGTTCTTCGGCGTACGTTTGATAGGGCTGCTGGTGCTGATGTGCATTAGCTTGGCGATCGGATCGCTGGCCGTACTGACGATTCCGGTGTGGATCGGACGCTACGGGATGGCACTTGGATCGATAGGATCGTCCAACATTGCACCACCCCCGAGTGCGGTCAGCAGCACGGGCACGGAAACGCCAGCCCGCCCACACGAACTGTACACCGCCGCGATCGGGATGTATCTTTGCTGGTTGATCTCGCGTGGCATCGCGCTGGCAGTGAATCTGTTGCCGCAGGGAAGAGCCGCCGTCATCGCGCGCATCAAACATTGGATGTCGATTGCAACCTCGTACGCGATGGCGATGATCGTGTTCGTGCACATGCTCGGTGTGATTCCGCTGATGTTCGGACTGCTGCTAGAGCTGGTCGTGGTGATACCTTTGCGCGTGCCACCAGACCAAACGCCGGTTCTGTTCCTGTGGCAGGATTGGGCACTAGGTGTACTCTACACAAAGATTGCTTGCGCCCTCACGCTGATGGGTCCGGACTGGGCCCTGAAGCGTGCGATCGAACAAGCCTACCGGGACGGGCTGCGCGATATAAACCTGAACTTTATCGTGCGCGAACTGGGCATACCGGTGATTACGTGCTTCGGGCTAGCGCTGGCCGTCCCGTACGTGATCGCCCATTCGATCCTTCCGCTGTTCTTTACGAATCCGCTCACGCGTACGTTCTTCGCGCGGCAGATCTACCCCTTCTTCCTGCTGATCGCGTTCGTGATCGGAATCCTTGTGCTGCAGGTGCGCCAGTTCAAGAAGCTCTACGTGGCGATCAAGAACGACAAGTATCTTGTCGGTCAGCGGTTAGTGAACTATGACCATCAGCGCAAAAAGCGACGTCCATCGGTGGTCGCAGGCGAGGAAGATCCTTCGGGCACGACAGCAACGGCGACAGCAGCCGCTGGCGATGATGGTGGCACTGATGGCAACGGCACGGCAACATCGTCCACATTGACGGAACCGAGCAATGATGGATCGGCCGCCACATCGACGGTAAACGATGATCCTGGAAGCAACAGCGAACGAATTCGCGTAGCAATGGATGCTCTGCAGTAGACGAAAGCGAACAATCATCATTGTGTGTGTGCGTGTGGACGTGTTATGATATTTTTAAACTATATTAGTCCAACCACCAACCATCCTCTCCTCCCTTCGATCCTTGGCGTACGCGCCATTAGCATGTGTTAGTTAAGGTTCAATTATGCTTCCGGTGGAATTATTCGAATATCGTCGCTATAGCTTTGTTTACTTTTGCGCCGTACACCTTACCAGCTCGGGTTCCCTTTATTCGTGTTTAAATTTCCAATTTTTTCTGACCTTGTGTTGGCGCACGTACAAAAAAACCCAGACCCATACGCAAATGTAAAATTCCAATCCCAGCCATCCGGTGCTGTTGTGGTGTTAATTTTGTTGATAGAAATAGACACTTTCCTTATTTATCCGATTTGTGATAGTAATCCGTTAACCGCCTGCCGATGATAACCACCATTAATGTGCTAGCGAACATTAGTTGTTTCTGATTTTAATATGATTTTTTATCGTCGTTATCGTTTCATTCTACTATTCGTTCAATTTATTTCGCGTGTCGCGCCTGGGGGAATTTGGGGGAGGGTTTCTTATTTCTTTCCCTGCACAACCAAAGGTCCGTAGATGCTTTGTGCCGCGAGGTGGTTCAATCCAAGCCGGCAAAAGAAACGGTCCAGGAGCAGGATCCAGAAAAGGATCGAAATGGTGCCCGTGGACTGAACGATAATGATGCGATACTGTTGGGATTAGGGGAAACTGGAATGTAATGATGGTCGGCTTTGCGGAAAGGAAGCCAGTTAAGAATTTAGCTAAAATCTGTAATATATCTTCATGAAATAAAAAAAGGAGTAAAGCAAATTTGGTGAAGCTTTTATTTGAGAAGATTGTAGAAAACGTAAATCTAAGCATTTGCATAAAACATGTATGAAGCAAGAAGTACAACTTCCTTCAGAATGATTTGTATGGATGTGGTGAATAAATATGAGAATTCTCAATTAATATTATCGGCATTTTAAATAAAAATTCTATTGACGTTTAGTTGATACAAAAAAGGCTCTTGAAATGTCAGCAGAAAGAAACAATCACAACAGCTTGTAAACAATTGAAACAGTTCTTTTCAACAGACAATTACCAAGCAAACATGAGCTCGTAGCGTAGTTGCAGTTGTGTTCCTAATCTTGAAGTGGTAATACACTCGACCACCGGGAAATTTCCCCCAAATCTATAAGAAATAGCTTATGCAAACCATTGTGGCGACTGTGTTTCGATAGTTTAATATGTTCGTCATAACTGACGTCGATCCCGATCCGAGACATCCTGCCCGACAGTCGAAAGCATTCCCCACAATAACGAAACCCAATTTGGTTGGATTTTTTAGCCTTAACCATGACCGGAAGTATGACCCATCGGCGGTGCAGCTTAAGTACCTTACACTACCACCCGGGCCGAGAACAGACCTGCGACTCGATCTTAACGAAGGGTTCGAAATACATCACCCGAAACCGAGCAGTGCAAAAGAGGAAAAGATCGATATGCTGCTGAACTTCATACGCCAAGCAGAACGACCGCGGGAACTATGGACCACAACGGCGAAGGGTCGATTAAAGCTGAAGCATGATTTTGTATGCTTCCGTGGTTTGCTTAGGATGATTTCCTGCACACCGTACGATTGGAAAACGCCATGGATCGTGCAGGCAGTACGCTATCGTGGCACAATTTACCTGTGCGAAAAGCCTACCACCGAAAAGCTTGAATCGGAACGCAACGAAACGGAACAGCAGAAGCGTTTCTGTTACTATGGCTTCAAGTTCGAGCAGTACATACTTACGGAGCAACCCCACAGCAAACCGGACACGTCGGCACCGGTCATGCTGGGGGAGGAATTCTGCTCCATGTTCGATACGACAGTTGCCGGCCATCGGGTGCTTTATGGTGCGGAAATGGATGGTATCGTTGCGTCGAACCAACCACTCGATCGCGAACGGCTTCGGTTAGAGGAACTGCGCCGCTGCGAGTTTGTAGAGGTGAAGGTAAAGCGCAAGGAAACGACCCAACGACAGGTGGACAATTTCCACCGGTTCAAGACAAAGAATTGGTGGTGCCAAAGCTTTCTGGTGAACGTACAACGACTGGTTGTGGGGTTGCGTGACGATGCGGGAATTGTACGAGAAATAATCGACATGAAACTGAACGACATTCAGCGTGATTCCCGTCCATTCTGGTCACCATCAATCTGTATGAACTTTTGTGCGGAATTTCTTTCGGAAGTGGTGCGCACAATTGGCGAAACCGATAACAGCCGTAAGGTTTATCAGTTTGAGTACGATTCGCGGGAAAGTCGCCGGGTACGATATCGGGTACTGCCGGAGGACGAAGGCCACCGGGAAGCGTTTCTTCCGGATTGGTACACGGGGTACGTTGAAAAAATGCAACCTAAGTTCTAGCGGCTCGAATTTCTTCGGAATACATAAACAATGCTCAGTTCCATCACTAGAGACAGGGTTCTTTTTTTTATTACGCTGCCTTTTCTTGAGCTCGCGCTCGCTAGTTCATATCCGACAGACCTGGTCTTATTTGTTGATACTTTTTGGTTGGTCGAAAGTTTCGCTGCTCCTGCATACGACCGCCCCGTGTATTGTAACTATCCGCAAGGTTGCTCTTGCCGTCGTTTCGCTGCGCCGTCGACACTATCTCCGAACAAAGCATGCTGTCCAACGTTTCGTTCACGATCTGTCCATTAGTTTCGAGGTATTCCAGCATCCGTTCCAGGTCTTGTACCGTGGTCGAAGGGTTTATCGCCTTCGCCTCCTTAACCGTGTCTTGTACCTTTTGAATCACTTCCCGGCAGAAAGTTTGCTGCTTCTCGAACGGTCCCTTCACTTCCAGCACCGAGCGAAAGATCGGTACCACATCTTCCAGCCGGTTCAGTGCGCACAGGGACAACGTTTTTAATTGCCGCACGGTCACATAGTTGCCCTTAGCAATAGTGCCTAGAATCTCTATAGCTATTTCCGGTCGGCCGTTGCTTAACGCGAGTGCCGCTGCAAACGCAGTTGCCTTTCGCATCGGTACATGACCGACGGAATTCAGCTCCTTCCACAGATCCATCGCGTACTTGAACGAGTCGGCCGTGTTTTCCTTGTAACAAGCGGCAAACGTAAGCGTAATGCAATGTTTGGGAAACCGACCTCCCTGTATCTGATGAGATTTGATCGCATCGAACAATTCCCGCACATCCTGGTAGCGACCCTTCTCGTACAGCATATCGCCCAATATTTGATAACTAGTCAGCTGTTCAAAAAATCCATCCGCACCGGCAGTTTTGAACAGATCAAGCGCCAAATCCGCATCGCCCAAATGGTGACAGGCGCGCATAATGACCGGACCGAACACATAATTGCCGAACCGCAGCTCTTTGCCCTGCTGGTTGTACCGCATGACCGTGTCCTTTAGCAGCTGCTTATCTTCCGGTGTGTTATCGATCAAATGGATGATGTTTTTCAAATCCTCGGTAAAGATCATGTTCGTGGACGATCCGGACACAAAGTCACGCATTTTGCGCTTGAAGTTGTCGACATTGTGAAGATGCTGGGTACGGGTTTTCTCCCTATATGCCTGATACCCTTCAATGCCAAGGGCCGATGCTGAATACAAATTTCTATAATGAGGCGAACCGCCTAATGTAAATACATCGAAACGGTTAGTGTGACGCAGAGAAACAATTACGAAGTTCGGCACCTTCAACTTACATGCTTTGGTAAATGCACTGAATGCAACTAGACTTTTGCGAAACATTTTTCCACTCTGTTAACGGCTAAATGATTTAATTACAAGCAAAACAGATTCTTTTCAATCGGCACGAAGTCACATAACCACCTTCGGGCACATAACCTTACAAAACACAATCACAATCTCCTCCCATCACCAAAACAAATATGACAGCACCAAGTGGGAAAAAAACACTACACCCAAAAGTCAACATGTAGCTGCAGGAGCGATTACACGTCACAATTTCGCGATGTACTACCGCAACGCTTCGAAATGTCTTTTGTACCACACCTAAGTATCCAAAAAAAAAACAATGGCTACGGCGCCAAATTTGAACGTTGCTCTCAAATAACCACACATTTTACAATTAAACATTTAGAAAAGTTTTGTGACATTTCGCTGTTGAAAATTATTAGATAAATACTTGAACTATTAATTTGTGCCGCAAATGTAAAAATTAGTTGTCTCTTCCCTTGACGTAAAAATTAGTTGACTCTTCCCTTGCAACGATTGACTACCAAAATCCGATATCTAACCCTACTAAGACAACGGTCGTACATCGGTCTTGTTTCGCTCGTGGTAGATAAGATATATCTAAGATATAGCCAAGCCAAGGTGGCAGATAGCTTTTATTTTATTATTTTGACATTTTTAAAATTCAGATGTAATATATAAAAAAAATACAGCTTTTGGGTTTATTAAAATTCCTTTATTTCATTCATTAAATCTGCTTTAAAAAGTAACGGAAACACAAATAAACACAAACCTACAGGTTCATACACACCCAATGGCGTTGAAGACGACGACGACAAAATATACTTAGAAAATGTAGTAATTTTAATGAGAATGATCGAATTTCGGACGGAATGCTTGGACGTAACACCTCACAGGTGAGCTGCGTTCTACGACTTTATTAACACTTAACACTGGATTCATGTAAAAACTAGGTATAATCTACAAAATGGCTACTGAAGTCGCCAAAACGAAAACGTCAAAATGACAAACAGAAATACGTCAAACGTATTACAGGGTTCGCGTGAACACTGTAGCGGAACACAGAACATCGTATTGTCGTGCCGAAACAAATCATTTGCTTTTTCCATCCAAAAAACGAATGCAATTCTAGCCAAAGGGTAGTCCAAAAGAAATATTGATCTTTTACCCCACGAAAAGACCTTTCATGTGACATTTGCAACTTGGGAAGTTTTCGAACAATTTAAAATACAACTTCGAAAGTCGTTGATAGTTTGGGCCACGCTGGGCACATTCGTTTAAAAAAATAGTTTTCTGGTCAAAATTTGTTTTTCGAATGCTCAATGTCAGATACAACAATGGCCATTTGTTCTCCAGGAATTGTGATGTAAAGACGTGTACACGCTGTTCTGCACAAGTTTTTTAATGTGAGAATAATTTTATTTGTTCGGTTTTTTTCTGATGTTTTGAGTTTTCCGTGTACTGTAGGTCGAATCAATTCGGATGTATGATCTGGATGAAGTAAAATTTCCCGTTTTTTGTGTAAAGCTAGCCTACGCATAAAGATGTGTAGCTTGTATGTGTGTTTCCAGTTTACCTGACCGTGATTTCAATCTGCGATCGCCAGGTAGATCGATTATTCTCTAGAAAAGTGCAATCAAAACGATCGATTCTTGTTGCAAATGAAGTGAAATTTTTGTGCTTTTTTACGGCTATGAAAAGCTTCACGTCAACGCATTCTACTCTACTGCGTGGCCGTGTTTGATCATCGATCCCAACAAAATATAGGTGTGCAGGGTGGTGAAGTAGGGGCAGGTGGAAAAAAGCAACCGGTGGTGCGTTGGGTGTGAGAGTGTGTATGTGTTTATGCCTATTCTAAAAGCGATGTTTGAAGGATGAAGAGTAGATGGGGGAAAAAGGTTGCTTTTTCGTAGTTCTTTCATTCTACACGTTTATGCGGACAAACGCGAAGTGAAGGTGGTGTTTGTGTCTGTATTCGAAAGTAAAGGTATAGGTTTGTCAAGGGCCAAGGTGGAAGAGCATGAATAGTGACGCGAAACCGGTATTTTGAAGAAGAAAAAAAAGTACGGCCTGCATAGCTTTCTTTGTGTTGTGAAGTGAAGAAAGAACGTGAAGAAATGTGCTTCGCTCTTCGAGTGCTAGTGTGTGCGTACTAACGACATGCCAACGGAATGCCAACAGAGGAAGCGTTATACCTGGGGAAAGGTGTTGTTACACGATACATATGAGCATAGTGGGAAGCGCACTATTCAGAAGCTCTGTGTCAGTGTGTTTGTATATGTCGAGTGCTTCACTATCAGCAAAAGTTTGTAATCTAACTTAGAAATAGAATCAATTATGCTTTTCTGCATATGTGCGTACATCATATAAACCTTCTGCTTAGAGGTGCTTAAAGCTTCGAGCTTCCATCGAGAGATGAAATGAAAAAAAAAACGTATTGTTCATACACCACCATGATGACTCACCCGAAGGAATTGTTTTTGTTTGATGTGTGTTTGAGCAATCTCCCATCGCAGCATGCGATCGGGCGAAGGAGCTTATGTCAAAAGATTCATCAAGCAACAACGCTGGTTGGCCGAGAAGATTAAATTCAATCTTACACGTACGTTAAGAAAAAAAAGTTAAATGTTCGAGGTCAATTCCCTCGAATTAATCGACACAATTTCGTTTTCATGCTTCAGCTGTAGCGGGGTGTGTGCGTGATAGTGTTTTGTTTATGCTGTTTTGTGGTTCCAACAATTGTGTGTGTGTGTGTTTTTTTTGTTTCCATAGTAACAACCAGCAAAAAGTTATGTTATGTTTTTTCCCTTTTAATTTCCAGGAGTTGTGAAGTGAAGTGTTTGATCATCGAAAGTAGATCAAGTTGAGTGGTTCTAGAGAAAACAAGAAACCTCATTCTCTCGTAACGTCCGTGATTCACCAAAGTGCCTCCGTAAGAGAAGTCTTATTTATATGAGTGATCGCACTGTGTTTGAAACGAATATTTACACACATATCAACCACTTATGAAGCTAGTTTCCGGTATGGTGGCCATTTATGTGACCTGTTTAGTGCTAAACGATCAGGCGTGCGGTTGTCGCCCCTTCCTGTCACGTACGTGACGTGCAATGAATGGAACGTGAAACACATCATCGTAAGGCGCCAACGATCAGCCACGTTTACCGACAAGATCACGATCGTCAACAGTGAAGTAAAAGTAAGGTTGCGGGACCGGAAGTGAAAAACTGCACGATCCTAGTGTCTCTCGTCCCCTTATCGGATGAGGTGTGTGAAGTGTGTACAGTGTCAAGATCGAATAAAAGTTTCCATTTTTCGAAGACAAATCCGACGAAACACCAAGCGGACGCCACATCCGGTGACCAGACTGAGATGAGCTCAACGAGATATAGTTACCGTGTTCTAAGGCAAAGGTAAGCCAAACAACAGAAGGGCAAACACTTTCTTCAACACTCGGGCAACACTTCTTTTCTGCTTCTAACTACTCCAAGGCGAATATAGAAAACAAAACTAAACAACCTGCTTTTCCCTGCGAGTTTCGGGCTATCTTCACGCACCGGAAGCAGGGAAATATATGTTCTCCCCACGATCGTACGCTAGTGCTCCAATTATCATGGATACACACTACTTTTGACTCTGTTTGTTGTCTAGCACCCGGAAATAAAGTTTAACGTAAATTTCCACACAACTTTCCAAGATTCGACCAGAATTCGTTCCCCATTTTGTTCGAGTGGAAGTTTGAGTTGATTTTGGTTAATATTTCACGCACTGTTTCCAAAGTTCGTCCAGTACCGGCATCAAGCGAGAATTGATGCCAATGACGAGAAACAGATAATGTTGGGCATGTTTATTAGCTCTATTTCATGGCATGTGTCAGACGCTTCTTATTTAACTGGTTTACAAGGTTGGTTTAGGTATCTGAATTATCTTAGTAATATCTCAGTAACATCTTCAGTAATAATGATTAGATTTTCGTATCAGTTCTCAGTTACATCAATTCATGATTTGATCTCCGATCAGTGTTTTGTTATTTGAGAGCTTATGTTATCCTTCTAGAATAAGAAATTGTGATGGCCGACATACTTAAATCAGGGAGGAAAATTTAACAATGGTCTAAAATCTATCTATTCTGTCTACGACGACGTACTTTGCTCATTAACTCAAGCAATAATCCGATATGGATGTCATTTAATTTTTCCTACATTAAACTTACATCCAATTGCAGGCGGAATGTCGGGATTTGTGGAATAGCGGTATAGCTTTAAGCAAATGGAGATGATGATGAAAAGTACCGAAACTGGTCTGAAGTTGCAGGATCCCTGTATGTTTACAGCCAAAAGGCTATTAAATCGATTTAACGATGTTGTACCAAGTGATCGTGTCTGATCTTATGTGTGGATGCGAAGGAGCATTGATTTACCCCATTCGGTTTCTTAGAAGATAAAACCAATCAAAGAAAAGTTGAAAAAGGTACTGTCCATGCATCTGGTACTGTTCATTCAATCAGTACAGAGTTGAAACTGGAAAAAAGTAAAAAAATGTTTACATTTTTTCTCTTAAGGTCTCTCTTGATACTTTGCGGTTAAGGATTCCTGTGGTGTATTTTATTGCATAAAAATAATTGCAAAAAAAAATAAAGAGATTCATAAATTAATGCGGATATATGACTCGGGCATGGGACGTTAAAATGCTTACGTTGTCGCATGACTTGAAAGAATCGAAGACGTTGTTATAAAAACATCTTTTATTATACTCATCGAATGATTGTTATCATATTTTTTGTTTCGAATATTAATGATGTATTGTATTTTCTAACTACAATCAAAGACTTATGTGTGCACGGTTCTAGGAAGAAAAACATATTTTGTTATGAATACGTGAACGCCGCTAGTCCGCAATAATAATGGCTGAATAAAATAATGTTCCGTGTCGCTGATGATAAGATGGTCATTAACTTCAGTCTTCATGTCTTCGTGGATGCCCTCTCAACCAACTCATAAGCAGCTTCTATACACAAATTTCATAATAACAGTGATGATGCGTGATCGCTCGCTGTTATCAAGACTTCTAGTCTTACCTTCTTCCTTTCTACTCTATATCAACGTTGTCAGTCTCCCCTTGCCGTGCCTCATGGTGGATTAACTGTGACTTAAGGTACCCTTTGTTAAATAATCTTTTCGTAGGGGGCACGATCCAGTCAAGATTTGATCTCAACTCAGTTGTTATGCTGAGTCCTTCTTTACTAGCGATACTATTTTCCACAAGTTACGATAAGACTTTTACTTTAATCTTTTCTTTGTTGCTTTTTTCCTTTGCAGATGCACGTTCGCAGATTAATTACTCTGGTTTGAACAGTGGAATGGCAGCAAAGGCAAACTTGTAGAACGCTGAATAACACATGTCTGGCAAAACGTACGAATGCAGCAGGAAGGAAAGCAGAAAACAAGGCGCGAATCTCAAATGAAAGCAGCAGAGTTGCTTTAAAGTTCAAATAATTGCGCATAAAATAGCATTTGAATTAACAGACTTGGAGAGCGGTTTTATAGTTACGTACCACGACTCGCTTGAGACCGACACAACCGAGCACGTAAGCGAAGTACGGAAGATTGTGGGACGTGCTCCTTCAAAGGGAGCCGTTCGCGAGCAGATACTTCACAAGCACATGTCATGTTAAGACGAGGCAGAAAAATGCGTCAACCGATGGCGCTATTTACCTTATTCGTATTAGCTACATGCTGGTACAGTTCCATGCCTGCGATAGTTGCAGCAAATGAAAGTAGTAATAGAAACAACAGAACATCACAAAAGCAAACCAACAATCTCGTCCAAGACTATCGATTATCAGGCGGTGTGAGTAAACTGTACGACTACCATCGGGAGCTATTCACGGGCGAACAGCGACTAAAACGGAGTGCATTTAGTACTCTATACGATACTGGCAATACGCTTAGTGCGAACGATTATGCAGGCGGTATAAATGCAGACGTTAACCGCAATATTGGCATCAGTAACAGTGGCTCTTCCAGAGAATCATTGATTGGGTCAGAACACCTGCGGGACAATCGCAAACCAAGTTTCGTAGAGTGTGACAGTTACAAACCGATGCTAAAGGAGGAACAATCGGTAGGTACGCCGGTGATGCGTGTAACCGCTACCGATCCCGACCCCCGACAAACGATCGAGTACAGCTTCGTAACAACGCCAGGAGAACGAGCCCGCTTTCGCATTGACAAGAGCACAGGAGAGATCACGACGGCTCACATCTTCGATCGCGATGAACCGATTCGGGAGAAGGAGATCTACATCACGGTGCGTGCGACCGATAATGGACGACCTCGGTTAGACGATGTGTGCACCTTCAAAGTGACGATCCTTGACATCAACGACAATCCGCCTGTATTCGATAAGGTGCGCTATGAAGAGTCTGTGACGAAAGACATGAAAGCGAACCAACGTGTAGCTACCATATCGGCAACGGATATGGATGACGGGGATAACAGCATTATCAAGTATGAGATCGTGCAAATGAACCCAGACAGCAGTTACTTCAAAATCAACGAGAACAACGGTGTGCTCACTCTAACAAAACCGGTTGACCGCAGTCCTGGCCAGTACTATGCAATACGCGTGAGGGCATATAATGTGGATCCACAGGGGGAAGCTGTACAAGATGCGGAGATGGACGTGAAAGTACGTGTTGTGGAGTCCAATAAACTTCCTCCTTACTTCACCAAGGTGCAAGCGACGCCCATCGTGCTGAATGAAACGTTCAAGAATTATACCGAATCATTAGCAGAGTTCGATGCAGAATCAAACATTCCCGAAAAACCAGAAGTCATCTTCGAGCTCATTCAAGGTCGTGCTGAACAAACGAATTCGAAAAACACCTTTCTACTGGAACAGGTTAATAATACTGCCTCAATCAAGCTAGGAAAGACGCTGGATTATGAAACCGTGACGGAGTATACTCTCACAGTGAGCGTGAAAAATTCACACGACTTGGTCGCAGAAGCTGTGCTGAAGATTAAGGTGCTGGATGAGAACGACATTATCCCGGTGTTCACGGAAGTGACATCGGGCACTATTCCGGAAGACGAACCACCCGGTACTCCTGTGATGCAGGTACGAGCATATGATCTGGATGGAACTTCTGCCAACAACATCGTGTCGTACAGGTTCGACGATGAAAATCAACAGTTGTTTCACATCGATAGTCGAACGGGTAACATAACGTCGCTGATGGAATTCGATCGAGAAGCGACCGATTCTTACCATTTGAAGATCATTGCCGAAGACAACTCTCCATCGGCACTGTACAGAAACGGTAAGCCGAACAGTATCTCTCAGCTATTCATCATTAAGATCTCAGATAAGAACGATCACCAACCGAAATTTGTAAAAGATCATTTCGTGGCCGAAAATGTACCGGAGGATGCAAATATAAACACGGTAGTGATCGAAGTGACTGCTATAGATCAAGACACGGCCTCACTCATTACCTACAGCATTATTGAAGGTAATGTGGGTAATGCGTTCAAGATCGATGAGAATACTGGTCGTATCTCAGTAAATAGCCGACTGGACTATGAGACTATCCGTAGCTACCAGCTGATAGTACAAGCAGACGATGGTATCTTCCAGGACAACGCCACTGTTTCGATTAAAATCGAAAATGTCAACGATAATCCTCCACGCTTTATAGACCTCCGCAATGTGACGATCCAGGAAGAAACGATTCCTCCTGGCTGTATCATGACCATCCAGGCATTTGATCCGGACATTGAGAATCGAGACGAACCGCAACACATACGATTCTCGTTTGTAAAAGAACAAGAGGACTTGCTCGAGATCGATGACAACGGATGTCTGCGGCTAAGAAAAGCGCTCGATCGTGATCCACCGCAGGGCTTTAAGAGTTGGCAATTTATTATCACCGCAACGGATGAAGATGGCGCAGGAAAGAAAACTCCAGCTACTGTGAATATTTTCCTGGAAGATATCAATGATAACGCACCGTACCTATCGAACGCAATGCCAGTTGTGTGGGGAGAGAATCGATCACCTGGTTTGATCGTGAGACTGACGGCAGAAGACGTAGACGAAGCACAGAACGGTCCGCCATTCCATTACAGCATTGATCCAAACGCACCATACGAGATCAAGGAACGGTTCCAAGTGCAAGGGGACGAACTGTATGCGCTGGTAGAGTTTGATCGAGAAGAGCAAAAAGAGTATCGAGTACCGATCAGGATCAGCGACTCTGGTGAAGAACCGATGAGCGACGTCAGTATGTTGCATCTTGTGATTGGCGATGAAAATGACAACGAGATGAGGCCGGGTGAAAGTCGTATCTTCGTTTACAACTACAAAGGCGAATCGCCCAACACGGAAGTTGGTCGAGTTTACGTGGATGATCCAGACGACTGGGATCTAGCGGACAAGACGTTCCAGTGGGACGATGCTACCCGTCATCAGTCGGTGGACTTCTTCGACCTTAATCGTGATACTGGCATGATCACCATGCTACAAGGTACTCGTGGTGGAGAGTATGAGCTGAACTTCCATGTGATTGAACAGTCGAGCTACTTTCCGCGCCACAACGTTACAGCCAAAGTGATAGTAACGGTGAAAGAGATCCCGGAGGAGGCAGTCGATAAGAGTGGATCGATCCGCTTCCATAATGTAACGGCGGAGGAGTTTGTGTCTCGTACATCCGGTCAACAGACCACTCCAAAAGATCGACTGCAGATGAGCATTGCAAAAACTCTCAACGTGAGTCGCGAGAACGTGGACGTGTTCACTGTTTTGAAGCGCGACAATGTCAACGGCACATTCTTGGATGTACGGTTCTCCGCACACGGTAGTCCTTATTACGCACCTGAGCGACTTAATGGAATGCTCGGCTATGGACTTCGCCAGCTGGAAGAAGACGTAGGCCTGTCAGTGTTAATGGTGGGAATCGACGAGTGCATCGAAGAGGGTCGCAACTGTGAGCTATCGTGCAAGAACACACTCTACAAATCAAACGTCCCGATCGCAGTTTACACTAACACCAGTTCGTTTGTGGGTGTGAATGCCTTCGTACAGGCGGAGTGCGTGTGTGAGGTTCCTCCACCCTCGCTTACATGTCTAAATGGAGGCTTCCTTGTAAATGATCGCTGTTCCTGTCTAGAAGGCTTCGAAGGTCCACATTGCGAGATGCTAAGCATTGGGTTCTATGGTAGTGGATATGCTCTCTACCCTCCGATCAGTCCTTGTAATATGACGCGCATCAGTATAGAGCTTTCGCCCCACCAGGAAGATGGTTTGGTGATGTACATTGGCCCGCTTAACTACAATCCTCGTCTGCCCGTGCAAGACTTCTTGGCGCTAGAACTCGTCAAAGGACTTCCAGTACTACTGCTTGATTACGGTAGCGGCACTATCCGAATCGAACATCGTCACCGTTTCCCGCAAGGCAAACCTTTTACTGTAGAGCTCGTGCTGCAGCCGCAGACGATCGAGATGATCGTAGACAACTGCAAGTTGTCCACGTGCATGAGTCTCGATGCTCCGAAAGGACCGAACCGCTTCCTGAACGTAAACGCTCCTCTTCAGCTAGGAGGTGCAGCCGTCAATTTGAACTATCTTGGATCATTGTACAACTGGACGTACATTCCTCAAGATAAAGGTTTCAGCGGCTGCCTAAGAAATCTTACCATCAACGAACGAACGTATGATCTTGGACTACCGAGTCTTGCGAAAAATGCCGATCCGGGCTGTCAACGCTCTGTCGCAGTTGCAGTATCGTTTGGCATCGATTCCTACTTTCTGATCGCGATCATCGCTTGTATCGTGTTGCTGTTGATACTGCTGCTTGCGGTAGTCGTTCACAAGAAACATCAGGACGGTTGGCATGAGAAGGATATGGACGATATCCGCGAAACGATCATCAACTACGAGGAAGAAGGCGGCGGTGAAAGAGATGCAGAATATGATCTCACTGTGCTACAGGGTCCTCCAATTTATCTCGACAAACCGTACGGTAGTGAGCTGAGACAGAAAGAGGCAACTACCGAAGTGCCCGATATTGGCGCTTTCCTTACCGATAAGAAGGACGCATGCGACAAAGATGCGGACGCCTACCCAATCGACGACGTGCGACATTATGCTTACGAAGGCGATGGTAACAGTACAGGCTCGTTGTCGAGTCTCGCCTCCTGCACCGACGAGGGTGATTTGAAATTCAACTACCTATCCAACTTTGGTCCGCGGTTCCGGAAGCTGGCCGACATGTACGGTGAGGAACCTTCCGACACCGATTCGAACGTGGATGACGAGGAGGGCTGGAGGATATGAGACGAACGCACGGGGTGAACGTGTGTGATAGAAACAAAAAAGATGTGCAAGTCTTTAGATGTGGAATCGAGTGAACGCGACAGCAAAGGGATGCAAGAACGTATGTATGAGCGTATGGTACTTTTCTTAATCAAACTAGGCGATAGACAGTTGTTGTTTTCTCGTTTGTGATGATCTTCCGTTCAGTAGCACTGAACCACCGTGTCCCATAACTTGCAAACCGAGGAGGACAATCTTCATTAGGACAAACAAAAGTATTCTAAAGTGTAGCTAAAGCGTGGACGTGCGCAACAGAGGTGACAGATATGCAGCGTTACTTCAATACACCGGAAGCCAACTGTTGGTTTATTTCTTGCAGAAGTGATATGCCTTTTTTGGGAGGATATATGCACAATTTTAAACCGAAAACATCCAACATGTTCCTACCAGTCGCAAACGTTTTACGAATCGCACGAGTCATTCTGCTTTGTGGGTGATTTAGAAATATTTGCATATTATTTATTTAGGCTTGAAACGATTAAAAGTTATTGCATTGATTGATTCGCACCTGCCTATGTGCGAACACTGTTTCGCTTCTTACTGCCATTTATTATGTATCCCTTCTTTTGCCCGATTTTTTTTACGCTAATTCGCCGATCTGAATAATGCTTCAAACGAGTCTGATATCAAGCTCTATGAGTCAACAATATTTCTTCAAAATGTATCAAGCAGAAGGCGCCCAACACTTTCTACAAAAACTATGCGTGGGTGATTAATAGTGCAAACCACAAACTGGAACATCCAAAACAACGCGAACAAAGAAGCTTACGTGCGCCAGGATGTGTTTTTTTCCAGAAAGGGAGTGCTCTCGGTTGCAACACATGGTTTCTCTCTCGCTCTCGTGCTCTTAGGAGTGTTTCTGTTATTGGTTGTCCTTTATTTTCCCTTTGGATGGCTTCACTAACCTCAAGCCGGTTTGCCGGTCGATTCTAGAACGGGGGCAGAAAGGGCTCGCGATGACTCATGTGCGATCTGCCTTCGTCACTACGACGACCCTTAATGTGTGGTTCCCGATATCATTGTCCACAAAGCACAAGCAGAGGTGTGCTTATGTAGTGTTTTTTTTTAAATAATTTTGTAGTATTAGACGCGCTAGGCGGTTCAGAACAATCCGCGTAGAATGAAATTCAACGACTAGAATTATGGTTTAGGACTCCAAAAAAGAACACATAAGAAAAGAAAATATAGAACGATAGGGAAAGGAAAAGTAAAACAATAGCTGTTTCGTTATTTCTTTTTTTTTCTATCGTTCATTTTCGATTTTCGTTATCCAAATCATTTTTGTTTAAGATTAGTACTAGACCGTTATCAATTTTTAGTATAAGCAAGGCAGGGAATGATCTAACATAAAGCTACAGAAATTTAGATTTAAGTCGAATTAAAAAAAACAAGACTTTTATATAGAGAAGAAAAATCAAAACTTTTTCCTATGTGCTATTGAAATGTAACGAAATTGAATTGATACGCGACTACCATGACGTAGTCGCTGCAGAACGTTTATTCTAAACGATGTAAGGAATAATCACTAGTAAACAACAGCATTTAGAAAGCACCCGATGTAGTTCCAGTAATGTGAAAATAGTGACTAAGATTAGATAGACGAAAAGACGAATTATGCAACTGAATATACACAAATATCACGAAGGAAACACAGAAAAAAAGAAAACATTTACACCTCCATCGTCCTAAAGTGTACTTCGAGTGGTAGGAAAAATGATTGTGAAGCATATGAACGGTCGGTCACAAACCGAGATTGAACCGATTGCAGCGCCTTAGAAGTGTAAAATAGCAACAAAACAAAACGATGCCTTAACTCATCCACCCAACGCGGGTAATGAGCTCATTTTGCTTTTAAAAAATGGTCACCCTCCGCCCGGTTTGGTTTGGCAGCTGCTAAAGACCGAAGTCGTATATATTTGTTTGTGTATTTATTAGCTAGATGAATCGTATAATGGCGGCAGCTCTTAAGGACGTGATAGCATATTGAGAGGTGCGCAAACAAAAGCGAAAACGTATAGGTTGTATAAATAGGAACGAAAGACATGGTTCTTCCAAAAAAGGAGAGAGTTTCAACATAGTCGTGCATTCTGTCACTTTTTTTATGTGTATGTATAGTTTGAAGATTTTAATTTCTTTTCCTTTTTCCACTCTCTGCGGAGAATCGTACTATATTTCAAATAAAAGGAACAAACTATATATTAAGCGACATTCGATAGTAGCCTACGAACAAACACAACACACTTTAGGACCCCACTGTACAGCAAAGATACGGATTTTAAATGCATAGAAAAGACATCGTGAAGGAAGCAGTGCGCGGGTCAGCAAGTCAGCAATACCTTTGAATTATTTTGCAAATAATTGTTTAAAACATTTGCTCCCAAAAACGTAACTCTGAAATTGTACAGACTGCCAAAAAAAAAGCATCTTTATCCAAACACATTCCAATCAATTGTTTGACATCATTCAATAACTATTGACTACCGTTCAGTATCATTCTTCGCGATCACTCCGTTCTGGTGTGCGATACGTGTGAATTTTATCCCAGAAATTATGAATCTCTATTTTTCGAATACACCACCACCACCACATCTCTATTGCTGGGAACATTTGTTTTTAAACAAATTTCACTAAATCATCGAACGATGAGGTCGAGGTTGTGTTGTACGTGCGTTTATGCTTCTTGCCCGTTTGTTAGGTAGTATGTAACGTGCAGGAAGGTAAGAGGAAAACGTTGAAAGTGATGAATGCAACCACCGGGCAGTCTAACTATCGCTGTCTCCACAAAAGGAAACCGTGTACGATTGTGTCTCCAATAAATTGAAAACGTTGGAACGAAAATATTGCATAAAGTGAAACATTTTATTTTAATAATAGTGGGCATGTTGTAGTGTTTTGTATATATTACAATTGAGAAATCATTTATTATAAATTTGTTCGAATTCTCGCATCATATTCGTTACGATAAAAAGACGCCTAATCTTTGCATGAAGAATTAGGGCATCTAGAACAAATGTATTATCGATTCGTTCGTTTATTGGAAATATCTTCCCGCCAAAGTACTTTCTCATTTTAAGATGTACAGAAATTATACAATACCGAACTGATTGGCCTATTGCAACTGGTCCATTATATGGAGGGTAAAAACACACACAAAACGAAACCCATGATGGACGGATGAAAGAAACTGAAATTGATCTACTTCTTGAGAAAGGTTTTGACGCCACGAGTTCCCCGCAACTGAAATTGAAACTAGACGAGAAGCAGCTTGTGATGACGTTTTCAAGTGTACTCGGCTGGGAAGGGACGAACGATCGCTGGATGTCTACGGTGCTATTGCGCACGGTTGTTCGACGTTATATTCCGGCTTCGAAAAACGTACAACCGGTACCCTAAAAACATTGGAACCTGTCTTTCAACGCTATGGACTATGGACCTTTTCAAAGTAGAGAATTGCGGCCTAACAATCCGGTGACATGGATCGTTTTAATGTTTTTCAAGATTTTCTCACTTTTCAGATTCCTGATCCCTTACTCGCCGGCTGCTGCACGATCAATCTAACGGGTAAGCACGAAGCCCTCTCCTCTTCATCTCACATCTTGAAATGTTTTGCTGTAATCTTTTTATTGCTTTATGCACACACAACCAGAAAACAACGTTTTGGATGAAGTTTTTTGCTCGATGAACAGCCTACATCCTCCACCAGCAGCATTAAAGATAAAGGTTAGCTCAGCGGGTTTGGCTGCGAAAGTAGGAAGATTACAGCCGAACACAAAACGGAGAAGACACCGTTAATTCGTGACTATGCCGATGTTGATTGCATTTAAAAACAATGATTCACAATAATTATGCTGGTAAAGTGAATGTGTTTGTGTGAAGCAGAAGATCGCGCTTACGGTGGCAGATGAGAATGGAAATAACGTAAGTTAGTTCCATGTACCTAAGATAATGTGTGATGATTCGTTCGTAGCTTGGTGTAGGAATCGTGTGTGGAAATATTTATATTTTTAAAGTGTAGTGTGAACTAAAGTTTACGGTTATTATGGCGACTCCATGCCACTCCATGACTTGTTACGATCGTGAATCGTTTGTCAACGACGTTGTAATAATTTTTCATCATCGTTACATTCGCACGTTGGACGAAACAGGAGAATCGCGCCAGATGCTGAAAAAAGGTACGTTCCTTTTCCTTTGATTATTTGTAATTTTTGTTTCAATAGAGAACATAGAAGTTATCATAATATTTGAAGCTGCGTGAGCTATGTAAGGAAGTTGAAGAGATTACTGTAGCTGCTCGTAACTGGATAATTTCAAAACTAAGTTTTTGGAAAAATTGTCAAATTACTTTGAGTAATGTTTCAATAGACGTAAAGAACCCTGCATTTGCTAACAAAAACCATCAACATCGTGTTGGCATTTGAACGACGAAATCCATTTTGTATGAGTATGTTTGTATGAGGTCCCGAAAGGTTAAACTATGTGCAGTGTGTTTCTGTACTGGAAAATGGTTGTAAGAATCCATTTCCCTTGGTAAGCGATGGCAGAAGAATGACATAAACCGAGAAATCTTTTCATTTCTAACCGTATATCTGTAGACTAGATGATAGTCTGTTGTCTTCCAAGTCGTTTAGGTAACTATAAATATATTATTAAAAACTTGTGTGTTGTAGTTGTAGCGGCATATCTTTTTATACAACGAATCGTTTCTCTTTCGTCTCTTGTTAAAGTACTTTCCTGTACTTGTACCGAATGCTCCACAATTCGCCTAGAGATCGTGGAATAGACGCGAACGCCCATGTTCTTCCATACATTAGATACATCACCAACACTACAGCGCAACCATCGGCATTAAGCGTATTTGCGCATAGTTCACAAAGCATTTTGCCTCCTCTGTTTGAGATCAACTTTTTGCCTCCCGACCAATAATACGATCGTCAATGCTGCTACGCGGCTCTCTGGCGTTTCTATTCTTCGGTTCACCGCCATTGCTATGTCCGGCTATTATGCTCGGAGCTTTCCAGGTCACTGCAAAACAACCACTATAGTCTATGACCTCATTCTCCTAGACACACGTACGTCCGCGTTGCCTCCATAAGTTTGGAAAAGTGGAGCCACATAACTGGTGACGGTGTGGAGCTAACCGTTTTTTGGTTTACCTACGAGCGATCTGTTTGTTGATGCTTTATGGACTGTTCTGTGGAAGTTGTTCGTAATTTTATATAAAGTTTGGGTCTAGTTTCGAATGATTCTCATTTTTTCTCAATGAACAAGCTTTCTGGTCACATATTTATCATTGTTTTCTTTTATAATGCTTCCGTCAAAAGAACGCAATTGAACGTTGAAGATTAATCGAAGTATTTGCCGTAGTCCGATAATCCCTCATAAAGCATCAAATTCTTTCTTAACACATTTATCAACACAACACACCATAATCTAGATGCTTAGAAAGCTAGCATAAACGCGATCAAACAGAGTTCTCTCTCATATACTGAACAACACGAGTCTAGCAATTGAATCATTTGTTTGCGTATTAGTCACCTTTCCAATTCTCAATCCGGATTATTTTATCAAAAAATAAATATACATAATCGAAATATGGCAATACCAAGATATAGAATTTCAGGCATTTTGAAGTGAAATTATCAGTGAAAATAGTTATTCTAGGACTGTTCCGCTGGGCAGCTGCTGCGTAGCACAACTTTTACCATATTTTCTACGATAAATAGTGTAAGTTTTGATCAACAATTTCTGCAGTGATTACACTCGAATAAGATAATCTTGTTCCAACGTAATTATTCTAATGACTTTTTTTGTTATATTATACAGTCAACGTGGAGTTGTTCGTAAAGCAAAGATGCGTAAATAGCAGCAGTTGCACGTCGAGTTAGCTCTTCTGTGAATAAGACTATATCATCCATTAGGTGAAGTGATTATCGTGTGTGAAAAGTATGTGTCGATTAGTAGCACAGGTTGTACTGCTTTGGTTGGGCCTATACTGGCTCAATATTGTACATACAACAGATGGAGCGACTAACGATAAGGTATCCGATGAAGGACAAATTTCACATAAAGGAATCTACAATACTATTAACGATGAACATCGGATGGGTAATATAAACAATTCTAAATATTATCGCAGCATTGTAACTGAACCAAACAATGTTCGTGACAATTGTGATCCATGCTTCGTAGATTGTGACAGTTACAAACCGATGCTAAAGGAGGAACAATCGGTAGGTACGCCGGTGATGCGTGTAACCGCTACCGATCCCGACCCCCGCCAAACGATCGAGTACAGCTTCGTAACAACGCCAGGAGAACGAGCCCGCTTTCGTATTGACAAGAGCACAGGTGAGATCACGACGGCTCACATCTTCGATCGCGATGAACCGATTCGTGAGAAGGAGATCTACATCACGGTACGTGCGACCGATAATGGACGACCTCGGTTAGACGATGTGTGCACCTTCAAAGTGACGATCCTTGACATCAACGACAATCCGCCTGTATTCGATAAGGTGCGCTATGAAGAGTCTGTGACGAAAGACATGAAAGCGAACCAGCGCGTAGCTACCATATCGGCAACGGATATGGATGACGGGGATAACAGCATTATCAAGTATGAGATCGTGCAAATGAACCCAGATAGCAGTTACTTCAAAATCAACGAGAACAACGGTGTGCTCACTCTAACGAAACCGGTTGACCGCAGTCCTGGCCAGTACTATGCTATACGCGTGAGGGCATATAATGTGGATCCACAGGGGGAAGCTGTACAAGATGCGGAGATGGACGTTAAAGTACGTGTGGTGGAGTCCAATAAACTTCCTCCTTACTTCACCAAGGTGCAAGCGACGCCCATCGTGCTGAATGAAACGTTTAAGAATTATACCGAATCATTAGCAGAGTTCGATGCAGAATCAAACATTCCCGAAAAACCAGAAGTCATCTTCGAGCTCATTCAAGGTCGTGCTGAACAAACGAATTCGAAAAACACCTTTCTACTGGAACAGGTTAATAATACTGCCTCAATCAAGCTAGGAAAGACGCTGGATTATGAAACCGTGACGGAGTATACTCTCACAGTGAGCGTGAAAAATTCACACGACTTGGTCGCAGAAGCTGTGCTGAAGATTAAGGTGCTGGATGAGAACGACATTATCCCGATGTTCACGGAGGTGACATCGGGTACTATTCCGGAAGACGAACCACCCGGTACTCCTGTGATGCAGGTACGAGCATATGATCTTGATGGAACTTCTGCCAACAACATCGTGTCGTACAGGTTCGAGGATGAAAATCAACAGTTGTTTCACATTGATAGTCGAACGGGTAAAATTACGTCGCTGGTAAAGTTTGATCAAGAAGCGAAAGATTTTTATCCTTTGAAGATCACCGCCGAAGACAACTCTCCATCGGCACTGTACAGAAACGGTAAGCCGAATAGTATCTCTCAGCTATTCATCATTAAGATCTCAGATAAGAACGATCACCAACCGACATTTGTAAAAGATCACTTTGTAGCCGAAAATGTACCGGAGGATGCAGATATTAACACGGTACTGATCGAAGTGACTGCTATAGATCAAGACACGGCCTCGCTTATTACCTACAGTATTATTGAAGGTAATGTGGGTAATGCGTTCAAGATCGATGAGAATACTGGTCGTATCTCAGTAAATAGCCGACTGGACTATGAGACTATCCGTAGCTACCAGCTGATAGTACAAGCAGACGATGGTATCTTCCAGGACAACGCCACTGTTTCGATTAAAATCGAAAATGTCAACGATAATCCTCCACGCTTTATAAACCTCCGCAATGTGACGATCCAGGAAGAAACGATTCCTCCTGGCTGTATCATGATCATCCAGGCATTTGATCCGGACATTGAGAATCGAGACGAACCGCAACACATACGATTCTCGTTTGTAAAAGAACAGGAGGACTTGCTGGAGATCGATGACAACGGATGTCTGCGGCTAAGAAAAGCGCTTGATCGTGATCCACCGCAGGGCTTTAAGAGTTGGCAATTTATTATCACCGCAACGGATGAAGATGGCGCAGGAAAGAAAACTCCAGCTACTGTGAATATTTTCCTGGAAGATATTAACGACAACGCACCGTATCTATCGAACCCAATGCCAGTTGTGTGGGGAGAGAATCGATCACCTGGTTTGATCGTGAGACTGACGGCAGAAGACGTAGACGAAGCACAGAACGGTCCGCCATTCCATTACAGCATTGATCCAAACGCACCATACGAGATCAAGGAACGGTTCCAAGTGCAAGGGGACGAACTGTATGCGCTGGTAGAGTTTGATCGAGAAGAGCAAAAGGAGTATCGAGTACCGATCAGGATCAGCGACTCTGGTGAAGAACCGATGAGCGACGTCAGTATGTTGCATCTTGTGATTGGCGATGAAAATGACAGCGAGATGTGGCCGGGTGATAGTCGTATCTTCGTTTACAACTACAAAGGCGAATCGCCCAACACGGAAGTTGGTCGAGTTTACGTGGATGATCCAGACGACTGGGATCTAGCGGACAAGACGTTCCAGTGGGACGATGCTACTCGTCATCAGTCGGTGGACTTCTTCGACCTTAATCGTGATACTGGCATGATCACAATGCTACAAGGTACTCGTGGTGGAGAGTATGAGCTGAACTTCCATGTGATTGAACAGTCGAGCTACTTTCCGCGCCACAACGTTACAGCCAAAGTGATAGTAACGGTGAAAGAGATCCCCGAGGAGGCAGTCGATAAGAGTGGATCGATCCGCTTCCATAATGTAACGGCGGAAGAGTTTGTGTCTCGTACATCTGGTCAACAGACCACTCCAAAAGATCGACTGCAGATGAGCATTGCAAAAACTCTCAACGTGAGTCGCGAGAACGTGGACGTGTTCACTGTTTTGAAGCGCGACAATGTCAACGGCACATTCTTGGATGTACGGTTCTCCGCACACGGTAGTCATTATTACGCACCTGAGCGGCTTAATGGAATGCTCGGCTATGGACTTCGCCAGCTGGAAGAAGACGTAGGCCTGTCAGTGTTAATGGTGGGAATCGACGAGTGCATCGAAGAGGGTCGCAACTGTGAGCTATCGTGCAAGAACACACTCTACAAATCAAACGTCCCGATCGCAGTTTACACTAACACCAGTTCGTTTGTGGGTGTGAATGCCTTCGTACAGGCGGAGTGCGTGTGTGAGGTTTCTCCACCCTCGCTTACATGTCTAAATGGAGGCTTCCTTGTAAATGATCGCTGTTCCTGTCTAGAAGGCTTCGAAGGTCCACATTGCGAGATGCTAAGCATCGGGTTCTATGGTAGTGGATATGCTCTTTACCCTCCGATCAGTCCCTGTAATATGACGCGCATCAGTATAGAGCTTTCGCCCCACCAGGAAGATGGTTTGGTGATGTACATTGGCCCGCTTAACTACAATCCTCGTCTGCCCGTGCAAGACTTCTTGGCGCTAGAACTCGTCAAAGGACTTCCAGTACTACTGCTTGATTACGGTAGCGGCACTATCCGAATCGAACATCGTCACCGTTTCCCGCAAGGCAAACCTTTTACTGTAGAGCTCGTGCTGCAGCCGCAGACGATCGAGATGATCGTAGACAACTGCAAGTTGTCCACGTGCATGAGTCTCGATGCTCCGAAAGGACCGAACCGCTTCCTGAACGTAAACGCTCCTCTTCAGCTAGGAGGTGCAGCCGTCAATTTGAACTATCTTGGATCATTGTACAACTGGACGTACATTCCTCAAGATAAAGGTTTCAGCGGCTGCCTAAGAAATCTTACCATCAACGAACGAACGTATGATCTTGGACTACCGAGTCTTGCGAAAAATGCCGATCCGGGCTGTCAACGCTCTGTCGCAGTTGCAGTATCGTTTGGCATCGATTCCTACTTTCTGATCGCGATCATCGCTTGTATCGTGTTGCTGTTGATACTGCTGCTTGCGGTAGTCGTTCACAAGAAACATCAGGACGGTTGGCATGAGAAGGATATGGACGATATCCGCGAAACGATCATCAACTACGAGGAAGAAGGCGGCGGTGAAAGAGATGCAGAATATGATCTCACTGTGCTACAGGGTCCTCCAATTTATCTCGACAAACCGTACGGTAGTGAGCTGAGACAGAAAGAGGCAACTACCGAAGTGCCCGATATTGGCGCTTTCCTTACCGATAAGAAGGACGCATGCGACAAAGATGCGGACGCCTACCCAATCGACGACGTGCGACATTATGCTTACGAAGGCGATGGTAACAGTACAGGCTCGTTGTCGAGTCTCGCCTCCTGCACCGACGAGGGTGATTTGAAATTCAACTACCTATCCAACTTTGGTCCGCGGTTCCGGAAGCTGGCCGACATGTACGGTGAGGAACCTTCCGACACCGATTCGAACGTGGATGACGAGGAGGGCTGGAGGATATGAGACGAACGCACGGGGTGAACGTGTGTGATAGAAACAAAAAAGATGTGCAAGTCTTTAGATGTGGAATCGAGTGAACGCGACAGCAAAGGGATGCAAGAACGTATGTATGAGCGTATGGTACTTTTCTTAATCAAACTAGGCGATAGACAGTTGTTGTTTTCTCGTTTGTGATGATCTTCCGTTCAGTAGCACTGAACCACCGTGTCCCATAACTTGCAAACCGAGGAGGACAATCTTCATTAGGACAAACAAAAGTATTCTAAAGTGTAGCTAAAGCGTGGACGTGCGCAACAGAGGTGACAGATATGCAGCGTTACTTCAATACACCGGAAGCCAACTGTTGGTTTATTTCTTGCAGAAGTGATATGCCTTTTTTGGGAGGATATATGCACAATTTTAAACCGAAAACATCCAACATGTTCCTACCAGTCGCAAACGTTTTACGAATCGCACGAGTCATTCTGCTTTGTGGGTGATTTAGAAATATTTGCATATTATTTATTTAGGCTTGAAACGATTAAAAGTTATTGCATTGATTGATTCGCACCTGCCTATGTGCGAACACTGTTTCGCTTCTTACTGCCATTTATTATGTATCCCTTCTTTTGCCCGATTTTTTTTACGCTAATTCGCCGATCTGAATAATGCTTCAAACGAGTCTGATATCAAGCTCTATGAGTCAACAATATTTCTTCAAAATGTATCAAGCAGAAGGCGCCCAACACTTTCTACAAAAACTATGCGTGGGTGATTAATAGTGCAAACCACAAACTGGAACATCCAAAACAACGCGAACAAAGAAGCTTACGTGCGCCAGGATGTGTTTTTTTCCAGAAAGGGAGTGCTCTCGGTTGCAACACATGGTTTCTCTCTCGCTCTCGTGCTCTTAGGAGTGTTTCTGTTATTGGTTGTCCTTTATTTTCCCTTTGGATGGCTTCACTAACCTCAAGCCGGTTTGCCGGTCGATTCTAGAACGGGGGCAGAAAGGGCTCGCGATGACTCATGTGCGATCTGCCTTCGTCACTACGACGACCCTTAATGTGTGGTTCCCGATATCATTGTCCACAAAGCACAAGCAGAGGTGTGCTTATGTAGTGTTTTTTTTAAAATAATTTTGTAGTATTAGACGCGCTAGGCGGTTCAGAACAATCCGCGTAGAATGAAATTCAACGACTAGAATTATGGTTTAGGACTCCAAAAAAGAACACATAAGAAAAGAAAATATAGAACGATAGGGAAAGGAAAAGTAAAACAATAGCTGTTTCGTTATTTCTTTTTTTTTCTATCGTTCATTTTCGATTTTCGTTATCCAAATCATTTTTGTTTAAGATTAGTACTAGACCGTTATCAATTTTTAGTATAAGCAAGGCAGGGAATGATCTAACATAAAGCTACAGAAATTTAGATTTAAGTCGAATTAAAAAAAAACACAAGACTTTTATATAGAGAAGAAAAATCAAAACTTTTTCCTATGTGCTATTGAAATGTAACGAAATTGAATTGATACGCGACTACCATGACGTAGTCGCTGCAGAACGTTTATTCTGCACGATGTAAGGAATAATCACTAGAAAACAACAGCATTTAGAAAGCACCCGATGTAGTTCCAGTAATGTGAAAATAGTGACTAAGATTAGATAGACGAAAAGACGAATTATGCAACTGAATATACACAAATATCACGAAGGAAACACAGAAAAAAAGAAAACATTTACACCTCCATCGTCCTAAAGTGTACTTCGAGTGGTAGGAAAAATGATTGTGAAGTATATGAACGGTCGGTCACAAACCGAGATTGAACCGATTGCAGCGCCTTAGAAGTGTAAAATAGCAACAAAACAAAACGATGCCTTAACTCATCCACCCAACGCGGGTAATGAGCTCATTTTGCTTTTAAAAAATGTTCACCCTCCGCCCGGTTTGGTTTGGCAGCTGCTAAAGACCGAAGTCGTATATATTTGTTTGTGTATTTATTAGCTAGATGAATCGTATAATGGCGGCAGCTCTTAAGGACGTGATAGCATATTGAGAGGTGCGCAAACAAAAGCGAAACGTATAGGTTGTATAAATAGGAACGAAAGACATGGTTCTTCCAAAAAAGGAGAGAGTTTCAACATAGTCGTGCATTCTGTCACTTTTTTTATGTGTATGTATAGTTTGAAGATTTTAATTTCTTTTCCTTTTTCCACTCTCTGCGGAGAATCGTACTATATTTCAAATAAAAGGAACAAACTATATATTAAGCGACATTCGATAGTAGCCTACGAACAAACACAACACACTTTAGGGCCCCACTGTACAGCACAGATACGGATTTTAAATGCATAGAAAAGACATCGTGAAGGAAGCAGTGCGCGGGTCACCAAGTCAGCAATACCTTTGAATTATTTTGCAAATAATTGTTTAAAACATTTGCTCCCAAAAATGTAATTCTGAAATTGTACAGACTGCCAAAAACAACATCTTTATCCAAACACATTCCAATCAATTGTTTGACATCATTCAATAACTATTGACTACCGTTCAGTATCATTCTTCGCGATCACTCCGTTCTGGTGTGCGATACGTGTGAATTTTATCCCAGAAATTATGAATCTCTATTTTTCGAATACACCACCACCACCACATCTCTATTGCTGGGAACATTTGTTTTTAAACAAATTTCACTAAATCATCGAACGATGAGGTCGAGGTTGTGTTGTACGTGCGTTTATGCATCTTGCCCGTTTGTTAGGTAGTATGTAACGTGCAGGAAGGTAAGAGGAAAACGTTGAAAGTGATGAATGCAACCACCGGGCAATCTAACTATCGCTGTCTCCACAAAAGGAAACCGTGTACGATTGTGTCTCCAATAAATTGAAAACGTTGGAACGAAAATATTGCATAAAGTGAAACATTTTATTTTAATAATAGTGGGCATGTTGTAGTGTTTTGTATATATTACAATTGAGAAATCATTTATTATAAATTTGTTCGAATTCTCGCATCATATTCGTTACGATAAAAAGACGCCTAATCTTTGCATGAAGAATTAGGGCATCTAGAACAAATGTATTATCGATTCATTTCCTTATTGGAAATATCTTCCCGCCGAAAGTACTTTTCTCATTTTAAGATGTACAGAAATTATACAATACCGAACTGATTGGCCTATTGCAACTGGTCCATTATATGGAGGGTAAAAACACACACAAAACGAAACCCATGATGGACGGATGAAAGAAACTGAAATTGATCTACTTCTTGAGAAAGGTTTTGACGCCACGAGTTCCCCGCAACTGAAATTGAAACTAGACGAGAAGCAGCTTGTGATGACGTTTTCAAGTGTACTCGGCTGGGAAGGGACGAACGATCGCTGGATGTCTACGGTGCTATTGCGCACGGTTGTTCGACGTTATATTCCGGCTTCGAAAAACGTACAACCGGTACCCTAAAAACATTGGAACCTGTCTTTCAACGCTATGGACTATGGACCGTTTCAAAGTAGAGAATTGCGGCCTAACAACCCGGTGACATGGATCGTTTTAATGTTTTTCAAGATTTTCTCACTTTTCAGATTCCTGATCCCTTATTCGCTGGCTGGTGCACGATCAATCTAACGGGTAACAACGAAGCCCTCTCCCCTTCATCTCACATCTTGAAATGTTTTGCTGTAATCTTTTTATTGCTTTATGCACACACAACCAGAAAACAGCGTTTTGGATGAAGTTTTGCTCGATGAACAGCCTACATCCTCCACCAGCAGCATTAAAGATAAAGGTTAGCTCAGCGGGTTTGGCTGCGAAAGTAGGAAGATTACAGCCGAACACAAAACGGAGAAGACACCGTTAATTCGTGACTATGCCGATGTTGATTGCATTTAAAAACAATGATTCACAATAATTATGCTGGTAAAGTGAATGTGTTTGTGTGAAGCAGTAGATCGCGCTTACGGTGGCAGATGAGAATGAAAATAACGTAAGTTAGTTCCATGTACCTAAGATAATGTGTGATGATTTGTTCGTAGCTTGGTGTAGGAATCGTGTGTGGAAATAAATATATTTTTAAAGTGTAGTGTGAACTAAAGTTTACGGTTATTATGGCGACTCCATGCCACTCCATGACTTGTTACGATCGTGAATCGTTTGTCAACGACGTCGTAATAATTTTTCATCATCGTTACATTCGCACGTTGGACAAAACAGAAGAATCGCGCCAGATGCTGAAAAAAGGTACGTTCCTTTTCCTTTGGTTATTTGTAATTGTTCTTTCAATAGAGAACATAGAAGTTGAAGCTGCGTGAGCTATGTAAGGAAGTTGAAGAGATTACTGTAGCTGCTCGTAACTGGATAATTTCAAAACTAAGATTTTGGATAATTTGTGAAATTACTTTGGGTAATGATTCAATAGACGTAGAGAACCCTGCATTCGCTAACCGAAAACCATCGTCATCGTGTTGGCATTTCAGCGACGAAATCCATTTTGTATGAGTATGTTTGGATGAGGTCCCGAAAGGTTAAACTATGTGAAGTGTGTTTCTGTACTGGAAAATGGTTGTAAGAATCCATTTCCCTTGGTAAGCGATGGCAGAAGAATGACATCAACCGAGAAATCTTTTCATTTCTAACCGTATATCTGTAGACTAGATGATTGTCTGTTGACTTCCAAGTCGTTTAGGTAACTATAAATATATTATTAAAAACTTGTGTGTTGTAGTTGTAGCGGCATATCTTTTTAAACAACGAATCGTTTCTCTTTCGTCTCTTGTTAAAGCTTTCTTGTACTTGTACCGAATGCTCCACAATTCGCCTAGAGATCGTGGAATAGACGCGAACGCCCATGGTCTTCCATACATTAGATACATCACCAACACTACAGCGCAACCATCGGCATTAAGCGTATTTGCGCATAGTTCACAAAGCATTTTGCCTCCTCTGTTTGAGATCAACTTTTTGCCTCCCGACCAATAATACGATCGTCAATGCTGCAACGCGGCTCTCTGGCGTTTCTATTCTTCGGTTCGCCGCCATTGCTATGTCCGGCTATTATGCTCGGAGCTTTCCAGGTCACTGCAAAACAACCACTATAGTCTATGACCTCATTCTCCTAGACACACGTACGTCCGCGTTGCCTCCATAAGTTTGGAAAAGTGGAGCCACATAACTGGTGACGGTGTGGAGCTAACCGTTTTTGGTTTACCTACGAGCGATCTGTTTGTTGATGCTTTATGGACTGTTCTGTGGAAGTTGTTCGTAATTTTATATAAAGTTTGGGTCTAGTTTCGAATGATTCTCATTTTTTCTCAATTAACAAGCTCGTTATTCATATTCGCAAACATATTCATCGTTGTTTTCTTTTATAATGCTTCCGTTTAAAACCCAATCCAACGTGAAGATTAATCGAAATATTTGCCATAGTCCGATAATCCCTCATAAAGCATCAAATTCTTTCTTAACACATTTATTAACACAACACACCATAATCTAGATGCTTAGAAAGCTAGCATAAACGCGATAAAAAAGAGTTCAGTCTCTCATATACTGAATAACACGAGTCTAGCAATTGAATCATTTGTTTGCGTATTAGTCACCTTTCCAATTCTCAATCCGGATTATTTTATCAAAAAATAAATATACATAATCGAAATATGGCAATACCAAGATATAGAATTTCAGTCATTTTGAAGTGAAATTAGCAGTGAAAATAGTTATTCTAAGACTGTTCCGCTGGGCAGCTGCTGCGTAGCACAACTTTTACCATATTTTCTACGATAAATAGTGTAAGTTTTGATCAACAATTTCTGCAGTGATTACACTCGAATAAGATAATCTTGTTCCAACGTAATTGTTCTAATGACTTTGTTTGGTTATATTATACAGTTAACGTGGAGTTGTTCGTAAAGCAAAGATGCGTAAATAGCAGCAGTTGCACGTCGAGTTAGGTCTTCTGTGAATAAGACTATATCATCCATTAAGTGAAGTGATTATCGTATGTGAAAAGTATGTGTCGATTAGTAGCACAGGTTGTACTGCTTTGGTTGGGCCTATACTGGCTCAATATTGTACATACAACAGATGGAGCGACTAACGATAAGGTATCCGATGAAGGACAAATTTCACATAAAGGAATCTACAATACTATTAACGATGAACATCTATGGAAACGACGCCATTCGAATGCTGCGTATCGGATGGGTAATATAAACAATTCTAAATATTATCGCAGCATTGTAACTGAACCAAACAATGTTCGTGACAATTGTGATCCATGCTTCGTAGATTGTGACAGTTACAAACCGATGCTAAAGGAGGAACAATCGGTAGGTACGCCGGTGATGCGTGTAACCGCTACCGATCCCGACCCCCGACAAACGATCGAGTACAGCTTCGTAACAACGCCAGGAGAACGAGCCCGCTTTCGCATTGACAAGAGCACAGGAGAGATCACGACGGCTCACATCTTCGATCGCGATGAACCAATTCGTGAGAAGGAGATCTACATCACGGTGCGTGCGACCGATAATGGACGACCTCGGTTAGACGATGTGTGCA
Organism: Anopheles funestus; assembly: GCF_943734845.2. Taxonomy (NCBI): domain Eukaryota; kingdom Metazoa; phylum Arthropoda; class Insecta; order Diptera; family Culicidae; genus Anopheles; species Anopheles funestus. Next base: position 9,095,328 of record NC_064599.1, read on the forward strand.
CCTTCAAAGTGACGATCCTTGACATCAACGACAATCCGCCTGTATTCGATAAGGTGCGCTATGAAGAGTCTGTGACGAAAGACATGAAAGCGAACCAGCGCGTAGCTACCATATCGGCAACGGATATGGATGATGGGGATAACAGCATTATCAAGTATGAGATCGTGCAAATGAACCCAGACAGCAGTTACTTCAAAATCAACGAGAACAACGGTGTGCTCACTCTAACGAAACCGGTTGACCGCAGTCCTGGCCAGTACTATGCCATACGCGTGAGGGCATATAATGTTGATCCACAGGGGGAAGCTGTACAAGATGCGGAGATGGACGTCAAAGTTCGTGTTGTGGAGTCCAATAAACTTCCTCCTTACTTCACCAAGGTGCAAGCGACGCCCATCGTGCTGAATGAAACGTTCAAGAATTATACCGAATCATTAGCAGAGTTCGATGCAGAATCAAACATTCCCGAAAAACCAGAAGTCATCTTCGAGCTCATTCAAGGCCGTGCGGAACAAACGAATTCGAAAAACACCTTTCTACTGGAACAGGTTAATAATACTGCCTCAATCAAGCTAGGAAAGACGCTGGATTATGAAACCGTGACGGAGTATACTCTCACAGTGAGCGTGAAAAATTCACACGACTTAGTCGCAGAAGCTGTGCTGAAGATTAAGGTGCTGGATGAGAACGACATTATCCCGGTGTTCACGGAAGTGACATCGGGCACTATTCCGGAAGACGAACCACCCGGTACTCCTGTGATGCAGGTACGAGCATATGATCTTGATGGAACTTCTGCCAACAACATCGTGTCGTACAGGTTCGACGATGAAAATCAACAGTTGTTTCACATTGATAGTCGAACGGGTAAAATTACGTCGCTGGTAAAGTTTGACCAAGAAGCGAAAGATTTTTATCCTTTGAAGATCACCGCCGAAGACAACTCTCCATCGGCACTGTACAGAAACGGTAAACCGAATAGTATCTCTCAGCTATTCATCATTAAGATCTCAGATAAGAACGATCACCAACCGAAATTTGTAAAAGATCACTTTGTAGCCGAAAATGTACCGGAGGATGCAGATATTAACACGGTACTGATCGAAGTGACTGCTATAGATCAAGACACGGCCTCACTAATTACCTACAGCATTATTGAAGGTAATGTGGGCAATGCGTTCAAGATCGATGAGAATACTGGTCGTATCTCAGTAAACAGCCGTCTGGACTATGAGACTATCCGTAGCTACCAGTTGATAGTGCAAGCAGACGATGGTATCTTCCAGGACAACGTCACTGTTTCGATTAAAATCGAAAATGTCAACGATAATCCTCCACGCTTTATAGACCTCCGCAATGTGACGATCCAGGAAGAAACGATTCCTCCTGGCTGTATCATGACCATCCAGGCATTTGATCCGGACATTGAGAATCGAGACGAACCACAACACATACGATTCTCGTTTGTAAAAGAACAAGAGGATTTGCTGGAGATCGATGACAACGGATGTCTGCGGCTAAGAAAAGCGCTTGATCGTGATCCACCGCAGGGCTTTAAGAGTTGGCAATTTATTATCACCGCAACGGATGAAGATGGCGCAGGAAAGAAAACTCCGGCTACTGTGATTTTTTTCCTGGAAGATATTAACGACAACGCACCGTATCTATCGAACGCAATGCCAGTTGTGTGGGAAGAGAATCGATCATCTGGTTTGATCGTAAGACTGACGGCAGAAGACGTAGACGAAGCACAGAATGGTCCGCCATTCCATTACAACATTGATCCAAACGCACCATATGAGATCAAGGAACGGTTCCAAGTGCAAGGGGACGAACTGTATGCGCTGGTAAAGTTTGATCGAGAAGAGCAAAAGGAGTATCGAGTACCGATCAGGATCAGCGACTCTGGTGAAGAACCGATGAGCGACGTCAGTATGTTGCATCTTGTGATTGGCGATGAAAATGACAGCGAGATGTGGCCGGGTGATAGTCGTATCTTCGTTTACAACTACAAAGGCGAATCGCCCAACACGGAAGTTGGTCGAGTTTACGTGGATGATCCAGACGACTGGGATCTAGCGGACAAGACGTTCCAGTGGGACGATGCTACTCGTCATCAGTCGGTGGACTTCTTCGACCTTAATCGTGATACTGGCATGATCACCATGCTACAAGGTACTCGTGGTGGAGAGTATGAGCTGAACTTCCACGTGATTGAGCAGTCGAGCTACTTTCCGCGCCACAACGTTACAGCCAAAGTGATAGTAACGGTTAAAGAGATCCCCGAGGAGGCAGTCGATAAGAGTGGATCGATCCGCTTCCATAATGTAACGGCGGAGGAGTTTGTGTCTCGTACATCCGGTCAACAGACCACTCCAAAAGATCGACTGCAGATGAGCATTGCAAAAACTCTCAACGTGAGTCGCGAGAACGTGGACGTGTTCACTGTTTTGAAGCGCGACAATGTCAACGGCACATTCTTGGATGTACGGTTTTCCGCACACGGTAGTCCTTATTACGCACCTGAGCGACTTAATGGAATGCTCGGCTATGGACTTCGCCAGCTGGAAGAAGACGTGGGTCTGTCAGTGTTAATGGTGGGAATCGACGAGTGCATCGAAGAGGGTCGCAACTGTGAGCTATCGTGCAAGAACACACTCTACAAATCAAACGTCCCGATCGCAGTTTACACTAACACCAGTTCGTTTGTGGGTGTGAATGCCTTCGTACAGGCGGAGTGCGTGTGTGAGGTTCCACCACCCTCGCTTACATGTCTAAATGGAGGCTTCCTGGTAAATGATCGCTGTTCCTGTCTAGAAGGCTTCGAAGGTCCACATTGCGAGATGCTAAGCATCGGATTCTACGGTAGTGGATATGCTCTTTACCCTCCGATCAGTCCTTGTAATATGACGCGCATCAGTATAGAGCTTTCGCCCCACCAGGAAGATGGTTTGGTGATGTACATTGGCCCGCTTAACTACAATCCTCGTCTGCCCGTGCAAGACTTCTTGGCGCTAGAGCTCGTCAAAGGACTTCCAGTACTACTCCTTGATTACGGTAGCGGCACTATCCGAATCGAACATCGTCACCGTTTCCCGCAAGGCAAACCTTTTACTGTAGAGCTCGTGCTACAGCCGCAGACGATCGAGATGATCGTAGACAACTGCAAGTTGTCCACGTGCATGAGTCCGAAAGGACCGAACCGCTTCCTTAACGTAAACGCTCCTCTTCAGCTAGGAGGTGCAGCCGTCAATTTGAACTATCTTGGATCATTGTACAACTGGACGTACATTCCTCAAGATAAAGGTTTCAGCGGCTGCCTAAGAAATCTTACCATCAACGAACGATTATACGATTTGTACGATTTTGCTAGATCTATTGAAGCCAAGAATTTTTATTTGTTTAATAAGCCTAACGTTTCGCTCGGAACAAACACTGTGTGGATAATGGCAGTAGTTATATTTCTGACAACACTAGTTTTCCTAATATTTATTGTGTGGATCGTGTATAAAAAGACTAAATCTAATTTAACTCGAAATAATACGTATCATAGCTACGCAACAATAATCTATAGCAAACCAAACAATGGCAAACCTAAGGTAGAAGTTGAAGTAATAGAGTTGCCTCATATCTATCAACGCATGTTGTATAATAACGATACGAACCCCAATGATCCTTCTTTACCAGAGTCCAACAGTAGCGACAAGTTCGCTCATCATGTTTATGAGACGATTGATAAGCCTTGCCAATATGATCAACGCGGGTATGATGAACTAAAGCCCAAATTTAAATCACTTTGTCTTCAGAGTCAACTGCACCAAACGTTAGTTACGAGAAGCAATCCTGAAATTGGTATTTGCACTGTAGAAAAATCACATCATTACGGCAACGTACAGTCTGTTGATGAACTGCGATATGGCGGTGATGGCAGAAACATCCATTCAACATTGAGCAGCTCGGACGGTCTAAGATCAAAGATCATTGATTCAAACGAAAAACATGGCCGTAATGCATTGGCTTCAAACTTCAGTTGTGACGATTAATGGATATAAAGTATGTCCAGCACATTGAGAGCGTAGTATAGTAGGAATGTTCTAATGCAGTCAATAAAGCGTACACTTGTTAATTTCAGTAATTTCGTCGAATAGTTTGGAATACATCATTACAATTAATATCTCATCTAATGTGAAAAAACGGTTTCAGAGTTATGATGCAGTTTGGATTTCTTGGTCCTAGAGGATTTTTTTTCAGTAGAAACTACGTCGGATGTATCATTTGGTGAATTTAAAATATTTACGAGTAAACACGTTACACATCCGCATTGTTTTCGTTGTGAGTCAGTGAAGTGTTTCTTTTTCTTTTCTTTTGCAAAAGTCAACAATGATAAAAATTGTGACACAAAGTTTTCCGCTGCGCAGCTTAGAACGAAAGAAAGATCAACATCCACGGAACAACATCGTGGCGAAAGTTCTTGGTTGCCCAGTTGCTCACGTCCACTCGAGCGGGGTTAATTTTTTTTTTGTGTTTGTGTGCTCATTTGACTTCTTCAGCAAAACGCTTGACTCATGGAGAAGGCATAAGCATTTCCTGCGAACGAGATCGCACTTCAAGAAGGTTTCCACAACCAATTCGACTCAAACTATGTACTTGACGGTTGTCTGCGAGCTGCTTGCCTAAAACGGTTTCGTTTGTTTAGATCTAGCGGAGCGTAATTATTGGGTTTGTAAGCTATTGAAATACGGTATTTGCTTTAACAATTTCAAACTCACGAAACACTAACCAGATGCGTATGGCCACCAACACACTGAACCAAGGCAAACTGTGGATAATATACAATTATTCATGTAATCTACTAAATGTAAGATAGTGCATTTTCCGTTCTTTATTTGTTTGCTTAACCGTTGTCGATATTCGTTTGTCCTGTCTAATCATTGGCTATCGATTGCTTGAATTACCCCATTAGTGTATGATCCGATCAATCCGAAACTGAAGACAACGTTTGCAGAAAATATTTGAACAGTGACTTCACATTTCGTTGGAAGCAAACAATGTACTAGAGATGAGAATAACAACTCTTTTTAGTGAATCAACTCAGAGTGAATGAGTCGTTATTAGGAGTTAGCTCGTTTAGCGACTCATTTCGGAGTCATAACAAAACCCGCCATAAATCTCCTAAGGCCTTAGCTTTTTTTTGGAAATTTAACAAAAAAATTATAAATTGATTTATTTTAATGCCAATTGGTTGAAATAAGTTTCTTTTCACTCAAATAATGTTTTAAATAAAAAAAATAATAAAAAATAACAAAAAAATAAAAAAAAAATCTAAAAATTTGAAAATTTCATAAAGTTCATTTTTGCACCAAAATTTGCCTATAACTCGGTCGGTATCCAACGGATCGCCAATCTTTAACTTGTGGTCGATAGATGGCACCAATGGATACATTTTCTCCTTGGACGACCATGCTCTCAGATGTCTGTGTCGGAAGTTATTCGAGGAACCAAGTTCCATACCCTGTTTGAGAAATTGTAAAATTGTCCTCATTTTTGAGCAATGTAGCAAAATTTATAAATGTGATATATTAGAATGCGAATTTGTTGCAATAAGTTTCTTTTCACTCAAATAATGCTTTAAATTAAAAAAAGAATAAAAAATCAGAAAAAAATTTAAAAAAAAATTTCAACTCGAAAATTTCATAAGGGGTACCCCTTGCCATTTTTTTGAGCAATTTAGCAAAATTTAAAAAATTGTTTTATTTTTATGCGAAATTGTTACAATAAGTTTCTTTTCACTCAAATAATGCTTTAAATAAAAAAAAAAAGAATAAAAAATAATAAAAAATCGCATATTTTCGTTCAACTCACTCGCACATTTTCGTTTCAACTCGCGTTACTCTTTTTGCAACTCGACTCACCACGGCTACATGCTTACACTCATGAGTGAGTAAGTGAAAAAAGAGTCGCTGAAACTCCTCGTGGTGAGTGAACGAACTCCTCGATCAATACAGCGTTTCAACTCACTATCTCACTCTTACTTACTTTGCACATCTCTACAATGTACAAATGTACAGATAAATGACGTCTAGAATTTTCAATTAATACCTCCAGAACTTCACCTTTCAAGTAAAAAAAACACTCCCACTTTTATGTTAACTGATGATCCTAGATTTTTACCATAGCTGCGATTCATTGATCTAAACTCAACAAAACTTATCTTCGTAGACGACACAACTCGTAAAGTCTTGTAAGGTCATTAAGAAAAATAGACTTATATATATCAGATCCAAAACAACACAGAGCAGTCATGATAGTTTCAGCCAGAAAAGGTAACAATATTGTTCCATATAACAGTGTAAGATCGTACGCGATCGTTTTACATATTGGTGTTTTGTTGGCTTTTAACGCTTACTCAATCTTCACCAGAAGAAATCGGAGTAATATGACCAAACAGCTCAGTTGATCAGTTGTGCATTGCCAGCTTCGCGAGTGGAAAAATGGAACGATTCGAAAATATGAAGGTAATCAGACGGTCCACGCCCTTAGGGATGCTGAATGTCAACTGTGTGCGCGGGCAGAGGGAGCTCAAATATCGTTATGACAGAAACGAGTGAACTTCACCGCTCACGCTAACCATCCAATAACTGGTGCTGTTCCGGGAAGAACAACTCCATCATATACAATAGTACTGGCCAGCACAAGGGTGTATCGGTTTTCCGTTTTCAGACCGTGATGATGTCGCGGATTGCTGTTATAAACCGCAAACTTGAAGGGAATTATTGGTCCGTAATTATTTGTTTGTGTATTCTGGTTCGTTTTTTTTTCTTCTTTCGATTGGAAACACTAGATCGTTTCTCCCCCCTCAAGGTTTTCCCTTCATTTCCCTGGCTAACACTACGATGGTAGTAAAATCGCGGTGTCGATTACAAACGAATCACGATTATCGATCTTGTTTATTTACGCTCAGCTTGCTGTCATACAAGTGCAAGCCACTGAAGAACTGAAACAAATTATGAGATGCTTGTTTATGTGAATTTGAGTTGCTATATCCCTAAGTCTAAGATTCACACACAATATATCCCATACGAAGATAGATGAATGCATCGTCAGAGAGCGTCACTATTGTTTCAAAAACACTTCAAAACAATCCGGTACACTTTCGCTCGCTTGCCCCCCTGTCAATTGATCGTTTCACCGTGTTACGATCGAGGAAGAACGGTAAGACACGGTTTGGCTGTGCGTCTGTACGTTTTGGGCCCGTATTGTAATTGAAATGTTGCGTGTTGCCTTTGCTGTACTCTGGGAGTGGTAAAAGTGGAGCACACGCATACACACGAGATGATGCTTCACGATCGTTTGGGTGCAACGAAAGCACCGAGAGTGGTTCAGTTCATGGGTTTAACCGTAAGACTGCAAAAAAAAAACTCGTTGCATTGATTGTTGTGCTGTGGCGATTGATCGAACAACTCGAGTTAACCGCACAGTAAGTGATTCGAATTGGTTGATTGATGTTGCTTTTTTTTGTATCTCTCACTTTTTGTTTACTTTCATTCCACAATGCATCCATTTCCGGCGGGGGGGTTCGTTTCGTTTGAATTTTTCACACCTTTCCCCTTCGTTTTTTCTCTCTTTTCACCCTGGCCGGAAATTCGGCCATGCTCATGGAGCTTCTCGATCGCATTGATTGGGGTTTTGGAATTTTGTTTAAAAAGTGAAACCATTAGACTCTTTCGACGCCTCTTTCAAACTTCAGAGCGATTGGAATTATTCTGGAACGTCGAATTATTTCGATGTCGAGATCTTTGCGAGATCTTCATTAGCTCCTGAGCCTCATCACCTTCGAGACGAATTTGGGAAATGGGTAATACGACTTTTCGGCTTCATCAATGAAACCCCGAATGATCGTTCGAGAAAATGGTGTAAAACGACTCGTTTCCAAGAACTAGAGATCATCCTTTGTTGGGTTCCCCCCTCCTTTTGCCCTTTTTCCGAAGGTGGAGAAAAGAAGAAATACTGTCAACGATGAGTCATCGTCATTCATGAACGATTTGAGAAGCTTTTTTTTAAACCGCAGATAGACCTCCCGTTCAGTGGGAAACACCCTTGTGGAAGCCGATTCCGCAGCATGCAGATGAGTAATCTGACGATCGTATGCGCGCCATCACCAATACGTACACGTGCGGCACAATTGAATTTTTACTATCCGTTTACCACCCCTTGATGGATCAATTCCACCAGTGGCGATCTTACCGGTTGCCCATTATAGTGTTGGTGTGCCACCAGTGGTGTCGCGGTCACTGATTTAAATGGCAACAGCGATTGATTCGACCGTGTGTGTGTGTATGTTACCGTCGTATCCAGCCGACCTCCACAAGCTTAATGAATCTTGCTTGTCCCAAAAGGCAACGGGAACGGAAGATTAAAGATGTAACGGAGAGCCCAGGCAAGGCAGGCAAGGCAAGAATGCAACATTCCTCTGAGACAGCGCATTCCCCGGACGCTGTATTGGAGCTGACACACTCAAGGGCATACGGCAATGGCGACGCCAACTGACTTCCCCCCCGACACCCGGACACAGCGAGATACGAAACGAGTTTGCTGTCGATTGCAGCTTTCCGACACTGCGTCGGGAGTTGCGCGCATAACGCGGGACCTTTGGTTGGAATTTTTGGTAACTATTTATGATACTTAATAAAGATACTTTGAGAGCATTTCTGAGGACACAGAAATAGTTAAAAAAAAGTCGTCTAAAAGCCACAATTGATAAATGAGAACTATGAACAAACGTACGAATAAGGTTTATAAACAATGTGATATTCCTCAGCTAACTCTGTTTGGAGTTTGGAGAGCTAAAAATTTATTGTTGTCTATGAAGGTTAGATTCTTTCCATTGCCATACTGGAGCACGTAAGTACGGCTTCAACATATACGAGATTCAATCGTAATTGGTAGGTTATTGGGGTCATTCGGTAAGAATAGACAAACACGCGACGTGTGCGAGACTACGATGACCACCTCTTCAAGTGGGGATCAGATTCACTTGTGTCTCACTCAAGTTGAAGATAATGTTGACCTTTTTTTTAAACTACAAATCCAAACTAATGTTGGCTGATAGCATGATGGATTGCTTCGGTAGTTTCGGTTTCTAATTACTTTTCGGTTTTTGACTGTTTGATGATAGTGATAAATCGATCATTACGTATGTGTGTGCTAGAAATGTTAGCAAGGCGATCGCTATTGAATGAGTTTCGCTGAGAAAAGTACAAGACATGCCACTTTTATCGAAGGGATATCTTCGGCCAGCCGGCTCAAGAAGAACCCTATCTACAATTCGTAAACAAGTTGCAGACAACACCAAGCGTGCTACGAACAGCTCACCGAAACAGCAAACAGACGCTTCAAATCGTTAAGATAATTGTCCACATAACCATACCCAAGGTTCATAGATTGCATTCTAACGGTGGCTAGTACGCATGAATAGAGAATCCCTTGTTAACGGTGAAAAAGGGCAGATAGATAGCATAAATAGTAAATATTTAAACTCAATTCCAACGTTACCATCGCTTGCAGTAACGCATTTCTTCTATTTCCTTTGCAGCATTTCCTTGAGCACCGTAGATCAGTGAGAGGCTTCTCACAGTGTAAAAAAAGACGCCGAAATAGAAACACTTCACAAGACAGAACCATTTAAAAAATCGTAACCGCTAAGCCCTCGGTAACGGTTTTTGAGGTTCGAGATCATGTACTGGACCGTCCCGACCAGCAAACCATATTAGCAAAAGACTTCCAACACAGGAAACGTTCGGACCAAACATTAGGGTACACCATAACCACGCGTATATTTTCAGAACTGTGGCCGTATCGAGAAAGCAAACAAACATGCAAACGCAAACGAGATATATGTTTGTTTACTTAAGGCCTCCGGTCGAATGCACAAATATTATTCCGCGAGATAGAGGATGTAGGGCGAGTAGCTTTTTTTCAAATGTAAACTCTAACCAATACTATGCGAGGACATTGAGAACATAGCATTTTTTGGGGACCAAAGTGACATTGCAGGTACGCAGGCTGGTACGTTCCAAGACACACTGTTCGATGGCAGATGCAGGAAAGTTTAAGGTGACCTTTAGGAAATTCCTCAACTTGAAATGTGCAAACCCTGCAACCAAACAAGAAGAAGCGAGAAGGGAAGAAAGGTTTTGCAAAACTTCACCGAACCGACCCGAAATCCGTGAGAAAGGAGAAAGAAGCGGTAATGTTGTAAATCTTTGCTTTAAGACGTCTACATTTCTTGTTACTCAGTGTTGCTGCAATTCGGTGCATTCCTGCATTTCCCTTGCCGCGAACTGAAGCGGGTTATGTTTTATGAGGGTCGAATCTTGGAAGATGTTTTTTTTTTGTGTGGACTCTGTTGAGATTGTAAAGATGTACCTTCCCTAGCACAAAGAATATTTCATCATGCAAGATGTCTGGAAGGGTTTGCAAATAACCTCAAATTAATGCAACTGGGTAGAAATAAGAAGATACAATATATCCATAATGCTCATCACAATTTGTAGGAAGTTTTCGTGAAAGTAGAAATTCATTTTTATTCGCCTCTTTTATGAGGTAATTAATTTCATTCATAGAAAGCTATACTTTGAGGATACACAAAGCCACCAGAAAAAGGAAATGTCTTTCCACGTACTGGAGGTCACCGTGTAACGGCACGTAGCGTTCCCCGCATCTTCACTTTCTTCGACTTCATTAGCTCAAGGATATGGTTAGGCGAAGGCTAACAAGCCGTGCATGATTTGCAATTGCGTGCATCATCATTTTCATAACTAACGACCCATTCCATTCCCCATTCCCCATTCGTCACATGGATGCACATTGTAGCAGCAGAATCCAATCCACCTATAAGAAAAAAAACCGCAGAATGAAGAAGCAAGGCAAAAAAAACAGATATGTCCTCTTGGCATAAAGGCATACGCCATTCAAACACAACTAAGAAAACAAATACTGCTATACGGCCTGTTGCACGGCGGCAGTAGCCGGGACCGGAGCATGTTTTCGCTACGCAAACACAACGCAAAGAGGCGTCGCCAGAATGTGCGGCAAAAATTGAAGTAACGGGGCACAGATCTCGCGCGTATGGGGTGCGACAAAACGGAAGAAACAAACTGCGATTCTGTCACCCAGCTGCAACTAATGTTACCGTTTACAGTAAATGTGCGGTGCAGAAAATGCACATCCAAATAACGAGGCGTCAACTAAAGTTCCGGTTGTTGGGAAATGGAGTGCGATCCGCGGACTACATCCCGGATCAGCATTAGCAACTGTTAAGAACATGCAACCACGCATGGAGCTGAACTGTAGCAAAATGGGTGTGAGTAAAAATAATTAAGAAATTGTTCATGGCACCGCAGCGAATTGGAGACGTAAACGTGCTCTAAAGGCACGTCTCAAACCGATCGTTTATGATCCGCGTTTCTTCGAGAAAAACGGAATCAATTTTATGTATATCCGTAAGAAATTTCTCATTTATATTTTCTTTTCTTTTTCTCCCTATTCTACAGCAGTAGCTCTCTGAAGTATCGCACACACAAATGTAGTTTAAAATGAAATTATTGAAGAATCTTGAAGTTCCCGGAGATCTTGCGAGAAAAAGTGAAGCAGTATGGTTTAAACGATCGTTTTTAAACCCCCGGGGCCGAACAATGATATCATTATGCTGTGCGGTCGCGGCTGCTGATCGTAAATTTTAATTTATGGCCAGATTTTTGGTACTACACAACCAACCAATCCGCCGAGATACGTGCCAAACAGGACGCTCTGTAAGTGAACGAATTCAGCATTCTTTACGGCTCTCGATCCGCCTGCAGTGAAAATACAAGATGTCACCCAAGCCCAGTTGATTTACGCATAGATAATTAACGTAAATCAAACCCCTGGGTGGGGAGGGAGACATTTAGCAAACGACAAGCAAACCGCTTCTGCCGAGAACCTCAACTCTGTTGTACGTTGCACTCTTGATCGTTGCATGCAATTGCAATTAACGCGTCGGTGCTCCATCATGTATGTCCATGTTGCCGTCCGGCACCGAACACAGCGGAGTCCCGGATGATTTGCGTGCGATGAATGAAACGGATTCTTTGTCGTGTGTCGTCGTATGTCGTCATCCGTCAGAGCAGCCGGAGGGTTGCTTGTTTGCTCGTCGACTTTAAAAATGCACGCCGACCAGTTGGTAGAAATGGCAACAGAAAGCGTCATTAGGTAATTGTTAATTAATCAGCAGCTTCAATCAGAGCAACTGGAGAAGATCGCACCGACCGACAACCGATGGTGACGGTTTAAAGTTACACTCGGCATAAGACTGCAGGCGGCCATTATACGCACAAAGAGGGCTGTGATTGTTGAAATCAAAATCTGCTGGTTCAATCACGGCAATCAATTAGATCTGACGGTGTTTCAATTTAATGCGGGAAATGCCATCCAAAAAGGAAGAAATTATCATCACCAGCAACCCTTAAAGTAGAGGAAGGCATCGAAGAATTATTGGAAGTTTTCATCACCAACAACCCTTAAAGTAGAGAAAGGCATCGAAGAATTATTGGAGGTGAAGATTCTGAACTTGGAATCTATTGAACAAAATCGTTCTTTGCAACTTGTGCCACTATTCTTGGAGAAGAGAACTAAATTTGTTCAAAGATCTAAAACGCTTATGTTGCTTATAGTTTTTTTTCTGACAAAGTACAATTAACATTGTGTAACATGTTTCAAGTGGAACTACTGTTATTTCTCTCCCTCACGCCAAAAAGCTGTGATGCGATAGATCATCGCTTTCAGCGATCTTGAGCATGATGATCGCTCAGGAAAGTGAAATGGAAACCCGAAACGAGAGAAGCACACAAAAAAACCCCAGCAGTTGATGAGAACCCACCACAAACAACAACCCATTTGTGTGCGCCACAAGAGGGAACGCTGGCGGGTCTACTCCGGTGCACAACCACTGCACAATCCCGTTCTTCGGGTTCGTTTTAAAACCGCGTCTTTGATTTACGGATGCGGTTCTTCTCACCCTTCATTGCGCGAAGCTGCCGAACGACGAAGAAATATTAAACCCATTCAAAAAGGGGGCGCGCGCGCGCCTAAACGCACCACACAGACCGGGTTGTAACCCATGTGTATGTTGCGGGTACTCGTATGCGTTCGTCTCAAAGATTTAATTAATTTCTCGTTGTTATGTTTACTCGGGTCGGGTCATGGTACCCCTTTTTTTCGGTGAATTTAATTTGGTTCTCCCTTCGTGCTCCTTGAACGATTACCATCCGTGAGTAATTCGTTGGACGAGGCTGTGCCTACAGACCGAAAGGGAGGATTGCTTCCTTTGCAGCCAAAGTAACAAAGTCGCTCAAATCGTCAACTCAAAACCCATAAGCTCGGGCTGAGTAATGAGAAACACATTAGATATCATTGCTTTTTAAATGTTTCTTGCAAACGGAAGATTAAAGCTTGGTGAGTGTTGGCTGCTGTGGGCGCTCTGGAGCGCCCCGATATCGTAGTGCAGTGCTGCATGCGATAAATTTCCCAACCCAAGAAAAACCCCTCCCTGAACCGCTGAATGGTGTGCGGCTGGCAAGTGTATCAATGTTTGAACAATGGTAATCCCTGTGTCGCACATTAATCTTACCGAACGGAGGAACTAGAAATGTTTTTCTGCTCTCTCTCTCTCTCTCTCTCTCTCTCTCTCTCTCTCTCTCTCTCTCTCTCTCTCTCTGTGGTTTTTTTTATTACTTATTATATCTCTTTCGAGTGATAGAATATGGTAACCCCTGTAGAAGAGCTCACAATCAAAATTTCTACAGAGGAAAACCAAATAAGATGGAAATTGCATACAAATTCTTCATTCCGAACCTCTTTTGTAATAGGCGCACCGAGCGATGCGCCCTTCTAGTTCAATTTCCCCCCAACATAACCAAAGAACATAGGACAAACAAATCAAGATTTTCATTGCGCCAGGCCCTCTTCAATTGAGAGGCCCTCTTCGAAGAATAATATTTATCTAAGCTTGGATTCGAAATTTGAAGTAGAGTACATTATCTGATGTCAATAGATCCGGACCGAGGAATCGGAAGCAATAAATCACCCACCATTCGTGCGGAAATTGGAAAAGACTTCCAAAACTATAAAGCACACAAAACGCCGGTACCGAACCAAACCGTTCGCATGTAATAGGGGGTTGTTCTCCAAAGACTCTGATGCCGCGCCTGACGTTTGATGATGCGCCCGGGCACGGGTGTCGAATTTCCGTCAGCGAGGGAACAGAGACGAACGCACACCAGTTTTTGGTTCATAAATTTGACGAGGTCTGTGAAAATCTTCCATCTGCAATAAACCTATCAACCGATTAACAACCTTTTCCCCTCCTGCCTTTTCTGTATACAGTGACCGTCGACACTTACTCCGTCTCGTTACTGCTTCACATTTAAGTCCCGTTGATTGTGCCTGTTTCGACAGGCCATTTCGAAACGGTTGAAAATCTCACTGTGGTCAGCCTTTTTTGGGGGGAAGGGGGCGGCGACGAATGCTATTCCAGCTGTTGTCTGTTGGCGCAAGGGCAAAGCAAAATAATGACAATCGCTACCCCCGCCCGGAACCCTGTCATGTTTGCAAACCCATTAAAGTGCAATTAAAAGTCCAATAAATTTGTCACACTGTTTCATCGTCGGTAGACGACGGGTCGGTTCATTGGGTAGGGTTGGAATATGTACAGCGTGGGATTTAACTCATCCATTTGAGCGGGCTTGATTTGCAATAGAAACAGATATCAAGATGTCGGTGAACGGAACACTTCATTTTTTTGATAATTTACTCAATTTAATATTTTTTCCTCTTTCTTCGTCTATTACAGATAGCTTTCGGAAGGGAATCCACTGCCGGACATTGTCATATCATTGCCAACTCTTATCATCAGGGCGTGCTCTATGACTACACCCAGACCAGGGAAACTAGACTTTTGGTAACTTGCAGCAATCGGAAGTATCGTTTGATACTAACCGTTGGATAGATAAAACGATTCCTCGAACATGTCTTCAACAAGTCTTATCAAGGAAACAAAAAGCCGTCCAAGGTGTGTCCATTGGGTTATGCACCTATGCAAGTGGTACGAAAGTAAGGTTAGAATTACGTTACTAACTCTTGAACCTTGTTACTGACCAGCAAAGCCACACCTGATTACATTCTTGTATCGTGTTTCCACTGTACCATCTGACGCATCGAAATACATTTGGAAATTCGAAAAGAATGCAAGAAAGAAAAGTAATTAACAGAGAGCAGAGCCTTCAGTTTACGCCTTCTAATACACTTCACACCATGACTCTTTAGATTCATTATAGTAGATCATCATTGTAGTATAACAGTTTTGTATAACAGCAAACTAGTACTGTACAAGCTCGGCCTAAATTACAGCTTTCACTCGCCAATGCTCTTTAAGCGTTATGGAACAAATATTATTTTGCACTAATTAATAATAAACCTTACCTTTTTGGAAGTTGATGCTGATATGGAGATGAATCATCATCATCAGCGTTCTCTGGCGTACACAGTTTTAATCCTAAAATGAAACAAATAACATGATAGTTAGTTAGAATCCTATTTATTCCACACGTTCCTTCGTCTATAACCAGTTTCGCAATAGCCATTTCAAGTAAGACTGATGGAAATTAATAAACGAGACAAGTTTATCGCGGAAAACGTAGTGATTAGATTAAAATACGAAAAGATATTGTGTGTTATTATTATATAATAAAAATGTACAACTACCCTCAAAGGGAAACATGCCGCATATATAAAAGAAAACATATCAATTTACATTCTCACAAATATTGAAACGCTTTTTTTTTGTTCACCCCAAAATTCACCACATTCACAAACACACACAAAACGATAGCTTATCGATAAGGGCGAAATATTTGATTCGGAGAACTGAAATTAAGCACCCCGCGACTGTATTGTGTAATAAGATTTTTTTTCCCCCGCATTACTAGAGCTCGTGTCTATTGCTCCAGACGAGACAAGGAAATGTTGGACACGCTGAATTACATTTTTACATGCCAGTGATCGAATTTCCACCAAGGGTGATTTCCAACAGGAAGATACAGAAAAGGCACGGTTTGTGCCATACCAGAAGGGAAGTTGAAAAGTGGAAATTGGACCCGTGGTAATAGAAAGCATGCAAGCGAAGAACATCCTTCCAGCGAGTGTTCGCGTGGCCAATGGGAAATACGAACGATTTTTTTGTTATTCCATTCTTCGTCCAGTCCCGGGAGAAATTCACCCAGTTTGCGGTACAGCGTTTCATGTCGTGTTGTAAAACAGGCAGGAAAGGAAGTAAAAAACACTTCAAACCCCGAGGCGGCTTGCTCGTGTCACATGGCCTATCCTTGGAATGGGGTTTTTCTGGGAGAATCCTCCTACATATGATCCGGAGCATATAGAAACGGTCAAAAGCAGCAGCAACAGCAGGTTGTAGTTTGAATTCCTTTTCTCTCTATATTCCAGAGCGTCAGCAGTTAATCGGCTACGTGCTGGTAGCGTCCTTACCTTTTTATACACACATACATACAGTTTCCTGAGGATCGTCCAAAGACGCTCGAACCAAATCTCCCAGATGAAGCTTACAAAAAGGTATAAGTAATCCCTGTGCGTGTGTGTGTGTGAGTTTTTTTTTAATTTCTTCTCAAAAGATCCATCTCAGCTTCCAGGTAGATTTGGTTTTATGTTGTGCTTGCTTTGTATAACACCCAGTTTTGGGTCGCTGTTCCGACGTGCACTCGAATACTGATGAAGGTTTGATGAAGGAAAGGAAGATGGCCATCGGTAAGGTTTGATCCGTTGGTCGTTGCAGCTGCGTGCCACTGCCACCATAGGTGAAGTTGGTTGTTTTTTGTTCGTTTTTTTACAAATTGAATTCTTAACGCCCGTTCGCAATCTGCTGCCACACAGTCCCACCGACCAGACGGTCACTTCCTGCAGAATTGGTGGAGGCTTTGTAGCGTTCGGCGAAGCAGCGTTGTCGCACAGAACTGATGAGTGCGTTCGCTTCCGGTTCGCATTTGGACATGAGAAGATAGAAACAAATTTGCATGTTGCATTGTTACAATGCGGTACCGGAAACATTGAAAAGCAGTATCTACCTTATGAAGTTGTTCTAGTAAATAATCTTAACGCACCGTGTACATCATCGACCTTCAGAACTAAAATGGTATGGTCGGAATGAAGTGATTCGTTAACTTAAAACATCACTTCACCGTTGTACCGGCTATCGATAAATGCATCCGGTCTTCCTTACCCTTTTTCTTTCGTGCAGGGATCTTTGGGTCTTCTCGTTCCCATTACCATCAACTCAACTCCCAACACCCAAGACCAATTAGGGAACGTGAGAAGGAAGGATACATTGATGCTTCTCCCCGGGAACCGTGAGCATTTCAATTCGAAACGAACCGTTCCGAAAATCACGCAGATCCCAAGTCTGTCGTTTGTGGTGTGCCTCCAGGGAACTGGCTCATCCCTGTCCGCTTCGTCCATCTACCACTGCACGTTAATGAGCCTGCTAACAGTGGATAATGAACACGAATTGCTGCATTTCTAGCGGCGGGTCCCTAATAAGGAATTTTATTTCCGTTGAGTTTAGTTCCTTTTTATTCAACAAAATGAAAGATAATGATATTTTACAATATATTTAGAATACAAAAATTCATTAAAATAATTAACATTAAATCCGTGAAATTTGATGGCTTCATCAACCTCTGGTGATACTCGTGGAAAGTTTTTAAAGGTTTGAAGGAGTTAGATTGTTTGGTGCTATTTACGTGACAAACCCAGCAGCCTAAATGCCTAAGGGAAGAACAGTCTGTCGCAACAAGTGCAGTCTTTTGATCTAGTACAGTGGAACGCCGATTATCCGTGCCCATCGGGACACGGCTCCTGCCGGATCAGCGAATATCACGGATAATAAGCACAACTCTTTTTATTGATAAATATTAGTGTTTAGTGTGTACTGGGTGGACTTAATTGGTCGAACTTAAGCCAATTGTATCATTTCTTATAGAGGCTTTTATTTTTTGCCAACTCCGGTTTGCAGTTAATATGTCAAATCGCTTTTGGAACTGTCATTTACGAGCACCACGGATAATGCGACAGCCGGATAAAAGGTATCCGGATAATCGGCGCTCCACTGTTTCTTTGGAAACTCATAGATCGCTGCTAAAAGAATGATAGAGGAATTCCAAGTTCCAAGCTAAGAGGAGGCTGTAAAAACCAACAAGTCCCGCCACACACCAAATCATAAGATACATATCCACTGCTCCATAATTCTCACGAAGCTTATCGCACGGTCAGTGCGGCCAAAAAATTGAGATAAAGTCATACCACTACCTAGCACTGACTGAATTTAATTTCACCCATTTAATCTTCAAATGATCCATTTTGGTTTGATTCCATACGAAACCGAGTGTGCGTGCCCGGGTTGTAAGCTTCCCAGCTTTTTTTCCCATCCAACCATCCGTGGCATGGAAACTCCCGAATTTAGGTCCCGAACATGGGGTTGTGGGCGCTTGCTAGCGTTTCGCAAAGGTATGCAACCATCCGCAACGGTACAGCGTTGTATGCGTTGTGCATTTTAATCATGTTTTCTAAATGTTGAACAACAAAAAAATATATAGATTTACGTATCGGACTGTGTGTCCGTAGATTCGTTCGGCCCGGTTTTAGATGCCGTTGCATCACGCTTCAATGCAAACAGCGAATCGGTGCGAAAGGGCGGGAAAGGAAGTTAGTTCCCATCATGGCACACTCTCTCTCTCTCCGGAATTGCAGGAATTGGTCATCCATTTTATGTCGCATGTTTTATGCCGAATCTTTCACCGGTGTGGGTGATGATATTTTCCCCCGCTTTGTTGCTCTTTCATTCTGCTCTTAAATCACACAACAAATAACAAAGCCCCACACCTGCACCACACCTCCATTTTGACGAGTGAACCAACGCCGGAAATCAGTGGCTATACACGCCATTTTGCATCGCTGCCTAATGTTATAAACTCACGGTTGCAAGAATTTTGTTCAAATATTTCCGATTGATTGTCGTTTACTTACCAGGTTGGATGATAGTTTGTACGCAGGACACTTCACTTTCATACACTTTACACTTTATTTTCACAAACACTTTACTTTCATAAACCACAGGAAAGGATTCACTTCGGAAGACAAAACTGCTTCTTTGCGGCCCCTTTGCTTTAACAAAATGGCATTTTCTTTTTTTTCACATGCACACTTTATAGCAACACAAGAAATAACGCAAAAACCAATAACCTCATTGAGAAAAGGACATAACTTTTTTTTTCAACTAAAACACCCAACACTTCCATTTTTCTGTGCACAAAGGCACATACACACTTCAATGCTCTTTATCGCATTTAAAACAACACACTCGCCCTACAATGGCCACATTTTTAAATACACAAATTAACGCAATAACCAATAAGCTCATTGAGAATAAGACATAACTTTTTTTTTACCTAAAACACACTTCAATGCTCTTTATCACATTTAAAACACCACACTTGCTTACAATGGCCACATTTTTAAATACACGAATTAACCCAATAAGCTCATTACAAATAGATATCACTTTTTTCACCATAAAACAACCAACACTTGCATTTTTTTCTATGCACTTTTCACAACATATACTAACTATACTTTATTAACTAACTGAAACTAGCACGGAGGTTATGAAAAAAAGCAAATACCGCACATTTATGAGATGGTTTTATGATTAAACTCGTGGACAAAATGCATTGCACAAGACAAATAATTTGCCAGCTTAGTACACGCACTGATTGAAAATTACCTTACACGCACACACATACCCCTCCGGCGTACATTGCCTCCGGCAGGTAACAAAGCTTGTTAGCGCTTAACCACGGAGTACCGTTAGAACCAAGACTGTATTGATGGCTTATCCAATCCCGAAAGAGTTCATAAAAGTTGAATGTGCTTCGGAAGACAATACTGTGTGCTGACCAAACCGACGCCGGCAACAATTTTTACACGTGCAAACAAAAATCTTCACTGTCAAACATTACACCAACAAACGAATTGATACACTAATCCTTCTTTGTATCCAAATATGATCCTCTAAGAAAGGATATGACTTTTTTAACAGCCAAAAAACAATTCTTGCTAAATTTTCTATGCAAAAAAGCAATGGCGCCGCTTCCCGCACATTACCGAATTACATTCATAACACAAACGTCACGCTGTCCGATCGCTACTGATCACAGCTCCTGCTTATCTCGTGATTATTATCTCTTCTGCTTCGTTATCACACCCACACAGCTATAATTGCCGAACCGGCAACCCGATCTTATCTTTCGCACACGCTTCGTTCCTCGCTTCGGGAGACAAATGAAAAAAAAGCGTCGTAAAAAAAACAACTCTTTGCTCCTCGCGATCAAATCCGTTCTTACATTTAGGTGGCATGGAAATTGTAGGCAAATAAACACTTTTTAATAACATTAAACACTGTTTTTGTGATTAGTAGCACGCTTAGCAGCGGTAAACGCTTTAAAGAGGCATTGGTTCAATTATGCAGCAGTTATTAATTAATTAATTAGTAATAAATGGAAGGTTTTTTTTCTGCTACCATAATTCATTCTCAATTCCGTTCTTCGAGGCCCCTCTAAGCAGAGGGTCACTAGGTGGCCGCCTTCTCCACCTACCGTTAGATCCGCCACTGCCGGAAATGCTGGTAATTTGTTGGAATCTTATTGGAGCCATTTTTCCGTCAACAGTAGCTGGTCCAAACCAAAACATTGGATCCCTTTCCCTATACCCATATGTACCTGCCAAAATTGAATGTCTACAGTGTGTGAAATAATGAAAAGCTACTGTGAGTTGATAAATCACATTTCTTTCAGCGACCTGGACATTCACTTCAACAAAGCGCTCCGGCTGATCTACGATCATGTTCCAGTTCCAGTTACACGAAACAGCCCCTAAAAATGTACCCCGAAAATGTAAAGCAAATAGAAAAAACCGGTAGTATGACTGGTTGGTGATTTATGGGCTTGGTTCAATGGTTTCCCCAATGGAAAAAGCTCCCTTTGTTCGATCGGACGAACCTTGGTAGGGCATTCAAAATGTCCACGACTTGACACGCTGGCACACAATAGAAACTAGCCGTCAAAAGGGCGTGTGTGTTTGGAGCATATCGCGATCTAGCTACAAGATATCGGCTTTATAAGCATCACGATACCATAGACATTGTACGCACTTGCTGCTAAAGCTATGCATTTTGAGCTTTTGTTTTTCTCTTGATTATGTAGATCTGATCTTGGAGAGCTGATCTCCAATTCTCTTGATTAACTCCTCCTTTGAGACATATTTCGACTGTTAATTTCTAAAATTTTGACATCAACTTAAACGGTTATACAGTATGATCTTAGCACAAAAAAGTTGTTGACGAGATGCAACAGTTGAAACTATATTTTTCAAAGTAAATTCCAGATGCATAATCGAAGATAACACGTTGTTTGAGGTATTCCAAGCTTCTCCTATCGAATTGCCCAATGATCCCAATACATTTCTTTTTCTCAACAGTTTCATTCCCTTTACTAACTCCCAGAATACACCCCTATGCTATCAGAGAAACATTCTGCTTGATAAGAGGTATCAGCGAAACAACATCATCCAAACGACAGGGGTTCAAATGTGCAGCGATACAGAGAACCGATAAGGATCATACGTCCATCGTTTTTCCTTCTACATATAACATCAACCGGGGCTTTGCCCTCGTACTCGTCTAGTTAAAAACCATTCGCTGATATGCTTAGTTTACGTTACCGTGCGCATTGACCGTATTTTCGCATTAGGTAGCGTTCTCTCTTTGGCACCGGAAAACGTTTTATTGACACCACACCACATGGGGACAGAAGATATGGAGAAGTCTTCTCTGCATGATTCCAGTACGGTTTCAAACAAGGGGAGCTACGAATTACTGATCCAGGTGAATAAATAACGACCTGCATTTCACGCTGGTTCTTCTGCTTCTCCTGCCTGAAACAAGGGGTGTTACAGCCCGCTCTTTCCCGGGCACGATTCTCCAAAGTTTGATTAAATGTAGCATTCAAGCAATTTATTCCTTCACCGAACCAGCCGGTGAGGTGTGTTGATTTTGACGCACGTTGGAACAATTCGGTACCGGGGACGGGGGGAGAGGTTGTTCAAGTTCTTTCATTTTTTTTTTCGCGAATGAGACATGAAAAATGAGGGAAAAATGTGTTCAACTTCCGGTTACGGGGTGCTGCTGGGGTCTGGCCCGTTGTGATGGGTCTTCGCGATCATCGCGGAAAGATAAACACTGCGTCTAGTGTTTGGTGGTCGTGGAACAGATTCGTACAGTGTTGTAGTGCATTGACCACGGGTAAGCGAAGAGCGTTTGTTGGTTTTGGGTCATTAACGGAAGGAAGACACCTGTTGTCTTCGTGTGGGATGGTGTGAGAACTGTTTCATCTTGACTTACCATTCTTTTCGGGTGACAATTTAAGCACCAATTAGGTCTAATGTTAATGGTGTTACTTCAATTACAACCCGAACCACGAACACTGTAAAGCGCACAAGTTTAATACATTTGTTGCGTACCTTCTGTGATGAATTTGTCGATTTCGAACTGACAGGTAGAGGGAATTACACTTTAACATTATGCTTAAAAAAAAGTTCAACATAAAACACACCCTGTTAGGGATGCGGAAGGATCCAGCGGTTCTGCTTCGTTGCACTTCCGCTTGCATTCGCTACACCGCGCTGTGGGGGAAGTCAAGTTGCCGAAGTTTCAACCGTTCGGGTTCAATTATTTTAAACGTAAGGGAAATCAACTCTGGTCTTTAGTTTACAGTATGAAAAGTTCCCTCTACTGACCATTTCCACCATTGTCGGGAATGGAAAGTGAAACGTATTTCCCATTCCACGTGCAATGCTCGGTAGGCGTAAGGTCAGGTTAGATTGATGAAGAAGGTGAATTACTGCTGTTGGGTGCTAATTTTCATGTTCGTCATTTAAATTACGTGGCCCTGCCTGTTGTTACGCTTTTTGCAGACGGAAGTGCTGTGCATTGTCCATGATGTAATGCGATATAATTGATTGAATAATTAAATTGAGAACTGGTCGGGCTCCATTCTAATCCACAATATTGAGTACACAAATCTAGTCAGTACAGGTATTTAGATCAGTATACAAATCTAGTCGTGACAGGTATTTAGCACGGATGTTTCCTCAAATTGTAGCAAATAACTGTAGGAAAATTTTACTTTTACTTACGTTTTACAAACGTTTCCAGCTTCATTCATTCAGCAATTTTCATTCCTAAACGGTGAATTTAATATTCCACTACTGTGAGATTGTTCACTCGGTACGTAATCCTTGCACCAATCCTCGAACACGAACCGTAGTATCCACAGTATTTATTGCCTAACTTGCTTTACAACGGAGCCGGAACCGGATTTATTCGTTCTCATCGTGTTACCACCTACATCTTACTTGCCGGTCGTCCATCCTCGTTCGCGTTCCTGCGTCAAGGTGAAATCGTAGCGATTCGGATTGACCGCGCTGACGGCGTGATTCTTTACATCGGGGAAAAATTCCCAGCCTTCATCCACGGACTGCTTCTTGAGTGCACCCGCCACGCTGAAAATCAAACCGGCTACCAGCCCACTGACAACATTTCGCTTCCAGGCACCGTAAACACCACCAGCCGCGAACGCACCGGCAACGTAATTCCAGCCATCATTCCGACCTCGCAGCTTGTTGGCAGCGTATGTACCCACGGTAAAAGCAGAAGCCATTCCGACGAACGGACCAGTGAAATACATGTACCGGGCAATGGTGGGCAGATATCCTTTAGGTTTCGAAACCATCATTACCTCGATGGTGGACCATCCGAGCCCACCGGCCAGCGCGTACTTGTTGGTGGCGATCATCTTGCCGAAGAGATCTTCACCCTCCGGCTGGTCGTAGTAATTGGCCTTTAAGCTCATGTTTGGCTGAAATAAAGCGATATACGATGAGCGAACAGTATAGATACAATAGCAAAAACGAGTTTAACTGGCTAATTTGTAATTTTTCTGACTCTAAATAAATCCCAACGTATATAAAGTAAATTTATTCCACCTCATTAACCGGAGCATCAAAACCAAAACAAAACACACTGTCGGTGGATTTGCGAAAGCGCTACACTGATTCTCGCGGTGGAATTGATTCCTTTTACATGATTTTCACGTTTGAACAATTGACGGAACCATACGCTAGGCATATGAAGTAAAAAAATTACAAATTTTTGGCTATTTTTGCTGTAAAACTTACGGATTTGCTAGAGCTAAAGGTAAATTTTTACGTAACTTCAACCCAACAACGACGTTTCTGCAGAAGTCACAGATTTGTTCGAAACGTCAAACTGGCTACAGCGAGTGCCTAGTGACAGTGACATTGTTTTTAGAAAATGCGTTTGACGGTTTATGGATAACGTACGCAGCTTAATTTCATTTTAAATTCAATTTTATTTTATCAGGAATAAGATGTTTTAGTGTTTTATGTATTATAATATAATACATATTGAGTTTACATCTTTTTTATAAAACAACCAAACAAAATGCTTGACGAATAAACACCGAAATCTCATCACACTGGGTGGCCATTTTACCGCCCTCTCCTGGTTACGTCAAGTTGTCAAATTGCAAAACAATAGAAGTAAATAAAAAGCAGCTGATTTTGTGATTGTTTGTTTTTATACTTAATTATGCATCTTTTTAAACGGTTGGAGGGTTTCAAGCTTTATCGCAAGTGTTGCAGTACAGGAGTGCAATAAGATTCATCGAAGAACAAGTGTTACTATCAAATCGATTACATATAGTCGTGATACGAATCGCCTTGACTTTCCGGGTGCAAGGTGCAAGTTATGAATTACGTTATACTGAATGCAATCCGTAATGCACAAATAAGAAATGCTGCTTACCGCTTTTGCTCTAGCACTAATGGACCCGATGGAACGGTAAAGGACACCAGTGTACCGGAGGTAGTGAAGAAATTAGTGTAACATTTCAGCACCCGAATATGTAATAAATATTGATTTTATTCTAGCTTCCGCCCGAACCTACCACATGTTGCATGTCCGGTTGCCAGAATTGTGTTTGGATTCAGTACGCCGCAGATCTGACCAAAATACTAGATGATGGAGGCGAAAAGGCACGTGAAATTGTGCTGGAGAAGATCGCTGATCCCAGCTTGAAAATGTTTTTGAAAATGGAGTTACAAAACATACAATCTACAAAATCGGACCCTACGTAAGGGATAATCAAAAGCGCACGATTTGTTTTACTGTTGTAGTTATCACAATTGTTCTTTTTCAAAGTGTACATTCTGACAATTTTTATCAAATAGATTCATAGAAAACCGTATCAATCAGTGAAGACTTTTGATGGATTACAGTAATGCCGAAGAAAATGTGATATCAACGGAGATCAGGATTTTTCTTTCTTGATCGATGAGATGAGGGCACATAAAAACCCAGAAACAGAAGAAAACTAATCATAAACTACATCGTAAAGACGAAACAAAACAAATAACAAATAAAGCAGTAATGCAAATATTGCCCAAAAACATAAATTGCGCCCTTTTTTATAAGACAAACACGCGCCCTTTTAACGACAGAAGATTCTTCCTATATATATTTATATTTAACTGCTTTTTGTTGGTCAAATTCAACAGAGCTCGCTCGCCTTGCGAGAAATACTTCACTGAAAGTACATGTATTGTTATGATCAAGAGCTGGAGAGATGTGTTTGATACAAAAATTATAAAGTAAATTTGCTTCTCGTTTACAAAAACCGATTATGAGTCCTTCTTTTTTTGATTATAGATAGTACAAATGTTTGTAGCTTTTTCCTCTATCAACAAAACTATTGTTCGTAAATATTGTTATAACTTTCGTTTGAATTCGTTCGAATTTCCATGTCGTTATGCCACAGAGTTAAATGAGAATGGGGGTTTTCCTTACATGCTACGATCGAGTGTTCTCTTTTTCAAACAGACCCCCGCAACATACATACATACATGTTTTGCGCGCAGTTTCGTAAACACTCGGGAATATTCGAAGATCGGAAAGAATTGAAAGCAAACATGGGACAGTTGGTATTGTTCAGCAACATAATAGTGCCAGCACACGCTCTCGATACTCTCTCGTTTGTAAACAGAAAGCCAATTAGATAAATATATGCAGTTTACATGATTTGTAGCATAAATAGCGAAAAAGCCCCTTCTTGTGCAAACATAGCAAAACAGAACATGAAGTAGAAAGTGCGAGAACGATTAACGATATACACGCACCGCACACGGGAACATACATGTTTAGTTGTGTGTTCGTAGTTTCGTGTACGTGTGCACACTCTGGCAGATCGAACGATGATGATCCTCTGGCCCTGGATGTGGTGGCTGACGTTGTGTGGATGGTGATGAGGTTTCCTTTTGGGGCGGCACTTATGGTGATATACGCGATTTTTGTACTTCAGCATAACCCATACAGACGACAGCTAGTTTGCCTTCACCGCATGAGTTAATTGTGCATTACAATTGTCCTTTTTCTCGTTTTTTTCCGGGATGTGTAAATTAATCAATGTTCAGGTTTCTCACATCGACATAGGGCATAATAAGGGTAAAGTAAAGTGTTCCCCCAACATTAAAGCGCACCATTGGGACATCACAAACTCGCACATACGTCCGCGTGTGCATGTACGAGCACACAACAAATGTTCCCGCTTGCCTTTCTTAAATCCCAAACTTATCTCCTACTACGGTTACTTCTCGAAAGCATCAGTTACGGTTATGGTTCTTATCCTTCTCGGCACTGCCATATAGTAAAACGGACGACACACCCACCAAAAAGCTACTAAAAAGCATATAGTAGCGCACACTTTTTAGCTGTATCTGTATTGGTAAGGAAAAACGGGACGAAGAACACGACAAAAAAATAAAAACATAAAATAATGCATTAGATGAAAGGTTTTTGTAGGTTTTGCATGATGCACTACTTCCCGGGCAGGAAGAAAAAACAGTATGGTAAAGAAGATGTACGGGAGGTTTTAGTTTCGTTTCGTTATTAGAATGATTGTTCAGTACATGTAGGACACACTGTTAGTAGGTAGAAGTAGTAGATTATACGCATTTCACATTAATACCGTGTAAGGGGCGAACAGTAGCGCCATCGTTTTTTTCCCCTCTACTCTCCTCTCCCCATTAAACTTTGGTTTGTGTTTGGTGGAAGGATAGATGAGGAGGACATGCCGGATGAATGGGTGAAAAGGCAAGGCAGGATAGATAGATGGGAAGATCAGGTATGTTCAATCTAATATCCAGACCTTCTCTGCTGGTTGCGGATGGCGTTAGCCAGGCAGCAGGCCGAGATGAGACCGACCAGTTCGACGGCGGCCACACCGAGCGACACCCAGGCGACAATGTTACCGGCACTGTCCAGGAACTCGGACAGTCGGCCCAAACAACCACGGGCAAATGGAACGCACAGTGGAGCAGTGCCACCGCTGCTGCAGCACGACTGCGGGAATGAAACTCCATAGTCCAGGAAGCTGTTCTTGCCGCAGCATTGCAACTACAAATGGGAAAAGAAATTAGTACTAAAGCTACCAGAGAATGTGCAAACCGAGAGAGTAAACTGAGCTTACGTTCTGCTGGATCGAGTTGATCAGGTCGGCATTAACCGGGTTATCGCGGTTTTGGAACACACCCTCGAAGCCCTTCTTGATGGCAATGGTCACATCACCGACGAACACAAACACCAACACAGCGATCACGATCTGGGCGATCACGAGCAGGATCAGGAAGAAGCTATACTGTTGTAGCACACCCGGTTGAAGAGAAGGACAAAATTGGAATTAGAATTGCCTTTAGTAACCGAAAAGACGACCTTTCGGATCGTCAATTACTTACGGTCGAGGTCATGCAGTACGATTCGCGGATAGCACCACAGCATCCGAAGAACGAGATGACAAACACGATCGAGCCGAAAACGATCAGCAGGATGGACGGTGCGACGATGTTGTACTCATCGCTGATCTCGCGCAGTTCCTCAAGTTTTACCAACGAAACGGCACCGATCACGATCAGCGCAATACCGCACAGCTGTGGTTGTGGTGTGGACAAGAATATGGTGTAAAAAAACGGAAGAAATAAACGCATCGAATTAGAAATTACGCTATCTACATACAAACGAAAAAGCTTCGATATAAAAATTTACTTGAGCTCATACGAGATGTTGCAGAAAACATTTCAGCTTTGAACTATAACCTACTGTATCATCACTTGTATGCGCCTCGCCGTGCGCTTATCAACGATTCTCTATTGGACTGGCAAATACCACATACAATCTACTTCGAAGTACGCCTAAGTACGGTAGTTCTTATCAATTTCCAATGAAACATGTACAGCAGTGCACGTAAGAGAATTTTAATCTGCTTGGAAGCGTGGACATTTCTAACTGATAGATACATCAATCACTGCCATCTTCCCTTACCCAAGATAAGATATATCAGGCCCAAAATGGTTTTATCTGTCATGCGTTTGCGTGATTCATGCCACACCATTGGAAAAGAGTGATAAAGGCAAAAACTATGCAACAAGTTGGTATGCATAAATCGAAACCTCCCTCTTCCCTTGAGGCTCTATACGCCGATAAGAAGGACTTGTTCAGTGCTGGTCAACCTAGTTTCGTTCAACAGTTTTGACTAACTTATCGTAATGTGATACATAACTTTTTTGCGAGTGGAATAGTAGATACATTTGAAGAAACGGTGCCGTAGATAGCGAACTGACGGGGAGTTCAATATACACCCGTGCCTTAATACTTTTCAATCGATTTTCGATCGATCGATCATTATTTTCTCCTGTTTGCATTGGAATAACTGCCTGATTAGATCATTCGATTTGTACTACCTTCACTATCACAACCGAATAGACACACTGTTTTTATGTGCTCGACTTTTACGATTGGAGCCTTCTACATTGAATATTCTTCCCTTTCTTTCGTTTTCTCGTCCGTTCTTGTTAAACACTTTACATCTTATCCGTCCCGGATATGGTACGGAATTCGTCAAAGTCTCTCACCAGGCAGCATCTTTGTTGATGGCGCAACCCCTTAAATATGCTGCCTCGGGAGCAATAACAAGCACAAGCAAGAAGCAGAACTCCGTCGCCAACTTCTCAATTCCACGTACCGATTTCTCCCTTCCTTCCTTGTCGCTTCCAAAAAACAACCAAATGGTGCCACGATTCTGTGGGTTGAGGGAAGCGGAAACGGAATACCCGACATGGCGTCGCGTCCATATGTACGGAAGCGAAGTTTGGGCGCAATAGTAATTGCGCCGTTTCGTTCCCGAAGCCACGAGGTAGAAGAACTCCTCTCTCTGTCAACTATCGAAAGTTTGATACAGAAGGATAGAGGGTGTATGCCTTTTTTTTGCACTGGTAGTGAGGATAAGGGAGTAAAGGGTCGGGGTTTGGCTTTGGAATTTGCGCCCGAAAAGCAACTCGCATGAGAGTCTGCGCGCGCGTTTGTTGTGTGTTTCGGGGATTTAATGTTTTGGGATTTCTAGTCACGAAATAAAAGACAAAGTAGTGATGAGCACAAAAATTCCTTTGTTTTTAAGCATTATTTGCGGTGGGTTTTTGTTGTTGAAATTATTCATTTTCAAGAAAAAATAAAGCTGTTAAAATAAATTATAACCCACCCACAATCGTTGTTAAATCTCGTAGTAGCATGAAAAAAAGTTATTTATGACTTCCGCATCCGGTCACTTTTCAACCTGTATGCCCACACATACACAGCATCTTTTGACCAATCACACACCCAATGACTAATCTACTACACTAAGAATTTTTAGGCATAATTCTACAAATGTTGTCGATAGCGTCAATTTTGCTGAAGCGGCGTTAAATTTGTCGCTTCATTTCGTGCCCATCAGGTCACATGACAAATTTCATGGAACTTGACGACCATCGGGCCATCATCGTCGTCATCACCACATCCCATTTACATACACGACAAGCTCCCGCGCCACAAATATAAAATCCGACACATGATGTCATCGTGCCCAAGAGAGAGAGTCGGCCACACCAACAAGCACACGCAACAATCGCCCATTAATCCCGCAAGGTTCTACGGTCTCACGATGCGTTTTTTTTTCACGCTTGCAATATACTGAACCTCCTCCTCTACTGCAATAGGCGGTTTCTGTGTCGCGGACGTGATTTCATTCCATCTGTATGTTCCATCGACAAGCCCCAGTAAAACATGGACGAGGCAAATACGCGTACAGCACCAGTTGATTGTTCATATCAAGATACAAATGCACGCAAATGCAGGAAAAGGTTTGTTTCGCTCAGGACACACTTGTGAAGGTCCGCAATTGTAGGAGTCCCCGGTTGTAGTAGTCTCGTGCCATGACCTTGGCCATGGATACTGGTAATATCAGCGCGTGCATGGTGGCTATTAGTGATGACACACAAGCGATTTCCATTGTCCAGAGGAGAGGGTCGAACAATTACAACTGGACACAGAATAGCTGCCATTAGTATGCAGGCCAGAATATTCGCGCCATATTTTTCTGTAGTAGCAAGGATGGCAGTGTAGGGCACAAGGTAGTCAATAATGCTGTCACTCATTTCAACATTACATGTAGACAACAATAACTTGTCCTATTAATCGATATCGAACACCCTTCGTCATAAAATGACAGCACAGAGAGCTGGAGTACATGATCGCGAGCTCTACTCCCCCCAAATTCAAGGCAGATGACAGGTGTGCCCAGGACTAAATAAACTGACCTCCTTTTATTCCTTACTTTTACAAATGGAGAGGAACAAACCATTTCCTGTCTTTTTGGTTGCTGTTGCTGCTGCTGGACGAAGACAGAAATGAATTACATCGGAACAACACCTTCTACTGTGCCACGTGACCACCGTTCACGGTAAAGTCACAAATGAAACGCACCATGATAGAAATAAACTGGGCTATTGAAGGTGAAAACTGAAGTGCGCAAATGGCCATGAACCTTAACGCACCGCTCCAATCAACAGATTTCTTTCCCACGCTAAATTCTATTCTTCTAATTCATTCCCGTTGGCACTACTGGTTGGGCAAGCAAACCCCAAAGAGGTTTCGCTGACTAAACTAAAATCTAGGTCGTGAACATTCTTGCCCCGTCACGATCATCATTTATTCCACAGTGTGGCCCAGGGTCTGTGCTTGGTGTGATCAGTGTTCCGCGTGCTGTCCGGTGAATTATTCGACAAAATTAATAAATGTTGTATCAATACGCCCCCGGGGGTGGTGCGCGTTGTCTGTCTATTTGGGAAATTGGGGAATTGGAAAAATAGAGCACCAAAAAAAACAAGAAAAACAACTCATCAAATGAATGGTTTATGCTTGCTAAATCGTAACCAAAAGCGGATTATACGCTCAGCCAACCCAGGATACGGTGAAGGAGAGAGTAATTCCCCGTGAAGAGACATGTCGATGTTGGTGTTTTTCGATTTCAAACGCTACCCAAGCATAAACGCGAAACGCGATGGCAAGAAAAGCAGTATCACACCAGTGTGCTCAAAGAATGGATAGAATAATGAACTAATGACTAGTCCACAAAAATGTAGCTTGGCGTCTCTATATTAAGCGTAAATTAGACCCGATAGAGTTTCACCTACACGCGTAGTAACTTCCATTTTCCGGAGGAGACTAATGTGTGTGTGGGTGATTTTCGTTGCCAGTTCTAGTTGGTAAATAAGACGCCCCCGACGCTACTTCTTGGATATTAGTAGTTCCAGATGTTTTTTTTTCAGAACCATTCTCTAGTCACGAATGAGTTTTCAAATACGCAATTGGAATGTTTTCTCTTTGTCGCTTCAAGTTTCCCTTTCTGGTTTGTTATTCTCCCTTTGCTGCACACGAATGATCAAACACAACGAAGCCAAAAACCTGCTCCATTCCCTAGTATTGTGATCAAACAGAACTTCGCGTCGTGAGACAACGATCAGGTTCATAGTTATTGCTTTCCCCTTGACATGAAGGCGTTCTAGTTCCATAAACTTTTAGCAAGACGCAACGCCTTGTTTAGAGAGCATACGATGCCGAGTACGAGGTTAGATGCTACTACACGGTGAGGTTATGTGGTTAACGCACTAAACAACCTCAGTCTCACGGGGGTTTACCCTTAGTTTTGAAACGCGAAGTGCAGCCACCCGTAACAGCGATCACAGCGTGGTGTTCTGAGTGCCTTCCTCTATATGTATGTGTGCTTGCCGCGATTGCTCTCGAACTATCTTTCAGCCCGCCATTTGCAAATTCTGAATCGATAGTGTACCCATATGCACGTGTCCCTCTCCTGGTCTTCTGAGGAACAGTTGACGCAGAATGGTGGAAGAACAAGCGTTCCAGTGTATATAACGTGCCATATGTCATTTGTGATGAAACAGTTCAAATTTGCAGTAAATTCCACCTTTTCCGCAATGACGATGCGTCATATCCCCCCCCCCCCACAGAATGGGATGAATCGTCAAGAGCAAACAGGGTGGGTGGGTTGCACACTCATCGACACATCCTACTACTATTTGCTTTGCCCCAGAAATCAGCCTGACACGCACACACAGCATTTCCATGCTTCCCTCGCTGATCACAAATGCGCTGAAACATTGGTTTGAGTGATCGCGAAACGATCGAAGGCACCAGGGCAAACGAACCAATAAACAGGTGATTCATGCTGCTCGTGCCCAAATGACATTGAAGTAACCGACGCCACTCGAGAACGGCGAGTTTCTGAAACGGCAAACGAAACGGAAACCGCCATACTTGCATCGTGCGAGCATGTATCGAACGCGCGGTTCGCAAAACATGGCGACGACCCGATATGTCATCCTCATGGTCTCGCGGGATTCGGTTTGGTCTTCTATCCGTGAGGAGGTGCGTGACTCGAAGCGATGTATAGCGATCCTCCATGTGCGACCTTGGGGGAACAGAATTGCTAATGCTCGCTTCGTTTCATACTAAAACAGGAGTAACAAAAAGAAAAACTGAAACCAATTAAATCTATATCGACATGATAGAGTGGAACCGTCCATTTGCAAAGAGGAAGTGTTAATATAAATTGGAAACATTCTTGAGGCTCGACACGGTTGTCAGAGTCAGGGGTATAATATGCATCGCGTCATCGGCACACTGTTGATGATCGCCCTATTTCCTCGATTTTTTATGCGAAGTATAATCGATCTTGCGCACACACGATTGCTTCACGGGTTATTATAGGGGTATAGAGTAATCTTATCAGGCTAACAATTGATGCACATCCTGGGTTACCACCTCTAACTCACACATAGGAAGACGGATCCCAATAGCGAATAGCTGTTCAACATTCTGTTTATTTATTCGATCGTCAGCAACGTGTGAAAATAATACACCAATTTCCGCACTGATCCGACGGAGAAACTTTTAGCATGCAAAAAGAAAGAATAAATATTTACATTCCAGCAGGGCTCGATTGCAAGTACAACGAAATTGAATTCTAATCAAAATTCCACTTACTCGTTTAATCAAAGCGTCTGACCATACCTCCCCTGGCGAATACTATCCTCTTCAATCAACCCTTGCCTTCAGTACAATTCGATTCGGTTTGTTTTCTGTTACTAATGTGGCAAGTTACGCAAGGTTGACTCACTTTATCGACCCAAGGTGTGTGGGTTATTGATAAGATACGCATGCGATATCATGGTGAGGTATTTGGTAAGCCTTAACCTCTTGATTGGAAGAGTTAGGTGCTTATAGTTACAAAAGTATTTGTAAAACTCTTCCATATTCCATGTTTAAACCTAAGTTTAGAATGAGAAAAGGCATATCAATAGTTGTAAAGGCACTTTGTAGGGACTTTGTAAATCCAAATACGATTATTTAAAACAACAAACACTCAATTTCCCATTTATTCCCTTCAAACGATTAGGATCCTTCCCTGTTTCAAAGATACATTGTGACTAATTGTTCTACTTTCCAAGGGATAGTTATTTTTAACGATCATCAGGAACACAACAAAATACCAGTGCGTCCAAACATGAAGGCCTACAATTTGTTTATTTGTTTACAAATCGTTAGTTGTTTCTGGGTACGTCCGTCACAAGATCTCTTCAGATTGTATTGCTCCACACTCCACAAATTTTGAGCGATGTGAAATGTGGAGCATTTGTTTACATCCGTCGGAATGCGGCAAAGGAAATGAAGGAGGACCGAGTATATCGGGTTTTGCGGTGAACTTTATTAGCCTGGAGGGTTTGTTATTTAGGAATAAAAGGCTGATATCATGATTTCTTTAAATATAAACAACACGCACATGAGAAGCCGTGAGATCTCCAACATTTTCCAATTAAATAATTAAAATGCGTTGTGCCCCGCATAATAGGAGGAAGTTTAATCTTTTATGTTAGCCTTGTAGTCATATATATTTTTACATCCTTAGGAAGCAGAATTATAACATGCACTTGAAATTTATAGATAGGTATCATACGTTTTACATTCGTCCCGATAAGCGCAACTGATGACAATAGGTCTTGATTTTACGATAGACCGGAACGTGCACCTAAGAAAACTTTATTGATAAGAATGAAATTCCCCTTAATGCTAATCAATAATAGAAGAAGAAGGCAACCTACATCTCATGAAAGTGTATCTTTTGATAAGACAACTCGATGTTGTGTAGCAAGAAAAGTGACTAGTTCTGACGCCACGAATGCCACGGAAACTTTTTCCCTGTTTAACTTGGAGCCACAACTTGAAGAAATAATGGCAACCTGTTGCTGCTATTCAAACGTACTACAAAAGTTAAAGTGGAACAAGGAATCCAAGGGATGGTTTTTGGCAGGGTGGCAAAGTGAAACAACTAATTCGGTGGATGAGATCATCAGCGTGCTGGAGAACCTAACATCGAAACAGGCACATCACAACGAAGCGTTGACAAAATATTGTGGCAAAGTGTAGAACACTTTGATGGAAATCTAATAAACACAAAAATGACACAATACGATGTGATAGGAACTCAAGTTTAATCGCAAGTTTAAAAACGTTAAAAGGGAAAAATAATCGAACACCAAACACAATCATCGCTATGTCGCGCGCGAAATATCTGGAGCTGTGTAAAAAACCTACACAAACTTGGACAAGGGGTAGAAATTCCCATCTTCAACAGAAACTACCACAACGCGTTGCTACTTCCCTGTCGTACCAAGACCTCCGCTTAAGAAGCGCAACCCCTCGCTGGTTTCAAGGTAGGTCAGCCGGAAAAGGGTGGCTCGGAAGAACCGATGGTAAAAGGTTGTGTGTGCGTCTGCGCAGTCTGTTTACGTAAGTGTGTTTGTCCGTCCACAAATACAGAGCAAGCAACATTCCAGCATAGGAACCGGCGGAACCTACACACACCTTTGCGGCGCGATATTTATGCGCGGTTCGCTTTATTCCAGCGTTATGTTTACTGCTCACCGCACTCGATCGCGTTGCTCAACAAAATGGGGACTTCTCTGTTGAGATTCGACGACAAAAAGTGACTACGCCCGTGTGTCGTCGTCGGGGGTGTCTCCAACAGGGAGAGCACATTCATTTCCCATATTCCATTTGCATTCTTCTGGGGTGTGGGTGCCGTACATTTATGTTTCTACAATACCCAAATGTGGTAAAGCGATGAAAAGAAAACAGGGAAACGCCACCGATGCGCCGGTGTGAAAATTATCGCACCCCTATTTTTTTGCCTTATCGCACAGTAAACAACACTTACACACCACTACATAAAAATAGCACCTTGCAAATACATCGACGACAACCGAAATCGGGTGACGTATGGTTCGGGGTTGCTTAAATTGGTTTTCTTTTAGCTGCCTGTCCTCCTCCGCGAATCCTTTACGGTAATGGGTTACTAGTGCGTACGTCTATATTAGAATTAGGAAGGTCAAATACGTGTATACATGTCCAGTTTTTGAAATTAGGAATACGTGACCATCACGGAAATGTCGATTGATTCGTTGATTTGCTCCCGAAGACGATTAAACGCTCGAATTAGGAATTGCAATTAGGACAGGAACCCATATACGCTGTTGCTTACTCATATCCACGATTCCAGCTCACATGTGCGATCTTAGTCGAGGTCGGGCACGGTTTGGAGGCACCGATGAAACACAAAGTTCCATAGAATTTCTCATACTAAAACGAAAATGTATTGTTCGTAATTCCCGTCATTGCTCGATCGTTTTCGAAATAAAAGATTTTTGTTTCGTGCTAAAAAAAGAAGAATATCAATTCAATTAGCAATGCTACCTTTCTCAGGACACGGACAAAAATGTTTGCTTTTGTATTTTCAATTTGCACAAAATGGAACATCCTTCGGAACTAATAAGCAGTTCCCGTAAAATGTCCATCCATTTAAACAAATTGGCTACCACAAATATCGGAAATATTCCCTCTTGTTCGTCGCTCCGATGATGATAGTAGTGTGCGTTTAATATGAAAAAGCAATGCTTCCCAACAGTTGGCTATGGAATGTGTTCTTCGTCAACAAAGGAACACGCAATTTCCTTTCGCTTAATTTCTCCCTTTTTCTCTGACAAAAGATCAGACGTCAAAGGTACATCTCCTAAGGACCGAAACGCACACACACCAGCAACCACATGTACATGATGGGGAATTGTATTTACGCATCGGTTTGGCCTGGCCTGCAGAATCAACAGCAGCGCGGCGGCCGGAACATCTTTACGGTTTGTTACAAACAAAGAAGCGTTCCTGTTTTTCTTAAGATCGTTTAAGAATCTCTCAGTACGCGCTTGTGTGTACATGTGTTATAGCATTGTGATTCACATCCTACCCTACAAACGCTGCCCCTATGAGCAGGGGCAAAAAAGTGAACGCGCGCGCGATTCAAACTGAAACATGACCTGTTGGGTTGCTAAATATAACCTCTCATACATTCGATCTGTTTAGAT
Source organism: Anopheles funestus (assembly GCF_943734845.2). NCBI lineage: Eukaryota > Metazoa > Arthropoda > Insecta > Diptera > Culicidae > Anopheles > Anopheles funestus. Next base: position 9,132,420 of record NC_064599.1, read on the forward strand.
TATGCTCGGTCAGCAAAGAGAGACGAGAGTATTTAAAATCGGGGTTGGCCCAGGAACGCCACCAAACACGTATACAAGCCGGTTGTTTTCAGCCGGTGGTAAAGTGTTAAGCACGAATGAAGTTTTACCCACTCCGCTCACGATTGAATGCATCTACGCGCTGCAATCCAACGGATGCAGCAGCTGTGGGGTTGAAACGAAAGGAACCCAGATCTAGACACTTTCCCTTTTATCGTGCCAATCGCACATGCAACTTTTAACTGTCGCGTATCGATGATCTCATTGGATGTTGTCTTTTCGCGTGCATTAAATATGCTTTTCATTTCACTTTACGGTAACCGCATATAACCATATAACCGACGACACATTTCGCACTTACCGAGCACAGCAGGTTAAAGATGAAAAGCAGATACTTTATCGTCGAATGTCCACAGTTGAGAGCCATTTTGCACAGGAATGTTGTTTTCACTTTGCTGGTGTTGATTTTTTTCTGCTAGAGCTAGAAACCACAAAATCTCTGGTCACTAAACGAATTCGATGATTAACGAAGGGAGTTAGGTGCGAATGAACAAGGAGACAGAACCGGGTGGGGGGAATGTGCTCAAATTACAGCACACACAAACCAATCACATGCACACTCACAGCAAGTAGCACCGCGCGTCTGGTGTGGGGAGTTGTAACGGACGGAAAGAAAACTGTCCAATTTAAATGATTATTAACAGCCCAGATTTATAAATTATTCACTATGTTTGCGTTGCAGCACTTTATCACAAAAAATGATAATGCTGAAGTCACACACACCTCACGGTCGGCGAAGGTTGACGCTGTTGTAATGGAGCACGCGCTGCACACGTTCGTTCGCACCAAAGTCAAAGGTAAGAATGAGTGCGAACTGCAACCCAAGCTCGGTCCTTGTAGAATAGCAAGTGCTCCAAACGTCAAACCGGGTACAGGGTGCCTAGTGGTGAGCGTTTTCTGCCATGGAAACAAAATATCCCACTTGGTTTCACGTACGCAACCACATGCCGCGCGTTGTTGATCAATTTAAAATTTATGCAATTTGTGGAAATGAAATTTCTGTTTCATTTTATTTGCTTCACCTTTATGTTCTGTAACAAATTGTGTGATTGCCTTCCTTTTAAACCCGCTCCCCAAGTTTTTATTGCGATCTTTTTCTTCTAGGCTAAACGATCTTTAAGGACATACCGGCTATATCTGGCGTACTAGACGGATAGTTAGTCTTTGCTACGGGGGACGGTCTGGATTCAATACTCGGTCCTTTCGTATCTATCGTTATTTGATTAACGATTAAAATGTGAAGTTCAGGTGTTTCAGTACACACATCGAAATAATCGATATGATTAGCTACAACTACATTAACTGATTACAACACCATTAATGGTTCAAACTTGTTGGTTTTTCCACGTTGTTATCGTGAACAGAGGACATCATATGCAAAACAAACTCTGCCTGCTCTATGGCCAACATTATAGCAGGTGATTCATCGGAATACTCATGTTATTGTATCAGTGATAACACCATTCAAACAATCGTTCACTGTGACTCAAACAGACCCCTTCTGATGCGTTCTGAAGTATACTTATCAATGAGCAATTGACGCATCACGCACGTAACGCGTTTCGTTCCAGTCAAACCTGCGCGAGTGGGAGTATTTTTTCAATACTATTTCGGATGGTTCAAACGATTATGCTCATAAAACATGCCGGATGAAATGATTCATGTTTAGTTCTATTTTTACAATCTCTACCGTAAGTTATAATTATATATTCGATCGTTGCTTGTGCTCAACCGTTAGTCTAAGATGATTCCCGGAAACGCATCTTAACGGCTAAAGGTCTAAAAAGCGCGGAATTTAAGTACATTTACCCTAACGCCTATGGACGAATGATTAAAAAAAATAAACGAAATGCCATTACTTTGCGTATTTTTGATTCGTTAAAAAGGAGAAGCCACCAACTGTGGGTAGCGATAAAATAACGATTATGGGCACGATTGCCGGTATGCTGGCTGTGGGGCTGATTAGGCGGTGGCAATTCAATGAGAAGACTTCATGACCGGTTGATCCACTCGTGGCACGACGGGTTTCAGTGGTATCGGCGGCTTTGTACTGCTGTGTGGCGTAGGATTGCCGATGGTGGCCGGCGAAAGAGGAGTCAACTCGCGCGTTCGCTTCACTCGCACCGAATGATTGTCCCCGTTCGGTAGCAATATGGTCGGTCTTCGGAGCAGCATCGTCAGCTGGATGACACAGAATATGCCAAGACTCTGGGAACAAGAGAAAAAAAAGAATGTTTGAATCGATAAGACTCTATTGAATGCAAAATTGTATGTAACATTGTGAGGAGTTGTAATTCACGCGTAGAAAGCAATGGTTGAAACATTTCAAACATGCGTGAAATATTTCAAAGCGCAAATGCAAAATTAAACAGTCGAATCGCTGGAAATGTTTATTCTCGCCAGCAGTGCATAGGTATTCTTCTCTTCATCATTTTTTACCGATTATTACCACTCGAAACATTGTAAAAAAAATGTTACAAAAGATACCCCAAGGACCGTGTGATAATGGAGAGTAATGTCGGCATTCATAAGGTTTGTTTATTATTACTATTCTCACACGTTACAAACGCGGAAATTGTTTGTCTTTTTCGTGTGTTTATTAACTGGGTATGAAACATTGCAGCAGGAAGTCCCTGAAGATGCGTGGTGTGTTGCGTACATGTGTGTATTCGGGATATATTTTTACATTTTCCGACCACACGCAACAAAGAATCGCATGAACATCATCATGGGTGGTGGGTGCATGAACACCAATGCAAGCTGGCAGGGAAAACAAGAAGAATAGTAAATACACATGCTGCTGATGCTGCAGACTTCCGTAATATGATCCCGAAGCTGCAGAATTGAAATATGCGTGAAGGGCAAATGCTTTCCGGCTGGAGCCGATCAGTATGACTTCAGACAAAAGGGTATTCTAGTGTAGATAGAATACATTCTCTTATCCTTATCTCAAACAAAAAAACTTACAACATTACCTATATAAATGTGACCGTAGTGTGGTAAGCAACAGTTGAGAAATTCATTGAAGGAACATTAAACGACGTTGGCAAGGTTCCATTATACGATCCTAGAATAAGCGTTGAAAAACCGGCCGTAAGACCATGACCTACATACGGCTGACGTGTGCGGGACGGTCTGACTACAGCATCCAAATTGAGCAGCAACAGGTACACATATACTAGTAGCCTGGCCAGTTATATCATCTCTCGAGGCAGCTGTTGCTGCAAAACAATTAAACAAGAAAAATAAGACAACAGTATCGTACCACAACACAACAATGGTGATATTGTGACCGTCTACCGCCATGTACGCGCAGCACCCTATATCAGTCAAAGTCGTGCGACCATTAAATCAGATCGACGACTAGAACCGGCTGCTGCTACCGGTCATAGCAAACCGCCACCGGTGCAGGAATGAGTGGCATTTGCCATACATTTTCTCGAGACATTCACGCGGTACTGTGCTCGGTGTGGCCTTCCATTTTCCATCCCGTTGTGTGTGGCACTCCCCTTTTTCCACTGACCGTTTTGCTTAAGGTTTGTGGCGTTGACAGACAACGAACGAATGACGTCGCCAACGACGTCTCCCGAGATGTAAACAGAGACACGCAATGTGAGGACGCATTTTATTTTTGACCACAAGAGCGCCAATACACACACGGCATACGGTTGGGGAACTCATGACGAAGATCGTGCAACCCACCCATCACAACCCTCTCTGTCCGTTTTGTTGGTTTTGCCATGGTTTTGTTGAATATAAATAATCTATTTATTATTTTGAAATCATTCCCTTTCACGATACCCAACCCCCAATCCTCGGCTGTATCTCCACGCCGAACACCACAAGATCGCTCTGGATGAGATCCTGCGAGAATGACTAATTTTCTTAATTAGTTACTCCATTTATGCTACAAGATTTATCGTCCCACTTGATCCGCAACAAGTCAGTGTGTGCGCGAGGAAAAGAATTTATGTTAAGATTTAAGAGGACAGCATTCTTTCATCACCACCGTGAGACGCCCACATACCTGTACTAGTGCGGAGGCAACCGCAATCACAGCGACACGAATCATGTTCATCTCGATGCTCTTCACGAACACGTGCATGCAGCCGGTGTTGAAGACTTTCGTGTCGATCGGATCGTAGCACGACCATGGGAAACCCATCTGTTTGTTCTTTTTGTAGTCATGGATTCCATTATAACCGCAGCAACGGAACTACGAGGGGGGATAATTGAGTTAAGATAATACACCGTGTTAAACACCTGCTCCAACAGGATCTCTCTCTCCTGTCGTACACTTACATCTCGCTGCAATCGGTTCCAGATGTGCGTCTGATCGTTGGTGTTGTCTTTTGCCAGAAACTCGCTAAAGCTCGTCTCGATGGCCAGTTCGGCCGGTACGATGAGATGCGCCTTGGTGGCCACTGCCCACCCGCTTACTAAGAATAAAATCACAATGAAGAACACTAAAAATGCACAGAACTGAAAAGAGAAAGAATTGTGTGGTCAACTTCAATTGCAATGACGCTCGTTACACAGGTTGGGGATTTGTTTTTACCAATCCTAAATAACACCGATGCTTCCGGCTCGCTGATGTCCATCCAAGGTAGCAGAGTGCCTGAGATACTACACCAAGCGCGATCAGTACGGCAAACGGTTCCCAGAACTGATTCTTCACGATCGGTGCGTACTGCTTATGGGTCCATAATAGGAATGCTCCGATTACTAGCTGTGCGCCACCACATATCTGGTGAGATGGGTACAAGAAGTTTATATAGACGAGAGTATGTGAAAGGTTACAAGCGGACACAATCTATTGCCAAAATTTCAAGTAATCAAACAGCACACAAAGAGAGATGGACGCACCCTTTTAATGCATCGTGATTCGTTTGATGATCAACATAGTGCAACTGCAGCGTAAAATTAAACCTCGACTAATAATCCCTAATGCACGCTCAAAAGGCATTCAAAACGACTAGATACAATGGGCGAAGTTAATAAATTTGTATATCGGCGTGCGAGAGATGGATCTGTATGTTAGCATAAACAAATGCGTGAAAAGTTTATACACTTCGCCACCATCACACACACACGCGGCCAGTGGAGTAGAGTAAACTAAGATAAACAATCAACTGTCTTAGAAGAAGCACGTTTCCTCGAAACACACGGTTTCTTCATGTAGGAGTTCTACTCTATTGACTTACTTAGAGATTGGCTCTTTTTTTAGCGGCATTTGGTTTCAACCCGTCGAAGATGACGCCGTACACCTATCATCGATGAGCAATAGGTTAGTGTTATATCAAGTAAGTTTGGCTGAAGTACTCTCGAGATGTATAACATTGCATGAAGCAGACCTTTGTCGTTGATGGACAAAGTAATACGCGAATGTTAGATGATCGATTGCGATCTTGATCTGCAAGGGAGCCCACAAATGTTTCCTCTATCTCAAGAGTTCATGTTATTAAGGGATCATATGTAAAAAGACATTCAAGACTCTCAGATAGATAATTTCCATTACAGAATTTCTTATGCTCCTCACATGTTACGATAGTCTAAGTTGACCTTGAGTGTTTCAAACTATAACACCTAACAATTCAACTGTGACTTCTCTATAACTACAACTACTACTAACTAACTATAGCGCTATGAGTTAAGCGAAGTATGGTTGGTTGCTTCCCAAGCCTGATGAGGCGTACCATATGTGATTTGTGAGTAATGGAGAAACAAAATAAAGTATGGAATTTTCTACATCATTAGCTTCCCACCATCGGTCTTGTCTTGTTGAAGCGTATTGGAATAGTAAATATTTACCAGGTCGTGCAAACATTGAGCCGTTCCAAGTTTACTGACAGCCTCATGGAAATATACGTTAATCTCCAAAATCTGAAACAATTTAGAACAAGTCCATCTGAAGCGATTTGTTTACAAATCAGAACTTTCCAAGCTTCGAATCAAATGTTAAGTGCTGATAAACACACACTTTAGCCGTAGGTTCTGTGACGTTCTCGAATTCTTCTCATGCAGTCACTCACTTCAACCATTTTCACACCACAAGCAGAACTTATGCATGTAATAAAAAAAACTGCCAAAATGGGTGTCACACGATCATCGGTTGTTCCTCTCAAAAACGAAACATCATTCCTCAGTCACATCACGTTCAACGGGCATGGTCACATTCACCAAAGTGGTGCGGCCGACTACGAATAATGGTAAAAAGTTTACTGTTTTAGTCTTTGCTTTCCGGCTTGTTTGTTGGCCGTGTGTTCATAGTTTGTGGCAGCACCGGCACCGGAGTGTAACATAATCCAAACAAAAGCATATTCAAAACCCATTCAGAGCATGTACACTTTGTTGTGTTGGGCTTGCGCGAGTAGAACGAAAACTAACGGAACGATTATTCGAAACTAGCGGCCGATTATGAACTTCTTTCGTTGGTGGCGAAGCTGGGCCATGCATTATGCATATTCTTGACGATGGTGGCCACGGATTGGTGTCACCACAGTGTCACCAATCATAATCGAGATGGTGACGAAGCTGTGTTGAAGATGGCAATTTTTTACAGCCACTTTTATGGTACAAAAATCCTAACCCCAACGCACTGTTTACATCGGTCATACGATGTTATACGATTTCCATAACAATTATGGTCCAACAATCATCGGGTGAAAGATGCCGTTCTGCCTTTGAAGCATTACCAAATGATCTGCTATGTGATAGAATTTACAAACATTGCAATAATAATGCCAGCATTAAAGTCTTCCCGCATCCGAACCACGCCATAACCTGCGCCAAGTGTTGTGCGGCACGAACTGGCACTTATTAGCGGCATGGGGGTAATTTACAATTCCGCATAATAAAATGAAGTTTTGCTTTCAAGATCGATAACTGCGGGATTGGTCATGGTTTCGGTGGTTAGAAAAAGATGTAAAGAATTTAATTCGCTTTGTTTTGCAAACTTTTGTTGAACCATTGGTTAGAAAACAGGCCACCATTTGGACTGGAACTGTTGTGCAAATATATACAGAACTCGTCATTCATCTTGCTCAATCGTTCCGTTCCGTTAACAGCAGCTTCAAAGCGGCAATCAGTTACTAATTTGACGTTTTTATTTTCCAACATACGTGCCATTACTAACTTCTGCGTGCATCAGCACCAACGGTAGCAAGAACCACCAGAATTTGACATAATTATGTTGGAAAATTTATTGGAGCACCGCGACGTGCCAGCAACAGTGGCCGTTTGCTGGGACCATTAGTGGATGTCCGCCTATTCGCATAGCTATTTCACGTGCTACGTTCGATTGAGTTGAGATACAAAAATATCATTCAACAGCATCCGAGACCGATCCGATTCTACTTGCCAGGCACCATCATCTTGGCGCAGATAGAACGATCTGAATGAATGTGGAACTAACAGCTTCACTGGCGAAAAAGAGCTAGCGAGATGATTTTAAGCAAATGAAGTGTGACTACAAATCATCTTTTTTATGAAAAACAGATACAACCACACACACAAACAGAGATCTCCCCCGGTTTGGTTCTGGGAAGCCCGTTCGGCTGATGAAGCCAAGCCAAGTTGAGAAAGATGAGATGGCCGTCGTACGGATTCGATTCTGCGCCAAAAAGGATGATGTGTGTAGACATTTTACAACGTGTATAACGTTCCGCAATGTCCACTTCAGTACCGCTACGCTAGTTGCCTCCTGAATCAAGTAAAAGAGAGGATCGTTTAGTAAAATTTTCCAGTAACTTACAAAAATACGGTCCAAAACATATTGATAGATTATGATTTTACTGTTGCGGTGTAGTAAAGCCGATTCAAACCCATCTCAAGCACATAAAACCGTCAGAACACGTCAGCGTGGATTGAAGTGATCAGTTACAGATGCGCGTTCAGCCATAAAAGATTAATGTAACGCACGCATTAGTATGTCGCATCAAAGATAGAGAGATTTAGAACGAGCGGTTCGCTGCCCTTCATAAGAAAGCTGTTTCCTAACCTGTATTAGTGTCACTTCTCTTAGCCAATTTTAGTGGTCGAAACACAAAAAAGAACAGCATCATCAGTACGCTGTTAATTACGAAGACCCTTCTAAAAATGTGAAACTGCAACCATGGTTTGTGAATGCAGTTCAAAGTCTGCACTGATTGCCACACCCATTAGCACTCGTCTGTCTGCGTTTTCCCGTTTTTTCTTTTTGCATTTTCTCATCTACTTTTCGTGTCTTGGGAAGGTGATGAGCTTGCTTGTTGCAGCACCCATTGCCCGTGTATGGAGACTCACCGTTCTAAACATAGACACCCTTCCATCAGCTGGCCAACGTCTTTAGAATGGAGGGAAAACCCCTTGACTCGAACGAACTTCGACTGGATGTGAATTACCGACAACCGAGTGAACCCCGAAAGTACGCAACTCCTATCGAAAGGTACCTCAGCTAGTAGTTCTCCATTTTTGGGGTTGTAGGAAGGGCTACTACACCCGACCAAACAACGGAGACGGTTGTGTAGGAGAAATGCACGGTTGAATGATCTTCGTTTGCTCCGAAGGGCCCGTGTGTGTGTGTGCCATTCTCGTCTCCATGTTTCCCAAGGCGAAAACCGCACCCGCTCGTGAAGGTTTGTTTATTTATACTTTGCCCCGATAGAGCAGAAGTTGGAGTGTATTCCCGTAGTCATTCGATCGAATTCTTGAACCTCCCATGCTTGAACATCTCCAGATGCAGAAGTGGATGTGCTCCTACCACTCGCCAACGATCGGCTACCATGATCGTCAAAACAAAACACAAGATCTGCTGATCGTCAGAGACGGCAAAACGAGAAGAAAAGTTAGTTTGTTTGTGCTTTTCCGATCGGGGGAAAACTGCAACATTATTGCCGTTTAATTTGCTTGTTCGACAGCGTGTTTGACGCGCAAGGCAACGCAACAAAACACACAAAGCAGCAGCATTGGTGCGGCCGTTCCAATATCCGATGTCTTCGGCATGCCTGTGACGGATCAAACAAAAAACAACACATCATCAACATCGCTAATTTGCACTATTCTTAATGATATATATACACCTACACACACGTACATAAAAGAGCACAGGAAAAACATGTTCCAAATTGTTGGGCAGTGGTGTGAAAATATGAGAAACGACCCAATGGACCATAAATAGCGGAAGTAAAAGGGGATGTGCTTTGAAGTAAGCGATCAAACGTGGTGATCCACAACACACAGAGATACGGGTTTTATTGCCAACCGTAAAAAAAAACGCTTTTAAAAGGACCCAACCAAATCGTTTGATCCAGTAAGAAGTAAGAGTTGTTTAACGTTAATTATCATCTTCACGATAACTGACTTTCCAAACAATACGATTGTGGTGTTACTGCTGGCTACTGATCGGAATCGTTTGATCAAGTTGCCATATTGTTTGGATCGATAAAGAACTGATTGGGAAGTTTAAAAGGAATGCTAATGCGTGCAAATTAGACAACAAACTGTTAGTATTGCTTTGTTTAAATGCGTTCTTTCCTGCTTTTAGGCAATTCTCTATTCATTCGCAATTGCAGCTTTAATCACCAAGGGAAAATGCAACTATCCTTTCTGGAGCGAAAACGCAATTTTATGAATAAAATTTTAACCTTCTACGCATCAGTCTCTTCCCGCGTCCCGTGTCGATTATTTCATCCCTAACAAGGGGAATGATAGTCCTGTCCTGTTTCTTCGTTCTATTCAGTACTGAGAATCAATTCATTCGAAGGGACCGCGTCACGATGTATTACATCTCTTCCCGTACGGAACCGAAGAAACCGGGGCGATTTATTCACCAACTGCGCAAAACTACGGCTTCCTTCCTCCTTGTGCATCATTTGTCGGTATTGCGTATTTAATCACCGATTTTCCGTACGCATTTGTTTCACACGTGGTTTGAACGTGTTCCTAAAAGTTCAACGAAAATTGTAGAAAATATTAGAAAAAGCAATTTGCCTGTGTTTGTGTAGAATATTACGTAGAACCTCGACGATGACTTAACTGTTCCGAACGAAAACAGATGAGATGTAAAGGAATTCCCCGAACGGTTGTGGATGTCTTCAAATTTCGAGAACATTAGCAAAAACACAGTTGTTCATGTTTGCCACATATGTTGCTAATAAAAACAGCGCCCGGAAGCATCCTTGTGCTCGGTCAATCGCGTACCCATTTAAATGGTACAATTCATAAATTTCTAACCGCAGGCAGACGACTTTACATATCACTTTCCTTTCTTTCGCTTCTTGCGCGCCATGCGAAGAAACTTCTACACATGGTCAAGAAGCAAAGCAAGAACCATGTAGAACATGTAGTACGAGTAATCCTACTAAATGCTTTCTTCTGCAGGATTAAAGTAATTGCCTTTTGCTTGGTCGCTTGTAAACCACTAGGTACTAGCCTTCTCTCTGACTGACCCACACACACACACACACACACACACACACACAATTGACTGTGGACAATCGAAATGAGCATAGATAATGCAACGCACACAGAGTGATCACAATTTGGACCAAATCCAAGCGAAGCCCCATCCCGGCACACTAAAACACAGAGGATCTTCATAATCCACCATCAACATGGAACTCCCGGGCTGGACATACGAGTGGTGAATGTGGGGGGATAATGGAATGATTTTTTTTATTGTTCAAACATGTTAAGAATTATTACAACAGCTCTGGTATTGGTTTGAAAAATGTACCAAAACAGCTTAACTGAATTAAACGACTCCAACATTTCACCAGTGTCCATAGAAGTGCGCTCGGAAGTTTTTGGGAATCAATTGGGGCGGAAAAATCCCCGAAAACAAAAGACAACAAAATGTAAACCAACCAAAGCACGGGTATAAGGATTAACTCCGGGTCACGGATAATCCTTGCTGACAATTCTTCGGATTTTTGTACAATGCTGCTATGAGAAAAGAAGGGATGTACTATGGCTTCGCAAGTTAGCAAAGCGTGAGATATGTGTGGCACGAACTCATTAGGCGTGGATGGACGATTCTAGTGCTCGTTTAATGTGTGCGCTTGGTCCGGGACTGGACAACTTCGTTACCATTGTTTTTCCATGGTCGGGAAAGGAAATAAGCATCCCTCCCCCCCGGGGTGACATGGGGAGCTATAATTACAAGTGTGGCGCAATACCCTCGAGACGGCGTTGTCTCGCCAAAACCGCAGAAAAGATAATGATGTCTTCTTGTGCCACCAGAGAGATGTACACAGCACAATAATAGACAGCGATAGCGACGATAATGAAGTGGCCCCAACCTCGTTCTGTTGACATCGTCAGATATTCAAGGGTGTTTTAGTGTATTACTATGTTTTCTTTCCTTTCCACCTCAGTCAACAATTGGTCATGGCTGGAAATATGGTGGAAGATAAAAAAAACAAACGTTGAACGTTCCTTCTTTTTGTGTAAAATGGACCAACCTAAAATGCGCCCTCACACATCGATGTTGGGGGCTGATGTTTAGCACCCCTTGCGTGTGTTTGCTTTAGAACACCGGTTCTTTTGGGGTAGGTTTTGTTTTCGGTACTTTTTACGAAACCCCGTGTGCTAGGGACAATCACCAAAATGCCTCTTCAATGTGTCAGCGCAAACCTCCTCCGGTAGAAATGAATCGCGCGACGCTGGGAAGCGATATATGATTGTTCAGCATGTTCCAACCCCTCGATGGATGGTTTTACGGTTCTGGCCACTTTATATCTGCTTTCGTGCCAAAAAGGAAACGCAACCGTGTATTGCATGCGCCCTCCACACAGTCAGCCATCGTCGTGTTGGGTGACTTCTGTCTTGTGTTTCCGGTGTAATGTACTCTCGCTCTCTCTCCACCGTACTTCCAGGAGGGTGTGCAAGATTTCGCTTCCCAAAATTCGTTATTTATGTCCGTAATCATGGGGCCCGAAGTTTTATTTACATTCCGCGTCGAATGATGGTAAACGAAATTGAATTTTTGAAATTATTGAATGGTAGACCACATCTGGTGACGGCCCGATTTGGCTGTTGAAACCTTGATTGTTTGGTATTTTGTTTATAACACCCAACATTACCCCCCATTGGGGGTGCAAAAGTCATCGGATACCTTTCCGGGGTTGACTCCTTTACTGTGGGGAAGAAAGAATCGAAAGTCGGAAGGGAAAGATGGATAGGTTTAAAATAGATCCTGGGTGCTTAATCATCCTTTCCATGCCGTGTCCGCACGGGCTGTGTTTTGATGATGAATAATCACATTTTACACAATGGTGAAACTTATCCTTTTCAGGCTGTAAACATGATGATCTGTTTTAGCTCCAATTCTAGCGGGATTTAGATGAGTTTTCCGGTCACCAACGGCCATCATCATCACACGCGACACAAACGAACAAAGCGTTGCCCGCTGATGCGTAACCGGTGTGGAGTTTTGTTTTTCTTTGTGTGTGTGTTTGACCAGAGGAGGCGGCTTTTCTGCTTAATATGGCTAACAAAAGTCAATAGAGGTCTTTATTTTGAAAATGCTTTCCGGCTACGAAACGCCTGCAGATAGTGGTAGAAAGTAGCCAGCCTTTTAGCTTGGTGACATTTCAGGCTGGCCTCGATATAGCGTGTGCCGCCTGCCCTGTTGATGGATGTGCGTGATAGCCTAATCTGGTGCGTTCCTTTTGCCATAGGCATGCGGCAACAGCGGGACAGGTAAGAAAAACTATCGCACCCATACAATCGTAGCAGGCGTGATGCACGTGTCCACAACCACAACAAAGCGCTCCACTAGCGCAAGGCACATACGACGCATCAGTTTTAAAAGACTCTTGTAACCACGTTAAGGTGTTGCTATAGATTACTATTGTTTGTCAGTAGACTCCAATTAACTAAGTTTCTAATATAATTTCTGTGCAGGTGTTTCCCGATCGTTGAAAATGGGGGTTTTCTCCTGAACGGAAAATCGCTCTCTTTCGCTCCCAGCTGCTTTTAACAGGGCAAACATTTTCTTACCTGCTTTTACCAGAGCATTTATTATGTCTGTTTTATGTTAGTTACCCCTCTGTGTAAATTGCTACCCTGATCACCACACCACCACCGACTAGAGATGAGAATAACGACTCTTTTCAGTGAGTCAACTCAGAGTGAATGAGTCGGTATAAGGAGTCAGCTCGTTTATCGACTCATTTCGGAGTCATAAAAAACCCGGTTCGGTCATTTTACTCACTCATGAGTGTAAGCATGTAGCCGTGGTGAGTCGAGTTGCTAAAAGAGTAAATACGTGAGTTGAAACGAAAATGAGTTGAAACAAAAATGAGTTGAAACGAAATGAGTTGAAACAAAAATGAGTTGAAACAAAAATGAGTGGAAACGAAAATGAATTGAAACCAACTGTTTGATATACATGAGTTGAAACGGAAAACATGTGTACCATACCCAAACTAGCCAAATGAATATACTCATGAGTGAGTAGGATAATAAATATCCGAATAAGTATCCCGTTTCATGTCAATGCCGATCAGTCTAGCCCGCTTGTTCGCTTATGCATGTTTGATAGTTAGGCAGAGCGAGAAGTATATTAATTTGGCTAGTTTGGGTATTGTACACATGTATTGCGTTTCAACTCATGTGTATCAAACGTTTCGTTTCAACTCGTTTTTGTTTCAACTCGTTTTCGTTTCAACTCATTTTTGTTTCAACTCATTTTTGTTTCAACTCATTTTTGTTTCAACTCATTTTCGTTTCAACTCATTTTTGTTTCAACTCATTTTTGTTTCAACTCATTTTCGTTTCAACTCACGTATTTACTCTTTTAGCAACTCGACTCACCACGGCTACATGTTTACACTCATGAGTGAGTAAGTGAAAAAAGAGCCGCTAAAACTCATCGTGATGAGTGAACGAAACTCGTTCACTACAACGTTTCAACTCACTATCTCACTCTTACTCACTTTGCACATCTCTACCACCGACAGACCGATGCGATACAGTCCGATTCCGGTTTTGAGGGTGCATATTTGAACGTGCGTATGTGTGTGCGCGCGCGCGCGTGTGTCAATACAGGTTTAAGACCCCTGCACACCATTTAGGGTGGAAAGGGACAACTTTAACAGCGATCACGTAAATCGATGCATTTTGCGAGATTTTTTTTCGCTTTCAAGAAATTTGTACCGAGCAGCACCATTACGTTAACCAGTTAACACACATTAATCACTTCCAAGCGAAGGTATGCCCTTCACAACACAACGCGACACCAATCAGCATCAGCATGCCCTTTATTCTCATCTCAGGTAGCATGACTTTGCATACGATCAGCTACGATTTCTTCGTAGCGTCAAGCGGATCACCATTTCGTAGATCGTCTCTCGAAAAGGAAACGAAACCCCAGCGTAGAACTGATTTGAATTTTGAAAAACGAACACACGATTTCCCATCTCTCTAGAATGCTAATCTGTTTGCGCGGAAAATTGCGTTGCGGAAACACACTCACCGATATTAAAATCACATACGCGTACACTAAATACTTGAAACACTTGATGCGAGCGGAAAGACGCATTTTATGGCTTGCTTCGATTGGCTGGAAAAACACATTCAATCACTCCGATGCACGGTTCAGGTGGGATGCTGCACTGGGTTGGTACCGTGGTTCGAACCTCAAACGCATGATTAAATCTCAGATCATTATTGGGTTCGCCTGGACGGCGTTTCGCACAACGAACAACCGATACAGCACAAATAATTGCACAACCTTTCCGCTGTTCGTTGCAACAGTGATTCCGCGAGATTGACGCTGCGAGCAAGGCACACAATAGTGAGCGCGTGGAAAACGACGAACCGATTTCTTGGAATAACGGTGTGGAAAGTAAACGTTAGCACTTTTGGTTTGTGCTGTGCCGCACTATGGGCGATGGTTGTGCATTCGGTGTGTAAATATGAAACAACATTACTAACTCGAGCGTAGCATTGTTTTCAATTCGTGTTTATGTGAGAAGATTTTCTTACTTTTAGTGAATGAAACAATAATTTTACAATGTTTTAATACAGAAAACATACCTAGTTTTATTACTTGCTCATTTTAAAGCAGGAAGTCAAGTTAGATCGTGTCCTCACTATCGAACTTTTGTAAAATTGTATTTGCTTTTTATTGTTAAAATTCTTCTTTTCCATGTCGTGCAATAGAATACTATAGAATCGAAAAATATAACTAATTGTTGATAATTATCTGTATCCATAAATATCCTCAAAAAATTAAACTCATTTCACTGGCTCAATGGAGTGCCCATCTCTTTCTGTACTTTTTGACAATCCGTGTAATATGTAAACAAATAAACAAGGCTCAAACTGTCATTGAACGCGTGCGGCAGTTTTATTTGATTGTTTACAAATTACTGAATAAAATTGTAGTACAAAATGTTACGTAGCTTTCTCATAACGACTAGAATATTTGCAAAATCAACCTTTTCGATAGCTGCTGGCTCGATTGGTGTGAGACATCATAGGCTAACGGGAACATTATGGAAACAGTACACAAATCTTCCGCACAGTCAAGAGCTACCGGAACAAAAGACCGATGGTAAAGGAACGGTAAAGTCTAGCACCACACCTACGATCGATTTGGAAAAGCGAAGAAAAGTCCTCGAGCTAGAAATAGAGGTGATGCGCCAGGAAGGTAGAAAGGTACCATCGGTTTCAACAATCAAACCAGACCAATGGGAACATCTCTTGAATTTATCATCCCGGTAAAGAACGAGCACGGAACAATGTGAATTATAGCGTTTCACTAACGGGATTGTATAACTTCCAGAAATCAACGGCGTCATTACTATCTATACCTGTGGAACGTTGAGATGGTTCGTTTGGGACAGAAAATTAAGAAAGAACGCAAACAGGAAGAGGTAGCCAAACGACGCGAGGAACTTTTGAAGGCGAATGCGGAAAATGATCACATTGTTTACGGGCTCTTTCACAACTCCATGTTCCTGCGGATATACGATTCGACAATGGATCACTTTCATAATAACCGGTACGGTTCCAGCTTAACGCGCCCGTAATATGAAGCAGCTTCATGGGTGTAATAATCTGTCCCTGACCTTTTCAGGCTCGTTCAAGCGATGCAGTTTGGCGTCAATCTCGTGATCGATTGTTCGTACGATGATTACATGAACGATAAGGAAATGCGTAACACGGCGAAGCAGCTGATGCTGTGCTTTGCACTAAATCGTACCCACGCGGAACCATTCAACATTCACCATTGCAATGCCAACTTTGACAAAACGACGATGAAACAGCTCGAAAAGCATCTAGTGCAACTGCGCCAACCAGAATTCCCGTTTAACATTACCGAACGTAGCTACATGGATCTGTTTCCCAAGGAACGGCTCGTCTACCTGACGCCCCATTGCAAGACCGATCTCACAGAGTTCAATCCCGACGATGTCTACATTATCGGTGCGATGGTAGATAAATCTTCGCAGGAACCCGTTTCTCTAGGAAAGGCAAAGAAACTAGGCCTTCGAATGGCACGACTCCCGCTGGACAATTATTTTCAATTTAAAAGCGGAAAATCACTTACGATCGATCAAATGTTAGCGATCATGCTGGAGCTGAAGACAAGTAATGATTTCGGAAAAGCGTTCCAGTTCGTACCACGCCGGAAGGTAACAACGTATGATGAAACTGCAGCCAAAGAGCAGGAAATGCGTGAGGCAGCTAAATTCAAGTTTAGCTTCCAACGAACCAACGATAAAAAGAACAGTAGAAAACCACGGTAGGATGTGACACTGTATTGCTATGTAAGATTAAAGTTAGTCTAACATGCCGGATGTAGCAGGAGAGTAGTCCCGGTCAATTATGTCGTCAGTTGTCTGTTTAATTTCTACGCCTTCTCGTTCTGCTGATACGCCACGCGTTCGGTTCCTCGTACTTGTTGTACAACGGTTCTAGCCGTTGGTTCTTCTTGAATTTGCTCAGCTTCGTTGGGTCGGAGAATCGGAAGAATGCAGGCGCGAACTCTACCAACCATTTTGGATCGATTGTGGTAACTTCGCGCATATACTCCTTCGTAGTCTGGACGAGCTCGTGGTAAACCACCCTAAAAGAGAAATCAATTTCAAATAATTAGTAAACGAAAATAGGACCACAATTCGTTGCAAGTTCTTACCATTCCGGCTGACGATTGAATAGCGCACTCGATGGATGAATGTAAACGACCTGCGAGTCGACCAACGTTCGATAACCCTCCTGTGGATCTTTCTTCGCCGCATTTCGGAAGAAACCGGAACAGATCGCTTTCTGTACGCGTACCGTATTCTTGCCGGCCGAAACTACGTCCAGCTTGTGCCGATCCATAATGCCGAGCAGTTGCTTCCGCACGTCCTGGGCACGCTTTAGCGTACGAATTTGTACGAAATTTTCATAACACCATGCGTTCGAAAACTTATTGTTCTTCCAACTGTTATAAACTGCCAGCAGCGTCAAGTGGTCCCCTTCGATCTGGTTGAACTTTGCTTTCTTCTGGTCCGCCAGTGCCTGCTTGTCTTTCGGCCGGTAGAACACGTTCTGCACGGAGAGCATGGAAACGATCGTAAGCACCTCGTCCGAACACTGCAACGCTACGGACATGATGAGCAGCTTGGAAAGGTTCGGTTCGAGCGGAAATTCGGCCATCCTTCGACCGAGCCGCGTCAGAAGACCCTCGTTATCGAGCGCAGACAGCGAGTGCAGCTGTTCCAGTGCCATCACAAGCGACTCGACCGGCGGTGCGTCCATGAAGTCGAAATGCAGCAAATCATTGATGCCCATCGTTTTCAGCTGAAGCACCGTGGTTGCAAGATTTGTCCGCTGAATCTCTGGTACTGGCGTGGGCAACATTTCGTCCCGGTACGCCCGTTCCGTGTAGAGCCGATAAGCTTTGCCCGGTCCTGTGCGTCCAGCACGACCCGCACGCTGTTTGGCGGCAGCTTGTGAAATGGGAGTGACCACAAGCGAATCCATACCCGTCTTGGAGTTGTACACCTTTTGTTTGACGAAACCGGGATCCACCACGTAGTAGATGCCATCGATTGTGAGTGACGTTTCGGCGATATTGGTTGCGATCACTACCTTACGACTACCGGGCGGCGCTGGATCGAAGATGCGTGTTTGCATTTCCGACGGCAGGGCGGAATATACGGGCAGTATAATCAGCTCCGGGACATCCGGGCCAAGAGATTTCATGCGTTCGTACAGAATTTCGCAGGCCGTGTCAATTTCCTCCTGACCGGTGAGAAACAGCAACACATCCCCGGGTGGTTCGCGCAGATGTATCTGCATTACGGTGATGAGCGATGCATCCAGGTAATCCGTTTCCGGTTCCTTCGTGTAGAGAATCTCCACCGGGAACGTACGTCCGGGGATGGTGAAAATGGGTGCTTCGAAGAAATACTGCGAAAACTTCACCGCATCGAGAGTGGCGGACGTTACGATCAGTTTCAGTTCCGGTCGCTTCTGGACGGCTTGCTTTAGCAACCCGAACAACACGTCCGTATGAATCGTACGCTCGTGAGCTTCGTCCAGCATAATGACCGAGTACGATTTCAGGTCAAAGTCTACCAAACACTCACGCAGCAACATGCCGTCCGTCATGTACTTGATCACCGTTTCCTGGCTTGTGCAGTCCTCGAAACGGATCGTGTAGCCAACTTCCTGCCCTAACCGGCAACCGTACTCCTCCGCAACACGCTTCGCTACCGACATGGCCGCGACACGACGCGGCTGCGTACAGCCGATCTTTCCTCGCGCAATAAAACCACTCTCCGCTAGGTATTGTGTGATTTGGGTCGTTTTGCCTGACCCAGTTTCACCGATTACGATCAAGATTTGATTGTCCGTTACGGCTTTGATGAGATCGTCGCGCAACTTGTAGATCGGCAGCGATTGTCGCTGCTCCACCAGACTCATATCGGTTTTGCGCCCGAACGAGCTTTTCTTACCGCCGATGATGGCCTTCTTCCATTCCGGTACGTCTTGAGTGGACATTCCGACGCCGCGCGTGTTAGACGCCATTGTGCGCTCATCATCCTCATCTGGCAGCGGATCAATCCAATTTTTGTTCATGTTCGTCGGTACTGCGTCCATTTCTTGTTCACGCTGGAGCATCTTCTGCTCACGCCGTTCTTTCGCCAATGCCGTCTGCATCATGGCCGCTTGTGCGAGCGAACCATCGGGATTCTTCACTATTCGAACGGGGGACAGATCGTGCAGAGCGCGTCCATGTCCCTGCAGAAAGGGTGGTTCGTCCTCCACGATTTCGATCTCAATGTCTGCTTCGCTGTCCTCATCCTTCGGTAGCAGACCCGTCTCTTCGTCAAAGTCCGGCATCTCGGACCGATCAATCACACCCGACGAGATCATCTGTTTGATTTCCCATCGTTCGGGCGATGAAATACGAGTGACCTTTTTGCGTGACGTTTCCTCCACCGGTTCGAGGGTGCCTTCTTGAAGGTTAAGCATTGATGGAACGGTCATCGGACGATCGGGATTGCGACCGGCAACCTCTGAATCGGCAGCCTCTTTCAGATGTGCGTGTGACAGTGGATTTAAATCTCGTCCGCTCGATTGATCCACCTCCTTCATGCTGAGAGAAATTTTGTTCCCCGCCAGGGACATCACTTTCACCTTCACTTCATCGCCACGATTGACAACATCCGTAACCAGGTTCACCCTGCCTTCGGTAGACAGTTGCGAAATGTGCACCAATCCTTCCTTTTTGCGTCGAAATCCGCCTAGTTGCACGAAGCATCCGAAAGCCACTATATTCACGACCCGGCCGTCATAAATGTTGCCCGGTTCTGGTTCTTCCGGCATGGGAGGAGTGCGTTTTCTTCTTTCCACCACTGCTACCTCTCGCGAATTGCTCCGATTGCGATGGCGGACCTTGTCCCGCGAATGACTTCTCGTACGACTTCTTCTCGCACGACGATCCCGTTCCCTGTCACGGTCCCTTTCACGACCACCACGTTCCCGGTCACGATTTCTGTCACGGTCGTGACGTTCGCGGCTCCTCGATCGGCTTCTGCGTCTTCGTTCCTTCGATCTGCTTCTTCTGCGTCGATCTCGTGATCTGCTACGATCCCTTCGTTTTTCTCTAGACCTGCTGCGATCTTTCCTTCGTTCCCGTGACTGACTACGCCGGTCACGGCGCTTAATTTCCTTTTCCTCTTCACCCGTTTTGGACGGTGCAAGATTTTCCAACTCAGCTAACATGTTATCCACTTCGAGCTGTTCGCGGGATTTTCCTTCTTCCTTACTCGCCTTAGATGGAGCCATTTGTTCTAGCTCCGAGAACATATCATCCACCACATCGCTGCCGAAAGGTTTTTTGTCTTCTTTGCGATCTTTCATGTTTTCCTGCTTCTTATCGGGTTTCGAATAATCTTCTTCCTCTTCTGACGAGTACGCTTTCTTGTTGTTCGGTATTGCCAAGCCGGGAAATTTGAACGCCAGATTCTTTCCATCGTTAGCCTCGTCCTCGAACGTGGATAAACCTTGCTTTCCAGCTGGTTTCATGAGCTGTATAATACGCAGCAAGTTTGTTGTGAATGAGTCTGAAAATTCGGCACCATTTTCAACCAACACGCGCTTGAATGATTCGATGGTGGGATTTTTGTGTGCAAGGTCGATAATAAACTCGGCTGTAAATGAAAAGAAAAGGTAATAATTTACATCAATTGTGTATCAACAAAAGTTACACCAAACATTCGAACACAACAAACTCCTTACCCAAATCTTTATCGTTCAAACCGAGATGGTTTTCCAATTCCGTGCAAATCTTTGATACCAGCGACAGGTGCTCCAACTGCTCCAGTTCATTCATTTTGGTAGATGATTAATATAAGCGTAAACCTGTTTTTACACAACTTTTGTACACTTTTGGCTACAAGCCATCAAGTAAAAATACAAATTGAAGTGAGTTGAATGTTTTGACAGCATCTTAATGTTAACCCTCAATAGTACAGCGGGAAATGCGTAAGGTGCTGTCAAAAACTTTATTTAAAAAAGAAATAAACCTTTTTGGTGAACTAACACCACGTATTTTATAATTATTTCTACAAAACAGAATAAAAGCCATAAAATAAAAATAATTTTAGTAAAAATAGCTTTTTCTTGCGTCACATGAGGATGGCCCACGCCGGTTTGTTTTGATATGAAACATAAACAACAACACCCGGGGTGTTAATCATTTTTTCCACTCTTCCCCTTTCATACGTTCAAAGTCGTTTCATCGATCGTGATAGCAGATCAAGTTTCTTGTGATTTTTCCCATTTTCTATTCCTATCGGAAAGCCTTATCATCTGTGTAGCACAATGCTTCAGCCAAAAGTGTTAACATCGGTTCTAAGCCAAGCCAATACGGGAGGAGTAGAAAACACGATGTAATTCAGAAGGGACCATTTGCATACTGCTGGTACGGTGATATACAATTTTTTTTTGCATGTCTCCGCAGATTACTCACACACGAAGGAGCATTATTGGCATTTTCCGGATTTGGTGACCGCGATGCAACGGTAACGGCGGCGATAGCGAGCAATATATGGTCGGTGTACGAAAAGAATGGCCGAAACGCGTTTCGGGAAGATCGACTTCAATATGTGTTTCTTCAGTGTGAGAATGGTAATGTCGTCATCACGCAGGTTGCCAACCTGCTGCTCTGTCTGTACGCCCGGGACAACGTAGGACTTGGTATACTGAAGGAGAAAGCACAAGCCCTTGCAACATATCTGGAGGGTCCACTAAAAGAGATCGCCACATCGTAGTGAACAGAATGGACGAGATATTGTTATTCATATTTATTAGTGCTTAATACATTGGTTCATTTATTGGAGATTTGCTTGTAAAAAAGTACGGAATGTGTTTTGTTGATTGAAAAGTTTGTTGCCGCTGCAAGGGACTCTTTTTGCGCATAAGCTTTAATCTTTGCGGTATGCTCTTTTATCTCTTCCTTGCTGAAGACGGTTAGCTGACGTGTTTCAAAGCACAGCAGACAGTCACTCTTCCAAGTCTTGTTGAAACCGTCCTTCAACAAATCAAAGTAATTGCTAGCCACAAATACCACGTCAAATTTCGCCGCAAATCGATCCAGCTCGTGTATCCGCAACACGTCCTCAACGGAGAGGAAGTGAACAGTTAAATTTTCGCACCGTAAAAGAGGTTTATTGAAGTGCACGGTTTCTAGCGGTTCTGTGCGGGCATCATGCTTGTTAAGGTTTTTTCCCGTATCCAGCTGATGTGATCCATACTGGTGAATGTCCTTCGGATCGAAACAATATGGCTGGCGTTCCTGTATTTCGTACATTATTTGTAGCACATTCCTTTCCGTAATATCGGTCGAGCGGAAATCATTTACTCCATGTTTGGAACGGGTAAGCTTTTCCTCAGCACATTCATGACCAAAGCCAACGTAGGGACCGGTCATATTGTCCCCCACGGATCCTCGGTGAAGAAACCCTTTTCCATTGCGCACCAATCCCACCGTGAACGTTTTGTTCGGATCGCTCTGTTCGTACTCGGGGAATGTGAAGGCAATTCCTGTTTCGCGCCAATGCTTGTACTCTTGGGGACAGATCTGTTTGGCTCCGTTTTCTCGCAGTCGCATCTGCAAATCCCAATCAAACGCACCGTTACGATGGTCGTATCGAACACCTAGCTGCACACGCAGCCTGTCTTCCCAGTAGCGTGCGATATTGAACACATGCTCGGGAGCGTTTGTCCAGAAGCGAAACACATTCTCCAGCTGATCGCGCTCCTTATACCGCAAAGCCTCGTAATTGAAGATCGGCGCTTGTCGTTGTGCGTACTCTTGGTCCGTAATAACGTTTGTTAATTCCTTCGCTTTGCTGCTCAAGTACGCGCTACTGAACGGGCGGATGAGAGTGTTTCCATAGATGTCCATAAAAAGATGCGTTTTTCCTCTCACGGACAGCAACTGAGGATCTTCGAAAGCGATTGCTAGCAGCACCATATGGCGTGCAAGCAATTCAATGCATCCTTCCGCGATATACACGTTCACTTTTAGCTCCGGCTGAAGGAAAAGCTGAGATGCGATCGCCAGAATATGTCGCGGATCACCACTCCCAAAGAGTAAAATGTTCAGACTTTCCGGTAGCAGTCCTTCGGCGGGTATGATTTTCTTATATTCCTGTACGAAATTAAGGGCTTCACAGAATCCCCAAAACATTGTGATTAGGTACGAAATACTGGCAAGAGGGTAATACTGTAGACCTGCTATGATGTCGCAACGAAAATAACAACCAGCATACCCGTTACTATAGGATACCATGTTACTATAGTTACCACCGGTAGCGTGGTTCCATTCTTCTGTGCAACAACTTGAGCGCTTGTTTCTCAGGGAAAAATATAATTAAAATTTTAATTAATATAGGTATAAATGTTTATATTTTTGCATACGTTCGATTATCAAAATGTTTAACATTAATATAAGATTCTGTTTTGATCAAGCACAATTTTTGCTACATGTGATACTAAAAACAAGTTATAAGTAATCTCATTGCTTTCACTTGCGTTATTCTTAAAACTAATTCAAAAGCTCTAAAAAGAATGTAAAAACGGTGCAGTAAAAATGTGTTGGCAGTTTCAGTAGCACAGCGCTTCATTTGAATCCGCCTTCAGTGTGCCAGGCCAATAAGCCTGATCTTAACAGTCCATCTTAACCGGACGCGTGCCAATGCCACCAGCACGATCAAACACCAGATTGGCCACCTCGAACGCTAACTGATTAGCATTGGTTCGTGTGTCGGCCTCGGCATACACACGCACGATGTCCTCTGTTCCGGATGGACGCACGAATGAACGGCCCTTCGGAAATTTCACAACAATTTCATCGATCGAATCCTGCAGACCCTCCGGCGAAACCACCACTCGATCAGCGTCCGTGACGGTTATCACGTTACGATCGGCAAGGTAAACCTTTTCCAGCACATTGGGCAAATCGGTGTAACTTGCCAGCCAGTCGTCTAGATTCCAGCCCTTCGCATGGAGCACCGTTTCGACCAGCAACATATCGGAGATGGCATCTCCAACGGTTTCGTTCGTTAGGTCGATGATTTGCAACAGTCTACCCGCCGTTTTGCGTTGTTCTTCGGTACGGGTTTCATCGTGACTCGCTGCCTTTATAGCCTGCTTAGCCTTATCACTGTAGATGATAGTGCCGTGACCATTTGCCTCGAAGTATACACCAATGTCGTACTCGAGCGCTTTATGATGCAAATGTTTGACACCGGTGCGAGTGCAGCTTACAGGGATTTTCATGCGATTAACAATGTAATCTGTAGAAGCTCCGTTAGCATAGGCCGTCTGCACCAATCCCATTTCCAGCTGAACACCACACTGTTCTATAAGATCCTTCAAATAGCCAGCCAACAGTGTTGCTATCCGATCACCATCCAGCAGATGGAACACACCTTCATTATCGGTGAAATAGTATACCACACGATCCGCGTCACCATCCACCGAACAGCAGCGTCCATTCGCTAATGCTTCCTCGGGTAAACCCTCCGGAACGCGATGATTCGTTTTGACGAAGTCGGCGCCGCATTTAAAGTTGATTTTACCATTACTGTTGAACACCTTCACGTTGAGCGCCCCATTTAGCTTCTTGATGAAACCGAGCATCTTCAGTGAACCCACACCGTTTGCTCCGTCGTAGTATAGCTGATTCCGATAGTTGCCCCGTTCGCAAGACTCGCTACGTAGTGCTTTGAAAGCCATAATCAGCTTATTCATGTAGCCTTCTTCCGTCGGTAGCCCGTACGTATTTTGGGTGTTGGTACACGTTACGAAATAGTGCAACATCGGAGTGGTGACGATACCGAACTCGGTGACCGTACCTTTCAATGCCAGTATACCGTTCACAACGGCACGCGATAA
Organism: Anopheles funestus; assembly: GCF_943734845.2. Classification (NCBI taxonomy): domain Eukaryota; kingdom Metazoa; phylum Arthropoda; class Insecta; order Diptera; family Culicidae; genus Anopheles; species Anopheles funestus. Next base: position 9,157,389 of record NC_064599.1, read on the forward strand.
TTGGGGGCTGTGGTAGCGTGTGTCCATACCGACGAACACCTTGGCCGGTTCGTTATTGTCGATTTGCTCATCCTCACAAATTTTCGCCACCTGTGCCTCCAATTCACTATCGGCCACATTGACCAGATCGGTGGCCAGCTTTTCCCAGCGTTGCTCCAACATTTCACCGTGTGGATCGATCAGTTTCACCCCATTATCGTGTTCCGGATTGTGGGAAGCCGTTATCATGACACCGATCGCTTGGCTTGCTTTCGCTCGCGAACGAAGCGCTGCGAGCACACCCATACGATACATTACGTAGTCCAGGTTATCAGCACTAAAGAAAGAAAATGTGTGTGTGTATGAGAGAGAAAGATATGAACGAATTAAAGATAAGCTTTATCCGCCAGTTTTATTTCAGTAGCATGAAACAAGAAAATCCATTGAACCCGGAAATGAATGTCTGTGTTCACCGGGACACGTAACGGGCGTAGTTTGCAAAAAGAACCTTTCACTTTTGGAGGCTTACTTACTGTGATCGGAATCCAGCCGTTCCATACTGGATATCCTTCTGCGATTCCTTCTTTTGATGGTACTCCTTTGCGAAAGCAAACACCGAACGCAAGTTGACGGACATTATTCTTCGGATGATTGAATGTTACTTTTGCAAAACGAATGCAGCCAGCAAATTGACGGGGAAATATCACGTATACTCGTTAAGATGTGGCCGTGGAAAGCGCCAAGTAATTTGTAATTTAGCGACCAAAACAGAAAAGTGTTCAAACTCCTTCAACGTCAGCAGCAAATGTGCGGGTTTGACAGTTAGCCGTAGACAAAAAGAAAACAAATTCCATGTTTGACAGCCGACAGCTGCTAATCGAGTTTGAAATTATTGTTGTACACAATAGGAGTACGAATCACAACTCCAGAAACCAGATTTGTGAGTTACTACGAGCTATTTGGAATTGTCTTAAGCGATAGAACTTATAAGGTGGATGCGGAAAAATCAGTAAGTTATAGATATTCTATAAATAGATAAGGGAACGGCCACGAATTCACAGCTGTTGATAATATTCGTAATTATTCGTCATCTTCGGATGATTCCTCTGTATGGACATGAGCAAGTAACTGCAGATATGTTGGAGGATTCTGCAGCTTCAACTCGCTCTCATCGGAGTATATTGTAAGACTCGATAGTGAATGATAAATAACCATATCACCTTCGTAAGCATAATGTCGCACGTCGTCGATTGGGTAGGTGTCCGCATCTTCGTCGCATGCGTCCTTCTTATCGGTAAGGAAAGCGCCAATATCTGGCACCTCGGTTGTTGCCTCTTTCCATCTCAGCTCACTACCGTACGGTTTGTTGTGATAAATTGGAGAACCCTGTAGCACAGTGAGATCATATTCTGCATCTCTTTCTCCTCCACCCTCCTCCTGGTAATCGACTATCGTGGCTTGTAAATTATCCATATCCTTATCATACCACACGTCCTTCGGATGCTTGTGAACGATTACCGCAAGCAGCAATATCAACAGCAACACAATACAGGCGATGATCGCGATCAGCAAGTAAGAATCGCTAAACGATACGGCGGTTGCCACCAACCGGTGATACCTCCGATCGACATTTTTTGCAAAACTCGGTAATCCAAGATCATACGTTCGTTCGTTGATGGTAAGGTTTCTTAGCCACCCGCTGAAACCTATGTTCTGAGGTACGTACGTCCAATTGTACATTGATCCAAGATAGTCAAACTTGATGGCTGCACCTCCTAGTTGAAGAGGAGCGTTTACGTTCAGGAAACGGTTCGGTCCTTTCGGAGCATCGAGACTCATGCACGTGGACAACTTACAGTTGTCTATGATCATTTCGATCGTCTGCGGCTGCAGCACGAGCTCTACAGTAAAAGGTTTGCCTTGCGGGAAACGGTGACGATGTTCGATTCGGATAGTGCCGCTACCGTAATCAAGCAGTAATACTGGAAGACCTTTGACGAGCTCTAGCGCCAAGAAGTCTTGCACGGGCAGACGAGGATTGTAGTTAAGCGGGCCAATGTACATCACCAAACCATCTTCCTGGTGGGGCGAAAGCTCTATACTGATGCGCGTCATATTACAAGGACTGATCGGAGGGTAAAGAGCATATCCACTACCGTAGAATCCGATGCTTAGCATCTCGCAATGTGGACCTTCGAAGCCTTCTAGACAGGAACAGCGATCATTTACAAGGAAGCCCCCATTTAGACATGTAAGCGAGGGTGGAGGAACCTCACACACGCACTCCGCCTGTACGAAGGCATTCACACCCACAAACGAACTGGTGTTAGTGTAAACTGCGATCGGGACGTTTGATTTGTAGAGTGTGTTCTTGCACGATAGCTCACAGTTGCGACCCTCTTCGATGCACTCGTCGATTCCCACCATTAACACTGACAGACCTACGTCCTCTTCCAGCTGGCGAAGTCCATAGCCGAGCATTCCATTAAGTCGCTCAGGTGCGTAATAAGGACTACCGTGTGCGGAGAACCGTACATCCAAGAATGTGCCGTTGACATTGTCGCGCTTCAAAACAGTGAACACGTCCACGTTCTCGCGACTCACGTTGAGAGTTTTTGCAATGCTCATCTGCAGTCGATCTTTCGGAGTGGTCTGTTGACCGGATGCACGAGACACAAACTCTTCCGCCGTTACATTATGGAAGCGGATCGATCCGCTCTTATCGACTGCCTCCTCGGGGATCTCTTTCACCGTTACTATCACTTTGGCTGTAACGTTGTGGCGCGGAAAGTAGCTCGACTGCTCAATCACATGGAAGTTCAGCTCATACTCTCCACCACGAGTACCTTGTAGCATTGTGATCATGCCAGTATCACGATTAAGGTCGAAGAAGTCCACCGACTGATGACGAGTAGCATCGTCCCACTGGAACGTCTTGTCCGCTAGATCCCAGTCGTCTGGATCATCCACGTAAACTCGACCAACTTCCGTGTTGGGCGATTCGCCTTTGTAGTTGTAAACGAAGATACGACTTTCGCCAGGCCTCATCTCGTTGTCATTTTCATCGCCAATCACAAGATGCAACATACTGACGTCGCTCATCGGTTCTTCACCAGAGTCGCTAATCCTGATCGGTACTCGATACTCCTTTTGCTCTTCTCGATCAAACGTTGCCAGCGCATACAGTTCGTTCCCTTGCACTTGGAACCGTTCCTTGATCTCGTAAGGTGCGTTTGGATCAATGCTGTAATGGAATGGCGGACCGTTCTGTGCTTCGTCTACGTCTTCTGCCGTCAGTCTTACGATCAAACCAGGTGATCGATTCTCTCCCCACACAACTGGCATTGCATTCGATAGATACGGTGCGTTGTCGTTAATATCTTCCAGGAAAATATTCACTGTAGCCGGAGTTTTCTTTCCTGCGCCATCTTCATCCGTTGCGGTGATGATAAATTGCCGTCTCTTAAAGCCTTGCGGTGGATCACGATCAAGCGCTTTTCTTAGCCGCAGACATCCGTTGTCATCGATATCCAGTAAGTCCTCCTGTTCCTTTACAAACGAGAATCGAATGTGCTGCGGTTCGTCTCGATTCTCAATGTCCGGATCAAATGCCTGGATGATCATGATACAGCCAGGAGGAATCGTTTCTTCCTGGATCGTCACATTGCGGAGGTCTATAAAGCGTGGAGGATTATCGTTGACATTTTCGAGTTTGATTGAGACAGTTGCACTGTCTTTATATATGCCATCGTCTGCTTGTACCGTCAGCTGATATTCGCGCACCTTTTCATAGTCTAGTCGACTGTTTATCGAAATGCGGCCTGTGTTCTTATCGATTTTAAAAGCCGCACCATTGTTACCCGATACAATACTGTAAGTAATATGAGAAGTTGTATCTGGGTCTCGTGCAGTTACTTCAATCACTGCCGTGTTAATGTTTTCATCCTCCGGCACAGGCTCCGCAACGTAATGTTGCTGCATGAACTTTGGCTGGTTATCGTTTTCATCTAACACCTTGATGAATAATTGCTTCGATATACTATTGGGTTTCCCGTTTTTATACAACGCGGACGGGGAATTATCTTCGGCGATCAGCTTTAGCTGGTAAGAGTCGGTTTTTTCGCGATCAAGCGGCGCTAACGTTGTAATGAGGCCGGTATCACGATCGATGTCAAACAAATGCTGATCATCTTCGGCTAACGAAAATGATACAATGTTGTTGGCGGACGTTCCGTCCTTATCGTATGCTTTTATCCGTGTCACAGGAGTTCCGGATGGCACGTTTTCTAGAATTGTCACCGACGCCATTTCTTCGAATACTGGGATGTTGTCATTTTCGTCTAGTACAACGATTTGCAATACCATTTCAGATACCAAGTCATAAGAATTTTTAACACTGACGGTGAGAGTATACTGTGACACAGTTTCATAATCAAGCATCTTTCCCAGCTTGATGGAAGCAGTGTTGTTGATCTGTTCCAGTACGAATGTGTTTTTCGAATTTGTTTCCTCGGTACGACCCTGAATCAGTTCATAAATGACTTCCGGTTTGTCGTGGATGTTTGATTCAGCTGCGAAGGCTGCCAATGATTTAGAGTAGTTCTTCAATGTTTCCTTCAATGGAATGATCAGGTCTGGGACAATCGTGAAGTAAGGCGGCAGTTGATTGGTTCTTACAACAGGTATGCTCACGTCGACCTCTGCATCGTGCACAGAATAGCCGTGCAGAATTGTATTATAAGCCCTCACGCGGATTGAGTAGTGTTCACCAGGATTACGATCGATTGGCTTAGCTAATGTGAGGACGCCATTGTTCTCGTTGATTTTGAAATAGGTGCTGTCTGGATGCTTGGGTATGATTTCGTATTTGATGATACTGTTATCTGCATCATCCACGTCCGTCGCTGAGATAGTGGCCACGCGCATCTTTATCCCTGTATCTTTCCTCATAGGTTCTTCATAGTACACCTTGTCGAACACAGGTGGGTTGTCGTCGATGTCCAGGATTTTTAGTTTAAAGGTACATACATCGTCCAGACGGGGTCGTCCGTTGTCTGTGGCGCGTACTGCGATGTGGAACTCTTTCTCACGACTCGGTTCATCACGATCGAAGATGTGACCCGTTGTGATCTCACCTGTATTCTTGTCAATTCGTAAACGGAGACGCTCACCGGGCGTGGATATGAAGCTGTACTCGATCGTTTGTCCAGGGTCTGGGTCAATGGCAGAAACGCGCAATACCGATGTACCTGCGGGCTGTTCTTCCTCCAGAACAGGTTTATAGTTGTCGCACCCCACGAAGCTTGGCTTACGATTGCCTAACATATTTTGAATAACGTGTGGCGGATGTATCTCTGTTCTTGATATGTTATCAATCGTTGTACTACTGCTAATATTGCTTGTTGTTGCATTATCTGTACTTGATTCATAACTGTGGCTTCGTGCGATTAACATGAACAAAATAAATTGCACCGCTCTTCGATGCATCATGATCAACATCTCGTCTGGTCACCATTCGATCACCATTATTTGTGAATGTTGCAATTGGCTAAAAGAGGTCTATCTAGTATCGGAACTATTTTAACAACCCAAACAAATTGTCTTACCTTAAAAAAGAAAATAAAAGTTGTGTTAAAAACATTTAATAGTAAATTTATTATAAGTAAAATAAAAATTCGATTCATACTGTACTTCAGTGCGGATCAAAACCAAGCTGCCTATTTTCAATTTTCACTCCATTTTCCGAATGTTAGCATCTTTACGTAATGTCAGTATTTTCCACTCTTCTAACAGCTATAATGGACGCATACGGAAGAAAAGGTATTTATGCGTAATGTAATGTATTTAGGCAAAATATGTAATTCTCATATTTGTTGACTGATTCAGCGAGATATCTTACCGAGATTCGATTAGCTCCTTATCGATTGGAACACAGGAAATTGATGCATCATTCTTTATGTTCACGATAACTTGGCTAGAGAGTTTGCGAAATTGTACACTTTTTCACAGAAACAACGTTTTGCCGGTAGCGATGGAAATTTATTATGTTATCTAAACCATGAAGTAGAAACACAGTAATGGTTAGCGTGATTCAAACTACAATTTTTTTCATGATATACAAATTTTCATATGATTTGGCTAGCTTCTGTATCAATTGCAATTGGACTGGACACTGCAGTGCGTACAACGTTTTACATTGTCTTAACGTCTTTATCTTTTGATTCTTATATTATCACTGGTTCTGCTATATCTTACAATTATCTTATCGCAGTTATCTTTGTTCCTACTCCAATTTCCAAAATCCTATTGACCATCGGCAAACATTGGTTTGTTTTAAATCAATTAACAGTTGATTTTCGCGAAAGAACATTGATGTAATACTTGTTTGAATTTCACAGCACTGGATGGTACTGAGCCCTTTTCCCTCATTGACAATTGCAGAGAAGCTGTTTTCACAAATGTACAATTTGAATGTTCAAACACGTATCATGCTGGATCACACTAAATTTCTCACAGTTTAAACCAAATCTTGTGATTCACAATAGTATACGATCGACATTGCTCAACGATGATCCGATACCTTCGAGACTGTTGGTGCGTCTGAGCGAGAGTTCGAAACATAGAAACGGCGAACTATGCGAGCATACGTGAATAAACGTTGTGTTGATTGACTTTGGTTGTCGATATGAAAATTACTCACAAAATTACACAGATAGTTTTTTGGCTAATATTGATTTGAAATGTTTGCTTTTGCTGAATGTTTTTATCTAATTACAATATGCGCAATGACGACGGCGAACCGTGTGCGGAATGCTACTTCTTTGGAATCAGTGTGCTATATTACCAACTTAACTAGGTATTTCGCCGACATTTCAACAAATCTTTAATTATTTTTTCAAATCAAATTCAAATTTATGTAAAAACATGTGTTTACAGTCTCGTGACGAGACAAATAAAATTACGCTAATCTTGCCAATGTCAAGTGTAAACGAGCCTTTAGATGGTACCGATTCAAATAGACGCTTCTTTGTTATTTGGGAACTCGTCAATCGACGGCTGTCAAAAAGTGTAGCAAACCAAAAGTTAAAAAAGCGTCCAGGGAATCGTAAACGTTTGATATTGCGCTTGTGGTCTATTTAATATAAATTAACTACAATTAATAGTTCCCACGTAACTAACAAACAATGTCGCTGGTGTGCAGTAGTAAGTGCTCGCTGGAAACATGGTAGATTGCTCTACTGTCTCGAGAAATAGTTTCCGGTTAATGCAAAAGTGAGGTTATGTTAGGTCGGGAATAAACATCTTTTGCTTTTTCAGTATCGAACGAAGTACCGGAACATCCGTGTATTTCGCCGAAATCGGGCGCTATATTTGAACGCCGGCTGATCGAAAAATACATCGTAGAAAATGAGTGCGATCCAATCAACGGGCAGCCGCTGACGGTGGAGGAACTGATCGATGTGAAAAGTGGGTGCAACATACGTCGCCGCTTTTGTTTTCGATGCGCTTATTCTCCGTTTGTTCGCTCCCTTTCAGCTCCTCCGATTGTGCGTCCGAAGCCACCGAGTGCTACCAGCATACCAGCCACACTGAAAACGATGCAAGATGAATGGGACGCGCTGATGTTACATTCTTTCACACAGCGCCAACAGCTTCAAACGGCTCGTCAGGAGCTGTCCCACGCACTATACCAGCATGATGCAGCCTGCCGTGTAATTGCACGGCTCAACAAAGAGGTGGCAGCCGCTCGTGAGGCATTGGCTACGCTGAAACCACAAACGGGAATTTCCGCAATGCAAGCCGCACCGCAACCATCAATTGCCTCGGAAGCTGGTGGCGTTGCTGCACAACCCATTGAGCAGGCTGGCATGAGTGCGGAAGTAATCCAAAAGTTGCAAGATAAGGCAACCGTACTCACGCAGGAGCGCAAGAAGAAGGGACGAACTGTGCCGGAGGAATTGGTCAGTCAAGAAAAGCTTCGTGGATTTCTTACGTTGGCTTCTCATCCCGGTTTACATTCTGCCAGCGTTCCCGGCATTCTAGCGCTGGACATCAATCATTCCGATCAGAGCAAAATATTGACCGGTGGCAATGACAAGAACGCAACCGTGTTCAACAAGGACACCGAACAGATCGTTGCCGTACTGAAGGGTCACACGAAGAAAGTAACGAAGGTGATTTTCCATCCGGAGGAAGACACGGTCATTACGACATCGCCCGATGCCAGCATACGCGTGTGGCACGTGCCAACTTCCCAGACGCAGCTGCTGCTGCGATGCCACGATGGACCCGTCACCGGGCTTTCGTTACATCCGACCGGTGATTACGTACTGTCTACTTCCTCCGACAAGCATTGGGCGTTTTCCGACATACGGTCTGGCCGGTTGCTTACGAAGGTGGCTGATACGGCTGAGTATGGCCTAACGTCTGCACAGTTCCATCCGGATGGGCTTATCTTCGGCACCGGCACGGAGGATTCTCAAGTAAAGATTTGGGATTTAAAAGAGCAAAGCAATGTGGCGAATTTTGCCGGTCATACTGGCCCAATCACGGCCATTTCATTCTCCGAGAATGGTTACTATCTCGCCACTGCGGCCGATGACGCGTGTGTAAAGCTATGGGATTTACGCAAGCTGAAAAACTTTAAAACCATCCAACTGGATGATGGTTACGAGGTAAAAGATTTGTGCTTCGATCAGAGTGGCACATACCTTTCAATTGCCGGCACGGACATACGGTAAGTAGTCAGCATGATGATTCAAGCTTGTGTTGCATCTTTTAAATTTAATGCTTGCTTCGTCCTTTTTCAGTGTTTATCTTTGCAAACAGTGGCAAGAGCTGAAGGTGTTCAATGATCACACGGCACTGGCAACGGGTGTCCGATTCGGCAAGCATGCTCAGTACATAGCTTCGACGAGCATGGATCGAACGCTAAAGCTGTATGGTATCGAGTGAACAGAAGGGAAAGTGTATCTACCTGGCGTAATTATATAGCGTAACATAACCGTAATAGTGCATAATCAGGCATATTCATTGCGTTTCTGTAAAATCTTCACTTTTCGATCAATAAATAAGCTTTGACGATAGCAAAAGTAACATTTCGTTAACTGAAAAACATGAATTTGATTTGAATTGTTGTGTAACGCTTCGTAACGTACTGCATGTTGACGTTTGTTGATGGATTTGTAGGAAGAGAGGGAAGAAGCATGCGTTGACAGCATGGAATGTCAGTAGCGAAATTTACGGAAAGGCTGATGCAATATTGCTGCAGTGGGTAGTTTCGGTCGCCCAAGAAATAAATTAAACGTGCGCAAAGACTGTTGAAAACGTATTGAAAGTACCACAATTGTGAGAGCAAATCATGGCGGAAGATGATGCGGTAAGTTGATGACCGGATATGCACGTGGGGCGTGTTGAAGAACGAAGACTAGCCATGCCTGCTGTGTCGCCGATGTTGGTATAGAAAAGAGCCACATCGCTGGTAGCAGCACTGTGCCGACAGTGATGTTAGGTTATGAATGCCGAGTGTGTCCCGCACCACTCACTCAACATGGTTCTGTACCTTTCGCTGTGGAACGAACAGCTACGGCTCGATTCTCAATGTGTGCGATATTTATAGCAAGTTGCAAGTTCTCATCATCCCTTCATACTTTCCTCTTTGGTCACAGATCTTTGACCCTTCCTTGATGAAGAAAAAGAAAAAGAAGAAGACTCCGTTCGATCTGGATGCCATGGCCGGAGGAACGGAAGAACCGACAGAAGCAGAATCGGTGGCACCAAGCGAGTCAAAACCGCTGGCGGAAGGAGAGGACGATTTGGATCTGGAGAACTTCAATAAGAAAAAGAAGAAGAAAAAGAAGCCGTTCAATTTGGACGAGCTGGAAGGGGCTCTGCCGCCAGGTACCGGCGAGGGTGATGCGGATGCGAAGGAGAACAAGGAAGAGGGCGAAGTGGGCGCAGACGATGGGCTGGACGAGGACTTTAAGCTAGATTTTAGCATGAAAAAGAAGAAAAAGAAGAAGAAGGATCTAACGGAACTAATGGAGCAGGAGCAGGTTGACGGACAAGACCCACAGGACGACGAGAAGGAAAATGGTAAGTTACGAAAGGAGGAGACCAGAATGAATGAAACGCATTGTCCATAGCGATGTGCTTAGCAGCAGGTGTCTTTTATAGCGTTAATCTGATGATATTTTGCCATTGCGTTGATTTTACATGCCTTACCGAGAACGATGGGATCGTCACTGAAACTGGTATAACGAAGAAAAACCCCGTATAAGCTTATTTTTCTCATTAGTTACGGTTTTTTTAAATACTTTTTCCATTGACGGTTGAGACTTATTCAATGTTTTCTGTATTTTTCCCATGCCATTCTCTACCCGTTAGTGGATGAAAATGTTACTTCCTGGGCTGGATCGGATCGCGATTATACGTACGACGAGCTGTTGAATCGCGTGTTCGAGATCATCCTCGACAAGAACCCGGAGATGGCAGGCGGTAGGAAGCCGAAGTTTGTGATGCGTCCTCCACAGGTGCTGCGCGTCGGCACGAAGAAGACCTCGTTTGCGAACTTTACCGAAATCTGCAAAACGCTTCATCGGCTACAGAAGCACGTGCTCGACTTCCTGCTGGCGGAATTGGGTACGAGCGGATCGGTCGACGGTAACAATCAGCTCATCATTAAGGGTCGCTTCCAGCCAAAACAGATCGAAAACGTGCTGCGAAGATACATCAAGGAGTACGTCACCTGTCACACCTGCCGCTCGCCGGACACGATTCTCCAGAAAGATACCCGCCTGTTCTTCTTGCAGTGTGAATCCTGCGGTTCGCGCTGTTCCGTCGCTAGTATTAAGTCTGGTTTCCAGGCCGTCACCAGTAAACGTGCCGCCATGCGTGCTAAGACAGCTTAGATTGGATGCCAGGAGGTTGATAACCAATGTGACATTTTTCTGTACCCTCAAATCCGTTGGTGTTTATGTCACGAGGGTAAAGTGAGTTCATTCATCTCTTGCGTTCCTGGCTCCCTTTACTCAGTTGCTTTCCTTTTCCCTTTCCTGTTTTTTGCAAATTTGTTTAGCATATTTCGTCCATCGGTAGTGGATCGATATTTCCCCAAGGTTGCAATGCACCGATGAGTCGGTCTGTCGAATGGTCGCTCCCCTTCCTTAAATCAGTTTGATTGGTGTGATGCGTGCTATCTCGTTCACATATTGCAGTGTGTCATGTTTTTTCCGCGATTTATGAGTTAGAAACAATGCAAAGAAAAGTAAGACAGAGAGATGAACTATTCCATACGAACGAACCAATCAAGCCTCTTGTACTTCTCAAGGAAAATAAATGCTAACTAACATTTGCAACAGAAAACCACCAAACGTGTCATAATATGTGTCTACTAACGCATTTTGCTCAGTTTTTCCAGTGCTGGACAGGTTTTATTAACCGGTGTTAACTTTTTCTAGCAAAGGTTCGTAAACCGAAAGCAGATAACTTTTCCAGAACAGTTCACAGGAATTGCCGATCTCGGTATCAGGCAGCATCAATCGAGCACTAACGCACATCTTTCCGCCGAAGCCTATAAAAGGACGTCCTACGGCAAAGCATTTAGTTCGTAGCTTTAAAGGACCGAGATGCTTTTGACACTGAGCTTTGGCTAATGATATAAGCAACATGAGATGACTCCTGAGCTCGGCACACGCTGGAACCGATTCCTCGTTCAGCGGGGATGGTTTATTTCGCAGTGTCTCTTCGCAATAGGACAGCTTGTTTAGATATTCTGAAATAGGAATAGAAAATGCATCATTAACAAGTATATCGTAGGTTAAGTTGCTTCTGTTCCACCTACCTAGCATTTTGTTGTTGGATGGCCGATAGTAAACATCAATCTGTGCTGTACCATCGTCAAGTTGATAAATGGTAACATTGTCTTTGATTGTTTCGGCCGTTAGCGTTCCGTACACCATGGTATTAATAAATTTCATCCGAAACAGTTCGCATATAAACGAATCCTGGTGTATACGAACGTTGGGCAGAAAGAGGCCGGGCACACATAGGGTACGTTTAGCATTTTTGCCTTTGGCTTTCGTACCGGCTCTCCTTGCATCGACATCCTGTCGCCGATTGTCTAGTGTGTTCAGAAAGCATTTGAATTCATGCACAAAAGCGTCCTCGGTCAGGTCAATAACTTCGACAGAGGCATCTAATAGCTTGCTCTCGGAGAACACTCTGTGCACCGGTAGGATTTCCTCGAAATCGAGCACATCTTCAGGTGCTTGCTTTATTTTATCTGCAGACCCGGTAGAATCGCTCATTTTTGCACAACTGTTGTGTTTTGATGGCAACATAACGACGAATTGAAAGCGTTACAACCAAGATATACAGGTAGCAAAGGTAGTTCTTTCTTTTGTATTTCGTATGAAATATACATTTCCATTGTTTTGGGGGGGATTTTTGCTGGTAAAACTACACAGCAATAGTTCCTTAGACTTAATGGTTGGTAATTTTATTGCTTTCTGCTAATTTTTGTAGCGTAAAAACGGTTCCTGTGATGAAGTAAACCGAAAACTGCCACACTGGTCGCCACCTTCTCTGTGTACATCTAGACTGTAACGCAACAGCAACTGCTGCCAACATAAGAGCGTGAACTTGAACAAACGTCGCAGGAAGAAGAAGAAACAGTCGAGCAAAATTACAAAAGAGTTATCGTTTCAGACGTCGCCATCTTTAAGCAGGACTGAAAATACGTAATTTTCGGTGGATTTAAGCGAAGCGAACAGTTACAAACGTAATCAAACGTTAGAAAAGTGTGTGGCAAAGCCATTGAATATAGTGCTTCGGTAAGTCGAATGAGGATTATAGCGGAAATTATTCATTTTTAAGTCGTCATGTAAGCGTCCTTGAAGTGCGTGTGTGTGTGCAAAGTGTGAAAAATTTAGATTTCTCAAGCAAGCAAATTTCTTTAACCGAAGAATTCTAGACGGTGAAATGTAGCGTACCTAATAGCTGTGCTGAGGTGAAAAGGCATGTGTTAATATGTACACCGAATAAAGACTAATTTCTTATTCAGAAGATGGAAATCTTTCGTTATAAAGGAGTGTGGTGGCGGTGCTACATCGCTACATCTACGTCACATTTCTTCAGAGGTCTTCCAGCAGTGAGTTTCTAGCCGAGATTTCTTCCTTTGGACCGGTGGTTCCGGTTGCTTTTACTATGGCTCCTTGTTATGCTTAAATATCGACCACCCGTAAAGTAGGCTGTACAATTAAAATGCAAAAAAAATTGAATCGAAAGCTTAATAAGTAAGTATTGTAAGCGGAAACGCTCGTGAGACATGCGTAAATTACACGCTTGCGATATTCGGAACGCTGGTTAAAAATGTTTCTGCTAATCGTAGGTTTTGCTACCCCGCCTAGCCATTCTAGCGTAAATAAAGAAAGGGAACTTGCTCTTCGTGTAAAACTAAACAAGTATTTAACGAATGACCTCTGGATAAGGATGGCTAAGATACGTATTGACTATATTTGTAAAGGCAAACCAATTGTAAGGAACAATTTCGCAGCTTCTGTTAGGAAATGGCCTTTTATGGTCGACGTTAACGCGTGCGTAGAATGACATAGCTTAGCGTCTGGGATAAGTGTTCAAATCCCGTTCCAATACGATATTTTTAAACGGGTATTTCGTACATAAGGCTGTTATAACAGTAATTTGTACTGTTGTAGCTCTACGAATTATATAACAATATTGACCTTCAGCACGTTATTAGTATGTTTTAAGAGTTTCAAATGTTTTCATGAGATTTTAAACTTTTGTAACAGCAACAAAATAGAACGTTTCAATTACAATATTTAGCTTTCCTTTGTATCTTTTCAACATCATTTCTTTTCGTTTATATTCTTTTAATTACTTACTTGCTGTAATGGATTCCTGTTGTTATGTTCTTCATATCACATGTTGTTATAATCGCATTTAAACAAAAGGAATCCCATCCGATCGAGGTAAGAAATGAACGATGTAAAGAAATGAGTAATGATATTCTTAATACGAAACAAAACTGATTGTGGTCCGAAATGTTAAGGAAATGATTGAATGCTAAAATTAAAAATATTTGAATAATACGTATGGAAAATGTACGGTCTGTCTTGATGAGAAAAATATCTTATATCATCTCTATCATAAATGGTTGAAATGGAAGCTTTATTAATGTTTTATTCGTTGATAAGAGTGTCTTCCGTAAATAAACATAAGAAAAGGGCCCAAATCATACCACCCTCGTATGTTTAAACATGTTAAAATAGTCAATCGAGCTAATTCCAAATTCACAACACTTGGAAAACATGCAATAAAGCGGCGTATTGTGGCTACGTTTAAAAAAATAAATATCTTTCTTCGATTTGCTGTAAAACGCGTTTGGTGTTGGGTTTCTTCCTCACCATGAAAAAGGAGTAGAAGAATGTATCGACAGTTGGAGGCCATTATGAGTTTTGTCTCTTCGAAGAGAATCGCTTGAATCCGCGCAGTTTCGGTGCAATGTAGCGAAGCGGCTTCTTGGTAGTAGTCATCATCATAATAACTGGCGCTTTTATCGTCGTACTTGCCACAATCGCTTCGGTGGAGGGTTCCTGATACTCCACCATCGTCGTCGTTTCGGCGTAATTTCCATACCCAAAATCGAACGATGGCTTGCCGGTAGTAGTTTCGGCTGGCATGAAATTTTCCGTCGTACGCCGTCCAAGGTCCGCTTCGGTCTTTAACGATTCAAAGTCAAGCTTTCCAATATTAAATGTTTCTTCCAGCTGACCGGCAAGAGACTTGATCATTGTAACGTTTCGCGTAGTGACGGCATTATGGAGCTCAGCAAAAAGCAACTCCGAGGGGCTGTTGTACGTGTCGCTGTTGGCTGCTTCTACTTTAGAGGGCGTTGGTTCCTCCCTGTAACCATAGGGACTGCCACGTAAATACTCCTGGACTGCCTTTGGTGCCTTCGAAGCGGTTTTAAACTCGAACGAACCCGTCTTATGGTTGAACACGTATTCGGATTGTTCGAAGTCTTTCAGTTTGATCTCCTGCTCCTCCTCTTCGCTGGACGAGGTGGAAGTGTACGGCATCTGGAACGTAGGAGCCTTTGTCGGAGGATCCACTTTGGTTCGCAGCTTACTCACGATCGGTTGACGATCTTTTGGATCGGCCGTCAGGATGCTGGTGTACTCCTTCGCCACGCTGACGATTCCGTTCTTCTTTTTCATCATCATCATCGCATCGGAGGGAAACGTGACAGGACCGGTATTATCGCCTGGTCCGACCTTTGCCTTTTGGGTGAGCGTTTTCACTGCCGATTTGGCCAGCTCCAACAGATCGACTGGATGCTGTGGTTCCTCCTGAGGTTGCTCTTTGATTTCGGCGGGTTTGTAGGTCATTTTGGGTGTTGCCGCTATCTCCTGCTGGCTGTGATGGCGCTGATGATTGCCCTTCGGACGGTGGGTATTGCTGACTTTGTGAAAGTCCTGCTCCAACTTCAGCCGATGGGCCACTTGGTTTTCCTCCTTCGGTGGCCAATATTCGACGTGTGTTCGCTTTTTCTGCGTGGATCCTCCGGTGGAGGAAGTTTTCTCAACCGAATCGTAGTAATGTTCGGAACGGTCACTAAACATGGTGCTGGTCGGTTTGGGGACAGCAATGTTCTTGATCACCGTTACCGTCTTATAGCGCCCACTTTCCGGCGATCCCATGTCCGTGGAAGAATAACTGTACGAAACATCGCCAAGCATAACGCCTCGTTTGAATATAGAGAAGCTATGGGGATGTTCGATCTCCAGTCCATGGCCAGGCTGGACGTTAATGAGCACCATGATACAAGCGAAATGTAGGATCATCTGATAATAAAGAAAAAAAGAAGAAAATTAAACAAATAATTGATTACAAAGCTTCAGTACAAAGTCTAACCGGTGCGATGAAAACCTTTACGTTTATTCTTCGTGTAAGAAATAGAGAATTATTTGAACACGCCATTCGTTTCCCTGTTTGCTCGATAAATTCACCAGCGACAATTGTGTAACACTTTTGTTCGTCACACCTGACGAAAACATATGACCCACAGGAACGGAAAAGATTAAAGCAGAAAGTCCCGATGGAGATCATCCTTCCAAACGCGGCCATTCTTACCAACTACGAGGTTATGGCGGCACTCAAGGATATGAAGAACAGCAAGAAAAAGTATGGACTGCGCAATCTGGCCACGATCACGTACGAAACGGTACAATATCTGGAGGACACACCGTGCAAGGAGCAAACGTCGGCCGGTATCGTTGAGTTTCTGCAAGCGATGAAGGAATTCAACCTGACCAAGAACGAGTGTCTTATGATGGTGAACGATCCACCCTCGTCGCCGCTACACATTCAGCTGATGATAGAAGACTCGGACGAACGGCTAACGGAGGAACAAGTCAGTCGGATACTGGAGCACGCGGCTAAACTGCGACCAGTTGCATCAGCAAATACCACGACAGAACCGGGACAAATGGATGATAGTTAAATCATTTATCGCTAACAAACACGTTTATCGCTGTGGCACAGCAAAGAATTGCTTTGTAAATATATTTTTGTAAGAAACAGCACCACAAAAGACGTAGTCCTTTCTGACGGCATAACAGTTGAATGGAAAACGATCGAGTGTAAGCACGTAACCATGGGAAAGTGTCCGTAAGAAATGGTTAAACCAGTAACAGTTCTTTTCGTCATTCGCTTATCTCGTTCCACCTGTCGTCTCACAAGACAACGAATGTACTCTATCCTTCGCATTATACATTTCAGTAATGTCAGTTTGATCCGAACGATCTCTTTGATAACATGTAACTTTACGATTTGGCGTTAAGGATATTAAAACTCACTTTCAGCGGTTTCATTTTCACTTTCTAACAGCAATCATTAGCAACAAACGACGATATTTTTTTTACTCCAAACTGGAACCTAGCAAGTATGCACAACCACACAAGGGAAGAAAGATGAACTACTCTCCGATCACGAATGCAGTTTTTCTTTGGATGCTGCATCACTTTATAGTGTTGTGCATTTTCCTACCCGTTCGTCAGTGAAAACAGGAGAAAGGGACATTTTTTCACTCCCTCCACTGTTTCTTGTGGATCCCATATCGGACACGGGGCGAGTGCAATTGTTCCTTCGTGAATCGTGGATGGATTAGAAGCCATGTCCTAAACCATATTCACTGCAGTACAGCTTTAGGCATATGGTGCGCATTCAATCAGGCCCAGCTTAAGGCTCAAGTTCCGTTGTTGTCTTCCATCTGTGAATGTATGGCGGGTTGGTTGAAAAGATATTTGCCGTTGAATTAAAAAAATATTTTCATTTCCACTAATCACACACTGGAAAGAACTTCAAGGAACTTTTGATTTTACTTAATAACTCCGGGTCTTTTTTTCATTTTGCAATTTATTTTTATTACAAACTTTCTGATAACGTACTGAAAGAAAAAAATGTGCGCCATTTCAAGGCGATTTTCCATTTTTAATGCTTAAGTAGTCCTCTTTGGTTAAGTTGTTTTAAACACTTTTTGAAACGGTATTCATTTCGCTTTGTGTGGACCACGTAACTTTACGTCCCAACCTATCGATTGTCGCTTTTCCTTCCTTCCCGAGTGTGGTGTCCGACAACTAACAGCACTGCCCGGTTTTGTGCGTGGAAAACAGGTTTCCTCCACGGCAGATCACCGAACTGTAACTACAACGGTTTGCTGTGGAAGCGCTTGAAGGAAGACAGGGTGTGCTGCTTCTGGTTCATTAATGAGCACACTTGCACATCACCACGGCGGGGCATACACGTTCAAACGCACGCACTAATGTTAGCGATCGAGGTGTTTGTTCGCAACAATGTTAAAATAACGATAATTTTTGCTGTACAAGTCTTTAAACATTGGTTTGTTATTTGAACACAGGATCCCTGGATTATGTCACACGAACTTTTGCACCGGTGTTCGGTGATTCAGATGAATATAATGATTATAATTTTTATTTCGAATGCTTTTCTTCTCTTTTTTGTAGGAATATTGGTGGAATTCCTGTGGAACCGTTGCTTCCTGTGGAAATCTGTCAGCAAGCAAGGACAAGTAGCTGTGAGTTCAAGCTCTCATCTGCACCATCATCAGCAGTCGGCGAAGTGAGCGTGACGGAAGGACCTGTAGCCAGTCCTCCTGCCTAGTCAAGAATTTGTATTAGCTGAGCTGTAAAGAGAAGAATTTGGAAAAGAAACTCACGCAAGAAACAAAAGACAGCTATCAATCAAACCGTCAGCCTTCTTGCGTTAAATCCTTGATTTGCTTGATTTGCGGTGCTGATGTTTGTTGTCCAGTAGGGCCGCGGCTGTTGGGCTCTGAAATCGAAAGAAAAGGAAACGAAAAAAAAAACAGCCGGAAGCTGTGTAGTGCGAACGGCGGTGGGCGACCCCCTGCTGTCGTCGTGCCGTTTGACGGTTCTCTCTCTCTATTTCCCGAGCAGCAGCCAGTAGTAGTGAAGCGAACCAGCACCAACCATGAGTGTGATCATTCGTCTGCAGAACCTGCCCTTGGCGGCGAATGCGTCCGATGTGCGCTCCTTTTTCAAGGGTCTGTCGATTCCCGATGGTGGCGTGCATATCGTCGGCGGTGCGCTTGGTGATGCGTTTATAGCGTTCAGGTTTGTATTGATACCGTTTTCCTTTCTCCACTGTTAAGCACTTACATTTCTTTTTCGGCATGCTGGTCTAGTGTGGGTGATATTACATTCTGATGACGTTTTTGAAGAGTACGGCACGGCGGATGGTTTTTGTGGCGCGCGTACGAAACGATAGGGCGATCGGGACACTGGTGTTAAAGTTGAAAGATTGATGGTGTTAAGTTGGAACCAATCTTCTCCATTCTGTCATACGGTGATCAAGGGAATCTAGGGAATTTTCTTCAGTGAAGATGTTGATTACTTCATCCCATCATCATCGGGAAGCATTGGAGTACGGAATGTTTGTTATACAACTCGCATCATTATTCGGTTGTGCAACGTATACATCATCCTGTGTAGTAGTTTCACAATTTTAACACGCCAACGAAAAAAGATTCTTCGTCTCGTACGGAGTACATTTCTTAACATACAGCGCAATGTGCCATAAACATGGTCGGGGAGCTGTTGACGATTCATATTTTGCGTTATCGTACCTTACTACACGTGTACCATAACTAATCTCAATCGAATTTGCTTGGCCATTTCTTCCAGCCGGTTGACGAGTTTATTTTCTTAACACGCTAAATACACTTCACCGCATGTCTGCCCTCTCCGCGGGTGCGTGTGTTTCTAGTGAAGAAACTAGTTATTAGGCTGAACCCCGTGAGTGGTTAAAGGTAGGTTATGTCACCAAAAGCGGGAAACGACCATACTCGGAACCTCCCGAACTGACTCACCGAGGTGAGGTGGTTGCCAGTCGGAAGTGCAAAATAGCACGATAACTTACTATTGCAAGATCGTATCGAACCGCGTAATCGTCGATCGTGTTATGCTTGAGATTACGCCGTCGGTGTCGTTGGGTCAGACAGTTGTACTACGCGAAAAAATTAAACATACATATTCCAATCGTTTCCCCTTTTTTCTCTGCATATTGGTGAACGATCCAGAAGCGATCCATGCGGTGCAATTTTTCCCTCTTGCACACACTGTGTCATAGAAATGTCTTCGAGTAATGCTCAGTGAGTGGTTGGCGATAAAACCAGACGGACGTAGCTTTTAGGAATCTTTCCTTTTACTCTTGTATCTTTCATTACGGTACGATCAGGAAGAGAGGTGAAGAGAGGGGGGATGTGGTAGAGGGTGAGTATGACGATGATGCTTATACTTTCTTTCACGATCAAGTTCGTTGAATTGCAGTTCGATTCGGGTGCACGTTTCGTGCCATTCGCCACATTATAAGGAAGAGGTGTAAGAAATAGCAATAAAAACTGGATTCGCTTACCACCCCCCCGAACTGGCCGAATCTTGTCTTGAGGGTTGAAACAGTCCCCGATCCGGTGCGGCAATGTGCGTAGTGTAAAGTTTATCATTTCGATTTCATTTGGTGCACAATGCGATAGTAGCTCCCTGTCCTGAAGACATCGCGAAACGTACGTAGACCACCGTTTGCCGTTAGAGGTTCCTATGGTCATATATGCTGCGGCAGGTTGTCTGTCTCAGTACCGGTGTGACCGGTGCGGTGTGTGGTAGAAGAAGGCCACCTTTGGAATGATTCATTCGATATGTCCAGTGGCTAGTTTTTTTGCAATACAAAAATGGTTTGCATTTGGGAGTGGCTAATTGATCGTAATTAGGCTCATTTAACCACAAAATTAGGAAATTTTCCTAGACCATATATGGCGAACATATGTTCGTCATATAATATTATTTTTATGATTTTGGTTATTATTTTCTTATTGAAATATGGATATTTTAAATCCAAACATTTTAAATTGGAACAGTGAGTGATATATTTTTTTTGTTCAAATTTTGATTGAATTATAAACAATACTGTGCCTGGTGAATAAAATAATGTAGTAAACTGTAAGCAATATGTTTCACAATTGCGTCAAAAAATATGTGAATGATGATGACGATATCATTTGGTTAACAATTTAGTTACATCCAACTTCAGTCCTTGTTGTAGCTGCAAATTGTTCGTTGTACAGAACAAAATGTATTCTTTTTTGTATGCAGATACACAATAGTTGTCGTCGGTTTTGTATGTCTAAAAAAGATTGAATATCTATGACTTGGTTCGCCCCGGTCGAGGTTTGAACTCAGCCCGGGTGGGATGTAGAGACGCTAACCTTTTTTTAATAGCCTAAATGTAATATTAACATTATTACTTTTTTGAACAAAATCTCCTCTTTTGCAGAAATGAGAATTCTATGATAAATATTTTACGATTGATCGTTCCCATCCTTCGTGTATAGTTGGTTACGTTGAATGTTTTGCTTGAGATGTTTAATACTGATTAAACTGGTAATTATCATAATAATTTCTAACGTAAGTGAAAAACTGCAAACTATTATCTGTACATAGATGATCCCTAATTGCTGCATTTATGTGGCTGATTGATTTGCTACTATTATGTAAATTTTAGTGTAAATTTTAGTGTTTGGTAAGTTAATCTAAATAGCGAAAAAATGGCTAAAACGAAGAAAATGTGCAGATAAACGGATATGATTTAAATTTAAACAAGTTGAATCAAACTTGTTTGATTTGCTGACTCCTAAGCTCTTAACACAATTTTGTACCTAATTTCGCATTAAATCTTATTCTCGAACATTCCCAGAGACGTCTTCCTAATCTACCTAATCTTTTTCGTTGATGAATGCAAACGAGCTATAATTTATTGTGTGTACAATAAATTCTTATCATATTGCAAAAAATATTGTGACGATGACATTGCCATTACAATTAACATATTAAGCATCGAAATTTGTTAATAATCAATATACAAAGCAATTAAAAAATAAGATCATTAATTATCTGGCAATCTATGCAACAGTTCTCGTAAGTAAAGATGACTTTCTTAATGGCTTTTTGGTCAGTTTTTAAGTAAAGGCATTGAGAGAGAGTTAGACTGCGGTAAGTATATTAACAAAAGCAAACTCGATCATTAAACTCCGTTTAGGGACATTTTATCTGTTATGAAAAATAAAAAAAATACTTAAAAATGTATTCTAGGTCGTATTTCGAGAGGGTTTCGAGTATGGGAGTGATTTTGTTCTCTTTCTTTTCGAGTTACATCAAATCTGGAACTGTGATATCCCCAAACGCCAGCAATGTTTAGAAAGAATGTTATCACTTCGTTAGCCAATGCATTATTCTATGTTTTCCTTTTTTGTTATTTCTTTCTTATACGAAATTTTAGCACCGATGAAGATGCAAGACAAGCAATGTCACTTAATGGAGGTTTCATCAAGAATGGACCAATATCGCTGCTACTTTCGTCCCGTGCTGAAATGCAGAAAGTCATCGAACAGGCACGGAAGGCTGCCCTTAGCTACATGCAACTTAAACAAACTACCGCGCCAGTGGCGGCCGTTGTACCGAGTGCCGTGAAACCGCAACCCAGCATCATACCGACGGCTTTAAAATCTGGAATAAATCAAAAAGTAAGCCCGATAGCAAGTTTGTCGCAGTTTCACGTACCGCCTCCGGGAAAGGCGCTGAGCGGCGAAACAAGCCGAAGATCGACGGCCGTGCAACAACCGCAACCACCGGTTATATCTTTGGCTGGATTTTTAGCGAAAGCTAAGGCGGGTCAGCTAAATAATGCTACCGTAGCTGCTGCTTCAGCATCAACCACGGCCGCCACGGTTGCATCTTTGAGTCCATTGTTATCCCAAGGATCTGCTTACAACGAAATACCCGGCCTGTCGTTTCTTTCATCCGATGCGCCACAAACCATTGACCTCGGTGTTGTTTCTCCATTGGCCGGAGTGGGAGCTCCTTCGGCAGGTAATGGTGGCCTTACAGGATGGCTCTCGGCGTTGAATGGAGCGGGTTTAAAGGGACCGGCTATTAGCGATGTACCGCGTCCCATCGTTGTGGAAGATTCGACTCCGTGGAAATTTTTGAAAAAGGAACGCTCAAGCCGTAGCCGTTCCAGCTCACGGGACCGTTCGTGCAGGAGAAGCAGCCGGTCGTCTTCCCGCGATCGGGACAGTCGTCGTCGAAGTCGCTCTGCATCGCGCGATAGAAGGCACAAAAGGGATGGACGCAGTCGATCTTCCTCGCGGGAACGAAACAACCGTTGGTCACGTAGCTCAAGCCGCGAGTACAGTCGAAACCGATCGAGAAACAGCCGTAGCCGTAGTCCGAGTCGTGATCGGTTCGGCCGAATGCGTCAAAGAAGTCGTTCGCGATCGCGTGATCGACGCAGCCACGACAGTAACAGCCGTGATCGTTATGACGCATCGAACAGTGGTCGTTCGAATCGAGTCTCTCGGTTCTCCGACCGGAACGCTTCTGATTTCAATGGTCAACAACAGGGGCAAAATTCAATGAACGGTATGTTTGGAGGCATGAATCAAACGGTTGAACCCATTTACGGGCTCCACACAATGCCCGGCGGTATGGTAGAAGGTGGGCGTGGATCAAATCAACCGGGACATTTCTCTAAAGTTAGTGGCAAAATTTCACCCAGCTCGTTTGGGGGCGGTATGAACGGTGGTCTCGGACAAGGCGGTGCATACCGCAACACGTCTCCACTGCCAGATAGTGTGTACACAAACACGCACAAGACTAATAACGGGCCGACTACGAGCGATTTTGCGGTCAAGCTGTCCAACTTCGAACTGCCTACAGGGTACGGTGAGATTAGACGGTTCTTTAAGTCCCATATGATATCGACGCAAGGTATTAAAATGATTAACGATCAACATGGTAGACGTACGGGCATTGCCTTCATTCAGTTCCTGCGTAAGGAAGGCAAAAAGCATGCATTAATGCGCGATGGTACGATCATGCGCCGGACGCGCATTAGGATAGAGTCCATTACGGATCAAGATTTTGAATCGGCAATTGACTCGTACCGGCCGGGTAACGAAAAACCATCGCAGGATCCGCAGGGATGGAGAGATGCCCGCATTGTAAACCCGTGGAACATGACCCAAGAGGACGCGGGTGACGGACATGCAAACGATGAGCATCGAAAACAATCTTCCGGCACTATAGCACCTACCACCACGCTGGTAGTGTGGAACTTGCCGTCCTTTACCACCGAGCAAGACATCATGAAGATGTTTTCCGATTTTACAGTCGTCGAGGTGCTGATCGTGCGAAACCATCACGCACCAAAGCAGATGGATGGATACGTAAAGTTCCACCGGCAGGAAGATGCTAAAGAAGCATGGAACCAGATACATCGACATTTCATTGGCAACAAGAAGGTTGTTGTGCGGGCATGCGAGGATATTGACTATGAGGTAGCGAAAAACGAGTACGAGAACCCGGGCGCTGATAACGAGAACCCGTCGGAGGAGGATAATACTAACGAGCAGTTTGATAACAATAATGAGCCATTTAACAATGGCAATTCTGGGCCGGTAGAGGGTAACAATTCTAACAACGGGTTTAATGATGTCCGGCAGGGCCGTAACAATAAGCAGAGCACTAGATGGGGTTCGATTGAGCGGAATTGGGATGAGCAGAGTGACAATAACACACCGGAGACAGGTACGATGGACGCACAAGGACGGCTAGGTGGCGATGGGGCAGCCAACACGGATGAGAACGGTTCTTGGAACAACCGTGATCCTCGGCTGAATCGTGACGATGAATCGGGAGACAATGGTGATGACAGTAATAGTAACTTTAACAACAACCCCATGAACAATAGCAACAATCCCAACCGGCAGGGGAATTCGCGTGATCCACGCAAACCTCACAACCGGTTCGGTGGCAATGCCGTCGTAGATAATAGTGAGATGTTCCAGCGCACCAACTGGCTGCTGCTCCGGAACGTCGACTTTAACGTGTACGAAGAGGACGTGTATGCGTTCTTCGGAAACGATGGGTTCCTCGCGAAAACGGTGCTACTCGTGCACAACGAACGCGGTGGCCGAACGGGCGAATGTTTGGTAGAGTTTGGATCGCCGAGTGAAGCGCACCATGCCGAATCTAAGTCATCACAGAACCTGGGCCGCCGGAAAGTGTTCGCTAGCCATCTTGATCGGGGCCAGGTGGCGGATCTGATGGCACGCTTCAATGCGATCGCACAGGGTCTGCAACCATCCTACTGGCTACCGGACCATATGCAGAACGGCAACAATGGTAATAATGACGAACAGCGGAATGACGATCCGGAGAAGAATCAAGGCGTTGGCTGTGGACCGTACCGTACCGCAACCGTGGGTTTGCTCAACCTAGCCTACAAGACAACGGTGGAAGATGTGCAGAAATTCTTCCAGGAGTTTAATCTACCGCTGGAAAACGTACGGCGTCGATTCTTGGACAACGGTCAACCCACCGGCGAGGCTATGGTACGGTTCCAGAACAATCAGGATGCAGAGAAAGCATTGAACGAGTATCAAAACCGACGGTTGTTCGGTAGGAATGTGCGAATCCGCTTGATCAATGATGACTGAAAGGAAGGTTACCGATCCTCGAAGGATGATGGTGTGTGAAAAGAGTGTCCATGGGTGAACATTAAATTCTATATTAAATATTCTAACTAGTAATAAGTTTTTTTTTAAATTACGATAGGAACCTTCACGTATGTAAGGAAGGTAGGTTCTCATACAAAGGAACAGCAAAATAGGAAACCAAGCAAGTTCCCAGGCGAACAACAGAAAAAAATTGGTTATGAATTGCTTTTCTGGTATACCGCAAGCTATTGTTTTTTTCGAATAGCGGTTACAATGCTACAACTGTACATTTTTAGTGATAACGATAATGATTAATAATGTGTACCATCATTGAGCAATAAGCAATGCATAATTTTATGTATGTATAATTTTATATTGAAATAAAAAAAAGTAATTTTGCGTCAAAATATTTTGTATTTTAACATACTTATTGAATAATTGAATGAGAAAAGAAAGGACTGAAAGGAATACAACAGGTATAGGTAGAATTCAATGACGTTGCGTCGCTGCGGTACCGGGAACTAGTTAATATCGCATTAACATTAAACATTGGCATCTAATTAAATTATCGACGCACAAACGATTCTGTGGACTTCTCGGACCGGGTTTGGTCGTCGGGTGACAGAATCACGATTAGTTTTGTTGGAAATTCATGAGCGTCCCGGCGAAATCGTCTCTTAGCACCGTGAGTTTGATTCGTGGTAATTTAAGCACTTTTGGATGCTGTGTGTATTTTGCATTTTTGGTAGGAATAATCAGACTGGTAATCATTGCGGTGAGGTAAATTTTCGGAAAATTCATAGTTCTGATTTGAATTATTCATACACTATTAGCTCGATGGAAGTAAATTATTGAAGGGAAAACACTAAACTGATAGCCGTATGAAACGTGGAACTGATGTAAACCAGCTATGATGATGCTTTTCCAAGTAAAGACCATGAGAACCATTGGCATAATTATTGTAACTATAGTGCTGTGTCCTGTGTGCTTGAGTAGCTTGAACGTTCAGCTTACCGAAGTGAGCTATTGGGACAGAACTCTAGTTGTAACCATTTAGTGCGTAAGGGCAAACACATTTGGACGTGTGTGTATGTGTGCCTTTACAAGCTTGTATCAACCGTTTATTATGGTTCTTGTCAGTATGGCAACTTCCTGAATCCCGGTAGCTTAAGGTTATGGGGGGGTTAGGGCTTTGCGCAAATATTGACGTCAGGGTTGCCCGGTTGTATTTATGCAACAACTCAAACAACGCATACTCCGACCGAGAAGGAATCGTTTAGTACGTTTCGGTCGGTACTTCTAAATGTTCGTTCTATGTGCCCGCCCGCCCCGTTGGTTACTCACCACAACAAATATGGCTACCGTCGCTGCGTCCCAAAGCTCTACATTTAAAGTGGACGGCTTCGTCTGCAGGTTTGGTTAGCCGACGTTGAATATTCCAACATGTATTGGTCTCCGGACTGAACAACGGAACAGAACCAACCGAAGAAATTCCTTGCGCTGCAAAACATCATCCAGCACAAGATGGAAGGGAATATTTTGAACATAGCTTTTGGCCCACAAGAACCCCCTTAAGAAGGTGGGCGGGTAGGTTCCGTTAAAGCAGCAGCTTTAGGCTCTACGGTGAGTAAGTTTAAATATTTTATTTCGTATATTTTACCATCGTCCCACATGTGGAGGCACTCGCTGACGGATGCTGATTTTGTTCCCCAGCTTTTCGATGGTTCACATAAAGTGATGTATTTAAATGGCACAAGCACCAAGCACGGTGAAGGGGTTAACGTTGGTTTGTGCAAACATCGACTACCCCAGAGACAAACCGGAGTAAAAACAGATTTGGAAGCCGTCCTTTTCCTTAAAAGTGGAGCACTTTCCAAATGAAATTCCGACGGGTAGAGACGGGTTTAGTGTAACGTAACTACGAAACCGTTTGTTTTCCTGTTTTCCATTTAAGCTACTAAAAGCATGGCTGTTTTAATATTAGTAATTTTAGCTAACTTTACACTAGCGGTGAAAATTAATTATTTTTCTTTTTGGAACTGTAAAATATGATCCACCCTGTGGGTGATAATTTTCATTACATCACACCGCACGAGTATTCAAAATGTATTTTTAAATTGTACAGGTCAGTTATTTTTGTTTCATATTTGCTTGCTGCGCCCGTACGTCGTGCAGAGCAGTCGTGGCCGAGTGGTTAAGGCGTCTGACTCGAAATCAGATTCCCTCTGGGAGCGTAGGTTCGAATCCTACCGGCTGCGGCGCGCAGGGTGGGGAGAAGTGTGATTGAATTGTTTTTAATAGCAAATTGTGACGTTTTTTAAGGGAAGTGATAAAATTACTTTTCACTAACTCTTGAACAAGTATGTAAAATAGTTTGTAAATGTTGTTAAAATGGAATGGTTTTTAAACGATCGTCATGTTGTGTACTTTACTGATGTTGTTTTACACTCGATCAACGCCTGGTTGTAACTGATCGCCACATGTTTCCTTACACTAACACATACGTACTTACAGTAATAATACTATTCTCGCATGGTTATGATAAAATATAAAGTTGAACGTCAAACTCGCGTTCTATTTGTAGCTGTGGCTGAATTCTTCCATATTTCACTTTCGACGTGTTTGTTTTGTGTCAATAATATTTCCCCTGAAAGTGGATATACGTCCTCCAACTGGATCGATCATTTCCTACCCTAGGGTCATTCACCGCGTGTACACGAGTCACATGCACACGTTTCGGTTTTGGGTGGATTTATTATATTCTGCCTTTTTTACGGCAGATCGTCCACCGATGGTCGATGGGGGTGGGTCGTAAATTTTCCACTCTCAAATCGCATAATAAGCGGATAAGCCATCGGTGTAAAACTCAATGGTGCGTGGAATCGCGAGTTTTCCACTTTTCATTGCAGTTGCCAAAGTTTCAACTCTTGCTGCACGATTTTCTTTCTCTCTCTCTCTCTTCCCAATATAAACTCTCTCCCTTTCCCCCGGCACCGTTTTCATCAGTTGTTCGCTTTTCAAAAATGCTACATTGCCTGAAAATGCATCCGGTTTGATGACCGCCATTGCGTTGTGCTTTTTTCGGTTCTTCGATAAACATCACACAAGCGCAAATAACAGTGAGCCGCACGTGTGCAGGCCATGCCCGTATGCACACTGCGTAAAGTGGGATTCGAATGCAATTAATTTGGCTCAGTACTGGCCAACGGTGAGTGCATATGAATGGGAAGGTATTTGTGCGAAACCTGGCGGGTTGGGGTGAGGGAAGAATATTTATTTCCATAGAATCAATATTTGCCTTTTGATCGTGATTTTTGTACGTTTGTTTGTTGAACTCTACTGGTTTGCACGACAACGGGGTACAATTGTTTGATCCGGGTTTGAAATAGTAAATTTGTTGGGGACGATAGGTTTGATCCGTAAGCGATACAAATATTGTGTTGCAAATAGAAATTAATAAATTTAACGTTTCATAGTATTATGTCGGATTCGAATGCATGTGCCAAGGTGCGCTTTAGTTTGTACCAGGCGTCTCCATTTCGTGCGTTATTTTAGACTTAAAAAATTCTGTATTTTAAAATTGCACTATTTTTATGCCTTTGTATTCTTTCAATCACTTTGATTAATTTCGCGTATATTGCAGTATAAAGATAAAGATGAAATATATATTTCAAAATGACAGTCATTTATGGTAACATTTAATTCCTTGTTTTACCTAAGAAACATAAAAGGTAAAAGCAGCTAAATGCTGTTGAAATGGTTAAGGTGCATAAATTATTCCAAGTGACTGTTAGGCACATTGGAATGGCAAGTCGCTTGGGGGTGAGTGGCTGTGAATCAGAACCAAGAAACTATCCAACACGATGATGTACGGTTATGATAATTTTCCTAGATTAAAGCAAAAAAAAAAAGAAAGCAAATGACCCACAATATGAGTTATGATGTAGACGTTTGCCTATGTCTTCTTTGGTTGTATTTGTTTGCATCTTACCTTTCGGGTTGAAGAATATTCCTGGCGCTGAGGAAAGAAATATGTAGCATAAATAAAGAATAAGAACGTGTGCGCTGCTTATTTGTAGTGGGAAAAGGAAATGTACAAAAAAAAACAGAACGTTTGCAAACAGACGTTCTCTCACCTTTTAACGAGTGTTTATCGTCCAAAGGTAACTAAATTCAGAGAACATAAACTCTTTCCCAAACCTTACACTCCAAGCCAAGTGTGCATTATTTATTTCGCAACAAAAAAAAGAAGGAAAAAGTCGCGAGAAAAGCGATGTTCTTTATGTTTGTACAGTGAGATGCGGTATAATTGGTGTTTACGGAACCGTTTTCCAGAAGGAAAACTTCCATAACTAACACGGTTTTATCACTCATTAAACGAGCAAATGGGCAATAAGTCAGAGCATGGCAACCTCTTTGGCATATTGATTGACGATTTTCGTTCGCAGCGAGAATGTATTCAATTCTAGCAAAAACTTTTCGATATCGCCCCCCCCGGGTTCAATCTCTGTGTGATAAGCAAAGGAAAGGCACATAAAACTCTTCCTCCGTTTTCTTCCGGGAAACAGCAGGAATCCTTATTTCCGCGCTGAGCTGATGAGGCAAATGATTGTGTGAATAATAAACAAACAAACAGAAAAACTGCTTTCAAAACCGGACTACCCCGGGTGCGATCTGTTCCGAAAAAGAGTTTGAATGCTGTTTATTGTTTTAATTTCCGGTTCAAGCAAGAGTTCCAAAAAAGGGGTTTTCGGGGAATAAAACCTCGCTTTACATCGGATGAGTGTTTTACGACGGTGTACGAATTGTTGATCGATTTTTGGTTTCCTTTTTGGTGAAGGTACGATCGCAGGAAAAAGGTGCGATAAAACAAGGAAGCACAAACACAACCGTCCATTTGGACCTTCGTTTTTAATGGTACGCCGCCAAAGTTTTGCACGGAAACCAGATCAAACTTCTTCCCACAGCTGTGTGGGTGTGTGATTTGATTTACTTTCTTTTAGGCATTTGGTTCGCTTTACTCCAACTCGTTTCGATACATAATGGTCTGTTTTGTGGGTGAGCAAACATGTATTTTAAGATCATTAAAACAAACTTTCCTTGCTACCACAACAACAACAAAAGTTCCGGCTAGAGAACAAATCGAGAAGGAAAAAGAGTCAATAAAGCACAGAAGGTGCCGTGGCACAATTTACAGTTGGGCGGGTTTATAATTGATGGTGTATAAGAGTGACAGGATAATTACGTGTTTGATTTGTGTTGCAAGTTGTAAACAGAAATGACACTTGAAGTGAAATATTGACAGATGCGACATATGTTCTGACAGGCTAGTGTTTGTAGTAGTAATGTCGCGCACTTTCGTGGATCGAAGTTTACACATAAGAGTTGTGGGATCGAAACATATTTGGTGGGACCTTATTTATAGCAAGGACTTCCATTATGGTCCATTCGGCCATTTGTTTGTTTAAAATTACCCATTTGTTTCCAATCGGATTAACATCTGTCAAACAAATAAATTTCAATAAATAGCTAATTTAATTATTCAAAATAAAGCTTCATTATACACTATCAATATCACGACCGTTTTTTTTCATCGCTGTCTGCTCTTGTTGCAGCTAAACCAAACACGAGCCCATTATTGAGATTAGTTTATTGAATGTTTGCATAACAGACTAACCGTCTGGTATATGGTTGAATAGCGCCAGCTCGTTTTGTTGCATTTGCAAATGTTGGTCACGTTGTGGCTGTTTAAGCACGTCGATGGCACTGACTGCGATTGAAATCCCTCCAACGCACACATTTTACATGGAGTGCAGTGCGTGCATTAACGCGCGTTCCGGGATGAGTTCGAGTGCACTCGATAATTACGGTAATATGGTCACATCAATTCCAACCTCTAATTAATTGACGGACGGTTTAAACGGACCGATAAGGAACGGTGTGTCCGGTGCTGCAAAAAAAAGGATAGCAATGCGGTGGTTTTGTATGAGGCGGCACACGTTATCGCTTTGATGTTTTGCGAAAGTTTTAAATGTTTAAAATACTCATTAAATAGCTCTTTTTTTTCGAAGCACCTTTAGGGGCTAATAAAGTAAAAATTTTGACATTATTTTATAACTGTTTTGTTTGATAATATTTGTGATAAAAAACAGCATGTTCTCTTGATGGTAAAACAAAGTGAATGATTTAAAAAATTAACCATCATTAGCATGCATTGCGCGTTACCGAAAGCGGTGTAAACCATTACCGTACGCTATCGAACCTCGGTAATAAAAGCAATCGTAGCAATTGTTTGTGTAAGGGGAGTTCCAGCGAAAAGAAAAATTCCCGGAATCAAGTCAAAAAAAAAATCAAAATTCAGCACGACTGCGTTCCAGAACACGGATCGGTTTCGAGTGTCCGTTAGCGAATCCATTTCCGTTTTTCGTAGGCGGGCGTATTGATTTTGGTTCGTGCTTTTCCATTTCGATGCGCTTACGGTGCGTGTGCGGATGAGTTCAAAATTGAATATTCCGTTGGTACGCTTACATGCTGTTTGAAGTGCTCGATTACTTTACGGGCGCAAAACGTGCTACCGGATACCGGCCAGAAGAGATTGAGATTGCATCCTTTCGGATTTGTTCACTACCAGGAAAGATGTTTTAAAGGCGTTCGTTGTTTAAAAAAAACATTTTACCATATCATCATTAAATGTACTTCAGGAAAAAAGCAAGTTAAGTGGTACTAACAAAGCTTTGGAATTCTCTTATGAAGGAATCGTCTTGCGAGTTGCATACTTTTAGGCGTTTTATTCCATAACTTTGAATACATGCTTGAGATGTTCAGAGCAATATTTATTAAGCCTATAGTAAGGTAAAATAACTAACATTGTGTGATCGATCTCAATACTTGAACTGTCCAATGTTATATTTTCTGTTCTTCTAACTTAACTTCACCCTTTCATTTAATGTTGGAACCATTCACCAAGCTTAATTGTGGTGCGCTGTTAACGAAATCCTGCTGGAATATGTGTCGATTCAATAAAAGGGCGGCAAATGTTCGCACCGTACCGTAGAATTCCACCAAAAAAGCCGAATCGATACAAAGCGCCCGAAACCTTCAGGGGACCATCGTTGGCGATAATCCTTGTGTTAACAGTGTCTGGTGCGCTTCGGTAAACACAATGCCAGGCTACATAATTTGTCGGTGAAGGTAAATTATGCGCCGTGTTTACTGTGCCCTTCTTTACATCCGTTTACTTCGTCCTACGAATCGCTTCTCATCGGTGCTTTGTGTTGGGAAAATGTAGAATCAATGGTTCCGCTTTCCAAAAACCAACTCGATTCAATCGACAAATTCCTACGTTCCATCGCAAGTCTACCGTTTGTTCGGGCGTTTTTGCAGGCACATTAGGTATTCGTCCTTTGATAAACAGACAACTCGTGTAGCTACTACACCTTGGCTCCCTTTTTTGGGGGGGATAATTTGCCCGTGTTGGTTTGTGGCTTTGCTCACCAAGAACGCACCACCAAGTTCCATTCACGAAAAAATAGTCCGCCGGTCAGTAAGCTACGCGTAACCATAAAACAACGGAACGCGTGGAGGGAAAAGATAAATGGAAATTCGAGGTTTTCAGTACATTGAACCTGGTTATCGCTCATCTCGCAGAAAGCACACAAATCAGGTGGGAAAACCTGTCGCTAGCGCGAGGAAAAGTCGTCCTCGGTGGGTGTTTTACCTCCACCGTCCACCGGCAAAACTTTGGCTGCAAAAGAACAAAATGGGCAAATGCGGTGTTTGTTTTTTTGCAATGTCCCACAATAGGTAAACCCGCTGAGAATGGGTCCACTTTTCCTCGGCTAAGCTTTTAGACGCTTAAAAGCATTCCATCTGAAACGTCCGAACCAGACACTACGGCCAACAGTGTTGGCAGCACTGGGCCAAACCATCGGAAGGAACCCGGGTGATGATAACTTTAACATTTTGATTTAATTAGCATTGCATCGAGCAGGTGCGGTGCGTTTTACGGGTACGGAGAAAATTGCAATGTTCCTGGGAAAAACCCAGCGGTGCGAAGGTACGCTAATTGCAACAGGCGTACACCGGTGTGAAATTTTGCGTAATGTGATGTGGAGTGAAAAATATATAAATGGCTTTTAGTTGGTAGATGAAATGGTTCTACATTGCTGTAATTTGCTTGCTGTGCATCAACTTTGAAAGGTGATTTTTTCTCTGGAAATGGAAAATGGGTTGTTTTATTTCGATAAGAAGGTGTATTAAAAAAAGACTTGGATAATTAATAATTTAAGTATTCTTTAAAAACATTTGAAGAAAATTATTTTCTAAATCCAATCCATTTTGTCTCAAGCAAAACGAGAAAATTCTTATTCAAATGGAGACGCCTGGTGTTTCATGCGTTTTTATGTACTTAATTCTATAATTCACATTTGTATTAAGGATTATGATTTTATAATGTAATTTAACACTTGCAAACGGTTATGAATATATAATAAATCGTTTCCATAAATTTGTTTCCTAAACCCAAAAGAATAATTTAACTTCGTCTCAAGCAAAACGAGAAAATTCTTGTTTAAATGGAGACGCCTGGTGTTTCATGCGTGGTTATGTACTTAATTCTATTAATCGCATTTATATTAAGGATTTTGAATTTTATTGATCAAAATTAAATACTTACTAACGGTTATGAATACATAATAAATCGTTTCCATAAATTTGTTTCCAAAATCCAAAAGAATAATTTCATTTCGTCTAAAGCAAAACGAGAAAATTCTTATTCAAATGGAGACGCCTGGTGTTTTATGCGTTTGTATGTACTTAATTCTATAATTCACATTTATATTAAGGATTTTGAATTTTATTGATCAAAATTAAATACTTACTAACTGTTATGAATACATAATAAATCGTTTTCATTTCATTACGAAACTTTTCTAACCTTCCATTAACCGTATTATTCGAGATGTGTTTGATAAACTTCAATTAATTGACCAACCCACCGGTTTAATAGTCAATTTCCTCAGATACATACCAACAGATAATTACAACAAGCGCAAAAAAAAATCTGCCCTCTGCCTAACCTCAAGGCAAGCTGCCGAAAACGTTCCTGTTTGCTACTAAGCATGATCATGATTGATTGTACTGACCGCACAATGGCTTTTGACCAGCGGTGGAAAATTACAATCGACACCGAGTACAAACCGCATTCGGTTTTCCAGCAGGACATAGTGAGGTGGACCGAGATTGACTATTGACTGGTTT
Source organism: Anopheles funestus (assembly GCF_943734845.2). NCBI lineage: Eukaryota > Metazoa > Arthropoda > Insecta > Diptera > Culicidae > Anopheles > Anopheles funestus. Next base: position 9,191,740 of record NC_064599.1, read on the forward strand.
TGCAATTAATTGACGCTCCGGTGGAAAGCTTCACTTACGGCCGTTCGTGGCTGACCGGCTCGGTTCAAGAAGCTGTCACTAATTAATCTTAGTACTGTTGATTGGATTTGTCGACTGATTCCGATAGAAGCCGATGATGTTGGACGGAGTCAGAGAAAAATAGAGAAATAGCGTGAAAAGGAAGGAAATGAAAAAAAGCCATCATCGATGTCATTGACTTATCTGGTGGTTTGTCTGTGTGGGAAAGATTGAAAGGTATTTTTTTGTCCCATTCATTAGTCGATCTAACCATTTATGTTCTATCACTATCTAGCTCTCTCACTGTCTCTCTCTTTGATAGGTAGTGAAATTGCTCTTCAAAGATAAAATTGGAATGTAGAAAAAAATCTAACATTTTCACAGCCACACAGCTTGAAATGAGCGGTTTTGTCGTTTCGCTGGGATACGAAGGGACACGAAACGCGACGAGGCAATTAATTTCGCTAATCTCCCGCTTTTTTTACGTTGTTGCTATCCTGCGCTACGCCGTCATGGTCTTATGAATGAAGCGGAGAAAATTGAAAGATTAAATAGGCAGAAATAATTAAATGATCTTCTTGGAAGGCGAAGGTTGAGGTCGGTTAAAGCGAGGGGTGGGAGAGATATGAGGTATTTAAGATTTTCCAGGGATTTTCCAACCAATTTATGTTTAATTTAGTGACAGACCATCATGCTACTAGCTGCTATAATATGCTGGTCTGTCTTTTATCTATAATGTGATTATAAGCTTGTTGGCTTCGAAGCAAATAATTTGTAGATAAATATAACATTTATCTAGATTTGTAAATTACAGCCCCATTTTAGAACCAAAGTATACACTACGATATTTTTAGCTTTTAAATCGCTTTGTAAATACGATACACAAAAGGTTAAATTAAAAAATGCAACCAAACAAAACACTTTCAAAAGTGCAGGAAGGAAGGAACCGGATCGAATGTCAAGGAAAAGTCACGTGTGCCGAATTCAAATCGCATTTAAAAAAAAACAGCTACCCCAACCCAACTCGAGTAGTTTTCATAATTTCAATGATCTTCCATTCTTAGGGAAGGGTTTTTTGTGTGGCCTACAATAAGGTAAAGTTTCGTTAGAGCTCACCATCGTTCAGTGGTAAGCGAGGAAGAAAGAAAAACATTTTCTAAGGAAAAGTACACCAACATAAAAACAACCAACAGCAGCACATGGCACCTGGAACGCGTGTGTGTGTGTGTGAGCAGCATTTTTTTTTGTGACGGAGAAATACCGGGAAAAACCGAATTGCACCAGCATTGTTCAACGGCTGCCCTGCCGAGGTACCACACAACACCGTAAAAGACCACCGAAGCATGAATGTGATGCACCGTTTTTGAATGATGCAAGATTTATGTGTTGCCTCCCGCTGAGCTTGCATTGTGATGACAACGAGGCAACACGGTCTGGGAGAGAACCGGAGCTTTTCCGGTGTTTCTGGCAACGGGTGTGAACGGGGTTTCTGACTGACTGACTGGCATAGGTGCATGCAGAAAAGGCACACAACGCTCAAGAGCCATACAGTGCAATGGGACGGTGCTGATGTCATCACAAATGCATTTGAAGAATAGTCCAAAAAATTGATATGCAAAGTCATTTGCATAGTTCGAGGTAACTGTGAGCTTTTGCGGAGGGACAGAGGGAAAAGCAACGTCGAGATGGTGAGCACTACTACACACTCGTGAGTATGGTAGAAACAAGCTAAAAGGAATCCCATTTTCCCGATATTTTAGCCCACATGGGAAAGTGGACCACTGGTTCGAGTTTTCGTTACTGGCGCTTTTCGCTTGCCGAGCTGATATGCTGACGAACAATCGGCCTTGCATTTGCGTGTCATCAATCACGGGCCCAAATTCGGAACATGTGATGTGTATTTTTGGGGAAACTATTTGAATATCCTTTGCAATGGTCTGAAGGGATGCGATGGAGGGAAGACAGGGAAAGCAATACAAGCAGTACGAGGAGAAATGTTAACGCGCGAACAAACATGAAAATTGTGGCAGCAAAAATTGTTTCGCTGATATAAACAAAAGAAAATATGATCTTTCTGCATGAAAGACTCAAAATTTCATAAGGCTTACTTCTTGCCATTTTTTTGAGCAATTTAGCAAAATTTATAAATATCATATATTTAAATGAGAATTTGTTCCAATAAGTTTCTTTTCACTCAAATAATGCTTTAAATTAAGAAAAGGATAAAAAATAACAAAAAAAATTCCAAAAAAATTTTAACTCGAAAATTTCATAAGGCTTACCCCTTACGATTTTTTTGAGAAATTTTGCAAAAAAAATTAAATTGATTTATTTTAATGCCAATTGGTTCAAATAACTTTCTTTTCACTCAAATAATGCTTTAAATTAAAAAAAGAATTAGAAACCGGAAGGAAATAGAAAAATTATAACAATTTGAAAATTACAAAAGGTTTAATTTTTCACCAAGTTTTACCTATAACTCGGTCGGTATCTAACGGATCGCCAATCTTTAACTTGTGGTCGATAGATGACATCAATGGCTACATTTTCTTCTTGGACGGCTATGCCCTCAGATGTCTGTGTCGGAAGTTATTCGCGGAACCAAGTTCTTTACCCTGTTTGAGAAAATGTAAAATTTTCCTCATTTTTGCACCAAGTTTAACCTATAACTCGGTCGTTATCCAACGGATCACCAATCTTTAACTTGTGGTCGATAGATGACACCAATGGCTACATTTTCTTCTTGGACGGCCATGCTCTCAGAAGTCTGTGTCGGAAGTTATTCGAGGAACCAAGTTCCATACCCTGTTTGAGAAAATGTAAAATTTTTCTCATTTTTGAGCAATTTAGCAAAATTTATAAATGTGATATATTTAAATGCGAATTTGTTGCAATAAGTTTCTTTTCGCTCAAACAATGCTTTAAATTAAGAAAAGGATAAAAAAAAACAAAAAAATTTCAAAAAAAAATTCAACTCGAAAATTTCATAAGGCTAACCCCTTACGATTTTTTTGAGAAATTTTGCAAAAAAAAATTAAATTGATTTATTTTAATGCCAATTGTTTCAAATAAGTTTCTTTTCACTCAAATAATGCTTTAAATTAAAAAAAGTATAAAAAACCGGAAGAAAATAGAAAAATTATAACAATTTGAAAATTTCAAAAGGTTTACGAACGGATCGCCAACGGAAAAAAATGTTACCTAAAGTTGCAATGTGATTCTCGTTTCAAAACCCCTAAAGTTATGCATTTCGCATCACATATTTGCTTTCTCTGTACAAGCAGCATATAAGATGCTTTTAATTTTTAATTATTATGCAGCTATTCTTTCATCAGTGCAACCACTCGTAAATGGTGTACGAAAATTCATAGTCATCTCCTCTGTAACAAAACAATCCTCAGCAAGATGTAATAAGGATTGATTTCATTATTTCAAGTACACGTACACAGGCACACAGTGCCGGCCGCCTGATGCACGCTGGGCCTAATCAGCGAACAAAAGATGCAAAAAAAACCTAAAAAACATTAAGCTCATTTTCGGGTTTTGTTGTTGATAGCTTACCCTCATTTGCATAGCGTTTGGCGGTGTGCTGTACCTTCGCGAGCGTTCCATCACATCGTCACGGAATGTGCATCGGGTTCAGAGTTTCCTGGACTGGAATCTTGCTCGAGAAGGCATTATGCATTAGCCAACCTTCCCGCATAAGCTAGTAAATGTAACAGAGCGCGATGCTGCTGATGGCGCATCGAGTATCATCACCGTCATCATACCGAAGCGTGCCACGTGTTCGGCTTGAGCTTTAAGCACCCTCGGCGCTGTGTAAAATAGAATTCTGTTCGCGTGCGGCATAAAATCATAAATTTCCTTTACGGGTAGAGGCTGTATTTTTTTTCTTTGTTCTTTACCTTTTTGCCTCTTCGTTGGTCCGAGTTTTCCTCGCAGGAAGTGTTCTCGCGGTTCCGCAGCAGGGCGGCAAACTCTCACGTACACTTGCCCGCAGCTCATCAACGTGTGGCTTTGTAAGTAGATTTATGCCATTACGTGTGTGTGTGTGAGGATGGTGGCTCGTCTGTTGATGAGAAAAGAATATTATCTTGCCAGAATGGTTGAGTGCGCTTGGTGAGTTGAAAATGGAGAGATCGCCTCCTCTTCTGTGTGGGCGCTCTTATCGTGGCTGTGCTTTGTTTATTTAATGCTGTTTTAAAATCAACGAGCCAATTCTAATTGTTCTTTCGGGTCTAAGAAGGATTTCGGGTCTAGGCAGAAGATGGGCAGAAGCGATCAAGGTACAAAAGTCATTGATATGGAAATGAATCAAAAACAAAACATGAAATAACCAAACAATGTACACATGTTGAGATATAGAATTTACTACAATCAAATTAATGTACACCCATGGGAAAACTTTTCCCACTTACCTGTTACTTTTGTAGTTTTTTTTCGCTCCCTACCACAATCATAGTGCCGCGAATCCAGTAAACTGTTTCAAATCCCCAAGCATCTGTTAGCACATCATCCGCGTCCGGGTCGAACTTCCCGAGAACGGGGGCGAAAAAAAAAATATTATTCTTGTTTGCTGAAACATATTTCATCTCTATTTTCCTCGCTTCTTCTTTCACAAATGTGTGTGTGTGAGTGTGGCTACATGGTGGACTTGCACAATCCGGCACACACGGGCTCTGGGAAACGGGACACGATTTTCCGCCGCCTCAGCAAAAGTTCAGCGAAAAACATGAATATTATGTCGGAAAAGTTGTCTTCGATTGTATGCAATGTAACAAACGCGATAAGGGAAAATGCAATGCAGGAAGTGCAGTCGAAAGTCTAGCAAACTGCAAACTGTGATGCATTTGCTCGTAAAGTTAACTCTCCGTATAACTTGCGAATGCGACGCAATTGGCAAACCGGTTGAAAATGTACATATGCACTGATCGTATCTAGTTGTTTCTATTACTTTTAATTATTATTGTAAATAGCAAAAGTAAAATAGAAAAACGTAATAAAAAGCTAAGTTATAAACTCGCTTAAAATATACAATATACAAGCCGTTTTGTTATCAAACCTTGTGCCAAAAACATCGGAGATATATACAGTTAATTATCCCACAGCTTCACAAAGCTGGTGCAAATCATTAAGAATTCAACCAAGCGTAAACACTCGCCGTTTCTAATTTGTTAAATGTCTCCCGTAGCGTTCGTTGGAGCGTAACAACGTAGTTTGAAAGTTTAACAAGCATCAAATGAAGATCCCTGTCATCCGGCTCATCTTCGGATGAAGAATTCCGAACCCATCGCCGAGAGGCTTGAGCAATTTTCTAGATAAGGGATGCTGTATAAACATTTCCGTTATATAATGTGTTTTTCTTTTTTTTTGTGCCTTTTCAACCATCAAGGACACAAGGACCGTATAGGTGTCAGTCGTTGCTCGCTGTGAGGCCACCAAGTCATTCATCCACACGACAGGAAGGTAGCTAAAATCAAGGCTACGAATCGTGCGAGAGTGACCTGAAGAAGTTGACATCGGGTTGGCATAACCCGTAGTTGATGCCTTTGCTAGCTGCAGGTCATACGTCAGTGACGGAGGATAAGCGAACTACACATACATCACCGCGCTGTGGGGCGGGCAGCATCATGTTGCCGGAAATTGGACGTTCCGGATTTGCAACAAATTTCTATCTGTACTGTGAGGCACCCGTAACACATCCCTGTAGGGGACTACCAAATATACTTAAAAGGGAAGAATTCCCCCGTGGATTGAATCAGGGCGAGAGAGAGAGAGAAAGAGAGAGAGAGAGAGGAAAAAAGCATGATAAAAGGGTTAAACGATCGCGGGTAGGATTTTGCAGTGAAAATATTCCCATGCAATGGATTCAGGATTCATACTAATACATACACACGAACACATGCCTGAGCACCCTTCGGTACGTCAGGAAGACTTTTATGCTTTCTGGTCACGTACGCGAGGTTTCAGGCGGCTCCAGCTTTTGGTACATTGACAGTGAATCCTCCAACGTTTTCCCAGTGCAACGGCATCACTCCAAGCGAACGAAGAAGAGGAGAGATGATGAAAAGAGGAGGAAGAGAGGAGAAAGAGAGAGAGGCCACAATGCTCTGCCTCGTTCTTCGGTACAGGGTCTTTGGATGATCTTTTCTAGTGGTTCAAATTAGGGCGAAAAGTTGAAAATATGCTGCCGCAGCTGCATGTTGCTGTTGATGTCTAATAGAATTAACTCGACCTGGGGCGGACCAAAGGCTAAACTAATGCCAAGATCGTGCACGGTGCATCCACGATGGGGAGTTGTCGGTCGACAGGAGTTCGCTGTCTCCTGCCTCCGAAAGCCGTCACATATGTGCATCCTTTCGGTCGGTATCTTAAATCCTTGAGCAGGGCACGAATGTAGCACTCGAACGTTTGATATGTTCGTTATGGGTGTGTTTTTTTGGGTAGAATATTCTCACGAATCTTACGTTCCGTAAAGTGGCAGTAATTCAATTGCCTCGTTCTCAAATTAGAGCAAATTTGGTTGACATTCTACCCCGAGGTCTTTGTCGACAAGTGGGGAACTCTCCCCAAAAAAAAGAAAAACCTAAATCAATTCGCATCCAAGTCTTTGGTCTATTTTTGCTGCTTTATCCTTCCAAATTGAATTAATGGTCCACTTATTTAGAGGGACTAGTTTAGTTAAGCAACATTTCACCTAAATGCTTCATGTTACAAGTCGGCAGTTAAGTGTGTTTTGCTAGCATGTAGGAATTTAAGTGTCCTTCATATGAGCTCATTTACTAAACGAATGCATCCTTCGTTCCATTCGTTGAAATGGGGGGTGATTTTTCCTTTCGCAGTAGATCCGATTAGGCGGTTGTTTTCCTTCCCTGGAAAGTGGCTCTATTCTGTGGAATTCGATAATTTCGCCCTCCCAAAACGAATGAGACTAATTATCCGGTGAAACCCGGCACAGCCAGATACTACTACCCACGGCTGTCTGTGTATGTCGTGGGAGGATTTTCATGCGAATGGCGCACGGGAGAAATATTACAAAAGAGGATGATACCGTCAAGAGTGTTTTCGGGGGGTGAAAGTAAGGACAACCCGTAGCATCATGACACGATACGAGGCTCATTTATATTGGGCGTGCATTAATCTTGCTGGTAGATTAATTGTTCCACTATCGTAGTAGGATAATTAATTAACTAGCACAATGAAAGGTTCATGAGATGTGTCGATTATTTACGTTCGTTGGATTGTAGAGGAAGGTAAAGATTTGTCTGATTTGGTTTGGTTTAAAGAAGAAGAAGTTCTGCAAATTATGGATAGATGCCTAAAAAATTAACTTTGTGAGGATTTATTAACATTTTATTAATGCTTTTCTGTATTGCAAATTGCATACTTTAAGGAGAATATTTGGTTATTTTATTGAATTGTTATAGAATGTTTAGTTTTTGAAAATTATATCAAGTTGAAATAAGTAGAGGGTAGTGTTTGTGACCGATCCCAATCGGACCGGCACGCCATAGTAAGGACTGACTATGCGTCTACGTGGTAAAATAAGTAAGTCAGAAATGACCCTAGAAGTTGTTAAGCTAAGAAAAGAGTGAGAGAGATCAAGTTGACAAGGAAAATAGGTGACACTTTACTGACTTTTCCTTTATTATGAATTCTACTCCGTTTTGCTGTAGTAGTGCAACATCTCAAAACCATGTTCCGTTGTATCAGACATCTTTTATAGATGTCATGTTTTGCTACCTCAACAATGTAACTACATTTATCTTTCCGACCCATTTGCAGCGTAGCTATATAACGCTACCAACAGCCGAATATACCATTAATTAGAAATTTTCAAACGCATTCCCTTCACCATCTATTTGCTTTCGAATTCCAAAGCAAACAACACAAATCCCAGCTCGAAATATTCCCTTTTTTGGTACCCTTTTATGGCACGGAAGCGGACGACCATTATAATGGAGGCATTACAAAAAAAACAGCACACAACATGACCGCAGGGCATATATCAAAGGGATGGATGGGTGGAGAAGATGGGCAACAAATGGCAAAACAATCCGAACCGTACCCCGGACAACCGAACGCCGGTGCATCTTGGCAATGGTGACCGAGAAATGAGGGAAAATTCTTCATGCCGTTTGTTTGGTTTTGCTCTCACACACACACACACAGTTTGATACCGGTAATGTCGTAATCGATTTTTCGACTCCATCCACCACCAGCATCGTTCTAATGCACTCTCCTGTTGCGAAAGCTATAAACAGACTGGTTACCATGGAAGAAAATAGCCCAATTAAGACCAAATACCCGGAAGCTTTTTATTTCCTTCGAATTGGTAATTAAATGTTGTTGTTTTTTTTCTTCTCCTGTCGCGCTTTATCTTGTCGGTTGGATATTTTTTTTATTTTCATTTTTATTTCCGACACTTTGCCACAGTATGAATGTGCTAAATGACGGACGGTTACGGTGGACCGAATGGACTTTCCGCCGTTGGGCAGTATATTTATGTTACGCCATTTTAAGCTTCACGTCAAAAGCATTAGAATGAATGAATGGTGTACGCTTTGTTATGGTGTTTCTTTCTCTCTCTCTCTCTCTCTCTCTCTCTCTCTTACACTCACTCTCTCTTCTGCCTTTACTTCACCCACCGATGCGCTGATGGATGCACTTTGGTGCAGTTTCTGTATCGAAACGATTGAGCGATTTGGGCGGGAATTTGTTTTTGTTGGTCGCAAAGCTAGGTTTATTTATGGTTATGTGATTTTGGTGATTTTTCCTTTTACCTCCTGCATGGGGGGAAAAAAAGCTGTAATAAATCTAGTGTTGCATTCTACTATTCGCGTTGTTCTTTCATGCGTACTGCACTGCACTGGAATTAATAGCTGAATGATTTCATTTGAATAGTTTGTACAGTATTGTTTGTTTAGAATTTATTTTATTTTCAACTGTTGGAACTTATCCAAACCATACCTCCAGAACCAGCATATAGAGATACTTTTTTGTCCCTATTTGTGTTAGTTTTCAAATCCATTTTGTGTGATTGTTGCAAAAGCAAAACTCTCTAACTCGCAACGAGAAAGCATTGAACAGAAACGTTAAAACAAACCGGACAAGAATGTTTGGTTCCCATTTGTTACTGTCACGACGTCGCTCTCTGCCTGCCGAGGTAGTCGGGTAGAGATAGTTAATACTGATAGAATTTGCCAAAAACTATTCTCCAAACATTGCTGACCTTTCGGAAAGGTATGCGAATAAAACGGGAAAGAAGACTTGTACAAACTGCTGCTCCATTACCTGCGTTTTTTTTCCCTGTCCACCACAGATAGTAAGCTGGCCGTGGACATCCAGGTCAGCAGACAAGAAGTGGCCACATGCCAAGTTCAATGTGAAACTTTCTCGGTTGCCGTACAAATTAAATCCGCTATCGATACGAGACAGAGTGCCACGCTGGGACAAGGGAAGGGTTGAAAGCAGCGGTTGTGTTTTCATTGAAATTTAAACTTTTGCTTGCATGGTAGCGACAGTGAGGCACGGTCTGAGAGTGTTTGAAAGTGGTCATTGCTCTGGTGCAAGTAGATAGCAGTGCATGTGTAAGAAGCTAGCCTTTAAAATCCATATTTGTACAAGCAAAAGCTTTGAATTGTTATTTGATAAGAAACTGTTTTAAATTATGGTAACTTTATTAAGATTTTTTTTGGGGAAATTTAGTTCTTCTTATTTGCCTTCAGTTTCCAGCTTTAGATCATTATTTCACTGTTGGAAAACCCTATAAAAACCTTTACGCTTCAAAAGTCATAAGACCATGAATCTCTAGCCCTTCTTACTACAGACCAAATCGAGCATTTTCCGCTCCCATATTTTCAGATGAGCGATTTTTTAAATTTCCGTTTACCATGACATCAACAACTTCAACTTCCTGCATCATAATGTTCGATTTGCCGGGTGTGCCGTATTCGGTGTGTATCGGGAATTCCGGGAATTAAAGTGTGGTAAAAGGTCGTAAAGAACTTCTACGGCCGTGTCCGAACCATGGGCAGAAGAAGACCGACTTAACTGTGCCTTTCTTTCTTCGAGCTTTTTTTCCCCCAAAACCTCATTCACCTCATGCTTCGATCTAAATTTAACTTCAATTCCGGCGGAAAGATTGTGATCTTTGAAATCTGCACGTCGTTAAAAATGGATGCGCCGGGGAAAATGGCAGAGTGAAAAGTTGTGGGTGGGAAAAGTTTTGAATTTTCCAAACCTACCCACCCCACTACCCGTACCGAGGTATGTTTTCCCTGTTTTCAACCTATTGTACCGTGGAAGGATGTAGAAAGCGCCGTCATCGACTGTTCACGAACGGTGAACATGAAGGAGAAAAAGTTATTGATCGATGCTTTGCTTAACCGTGCACCGGTTTTTGCTGGCGTCTTGCTTCTTTGCGACATTGTTGTGCGACATCGGATGTTTGGATGATTGCGGATACTGGGCTGAGAGTCGAAAGTTCAAAAGTCACACAGACCGCACAAGACAGCGACAATCCGTTGATGTACATTTCCGATAACGACATTGACGGCGCTTGCCTTCGCTGTAGGGCTGGATTCAAACGATATGTTTTGGTGTATGTGTTTTTTTTTGTTCCTGTATGTGCCTTACTTGCTGAATGGTTGACTTTGTTCAACAATCGGAAAGGCACAAATCGAGCGGAAGAAGTACGAACGATGGATTTTTTTATCGGTCTGTCAACAACATGATTAGCGGGAAGCGTCTGCAACTTATACTTTTTCGTTTCAGTTCACAAGAGATGTAAATTTAATCCCATTAGTGCTTGGTACTAACCAATGATCGGCAATAAATAGTTTTCAGCACATTCTTATGTTTTCAGATCAAATAAGGAATCGAAATAGATCAAGGGTTTGATTTTACTTATATGAACTTCTCATCCGATGTGTTCGCTTTCAAGTTTTGATGCAGAAAGCTGGCAAAGAATTCACTGGCCAGATATTGGAATACTGTAAATTCCATAACGTTGCTGGTTCACTCGTCTTTCTCATTCTCTCCACTCCATCTCCCACTGTACCGTCACATTCGAAAGCGTTTTTTTTGCTTTCGAGAACTATAAGCTGCAATCGTGGCATAATTTCTAAATTATTTCATCATCTCCCCGAACGCTGGCAACACGAGCTGCAGATCAATGACAGCTGCGGGGAATCGATGGAGGAAGGAAGCAAACGGAGGAATTAAATTGCATTGAAATGCACCAAGCCAAGCCACCACGACTTTACGACTTCCAATTATGGCTCATGGTCGGGAACGAAAATTCGTTTAGCGCTTCGCAAAACCCACGAAAGGATCAAAATCTTTACACCGACCGATGCTGTACTTCATCTGTTGTGTGCGAGAGTTGCATACAACGCAGAAGGGTCGGATATGCATACTTTCCAACCCCGAGCTGGTGCAAGAAAAAAGAGATAAGAGAAATCCAATTTTACATATCGCAAACACCGCAGAACTCGAGCTTCGTTGGGATTGTGGTTTGGGGGTAAGTATCGGAAAAGCGAATGACGTTCGTAACGGCAATTTATGGGCAACCGATGGAGGTAAACAACATTAAAAGTTGGTTAGAAGACAGATCTATCTTCTTGCGGGTGGGTAAACGTGTTGGTAGGGAACCGACTTCTGTCCCGGGTGCTGTGATACGACACGGACAGTTGAAAGGAAAACTTGTTGCGAGGATGTATCGATACGGCCCCCTTTTTGGACACACCTTGCCGACCTATCCTCCCCGTACGATGAGACACGACGTGTGTTTCTGGTGCCAAAGAGTGCTGAAAGTACAATTTTTATGATCATAGAAAAGAAGGACGAACGTCGATAGGGAAGCGAGTCTGGACGTATGTGAAGCACAGTAGCATTCTGCCACAACACGGCAAGAGTTGTGCATATTTACCGAACTCACTTCGCCACACTGTTTGCCACTCTACCAAGCAAAAAAAAAAAAAAAGACGGGGATACTCCAGCCAGGACAGGTGTGTTTGTGTGTGGAGGAGAGAAAGAGGCAGGATATGGGATTGGCAACTACCCTTTACCAAATATCCTGATACCGGTACGGACAGGTGTAGTGCTCATAAAGGATATGGATTGGAAAGCGCCACAATAAACCCATTTACGACACTCGTGCGCTCGCTTTCCAATCGAGCAATGGGAAGTCCTTGCGCAACAGAACAAAGAAGAAGTATGAAGAAGAGAAAAAAAAACGACCGAACGACAGAAACATCCAACAGAGTAAGTAATGGTAAGGGCAAATATGAAAATATTACACAATAAATAATCGTACAACATGATGCCGGCGGGTTACTATTCCTCTTGACACTTCTCGCATCTATGATAGGTGCTCGTGTACTTCAGATGAGTTCGAGTCTGGTACGCTGTGTCATACGTTCGCCAGTGTTGCAGTGTTTGTGGTGGTGGCATAAAAAAGAGTAGTCTGAGGGAGAGATCGGGAAACTACCCACTCACCACTCTCCCCAGTTTCCCAATCCGGGCGAAAGCACACTTGAAAAACTCACCTCAAGCCGGCTTGAAACCGATTCGCCCGGTTATACTCGCCGCCGTCCAAATTTATTCCGGTTTTGCTCCAGGTGCAGACATTTCATTAACTTTTTTTTTGTGCTGTTGATGCTAAGTGAAATATGTTGGCTTATGTTTATCCCATTTCGTGGTAGGTGGTCAGTCTCGTCCACGCTTTCGTGTCTGCGCTCTGTTAAGAGTGGTGAGAAGATAAAAGAAAAGTACGAACCACCACCGGCCGTGCGCCGTATTTCCTCATTCGCATGCGGTACGGTACTGTGGTGTCTTGTTGCAGTTTTGCTTGACCACATGAAAATACACCCTCCGAGGACTAGTGGCGTACGGAAGCGACTGGGTACGTACGGTGGGTTTATCGCCACCCGGCTACATAGCGGGATGCTTTTCTTGTAATCCCATTTGTGGCGGAGAGAGGCGAAGATGAAGTGGAACGAGATTCCCATCTCGTCGGTACATTCAATGTCGATGATTGTGGCTAGCCATCGCGCGGTATGATGCTGTTGGATTAAAGTGCAAGCTCAACGTAATGGGTCCGTGTAGAAAATCGTGCAGAATATAATGGCCGGCTGCATTGCTAATGTTGCATAATAATGTACTAAACACAAGGATTATAAGCATGCTTAGTAGAAGAAGTACAGGTGTGGGACAAGAAGCATTCAGAATGGAAAAGTGGATTTTTTTTTCTCTCCGCCGTTTTGCAATAATTGATTGCTTTCTTGTTTCTTTATGTTTCTTTGTTGGAATTGATTAAATATTTATGTTTTACATCACAGAAATCGTTCCAGTTCAGTGATAACGTTACAAGCCATAATAAGCATGCATTACGCCTAACGTTATGCAATCCGCTTGTCACAGGTGATTTTATAAATTATTTTCGTAATTTCCTTGCCACTTTTCAAATGGAAAATTATTGTCTTAGCTATCGCTTGAAACATATAATAAATTACCTTCAACTTATGTGACAATCAAGCATAATAATTTAATTGCCAATTAACTATAATTGAACTTTAGTACAATGTGTTTTTATTAACGGGGTTTTTTGATTAAATTGTGTTATTACCAACTATACCGACCGCATAACGTATTAATTTAATTGGATTTGCATTGATAATCAGCACCCTTCTCCCCTTCTCCTACACCCCCATACATGGCTCTCTTTCTTTCTTTTTAATTTTGTCCTCATTTTTTGTACTGTCATAACGAAACATTCAATAACTGGTTTTGAACACTGTTACAGGTACACCTTTTTGGAATCGTTTGCTTTCCTCTGGGAAATCTATCTGAAACGTACGAGCGTAATAACACGACACATACAATCAATTGCATATGGATGGATACATTTTTCGCTGATCAATTTGTGGCAAAACTGACGGCCGGTTTCCGTCCGTCACAAATCGGTGGTGCGCACTTTCGCTGCCCACCAAAAATGGCTTGTCCGGCAGCGCATTTCGTCACGAAGCAAATAAAATATTAAATTTGTTCAAAATTAACAACAACCCATCCCTGTTACCCGGCCCCCGGGGTGACCGGGTAGGTAACAGAGTTCCGCTTGATTGCATTGCAGACACCCATCATCATCATTAGCTGCCATCACCGTCGTCATAATGACAGAAAATGACCCGGAACCGGGGATGATGAATAAATATTTCATAAGCGAATTGATTGCGTCGGTATTTGTGTGTACTGCTGGACGGGGCCGGATGCTGCAGTTGGACCATTTGGTGAAATAATAGTTTGGTGGAATGTAGCGCCGGTCGTGCGTACGCTAATGTTCGCCTCGGTGCGAAAAATAGAAATGTATATCCCGTGGGGATGTTATGCGGAATGCCAAAAGTGCATTAATGTTGCAACACGATTTGAATAATGCACATTTACGCAGGTTGACGTTGACTTGGTCGTTCAAAGTCCTCTATTAGTGAATTGTAGACGAGTGGTTGTTTGACTAAAGCCGGTTGCAACCGGTTCATCGTCATTTATGGTGCGAAATCGTCATAAAAATGATGTTTTACTACCTGGTAAAAGGAAAATTTAAAAAAAGTAAAAAAAAAGAAGGCTGTAAATGACAACAGGTTAAAATTTAATCAATGACTGAAAGGACGGTTCGAAACAATCCTTCAAGGCTCAAATGTTGGTAATTACGCTCGATGAAAATTACGCCAGTCTTATGACGCTGTGGTTGGCTCAATTATTCCACTTATAATCACCATTTTGCTTCACTATCCATGCATACCAAGGAAATTTCAATTAGCATTTTTTTGTATATATGTGTGTGTGTGTGCACATTCTCAATAAATTCACCTCCCGTGCGTTTTTAAATCGATTTTTCACCTCTTTTATTGGCTTATCCACGTTATCCACTGGTGGGTGTGTTTGAGTATTTTTTTTTGTTTAATTCTACACCACTAGCTAACGAGTTTATACTTTCAATCAATTTCGAACGTCATAACGAAGATGGTTGAAAATATTATTTATCATCCTGTCACTGCACTTGCTTTGCAAGGGCTCGTCGAAAAATGACAGCAAGTAACATAAACGCGGAAGGGGCCAACCCGTGCAAAGTTGATGTGCAATTAAGCAAAGTTTTTTGTTACTGTGTGTGTCCCTTTCATTTCCACGACGTCGATTACTTTCCTCACCAGCTTGCTGTCGCTGTTCAAAAGAAATGATATTTATTGCGATGATGATCCATTTTTCATAGTGTAGCGTTTGTTGTTTTTATCACCCTTCAAAGTTATGATACATTGTTCGAAGAAGTCGTCCACATGCACATGTTCAGCGTGAAGGAGGGGGTCTTGGGTAAAAGGAAAGTGCTTCGTGATGCATGGACAAAAGTTTTGCTTCCTGAGATCGGAGTAAAAGGGATCGAGATGCAAGGTACGATTAGTGTGGATGTGCAGTACTTTAAAGTTCTTCCTAGGTGTTGTGGAAAACGAGATAATATTTTTTCTTCTTTCTTATTTTTACTTTAGATTATGATACTATAAGCAGTTGTAAAGATTCTTTACAACTTCATCGTTCTTCTTCGTCGAATTGATTGACAAAAATGGCCCTTATTACTTTTAGAGAAAATTAACTGGCAAAGGTATCAGAAAGGATCATTTAATAGAATATATGTATGTATGTTTACATCTTTAAAAAATCGTTTCAAACAATTAAATTATGTCATTTTCCGGCAGAGCTTAATACTTGTTTTTTTTTTCTTTCATCAACGTTATATTAGTGTTTCAATATCAAAATGCATAAACGGAGTAAACCATCTAGAGCAAACATAACATATAAATACTTTAGAATTATTTCAGCTGAGAGTGTTTTTTTAATGGTTAAGAGGTACATAAATAAAAACCCCTTTCACACAGGAAAACGGATTTACCCAGCAGCACCCGTCTTGACCTTAGGATTGTGGTCTGCTTTAGTTCTGAGCTCCAAACCACTCGAACATCACCGATTCCTTTGCTAAAAACGATAAAAATCATCGTCCCATGTAGCTGCATAAAACATGCACGGCAAAATATTCCCTCCCTATCATCCGCGAAGATTTCACGTGTCTTTCACTACCACGTACGCGTACGTAAGAAAAATGGAGGCGTCGTCTTCCCACATCCGTAAAAGTTGGCTTTCACTCAACCGTGGTTTTAGGGAAAATCTTAACATTTGCAAAACGAGTGAAAAGAAAAAATCACGCAAGTACTGTTTTGCTTATAAATACCTTCATCTTTTATGAGAGGAAAAGCTTCGCAAGAAAAAAAACCCTTTTTTCCGAGAGAGTGTGTGTGCTTGGGTGCAAGAATCGGCCACCCTTTCCGACGCATTTTACAGCTACGAGAAGCTTTTTACCACTTTTAATGCTTCCCGAATCCGATCGGTAGCATATTTGCGCTGGCAGCGGATAACCGTATCAAAGGTGGGGTGGATGAAATGGGCAGAAGCATAAATAAAAGAGCGCATAAAATTAATGTTGCCGTAAAATGCAGACGATAAAGCCAGATACTTTGGCCGTTGGAGCATGATGTTTGTGTTTTGCTTTTCTCCCCCTCACCCCTTTTTGGCCAAGGTTACCACATTCACATTTGGGAAGCAATTAAACAAAAATGAAAGAGAAATTCAAGCATGAGATTGAGTAAAGTTTGCATTTCGAGGCGTGAGCACAAATTTGCCTGAACTGGTACAGATTTTTTTTGCGACCACGAAGGCTAAATGTGAAGAGAAGATAATTACGGGAAAATTAATCATTAAAGAAATTGCTGTACCATCTTTCGCAAAGCAATGATATTTGCTAAGCAGATAAATCATTCAGTAATATATTCAGAGCAAAGCGCACACAGCTTAAATCCTTTTTAGAAGCAAATATTGAAAGCGAGCTGCGAGTTGATTGGTGGCATCTTTTCGATACAACCAGTGTTTCATTACATTCTTGAGTTATGTGCATCGATCGCAATGCAGCACAAAGCGTAATTTACATTGAGATTGCAGTGAGCTAAATAGCGATTGCCTCCAGCCCGGAGCCAGCGATGCATTCCGTAATGCTGTACTGATCAAACGCTCGACGATTTGCCATCGATAGGTGCTTTCCACTGGGGTGTAATCTTCCTTCGACTGAAATGCACTTTGGCCGATGGTATGCTAAAGTTATGCCGTACGCTCAGCAATCGTCTAGACTCGTAACCCTTACCGTATGACACAATCTAAAGGCAGCAGCTAGGGAACACTTTTAGTTCCGATAACACTAGATGCCTCGTCACGAAATGAAGCCTTCACTAGAAGGTAGAAGTTTGAGCGTGTCTACAGCGTGCAGCAACGCAGATCGGTCTCGTTATAGTCACCGTACGTACCCCGATGGAATGCCTTACCATTCGCATACACCCACAACGACGAAACCCATTGCCATATATTTCAATTATAAGGCCATCGTAGACATTGTGTGTTCCAAAAGATGTGTGTTTTGTGTGGGTGGGCAGGCGTGTATCTTTACCCCGGCCACGGTACGTACACGTACGGGTGTTCTGCTCGGAATGAAACTCGTTGCGAATGGACTTTTGCATTCTTGTCCGAACCGTTCACGCGGAACCAGCTGTTAATAAGTTTCAATCTAAGTACGGAAGATGGGACAAACTACTACCTGTGAGCTCGGCAACTACCAGAGCAAATTGGACACGATAAATTAATCATTTATACAAGTCTTAACGAACCGGTTGGGAGTCGGTGCTTTGTTTGGCAATTCTCTCTATAGTACCCAGTACTTGATCATACTGAGAAAATCGTAATGTAGAGAAGTAGAAAGTTGCACCTAAATGTGGTACCTAGTTTTGATTTATCTCCTTTTGCTAAAAAGTATAACATTCTAAGTGATACAACAGTCATTTGTACAATTTCTTTGGTGCCGTGACCAGTTTTATGCCAGTTATTTGGTGCCGTGACCAGAGCTGTTTTATATTTTTCAGGAAAATGGTTCGTTTTGTGGCATGAACAAAAAAGGCAATAAATTATTGTTAAAAAAATGATAAAAACATTTCTCCTTTCTACAACCATCGATAGCTAACGATGATTAACCGTATCTGCATGATAAATAGAAGTCGGTTTATTTAAATGAAGCAGCACCGTGTCCACTTTGCAAAATAATTATCTTAATTGACCTGCTCGCAATGCGGTGAAATGTTTAAACATAAAAAAATAAAAGGAAGAAACATTGCAACATCAAACATATTAACACAGGTGGTACATATTTCACAGAATGTCGATTAATTTAATGGATTGGTTGTGGATTGGTTCATTTTGCTGTTTCCGTATTTCGTTTTGATTCGTTGTTCGGTGGCATTGACTGTTAAAGTGAGGTTATTTTTTTACTCGTGCAAATGTTCCGATAGATGTATGGTAGTACAGCTGAATTTGCAGACGATTGTAGAACGAAATGAACATAAAAATGTAAACCATCATTTATGATTCATTAGATAATGCTATTGAACGTCAAACCTGTGTTTGTGTTGATCGGATGGATTTCAAAATAGCTTTTTCATTCCCGATGGTTAGTATTTTATAAAAAAAAATATCGAATGAACCTCCGAACGGAAGTGCTTTTGGGAAGCGAACATTGAAATGCTTTTAATTAATCTTTAAACTACAAAAATGCTTGGATGCGAGCAGCTTAACTTAACCTTGGCAATAAGTGCGTACATGCGATAATCCCATCAACTGAGCAACACTTTTTCAGATAGCTCTTGTTTCGAATCATCACATTATTGAATCTGCGTTTTTTGGGTTCGTGTGAAATATGCAATAGATTCATTAATGCTTTCTGCCTTATCTTGCTCATTTGACTTTCGAATCGACACCCGCCAGCCATCGTTGAACCGGAGGGATTCCTTTTTTTTCGTCTTTTTTTTGGCGCGCGTTAGTGCATCCGTGCGAACAGACCAGCAGGTGAGCACTTTCATTTTTGCTTTCTCGCTTTTTCCTACCCATGCTTCTCTAGCGCTGATGCACTAAAAGCAAGACAGCGCAGCACCGTTGCACGTGATATGCATTTAAATGATGAATATTGCATATGCATTGTCGGTATGCTTTCCGTGGTGAAGCTTTTTTTTGTGCTCTTTCCCTCTCGCTCCCTCTCTGTCCCCTGTTTCTCTACCATGCATTTCCAAAAAGGGGGAATGAAAGCACACCCTAAAGGGTTTTGGTGCTGGCTTTAACAGAGAGCCACAGAAATAGCTCAGCATCGGGGTCTCAGACATGCATAATTAATTGAAATATTCATGCAGCGCGCGCGATAGAGTGTCGCGGCTCTTGTGCAAAGATACAGGAAGCACGAAACTTTTTATCCGTACACGTATCGACGCTGCCACGGAAAACGTGATAAACAATTCAAGCCGATATCATTTCACTGCCACTGCCGCTGTCACTGATGCGTATTTTAATAAATATATTGCTTTTAGAAGGAAAACGCTCATTGTTGTTTAAAATAAAACTGTGACGAAATGAAACCTCGCTATAATAGTTTTGTGCGCTTGTGAAGGTTTTGGCTCATTTACACCGGAACAATATCAATCTAATCAACTCACATCACGTAACCGTCTTAAATGGTTCAGGTGGAAAATTGCTTGTACGTAGAAAAATTAACATTTCACCACCGCCGAAAAAGGTTAGTAAAGATGCCCCCCCCCCCCCCCCGGAGAAAGCCTCCACACATTCCACACACATTCCACAAAGTAATATTACGAAACAACGGTGAGCCATTTTTTTCGGTTTTGGAAATGGAGGTTGAACATTTGAAGAACTTTCTACCACAGTCGGTAACAAACTTCCGTACGTGTGTGCGTAACAGTGTGAGCAGTTAGCTCATTGGCTGGTTACGTGTTAATAGACCGAGATTATGTTTTGGGCATTTATTGAATGTGTCTGGTGCATTTGGTACCGGGTTTTAGGGAAAAGGTACCGGTTTTTTTTTGCCAAGTGGTAAGACGTGTGTATGGTCGTTTTCATTTATTGTTGGCAGCAAACCTGCCGGCTTGGCGAAACGGTCCCAGAAGGATTATGCTAAGCGTTACCTTTCCACATTAGATTAAAGTCTTACGTTTGGACACGACGTTGATTTCTATTTGGAGTGAACGACACATGTGCCTTTTTAAGTGTATTTTTTTTTTAATTCAAAAGGCTTGAACAGAACTATACATGAAAATAAAATTAAACAATGAGCAAAGGAACCATAACATAAACTTTTGAATTATTTACATGAATTGCATTTTGTAACAATAATCATTTTCTCTATGAAGATACCAAAGCAATTTGGTATCTAATGGAGGCGCCTGGTGTATTTCAATGGAGACGCCTGGTGTTTCACTAAAAAACATTTAAAAAAAATTGCCTGTTTACCAGAAGCTTCTGTTCGCCCTCAAGCTAACATTTTCTTGCACAAACAGGTTTGTTTGCATGCTTTTCCAGTTTCTTACTAGGCCATTTATATCTCTCTCGTACACTGGATGTCTGCATTTCGCCAACGACAGAAATCAAACATCATTTCCCAACGTTGTGTTTGGGTTTTACTCTTCGAAAAAGTGCCAGATTCTTGATACCGTACGTCATGCGTATTGCGCAATCAAAAAACATCAAAAAGCACGACAAAAACGGTACAAAACAAGAAAAAGATACATAGCACACACACACAGAAATCGAAACAGAAGTCAGCAATCAGCTTGAATTTCATTGTTCATCTGTCAGACTGTCCCCGGAAAGGGACGGGAAATAAAAACAAACGCTCTTCGGTAGCTGAGATGAAATTGCGCTAGTCTGGCGTTGGAAACACGTTCACAGCAGCGGGCGATACGGTTTTTGGATGGGCCGAGTGTTGGTAAATAAGTGTCAAGTGCTGGCAGGTTGCAAACGGTGCGAAATGCTTCGCTCACATGTGACCGTGTAGCGTGAAGTGTGTTACGAAAAAAGTGTGAAGTCGGTAAAAAAAATCTGAACTTAGTGTACGCGAATGACCACATGGGGCGAAATGTATCGTTTCACCATTGAAACGGTATGAAATATTTGCATAAGGTTTATGTGCCGTTTACATTCAGGAAAGGTAAGCTTGATTTAAACTGGGAGAAAAACGTAATGGAACTGATTAGAGATGTGCAAAGTGAGTAAGTGTGAGATAGTGAGTTGAAACGTTGTATTGAACGAGTTTCGTTCACTCACCACGAGGAGTTTTAGTGACTCTTTTACTTATTCACTCATGAGCATGTAGCCGTGGTGAGTCGAGTTCCAAAAAGAGTAAATACGTGCCAAATGAATATACTTCTCGTTTTGCCTAACTATCAAACCTGTATAAGCGAGCGGGCTAGTCTGATCGGCAAGGACATGAAACGGGATCTGCTTCTGCTTAGGAAAATTAGCAAATTATTAAATTTTTTTTATTTTTTTGTAGTTTTGTATTCTTTTTTTTATTTAAAGCATTATTTAAGTGAAAAGAAACATATTGCAAGAATTCGCATTAAAATTTATCGAATTTAAATTTTTTGCTAAATTTCCCTAAAAAAATCGTAAGGGGTAAGCCTTATGAAATTTTCGAGTTGAAAATTTTTTTTTAATTTTTTGTTATTTTTCATCCTTTTCTCAATTTAAAGCATTATTTAAGTGAAGAGAAACTTATTGCACGAATTCGCATTAAAATTTATCGAGCTTAAAATTTTTGAAATTTATTATTTAATTTCATTTAAATATCATTTCATATTTTATATAAAATTTATGGAATTTTCGAGTTGAAATTTTTGTTAAATTTTTTTTGTTATTTTTTATCCTTTTCTCAATTTAAAGCATTATTTAAGTGAAGAGAAACTTATTGCACGAATTCGCATTAAAATTTATCGAGCTTAAAATTTTTGCTAAATTTCCCCAAAAAAATGGTAAGGGGTAAGCCTTATGAAATTTTCGAGTTGAATTTTTTTGTTATTTTTTATCTTTTTTCTTAATTTAAAGCATTATTTGAGTGAAAAGAAACTCATTTGAACCAATTGGCATTAAAATAAATCAAATAATGAAATTTTGCAAAATTACTCAAAAAAAAGGTAAAGCGTTTGGAATGTCATTGTAATTGGATTTTTTGCAAAAAAAAAATTGTTTAAAAATTCTGAACATAATTAAACGAATTTCAAAATGAGCTACAATGGGCTGTCATTTTGTAAAAAGTTCACCTTCGATTCCATTTATTTAGACGGACAGAGTTTCAGACAATCGATAAGGCAAACATTCTGCGGTTTGCGGTTTCACGAAAATCTCTTGCCCATCTCATCAAAAACATGCTTTCATAATCACTTTCGTGGGTACTTTGCAAAGTTTGGGAACTCCACCGGCTCCCACCGAGCGTTGTATTTCCTGTATAAATTTGTACTTGAGAGGAATGGATTGAGTTGGGCCAGTGCAAAAGCTAACCAAACCGAGTTGCGATCAGTTTAGAAACTTGATTTTCGCTGCGTTGCATGTAAACAGTGACGCATTTGAATGAAAAATCAATGTGATTATAACGATTCACTGTGAAAACACAACGAACAACTTTACAACCGTCAGTATTGGAGATCCTTATACGCAAAAAAATACACGTTTATGGGGTACTAAACCGAGAAAGAAACTTTACCCACTTTCCGGAATTTCTAGACCGTTTGTCCCAACATAAAGCTACTCAGCGTAATAGATAAGAGGACAAGCAAGTGCTTTAAGGCTGACGTTCGGCGTCAAAATGCTGATTGATTTCGATCGTTGCGGTGAGCCAGTGGTGCTTTGCTTTGCTATAAAAACTACGCATTGAATCATTGATGTCCGACATTGTGGAGCAGGACGTTGAAGGACGGAATTTTCACTGGTATGTTTTGTGCCAAGCAGCCAAGAGAAACTTGAGTTGAGTTGCAGACCGAATTAGAGGTACATTTTTGGAATTGAAAATCCTCTGAAGTAATGGAATGTGCGGAGAGTTGAATTCTGGGAGAATGTTAAGATGAATTTCTAAGGAACTCGTTACGAGTGCTTGAGCTTATTGGATGTTGTCAATTTTATCCTCTTTAGCAGAAAACTACAGCGCTGTGAATTAATTAAAGCTTGTATAATTTATTGCAAGTTGTTTTGCCATTTACTATTACAGGACTCGTTCCATTACAACCCCGCTATGCCTTGGAATCACTTTACCTTTTCGTCCTTCAATGAAATAACTATTTTGATGATCTGTGTTATCCCGAAGCGGTTTAATATGGTAACATTATAAAGTTTTCCTGGGACCTAGTCGCCCATAAAAACCTAAACCAAACACATTTCTTTCCCCCCGTAGGGAGCATTATAAAGCTTTGACCACAACCGGTTCGAATCGACACCGGAAGTGACTTTCACACGGACGGAAACCACGTCATCAAAACCGGGGGCCTTTCCCAGGGTCGGATTGTTCAATTAACTTTTGATAGTTCGTATGCTCGTACAGGCGGCCACCACTGTTCGTCGAATTTCAGCCCGAGGGTGATGATCTTCCCATCATTATCATCATCGTCACACAAACGTTTCATCGGACGTTTCCCGGTCAGGTGTAGCGAAAAAGGGGGTTTGAGGTTGAAATTATAAACTACATAATTGAATAAATTACCCCCAAATGGGCAGAGGGCCAATTGAACGCTGGCAGGCAAATGGTCGGTACATTTGCCAATCGAATGCTACCGTCGGTTCGGCTGAGAAGCGACTGGGGGTTTTCGGGAGATTTCCTTGAGCTTGTAGCGAATGATACAGGGATAGGATGTAATCGTAAAAGTGTATCTGCATTCCGCTTCCAGACACGTCCGAATAATGGGCATGGGTGGGTTGGAAAAGAGGTTGGGAAAAAAGGGGGAAACAGTTTAACCGGATGGTGCTTGACCGTGTTGGAATGATGATGAGAATATTCGCCCGCGGGATGGTGCAATATTGGAGTGCCTTTTGATAGCGTGTCGAGTGTCAGGAATGGTTGTGAAAGAGACAGTTTCGACTAGGAAGTGGATCATGCTGACACACGTTACAAAATATACACTCCAGAACGAACCTGTTAAATGCTTGTTTATGGCCTGAAGTTAAGCTATTTCGCATGTTCAATGTCATCAGGGATTGTTCGATGGGTTTTTGGGTTTTATATTTTTAGCTACATATCTCGTTATAATAGTTTACCATCTTTCCATTATGAGCTTTTAGAGCGAGGGATTTTTTTTTGGGATTTTTAAAGGTATATAAGGAAGGGTAAGTGAAACCTTTCAAAGTCTTTGCTTGAGGGCTTTTAAAAAAATAATTTTTTTGCGTGTCTAGGATTCTTAGTGATATTTTTTTAATTTCAAACTAAATTTTATTAAAAGAAGTATTATTATTAAAAATAGTACCACATCATGAGGGAAAGATTTTAATATTTTTATTTTTCGTAGAAAAAGTTGAATAAATCGAGCAAAAGTACAATTTTTCGGTAGTATATGATTGAAGCACACAAACTTCACGCCATAAAGCGAAAGAAGCACTCCTTGGGTTTTTGCTTACCGAGCAAGATGGATTCCGGCTGCATTGTGTCAAGGTGTCAAAAAATGAGCGATGTGAAGGGCCACCGTTGTAAGGTCAAGAGTAACAAATCGCAGCAAACAACCGTGCTAAGAATGGTGAAATGGTGGTCTGACCACGGGATTCACCGGGTGGTTCGTAAATCAAAAAGCCAGTATGAGCTACCGAAGCGAAATATTCAAGACGAGACATAATGACGCTCATAGTTTTCTTCTGTGCTGCACGGGTTATGCTTGGAAGTGGGAAACGAATCACAAAAGTGAATTAATTTTACTGAATACAAAAAATTATTTCACTATTGTTGCACTACAAATTCATATTATACTGGAATGAAATTATTAGAAATTATTATGATACATTTAACACTTCTGGCAAGACTTCTTAAAGCCATTCCACCAAATAAAAAGAACCAAAAATGGCTTAGAAATCTCCTTTCTTACACGTCTTAAAAGCAACGACACTTTCCCACTTTTCTTCACCCGACGATGAAGCTTTCGTGGTGCAAAATATTTTGTCATTCCTTTTTTTTGTGCTGTTCGGCTCTCGGTAGGTGGTACGTCCATCGTTGTCTAACCGTTGTTATGGTTTCGAACGCTAAAGAAGGTCCGCATCCTGTCCGTATACTTGCTTTTATTGTAATGGAAGCTAAATTACCTCTTTTCATTGCCCGACCAGGAAGTGTAATAAATTTTCATTATATTAGTTTGTTAATTTTTTCCTTCCATTTCACTAGCAGTAGTATGGCAGCAGTAAGTAGAAAATGGGAAGTTTTTGACCCCATTTTTTTTTTGTTGTTGTTGCCCTCTCGCGCTCCTGTGCAATTTTGTTAGGGATTTTTACGACTTTTACGACTGTTTTTTCTGGTAAGTTTAGGTGTGAAAATAGTTGATTTTACATCTATTTTTAGGGTGTTGTTAAGTGGTATAATAAATAAGGGGACGTGAAAATAGTTTCATAAATTTAATAAAAAAAAATTTTTTGTGAGTCAAATTTTATTATTCGTTATAGCAAATGTTAAAGCATCTGATCGCGTGGTAAACCCCCGTATGAAACTGTGTGGATGTAAAAGATAAACTAAATCAATCTTATAAAAGCTTCAAGCTTTCATCACCTGTATGAGAATGATTTTCTATCACTAATTAGATAAAACGAGACAGACATTGTATATTGCCCTGAAGGGAACCCCTGCAAAACTCATCTCTTAAAATCTCACCAACAAGTCACGTTATGGTTCCGACCGTGTCGGTTGATGTTGCCCAAAAACCAAGCTTTGTTTTGCGGAAGTTGTTTAGCAATATTTTTCCTACCAACTATTCCACTTCAGTTCAAGTGCTGAAGAATCTGGCCCGCTCTTTGCTGGGATGCGAAGGGCCATCCTGCTTGAGGATGGCCACAAAACCCCGTTGCACTGGATGTGATGAGTTAGAAGCTTCGACATTTGGGGGATGGCAAAATACATTCCACGGTAGAGTGGTCTTTATGAGAATGTTGAATTGTTTCGGCTTTCGGTCTTTGAAAAGGCGGGTTTTTAGTGCAGCAGGAACGCAGATGCATCTCCGTTGGTGGGTGCGGTATTGTCTTCCTCGCTCATCAACGTATCATCCCGGCCTCGTAGGCCAGCTGGTGCAAGTTTCTAAATAAAGTTCTTACTCGTGCCAAAAACCCGGCGAAGAAACGTTTCAATCTTTCTGATGAGGGCACCACAAGCTCGTCGTTGCGGTTGGAACCACACTAGCCGCTTCGGGTTTGCGTGTGGTTAGTCTTAAACGTAGGAAGGATTCGTTTCGCTATTGTTTATTGTGAAATTTGGCATTGTT
The DNA here is from genome assembly GCF_943734845.2 of Anopheles funestus. NCBI lineage: Eukaryota > Metazoa > Arthropoda > Insecta > Diptera > Culicidae > Anopheles > Anopheles funestus. The sequence goes on from NC_064599.1 coordinate 9,218,172, forward strand.
TGTCCCGATGTGCAACCGAAACAGGGACATATTTTCATCATTCTAGCTGACAGCAGGATGGAATTCTAATGGTAGAAGAAGGATTGCTTGCTTTAAAGCATTGAACAGTTTTAATCTTTTGTATGTTGTGTACTAATAATATATAACAAAACAGTGTACAATCTTTGTTTGGAATGCAAATATTAAATGAAAACAAAATTGTACTCTAGCAGTAGGAAAAGAAAAAAAAAGAGGTTAAACTAAGTGGGACGAAAGTGGACGTACAAACCTCAGTTGACGTTGCGATAATGAATAAATGTTTAATGCCGGTTTCCCATTGCTAACCTCGGTACTGGAAGCCTGGCTGACCCATTGCACATTAAAAACGCATGAACGTGAATGTGCAGTTGCATTTGCAGACACACACTCTCACACACAAGCGGTCCCCTTGGACTTTGATGTCGAATGCTGCGACTGAGGTGTAACGAGTGAGGCGTGGCGTTTATTACTTCCACGTTTGCTGCAGTTCTGGCATTTCTGGCTAGGCTTCCGACACACACTCGCCCATACACACACACACTACCACACGCTAACGAGCGCATGTGACTAGACTGCATTAATGTTGCAAAACGATAAAAATTAAACACGTCTCACTGCGTGGTTTACGTCGCACGCATTTTGAACGCTCTGTTCGGTAGCGTAGAAGCGCAAGGAAAGAGCAAGAGAATGAGTAAAAAAACATCCCCCCAATATAACCACATATTGTTGGCAGTTTCGCTGTTTTCAAATGTGCGAAATGTGCTGTGTCGTGTTTTGGAGGGCGCATTGCATTTTGGCTCGCCGAAAAATGGCTACGTTTAATTAATCCCGATGTACCGATCTGGATCGGTGCTTAATGGCTTTTGGGCCAATTATGATGCATACGTGCTTTTTGGGGGGAAAAGAACATTTTTGCTACGTGATCATTTGTCGCGCTACAGAAACCCCAGTTGCCCAGTTGCCTTTATCTTCGCGCTGGAAGTTATTTGTGTGTTAATTAGTTACACGTGGAAACATATGAAATGTTAGGACCCGGTCATTTTCAACCGATATAAATATATTTTTTATTATTCCCAAACCTGGATTTTGGTGCAAAATTGTTTATACAACTTTCTTGAAAACTTTTAAAGGAATTTCTTTTCAGATCGTTTGCATACTCAGATCCGTGCTCTTAACTGTAATCAAGCTCCTCAAATACATCATTAATATGCAAAACAAATCACTTGATTTTAAAACCAATTTTTTTTATTAATTTTACGAATCTGTTGCATTTGCAAAACCCCATTCTTACACAAAACCGCACCAAAGTTAACCCATGACAATGACAACCGTTGTGGCTAATGATCTGAACAGTTGAGAACAACAACAAAAAAACACTAAAGCAAACGAGTATTTGCTGTCCTCCATGCTGGACAAATAAACACAACCGACCATTGTTCAGTGCATTCGTTTCGTTTTTTTTCATCCAACACCGTCACGCCGTCATGATAGTTTGTTTTGGAATTACCTTAAATGCTGCTTCCTTCCTGCATTACTTTGTCAAGTCCATTTTCGTCTTCCTTAACCCATGGACGGGATGGACAAAGTTTATCCGGAAGTTATTTTTACTTTTCCCACGTACCCCTCCCCCCCATGGGGCACCTCGTGTTTTCCTGCAACCTTCTGCTCGCAAACCCGTCAGAGGGTCGTATTTTATTTTGGAAGCTTTCAGAATGGAATGTTTGCGTTCGGATGTCTTTTTTTTTTGGAATGCTTCGTTCTACCCGTGAGCATTCTGCACAGACAACTCAAAACAATGGCGACATTTTGCCGGTGTAAGAAAAGAAACCCTCTCTCTCTCTGTCTCTCCTCAAGAAACCCAACCCAATCACACCAATGTTTCGTCCTACAATGCGCAACAATCAAACCCAGTGCAACTCCCATCGCAAAATGGTCGCCAGACGGCGGGAGTCGGCGTGGATGCGATATGCCATCCAACAATATCCCCGCCAGCGGGTAAAAGTTTATCAAGCGCAGTTTTTGAAACGTATTTTAAGAAAATATAAATAATTTATTTTACGCCACCATCAGCACAACAAAAACACACTCCGCACACTGTCGAGAAGCTTTCAGCCCGGGTGGGCGAAAGTATAAAGCAAACAAAAAGTCCACCAAATGTGAGCCCGGAAGTGACGTAACTAACGGAAAGTTCATTAATGAAAGTTTTATCAACACTGGTTGGCATCTTGAGTTGCGTATTTCGGGTGTGGTAGACTTTGGCTTTGGCGCTGATCGTGATTTGTAGGATAAGGGTGATAAAAACGAGGCGGGAGTGAGAGTTTCTTGCAAAGTGGGATAAATTTTAAGCACAAAGAATTTATCAAGTGGCTCAATAATTGAACAATCGTTTAACAGTTCTCGGGAGAATTATCGACGAGGGTGCTACATGTTGACATTTAAAGTTTTTTTTCTGAATTATTTAAAGGATATTTTAAACGTAGAAATGAATTAAGATAAGGTTAAGAATGGAAAACATCTAAATATCTGCCTACAAAGAGTAAAATCTTCCAATTTTCCCATTATCAGACTTGAGTGTACGTAAAACCCACAACAATTTTTAATAAATGCCTAATGAAGAAATTTCCCGTACAACTCATCGAGCTCATCGAGCGGTTTTTTGCAGCCACATTGAAACCGACAAATATTTAACATTTGATTTCGAAACAATTTTTCATCAACATACTCTTGACCTACTCCGTCCGTCGGGATGTGTGTGCCTGGGCACAAGGCAACAGGCAATGTCAGGACGATGTCTGTCTCACAATTTGTTCTGCGAATTTCCATCTGCCCAGTACTATTTCCCGCTCCCCCGTAACGAGCATTGCGAGCAAAAGTAATTTAATATCGTTTTTGAAATTCCAACCTAACTTTTGCTGCTTACATCCGAAGGAGTAAGAGAATCGAGAACACACGCAAAAAAAATCTACTTCTACAACATAATGCGGGTGTGTCGAAAATGAAGATGAATTTGATTAAAACCACTGTTTTGCGTTTCCAGCTAGCAAGTACAAAAGATGACAGGGAAATGCAATGCAAGTTCATTACGCAGAAAAGGATGGATCGTTGTTTTTTTGTGGCATTTTCGATGCTTTTGATTTCCGAGCACTTTTATGGATGGACCAAATGGTCGTTCCATTTTTGCGACCAGCTGTTAATTATCGTACGAAAACCAAAGGTAGCCGTATCGATTGCATCGCACTACGGACCAGCAGGTTACATCAAACGAAGCGCAATACTTTTCAGCGTTCTTTCGCGCATAAATGTGCACTCATTTAGCCGCAAACGCTTTCATGAATAACATTTTCATTTTTCCTTTCCATACTACCGATGGTGATGAGGGTCTGAGGGATGCATTTAAAGTGAAGCAGGTATTGTGGTGAACAGACTTGAATTGATACAGGGTTTTTCAATTCAGTTTAGACTAGCGGCACACTTTTCCCTGCTCTGTGCAATTGATTTTTAGTAAGCAGCATGTTTTTTAGGATACCCGCGTCGGATTTTTAAATATAAGCAATAGATTTCGACATGTCACTTTTTGGTAGCTTTAAGGACGCAAGTTTATAGCTCCCACGTTGAAGGATTGAATTTTATAATGAAGTGCTGTTTACTCGAGGAAATTAATAATCTTCGATATTGTTGTTTGTAAAATATATTTCGTCAATTAAAATCAATTAACGTCTTACTTGGTTGGCGATTACCATTATTCTTTGGTTTCATTAAATCATTAAAATATATGTAACTCTTTACGTAGAGCAATGTACTCACATTTTGTATGCACAAGTATGTCTCTGATTTTTCACAACTCAATTTTTGTTACCAGCAAATGTTACATGCGAGGTTATGAATATTGCACTTCAAAGACAGCATCCAATCTTTGTTCAATTAAATTGTATTTAATTTATGAAATATATTTTACAAACAATATCGATAATTATTAAAAACAAACATTTTTTCGTGTAAACAGCACTAATAAAATTCAATCTTTCAACTTCGAGGTTATACACTGCGGCTTCAAAGCTGCCAGAAGCTGACATGTCGAAATCAATTGCTTGCACTTAAAAATCCGACGCGGGTATCCTAAAAAACATGCTGCTTACTAAAAAGCAATTGCACAGAGCAGGAAAAAGTGTGCGGCTAGCCTAAACTCAATAGAAAAACCCTGTAAGAGCTAAGCTTAAGATCGCATTATTTTAAATGTATTTAAATAGTTTTTAAACGTTAAAAGAACCAAGTTCTAATAAAAATTTAATACGTGTTTATTTTTCGTTTAATAAATAATTGCGCCTGATACTATGCAATCCAGTTTTAAAAGTACCTTTTTTAAGTGAACTCATTGGAAAGAGATTTTCTAAAATAATATCGGAACTAGTTCATTTGATGACATTATTGTTTCCAAACTAAAGGTTCCTTGGTTGATTGAAGATCGATTCCTTACACAACGAATCAGTCTTGTATGCGTAGTAAGTTTAATAGGCCGTTAACAACAAGAGAGTGATTGCATACTTTCAGGCGTTGCCCAGGCATTAAAGATACATTCTCATAAAAAACACGTTATAGAATTGTAATGTTTATTTAGTTGCCGGTGTTTGTATTTGCGTAAAAATATCCTCCTGTTTGAACAACCGTTTGTTGACGAATCAAGCAATTTGAAATCCGCATTTTTCCAGTCACCATGGCCATGCTCACCGCTAAACTACATCCCTGCTGCACCGGGTCAAGTGTCAAAATCAGCAGAATCACAAATGGCAAAGAGTGCCATACATTCCGACGCAACAGCAATCCGTCCGGCTCGTCAGAAAGCCGAAGCCGCAACACACTCGACGGCCAAATGTCTGACGACTGAGTCCTGCACCGGCACTACGGCGCTCCCCAATTTGCCGAACTGGCAGCTTCGGGACGATAGGGAGCATAACATTGACAACACCAACACCAGACGATGCCGGTAGTATATCGCCGCTTTTGCTATGGTTTTGCATCGGCTAGGAACTCACCCTCTGACGGAGAAGAATCTCACACAGTGAGAGCGTAACTCACCGCGCGTGTGATGCTGGAAAATGCGTTCTAAGTGTTTCTTGCAGTCAGTTCGTTGTGAACCCGCTGCCAGTGTGGTACGTCGTACGTTCGCGTTTGCTGGTCGAGTGTGTTGGTGTCGTTGCGTGGAATGTGTCCACTCCCTTCTCAGACAGGGTAAAGTGGTGAAGCTTTTTTTTTTGTTTCTGTTTAAGTGTTCCTTTAATGGGCAAAAAGACAGGATAAGAAGCGCAAAGCCTCGTGGTTTTAGTGCATCACACGGCACGTCAGTGTAGATTGTACCGATTGAAGCGATGCAAAGATGATGTCACGCGTCGGAAACCGGGGTCATCCCGTCGCATCGTGGCGTAAATCTCGCCATCTCGGTTTCTGTGTCAATGTCATCAATCGTTTTAAGTATCCGCAAAACTGTGCCACGGTAAACAATTCGTGGACGTGATTTACGTGTATGGTGTGCCGAGTTTAGACACGGATTGTGTGGTTTCTGGCTACAGTTCAAGCCACCGTGATAAGTGATTGGATCGACACAATCGGTGCATGGTGCGGGATTTGCTGGACGATCCTGCTAACTGCATACAAATCGTTTAGTGTCGCTCTGGTCCTTCCAACGCAAGACAGTGTGGAGCAATAATGGAGTGGTTTAAGTGGTGGATTAATCGGGATCAGTTGTTGATTGGTGGTTCTTATTGGGATTCCAAGAAGCAAAACCTTCATCAAGTGCATCGGGCATTGTTTCGATGGAATGCAGCGCAAATGCATATTAAATAGGAATTATTTCTCTCAACACACACAATTTATTCTATTTTGTCTGAAGAGTTTAAATCAATGTAGAAAGAAGACAGTGTAAATTGAAAGCAAACATGGGCTTCAAATCGCCGAAGCTTGTATTGAAGATTTCCTGCAGTAGAAGATAGCCATCATCAATCAAGGACGTTGAAAGGCGTTCTGTGTTGATCGCACTCGTGCAGTGTTTTTGATTTAACGTAACATGAATTGAACATGAAATGTAAACTCATCCGTAAAGCTTATCGCTGAAAGGATGTGCTGTACGTGACATTCAGGATATTGCCGAGGTGTTACAAATTGAAAGCCACTGCTACAGCTGAGTCATTTTCGGGCATGAGTTTGAAGCAGATAACTACGCGTGATTTATGTTCAATACGACAATCTTCCAGAGACACATGTTTTGCGGGCACAAAGAGTATGTTTAAGATTAATTTCTTTCGTATCAAATTTAACAACAAATTTAATACTTTGGGATTGTATCACGTGAGGCGTATCACGTTCACCACAGGACAGACCGTTTCTATCTCGCATCAAAAGCCCACATGATCCACTGATTATCTGTTTCGTCTCTCGCTTTTTTCCTACTCTCCTCCGGGGCAATGAATCTCAAGCGAACGTGCCCCAATTCTATCGTTGATTGTTCATTTTTATTTAAAGCATAGCTAAAGGTAAAGCTACCAGAGCGGCCATCGTGCAATTCTTTTGCACGAAACAGCACAGAGCTTTGATGCTGAGCTTCTAGCGTTACTGCTGAGGAGGTACGGAATACCAATCGCCTTCAAAGTGGATTCTAAACAACGCACACTGTCGTCGCACCGGGTTTTTTTTCTAGCTTTTATCTTTAACCACGTCCCATACCGACCGGTTTCCGGCCCCGTTTCGGTTTTTTTTCTGTGGTAACCGACCCGATCCGGCCCAACATCGAAAGGGTTCTAGGCCGGGTGCTTTCGTCGATACGGCTTTATGTTGTGGTCGTCATTCTTGTCCGGATTTAGTCATTCTTTCGCCGATTGAGCATTCTTCTTACCGATGGCCCTTTCGGATGTTGAGGATTTGATGGGTTGGTTGGTTCAATTTTCTCGTTTTTTTTGGTTGCTCAGTTCCATCCAACGCTGATAAATCTTTGCGGTTTTTGGGAAGGATTGAAGTGGTTTAGCTACTGCTACACACATACAAAAAGCTATCAGTGATGAAGCCTAAAAGTATAAAATATTTCCAATGGAATCATTCGCATCACTCTGCTAATGTCCGGACAAGACAGTGAGCTTTATTTTATGGGAGGATCTCGTAAAATTACAACCGAAAAAAAACTACACACATACAGCCATGATTTTATGCGACCTTTTGTGCTATAGTTTCGTGAAAAGAAAAAAAAGTTTCATCAAGCAGAAAGTTATTTTCGAAACTATTTTACAATCCGCTAAAACTTAGCATCGTTGCGTGCAATTCCAATTAAATAAACAGCCCAGTTGTCACCCAAGGCGGGAACATTTCAATTACTTGCTCTTCCACTTGTTTCCAGAGCCCTTAGTATGTGTGTGTGTTAGTAATGGTACAATACCGTTCACAGAATCACGGCAAATGGGCAGAGGCACAAAACTTCAACTGTTCTCGGTAGCCGATACAATTTCCCAAAGCAAACAATCTCTGGTCCCTTTTTTCGGTTAAATACGCGCCATCCTCTAATGCATGCGCCAATACAATTACGGCAAAGGATCTTCTTACCCGGTGGCCAAACTGTCCCGATGGAAAATCTACCACCTGAAACCTGCCCGCCCAGCCCGGGCATGAATATGGGTCCCGTTTCTTCAGGTTCCGGTTCCGGGATTTTGGGTGCACCGAAACTTTGCTAATTAAAACTGAGCATCGAGAAAATTGGGAAGTGAGCTCCACGGGAAAGGAAGCCCTTTTGCCGTACCGGATACTGTTAGAACATTTTGCCTTTCAAATCGAGAACCCAGGGAGAGAGGGGACAGAACACGGTTGCCTTTCAACTAGTGAACAAAAAGCAACGCCCAGTGCCACATTCCTAGGAAGGAACTTCCGCGGAATGCTTTTACGCCGAGTGTCGAACTGGGCGAGGATTTAAGCACCCGCAGTTTTGCACCCGACAGCAAGCAAACAGTGGCGCGAAGAACAACGCCAACAGGACTACAGAAGAGTAAAAAAAAAAAACAGCACACAAACCAGACAACAATAAAAGGGTGGGGGAAAGTTTCCCTACAGTTTCGTGTATGAGTGTGTTTGTGAGGGGATTTTTTTCCGTTCTTCCGTTTTTAATTTTACCAGAGCAAATGCAACGGGGCACGATTTTGCGAAAGTTGTCCGCCGCATTCTAGCACGAATAATGTTTCGCGTGCATTTCGTGCCGGGTTTGTATGCGCCCGAGCCGCTACATAAATGGGTAAAGTTGGTTCTCGGCTTGTTTGTGATAGTGAAACAAAGATAGGGAATGAACGCGTGATATTTGATTTGGATTTAATATGAAGTCTGCTCTAGTTACCCGCTGCACTTGTGGAAGTATTATTCAAAAATTGTAAATTCAGTGGGAATTTTAGGCAAAGTATCTTGCGTTGCGCATTCTACAAATGAAGCTTAGAGAAGGGGAATGCAGGTTTTATCCAAAAAAAAAAAGGAACTAAGGCGGTTAGAATGGCTATTTAGCAACTGTTTTAGGGTAGTGAATTTCATGGCTTTCACCATTATGCTATCCAAATTGCATACTTTTAGGCAAATTCCTTACTCAAAATGCAAAAACGATAAGTCTACGTTCTAGGTATAAAAATATTAAACAAAACAATTTTGCCTGTTATAATACTTGGAGAAAATAAATACTAATTAAAGAACTAAATCATATTAAAATCACTAAAACAGTTGCAACTCCAGTGGAGACCTTTTTTATATAAAAATAATTACAAATAATCATCGAACCATCTAAACTCTGGAATGATTTCTCGAAGACAGTAAAAAACCAATTTCGATATAGTGCTTGCCTCCATTGTGTGATAATCATGCAGAAGAAAATCTTATTTCTCTACGTTTTCTTTTTTCGTAATTTATTTCTGGTCAAGGTTAAGTGATGCTGTTCTAATTAAAACGCTTTGTGAGTTTGTGATTAAGAAATAAGAGTGAAAGCAAACGCCCAAACCTTGTAGTTCGTGTGTATGTGGTTGTCCCTATGTGTGCGTGTGCCAGTGTGTATTATTGCTTGTGTCTGTAGAACGTTCCAGACGTTCTTGTAAGAAAGTGTCCGCGAGCACATGCTTATCGGGCAGTATTAGAAACCCACCCTAGAAGGGCCCAACACCCGATCGGAGTGTAAGTGAACGAACGCATACAAGAAAACACAACAGGGCGGGTAGGAGTTGTCCCTAGCTGGGGGGTTAGCAGTGCTGAAGCAGTGCGGTGAAAAAAGCGTGAAGAAGTGCAGCAACCGAGCAACGATGGGACGCGGCCATGTGCTTCGGGACCGGGTGCGGCTGATTAGCGGTAATGGCAGGCTGTTGCTAATTGCCACTATCGTCACCCTCGCCGGTCTGGCCGGGCTGGTCGAGGGGCTTGGATGTCCACCGAAGTGCTCCTGCCAACAGCGAACAGTGCGATGCGTCAAACAGCAGCTCGATAAGGTTCCGGAAATGCCGCCCGATACGAGCATTATGTGAGTAGCTCTCTGTCCCTCCCACACTGATGACCGTGTGCGTGTGTGTGTATGTGGCCCGGTTGTCTGTGTGGATGCTGTTTTGTAAATTTGTCTTTGTTTCTCCTTTGTTGTGTTTATTTCGTTTCATCGCGTTAGCTTAGGCTGTTGGTAGCTAAAGAAATCCCATCAACAGATGCTGCCACCTTTTTAAGGCCAGTGCCAGTACGCCTTTTTTCCTCTCTCTCTCAATTTTTGCTTGGTAGTCGATTCTCGTATCGGCACGCAGGTAGTATGCGAAGTTTATGCAAATTTAACGACCGGGTCGGGTCGACCCCAAACGGCAGTAATTTTGCGGAGTTTATATGGTTGACCCCTTGCGCCAGAAAGGATAAGCTGAAAAGTTGACACAATGTGTTTTATTTCGGCCATGGCATAAAGATGCTACTTTTCGTTGCCTCAGTATGGCAATCTTACACCGTACGATTATCAAACAATGGTTTTTTGCACTAAATAAAAAATCCGTTTTATTACTCTGTAGGAGCGATTGAGATTAATGAAGAAGCTTATTGTTTAAACATTTCTTATCAAAGGCACTTCACTTAATGTGTTGTTATCTATTAGGGCTGCAAAAGAACCTTCCCGACCGAGAAACGATAAGAAAACTATCATAAAGTTAACGAGAGAAAATATACTTCTTTTGTTTATCATATTGCATACATTTAGGCGTTTTGATGTGCTCTGCTGATTTGGTGCTTTATATTCATAATATTCAGTCAGCATTTTGCAGTAACCACTACTAACAGAGCAGTGAGAAATAACTAAAGTAATTAATTTCTTCTAAACTGTTGGCACACTTAATTTTCTTTCATCAAACGCTGCAACGACTAGTAAACAACGGCTGAGCTGGTTGTGCCAGGATGGCGGTAATCAGCGCTTCGAATGTTAAAAGCGCTCTAAAATGCGGATGATTAAGGAGATAGGGCAATAAGCGTGTCCATCCTTCGTCCCCCCCGTGCTTCTTCACCAGTGTGAGCCACCAGTGTGTGCCATTTTATGCTGGTGAGGTGAGAAATTAGATTAGGACGTCCAGGCACGAGTTCAAACGATCGTTTGCTCGCAACTAATTTCACCATTTGCCATGAGGATGTTTTGAGCTAATTGGTGCAAATGATGGCGAATCAATTGCGACGGTCGTAAAATCAATTTCACGAAAGCGGTGAAAGGGTGGGGTATTGATCCTTTTGGAAACTGGGGGAAAAAACTTTTCATTTGGTGTGATCTATTTTTGCGATAAAATACATAAAGTTTGTAGAATTATTCAGCGCAAATCTTAAAGCATAGACTTAAAGACAGAACCAGTAAATCCACGGGAAAATATCGTAACACACGTACACGAATAGATTAGCTTTACAAATCGCGATCCCAGCTCGTCACGATGCCAACATTGATTTACGCGTACATTTACGAGATTAGTCGTGGTCTAAGCCCATTCCGTACGGTCCCCCCGTAGCTTGGTAAGGGATGTTCGGCATCAAGCACCCTCGACCTTTGAGCCCACCGTACCGTGACGACTTTTACGGACTTAGGCCCCGGCTAACTCCATAAAAATCTCATAACACCTGCAACAAATTAAACGCCCCTTTTTTTGTGCAACCTTTCACCATTATGACCCGGTACCGTCAAGCGCCGTCACTCAGTCAGGGGTCGCTTTCAAGCCCTTCACACTCTTTGGTGTGACGTGCCTTGTATATGGGTGTGTGTTTGCTTTTTTCTCACACTTCTAGTAGGTGCTGTTTGATGTTTCAGGTGAGTTTCTCACATAACAATAAAAGCGCATCGAAAGAAAAGCGAATAGAAATGCTTAAGAACTTTTTATTTCTTGGAAGTGTTGCGCTGTTTCAGATGGTTGATTATGGCGACGTGTTTCATCTACAACAGTTACAGTAATGAAAGAAGTTTAGTTTTACTATTTTTGGGCATGCAATGCCGAATGTTTAATAAAACAAGTTTAAATAGTTATTACTGTTTTTATGTTTTTTGATAAACTATTTATTTTACAGCAAGTTTTAAGGAGTTTTTATCTTTCCATTTGTATTTCAAGAAGTCTTCTTCGTCTTTTTATAAAAGTTTTCTTCATTTAAGATTAAAGAAGATTTTTTGAAGATAATTTTTTCGTAGAAGAATTTTAAGACTGAAAATTAAAATTATTTATTGAAACTGGAGAAAGAAAACAATTCAGCACGTCCTTCAAAGCTTTTCTCGGTACTCGTCTCAATGTCTGTCACAACACAAAAGGCTATTTTAGCTGCTGGTGATGTTCGGTGTTAAATGATGTGAACATAATCCATCCCGACCGTCGAAGCATTAGCGGCTCAATCGGGCATGAATGGCTAATGGAGCCGCCTGGTTATTTGTAACACAAATCCACACCCAAGCACTCTTCAATAGTTTCGCTACTGTTTAAAAATAATAAAAAGCACTCTCAGCACTTGTACCTTATCATCGTCCAAAACTGCTCCGTTCGGGGGCACGAGGCAATTTAATTTGCATTCAGCCATAGAAGCAAAGAGAGTGGCCGAGTTTCGATTCTTCTGTTCTGCCATGATTTCATTAAACTTCACAAAAGACTGGCATGATGTTGTGACATCTTTCCCCTTTTGGCAGAAATGGTATTATCTTTCACCTTCCCCCTCGATATCTGATATCCGAAGACAGTGGCGCTGTAACTTGACGTCAGGTGAAATCGTAAACATTCATTTATCTCTGACGGAAAAACCCAGCACCTGGAGAAGGGTTTTGTTTTTCGCAGAAGCCCCCGTGGTTTCAACTCCATTTTGAAGCTGGTGGATAAAGCAGCCAACTGTTAAAAAAGTGTTATCACATAGTTTGCGTTCGAGACTGAAACAAATGGCTGCGATACGTTGGGGAATGTAACCTATTGGCGTGGTAGCGTTGGCAGGCGTTGCCCCCACGGTCGGTAACTTTGCTTTCACCTGGGCAATATTTATGTTTACACCCGGTGAACATTGCCCATTCTCACCACCAAACCGATGCGCTGCACGGTGACGGATCGTGTCGGGTACACCGCGAAAGGCGCATGATGGAGCCGTGAAGGATGATAGAACATGCTGAAAAATAATACTCATTCAGCAACGACGACGCTTTGATGACATTTCGGTGCGCGGCTGTGGGTTTTTCTTTTTTGCTTCACTGATTTTTTTTTGTTCCCGCTTTGTTTCTAGAGAACTCATCCGTCTGTACGCTGTCGGTGACATGTAGCCGAGTGAAAGGGGCTTTGGTACGGGTACGAAAAATGTACATTATCAAACCAATGTTCACCGTGACGTTAAGCCGATTAGTGTGGCTCCTTCGGGGCTTACGGTTGGCATGCGTAATGCTGGTAGAATATTACCGTGCAATCGTGTAATCAACGTGGGTTGATGCAGGTCGCAAAAACACACACACAGCTGATGGGTGATGTTGTTACGCTGAAATATTATTCACGATTACACTCTTACCGTTTTATTCTCGATGCGGAACTTTCACGCTGATGTTAGGTGGCAGAGATTGTGAGGTAAAAACCCCTTTGCGCCATCACCGTATGGGAGAGTTTAATTTAATTTGCTCGTGTGTATGTTGTGTTTTAAATGATTCATCAGAATAAGAAACAGATCGATGTTTTTCTTGAAGATTTCCCGGTAAGAAATGGGCTATTAAAGAATGGAAGTAATACAATCATTAAAAATCAAAAAAATTATTCTAATTGCATACTTTAAGGCGAATTAATTTTTGAATGTAAGCTTTAACATCCAATTGGTACATTAAAACTGTCATATCAAGGCTGGTTTATGCTAGATCTGATCTCACAAATTACATGCTTCCGGAAGCTTAATTACTATGATTATTACCTACCCGTCATCATAAAGATGAATTTAATGCGTATATATAAATCATGTACGTTCCCACTGTCAAAGGACGAAGGCATCCTGAAAGATATAGCTTACTCATGATTTAATACTTTATGATTTAAATACCCGAAGCAACTCTGTACAATCTTTTCGACACTCAATTACTACGACAATAAGATCCGATTTTATGGTTTCGAAAGCACGCTCTGTCTTTTGCCCTGAGTCTCATTTTGAGTTCTAACTAGCTGCAACAATATCTCTTCATCTCTTTTCACCCGATCTCACTTTGTCCGCTCATTCACACCGGGTACGCTTATGTTTTATTGAGCTTGAATGTTATCAGTAGCTCCAACGTAGAACTCGAACCTAACTGTCATGGGACTTACGAAAAAGGGGTAGTAATGCAAACGGGCACGACAAATGGCTGTATGGTACACGTTTGGTTCACTTCGGCCCGGACCACTGAATGGCAAATTTAAAATCCTCACACTGCTGTCTAAACACGACTCCTGTGTCCGGTCAGTCCGCAGGGACACAATAAATAAGAGGATAATTTTAATTACATTTACACTTTGCTGGTCACCTCCCATTCGATATCACCCGAACATGAGAAAGAACACACAGCTCCCATACCATGCATACAACCACACACTGTGTGGACACGGCCCATGGCCGTGTTCCGACTCCGGTTTTGTGGTAATGTTTATCGGCGATGTCCTTTTGGGGGTTGTCCATATTTTCCGGGCTTTCCGTTGATTTCGCCTTGGCCGAAACTTGGTTCCATGCACAAACATGCAACCCGTTACAAACCGAACACTTTTTGGGGGGAGGTGGGGATGTTTTTTTACACCCTTTACCACTATCAAGCCGGCCATTGCTGCCCGTTTACGTTTAAGTAAATAAGTGACGCTCCGGGATACAGCTGGGTACCGTTTTTTAGTGCACTGGTTGGTCTGCCGGCGGTTTTAAACTGAAACGTAAATAACCCATGCAAGGTGCCGCTCATTGGCCTCGATTGGCTGACCATTTGCGTTACAGCTGGTCTCTCTTTCGTTTGTACTTAAGGGGTTTTTTTGGAGTTTTTATTTTTCCAAGCAAGAAAAATCCTCTTGATTTTAGAAGGCGAATGGAAAGGTAGCTTTCCTTTTCGATATAAACACATTTTGGTTTTTGGTGTGTTAAAACCCTTAGAGTATTGTTTCAGCTGTTACAAAAATAATGTAAAAATGTCCCTTGAAGCAAATGGCCGCAGACTAGAGCGAGTTTCAATGAAAGTGAACTATTTTCGCACACTTTCGTTGAGAAACAATGCTTTGAAGTTTGCTTGAATTTATTCACTAGAATGAGGTTTATTTGTAATGGCATGCGAAAGTGCACACAATTGCTTTGTAGTTTATTCGTTATATGTTTTTGATCTTTCCTTGAATTCTCAACTGCGGTACAATGCATTTGAATTTCTATTGTCGGAATTCAATTTTATTCCCTCACTATAGACGACAGAATGATGCAATTCCACGATACCATAAATCGTCTATCTATTAAAAGAATTTTATTAATTAAATATTTCATGATCACATACCGATCACATACAGACGAGTTACTACATAGAAATTCATTCATATACCATTTTGCGAAGAAATATGTTCTTCCTTATGTTTAAATACTTTTGAGTTCAAGTTGTAGAACTGCATCTGCATATTGTGAGCAAACGAAAGTTGAAAACCACAAACTTAAATCCCATTGCCCATGACTTTTCGATTGCACAATTTCTTTTGCAATTCCCTTAACGCACATATGTACATTCATGCCCGCTTCTAATCCTTCCTAGAATCCACAAACCTCCAAAAAGGACTTCGTAGTGGGAGGCGTCGAAGAATACGAAGAATAGCTCATAAATTTTATGCCTCAGTGCATGCTGTCCCACGGGGTAAATATTAACAAATGCACATCTACTGCACATGACGACTTCTTCCCTCCTTTCGCACTGATTCTCACCGGCTAATTCTTCCCTTGCCTACAAGAGTTGGGTGATTGTTGTGGAACACCCAGACTGTAGCACGTGAACGATAAGTTAATTATTTATGCAAGCGTAAATTAAGTTCTAACTCTCTTTTGCTTTCCGCTCCTTATCAGGCCCCTGAAGTACTCGAGGCCTGGGCGGATCTCCGACGTAGAAGGGCTATCTTGACGCTATCACACAAAACTTGATGATTCTTCCGTACGACAAACTTAACCGGGGTGCCTCTATCTATAGTCGGTTGCCGATCTACTACACCGCCGAGGGAATGCTCTCGACGCATCGTGAGTAATTTGTATGTCGTTCGGAAATAGCTGAAAACTTACCATCTGTGCAAGCGACCCCCTGAGGGCACACGGCCCCACCACCACCTTATCGAAGCCACTATGCCACAACCTTTGGTGCTTATCGGTTTCGCTATAGAGGTTAGGAAAAGGGCGTAATGAAACTGCTTCTTGCAACTAGGGAAGTTTTCCATCATCACACCAGCGAAGCCAGTAACTTCGGGGTGGATATTATCATAAGATGGATCGATTTTACGAGCCTTTCCCGCAGCTGCTAGTGGTACGCTACACTTATGAGCTCAAGATGGAATAATTCATCTTCGTGCCATAAACTTGTCTAGACGCGACATGTTTATGTAAGCATCGAGCAGGAGGTGTAGAGGAAATAATACCCACAGCAAACTTAGTGCAGCTAAATGGATCCTTCATTCAAAGGCAACAGCTCGCAATACGCAATTCCCAAATAAACGAAGAATAAATAGCAGTCTTCAGAAACTCATCCTTCAGAAACCTTTGAATGGAATTGTTCACGTTAAGATTATTGAAGGATCGGTACGAGAAAGTTAGTATCCATAGTTTTTTGGGCACATTCGGCGCTCAACAATTGTTTTGACTTGGGAATCTTCTTTCAACAAGCAATGCGAATCATCTACGAGGGGAAAACACCTTCTTCTTCTTTCGAAACCGTACCCTTCATCCCTTCATCGATTGACAAGATCCACAGACACCAAAAAAAAAAACGATCACCATCAAACTTTCCAAAAACTCTGTCGAAAGAGCAAACCCCTGTCTATTATTTTCCAAAAATCATAAGTTATTTTCTGATCAACTTTTTGCGCACTTCTACCACCTCATCCAAGCAAAACTGTGGCCATTCCGTTCGATTGCTATTTTCATACAGCGAGCGCATCACTTCGACTTCTTGAGAAACAGAGTTCGCCACGTCCAGAGAAGAATCAACTGATGGCGTTTGCCTGTGCAGTCTGTCGGCAGTTCCAGGGAAATCTGCTGCCAACGAACGTGACGGTTGGTAGTGACGGCGGACATTTTAGAAGGAATTTGAGATGAAAGCAAACTGATATTGCGTTCCGAAGAAACTTTGTACTCCGTTCGTACCGTGAGGCACGCAAAATGTTCGTAGGTGTGCTTATTGTTTTAATATTGTATTTTAGATGAAGTTTCAATCGGGGACGGTTAGAGTATTGTGATAAATTGTGACAAACAAGATAAACTTTTCATTTTGTCTGTTTTTTTTTGGGTGTTAACCAATTCTTAGTATTTAGCTAAAACCGTTCTGATAAACGCCTGAAGGTAGGCAATTTAGAGAACTTTATTCGTTTTTTTATTCAACCTTAGTCGTTTGATTCTGATTCGTCATAAATGGCATGTACCACATAAACACCCAAAAAGGGCGATTCTTGAACCGCAACATACACTGTCATAAAGCCGACCAAAGTTGAAGCTGTTCTTGGGAGACAAAAAACGCGCACCAGCACCAGTTGTTGACCTGTGGAATGTTCATTCGCTCCAGTAAAATCTTCATGTGGACGGAAACACTTTAAATAACGTTAGCGCTTAGATTTGTCCCAGTTGCTACAGTGGGAATAGGGATGCCTACGGATGGATGGTAGGGGCTGGGGAAGCAAGTTGGCCAAACTTTCCCTCCCAGAAGAACGATCCATTTCTCTTGGTTGAAGATTTGTGTAGTCGTACGTTTTATTATGTAGCGCTTGTTTTTTTTTATTCTCTACAGGCTTTTCTTCCCCATCTCATATCCTTTTTTATATCTCCCTTTCTCTTGCTTTTGGTGGCGTTTTTTTCACCCCGTCGAACGAAATCTTAACTTTTTCTTTTTCGTTTGCTTTTCAATTCTACCAACTTCTCAAGACCGGCCTTTTTTGGCGCGCCGTGGTTTGCCCTTTTGCCAGGTTGGAAAAACGGCTGTAGCTCAACTTTTTCCATTCGAAGAGGCAAAGAAATGAAAATATGAATATTTCGTTAGCAAAGTTAGATTTGCTTTTACTTACCGTGAAGCAGACTTGCTCCGATGAAACCAGAAACCAAGCATCGAGAGTTTTTTTGTATGCCGATAGTGAAAACCCAAAAGCATCCGAAAGAAGAATGGAACGAGAACATCATCACGAACATAATGAAGGGGTGGAGCAAGTTTCCCTTCACGCAGCCCGCGGGGGGGAATGGCAAGTGGCAGAAAGCAAGGTGGTGGCAGAAAACATCGGTGTGCTATTCGAGCTGTATTATTTTCCCATCTTCTCAAGCTCTTGTTGATAGTCGCTTGACTCGATGTTGTTTGAATCGATCGTTTGCATTCGGTGCGAGAGCATTTGCTCAAGATTTTCTGAAGATTGCACAGACAGACAATCGGGAACATAAATTTGCACCTGCGCTGATGACATCAGAAATGTTTCGTTGGGACCGTATCGAGTGCTAGGAGCAATCTTATTTATTGTAGTTGTGACAAAATTGCATTTGCTGTGCAAGTTTGTATTCCTAATCAATCCCATTGAGCGTACAAATAAAATGCTTCATGTGTAATGCGAATTGCATACCTTTAGGCGATGTTTAATATTTTTTGTTTCCTTAAAATATGTATACTAAACCAAACGAATCGTTCATCATGTTCGTAGCACGAAATGTGTTTCAAAAAAATGTTCAAACATGCATCTACCTCGTTCGACACAAAATGCTAATGAATGCAATTATCTTTTCCTTTTCTTTTTCTTCTTCCCATTTCCCAGCGATCTGCGCTACAATCACATCCGCGAGGTACCGACCGGTGCATTCGACGGGTTGCAACATTTGCATACGATATTCCTTAACGAGAACCAGCTGATAAAAATCCACTCAGGTGCATTCCGGGATCTGCCATCGCTTAAGTATCTCTATCTCAACCGTAACCGAATTGGCGCCATCGCCGCGGATGCATTCATCTCCCTGAACCGGCTGCACAGCATGTAAGTACGCAAATACACCATCACCTCATCGCATTTCGGATTTCGCGCATTTTCTCAGTGAACGGTGACACTTACCGGCTGGCAGGAGCCGGTTGATGAATGCTTTCCCCCTTACCTTGCTGCTCCCAAAAATCGGGGAAAACGGAAATGAGTCTGCGGCGTGTCATTCGAGCAAGACAGAAATATGCTACGAGTGCAAGAAAACATCCCTACGGTAGGATGCAAATAAAGAAGCAAACGAAAAAAATAAAACGCAAAAATAACCGAGGCCGAATATTTGATGAACCACTGATTGCAAATCTATTCACCGAAGCGACGGTTTTACAATTGCCTCTCACGAATGGGAATTTTCTCTTCTCTTACACTTTTCGTTCCATGCACTCTGGGAAACGGGCGCTTCATGTCGACGATCGCGAAAATTCACTTCCTGATGGGTGGTACGAACCATAAAAAAACAACCCTTCACTCACACACACATACCCATTTCCAGGTACTTGCATTTCAACAATCTGAGCCGGCTAGAACCGCAAACCTTCAGTAACATGGCCTCTCTAGAACGACTGTAAGTATCCGAAAGGCAATATAGGGAAGGGCCGATTGCATTGGCTTAGAAGGAATGGTACCGAATGCTGTGTGCAAATCAACCTTTTCGGCTCGTTGTGAAAGCGAACCGCCTTATGGGTAACTCATGGCTTTATCCCTTTTTCGAACCTTTTCAATTTCTGATTCTTTTATTTAAAGCTTCCCAAAACGGGACACCGCTTTTTTGTGCAGTGTGCAGAATTTCAATTGCTATTGATTATGTGCTGTATTTCAGGAGTTTTATTTGATTGCTAAAGCAAACGGGTTAGCCTTCTGGGTTGTGGATTCTCAGAGGCAGAAAAATGAATGTTCCTTTTGACTAACACAAGTACTAGGAATGTTTAATTAAAACCATAGAATGGATCTTTTGTCTATTCTAAAACTTTCCTTTTTTCAACCTACGCTTCAACCTACCAATGTACAGATTAGCCTTCGGCTTTTAAACCATTCATCAAATATTTTTAACAAAACACCCTCACAAATCTTAAATTAATGTGTCACCATTTATACCTACGCCCTGCCATCTGGCAAATGTCTTATTCAATCACTGCTTGAAAATGTCACTTCAAATGCCACGAGTTTTAAAAATTCCGGCCCACGAAAAGTACCGAAAAGCTCATTACTTTTAGACGCTCGCATTAAATTGTTATAAACGACTGTAATTATTTCTAATTGCATACCACGGAAAGTTGTTTCGGGTCGAAGTAGAAAAGAAAGTGACGCATTCTAAATCCAATAATCACTCATTCCCCTTCTACTAATTAAACAACATTTTTTTTTGGGGGGGCGGGAAGTTAAAATGAGGAAGAACGAGAATAGTAGCGAGTCGGTATAGGGAATAGATAGAACAGGGCAATAATCCCAAATATGAGCATGCTCGGTGTGCGAGCTCATTTAATAAATCTTGTTTCCGGATTAATTAATGTAACGTTAAGCGACGGCACCGAACGGCACTGGGAAGTCTTTCCGACACGTTGTTGTATAATTAATATAACGATGTCCTAAGGCTTTCGTACACAGAGGACGAACCTCTCGGCACGATATCCCCACGAATGAATCAGCAAACGGCAACGGGGGGGAGAAAAAAACCCTTCCAACCGGGTTTTGTCTGCCTCGGAACACAGATGAAATTGGTGTCTTTCAATTGGTGTTTTGCTTTAGGGCGGAATGTGAGATGTGTAACTAGGTTCCCGAGTGCCTCGAAGTATCTTCAACTTGACACCTTTTGCCGAATTCAATGCACGAACTTTGACCGGTGGAAAATTAATTAATGAACTCCACCAATTTTCCCCGTTCCTCCGAGAGATCCTCTCTGTATCAGTCGATATAATACGAAGCCTTCCGTTTTTACTCCCGGTAAGTGTTTCTGTGTGTGTATGACAATTACCTGATTGGAAACTGATTAGTTTGAAAATAGTTTTAAGCCGTAGCCGTAGTACTTTTACGGACATATTTTTCCTACAACTTTCCTGCCGTCGGGCATACTTTCACTGAAACTTCTGCCCTAGCTCACCGGAGGATAAAAGTTAATCTTTTAATGGGTGTATCTGTTCTGTTACCGGCAACGTCACCCTTCACCCAGGATGAACACGCTCCCGGGCAGTGTTGGCAGACTTGTGGAAAGTTTGTACGTATTTTTTTGCTGTTTTACTTGGTTTGTAATTTAAACCAAGCGCCCCCGGGTACTTTAATATTAACCATTTGATTAAAATCGGAAGCTGGCTAGAGTTGGATACGATGATCCGAACAACACACCAATCAACAAGAAGCATCAAGATGGAGCGTTACGGAACAGAAGATGGCTTGCGGTGGTAGCTCCAGAATAGGACGAATACAGTGAACCAGTAGGTAGTAAAAGGAAATGGTTCACCATTGGAAATGTGGAAAAAGACAGAACATGGCAGCAAAAGAACGTGATGTTGATGGTTCCGCCATGTCGCGAACTCATGGGTGTGTTGAGTGACGACGATGACAATGACATTAGAGATGTGATGCTTGCATGGCACGTTCTGTGTCTCTCCATCTCGGATACATACGGCGGAAGTCGTCGAGGTGGCAAACCATTGGAATGATCGGACATACGCCTCGGGGAAAGAGTCGAAGCTTGTGAAACAACAATATCCGGTCGCTTGTTCGCTGCGTTGTTATTATTTGCGAAATGTGACAAGAAAACGGAAAATGACATCGACAATACCTTACGGATGTTCCGCTGTACTTCCGCTATTGTTTTTTTGTGAGAAAGAAAAGGATTGTGAGGAAATGGCATAACATTCAGCACCATAATACGGTGGTGGATTTATCGATAAATTGTGCTTTTTCTCGTTGTCTGCCCGAGAAGAGAAGCAAAAGCAAATTACGGATGATAAAAATCGATTTCTTAATATGAAAATAGTACGAGAAACATTACAATCCCAGAATCAAGTATAAAAAAAATGAAATAAATAGCAAAGATAATATGAAACATTGATATTAAATTAAAAAAGAAATCAATATTTTCTTTCTTTCCATTTCTTTCCCGGAAGGATCTGTATTTTGTTATTAAACCCCTTTTTCCCACTTTACTACATCACTTTCGAGACAAAACTAGTAACTTTCTGGTAGCACAAAAAATGGCGAAAAAAATGCAACTTGTCTGGTTGGAAGAAAAATAAAATGAGTAAATACACACCAACTCCCACCCGGTATGAGATGAAAATGTCCGCTCAAAAGAAAGAGAAGACCAAAACAGCAGCTACAAAAACAAGCGGTGAAAAAGCAGAAAACAACGTAAAGAAACAAAAAGGAGATAGGAACGGCCAGGCCCGGGCTTAAGATTTTCGCATCCATTTTAAGTGGAAATTCTTCCCCGTTTTTTTGGTAGACGTCTTAGTCAGGTTGCGCATGTATTTGTTTCCGCTGTTGTACAATCCACAAGCAAAACTTGTTCGGGGCTGAAGACGTGAGCCTTTTGCAACCAAGTAAAGAGGCGGGCAATTAAAAACAAACACCCCCTTACCATCCTTTTTCCCTACCACAACCGTCTATCGCAACCGAGAAGAGCATTTACTCGTTTTGCTGATATTTACTCCGCTTCGTTTTTCCATTTGCCGGTGTTGTGCTTCAAGCGCAAAACACACTGCTGTAGGAAGGTTTCCATTTTCTAGGTTTTGTGTTTGCTTTCGGGAGCATGTTTTTGAACAACCGTCTCGATGTTGTATCTATTTGTAACTGTAATTGAAAATGTTAAAATAATCGACGCTAATTGACGCGGTAGTTTCGCATTAAATCGACACGTCAGTTAGAGTCATTCCAAAAAAAGCAATCCTCTGCAAGGGAACGGAACTAGAAATGAATGAAGGAAAAAGGCATTATTTCGGTGTGCTTTTAAATGTGAGTAGAAATTGTATATTTTAAAAACACTTAAAAATGAAACCGTAGAACAGTAATTAATGTAAATTACATAACTTCAGGCGTTTAGCTATCTAAAATCTTCCTTAGTATGACTCTCTCGATAGATGTACACTATTCAACCGAAAAATGGACCATCATTTCATTTCGCCAAAAACTTGCTTATTTCTTTCAGCAAGATTGTTTCCAAGAAATCAAAATACATTACGGAAAACAACGATTCTTATGACAATAGGCGCGTAAAAGTGTGACAATAACATCGTTTACTGTTTCTTTTATTACGTGATGAGGTACCTCATTATTTTTTTGCTCTTATTTTGTCCGCTTGTTTCAACACTTCGTTAAACGAAGAAAGTTGGAAAATTGTATCCAAGTTGTGGAAACAAAAAACACACAAATAGAAAACACTCCAAGGTTGATTTGCACCTGCAGCGCCCGGTACCAGGATTCGTTTCCTGGACGATAAATATTTTGCCAGCCTCTTGAGATAAACGTTCCCGGCGCTTAACGCTTATCTTCTCACACTTTCGTTTCCTTGCGCTTATTCCACGATCCCATTCGACAGCTATTTGCACGGCAACCAAATTAAGAACATTCCGGAGGGAAGCTTCGAACGCTTACCATCCCTGCGACGGCTCCGGCTGGACGATAATGCGCTCGAGTGCGATTGCTCACTGCTTTGGTTCGTACGGACGATGCAGCAACCGAACCGGAAATCCCTGGTGGCCGGTGCAACCTGTGCCACACCGCCCGCCCTCGAAGGTCAACCAATTAGCTCGATCACGGAGGAGGACTTCCACTGCGGTAAGTAGGGATGGATCGGTGGATGGTGGTCCACAACGAATCGCTCGTTTCATTCGCTCGTTTGTTTTTGTGATAAACAAAGTTTTTCGGTTTTCGTGCCGTGTCGTTCATTCATTTCGAAGTGGAAATTAAAATGTGTCTCATTAGGGAGTTATTCAAGCTTTATTTTGTGCTTCAGCACAGAAATGTGGGGAAGTGGAATAAATAGTGCTAATAACGGCGTACAATGAAAGAAAACACCTGCTCACCCTGTCCTGAATGAGTTCATCATTAACCTGATTTCTTGATTTCTCGTATTCAGTAGATGTCACAGAAAGCAAAAAAATAGGAGGAAGAAGGAATTCTTCGTGTCCAATTTAGGGTTCTTTTCGGTGCCTTCTTCTGATCGATGATATCATTTCATTTCCCAAGTTTTATCCCTTCAAATCCGATTATATCCCGGATTCTGTCCAATTGAAGTCGCCCCATCGAAGATACTCAAAATGTCCCAAACAAAATCCAACACCGTAGTGGGTGGTCCTTTTCGGTGGTCTAATGTTTTTGGGGGATTTTTTCTTCCTTTCCCCACCACAGCGAAACCGGAAATTATAGTCCAGCCAAGGGACATCGAGATAAGCTACGGCCAGACAGCGGTATTTAGCTGCAAGGCATCGGGTGACCCACGACCGGAAATTGTCTGGTTGTACGAGGAAAACCCAGTCCGGTCGGAATCGGACGGTCGGGTAACGTTACTGCCCGATGGTTCGTTGCGTATTGACGAGATCGTTCCTGCCGATGCCGGCCAGTACGCGTGCATCGCCCGTAACAGCCTCGGGGAGTCGCGGTCACGCACTGCACACCTGGCAGTCAACAACGATGTGGTCGAAAGCGAAGCGGAAGCACCCAAGTTCCTGCGTACACCGGTCGATCCGCTCGAACTGCTCGAGGGTGATCCAATCGTGCTGGATTGTGTTGTTACCGGTAGGTAGTTTACGCTGTCGCTTCAATTAGAAACACACGATTTTGTACCCAACGACGGTTCCTTTCCGCAGGTGCTCCAACGCCGAGTATTTTATGGAAATTCAATAACGAAAACATCCAGAACGGGCGCATCAAGCTGTTTGGCAATGGTTCGCTGATTTTGCCAACGTCCACACTCGATGACGGTGGCATCTACACCTGCTGTGCTGGGAACGCTCTTGGCAACATTTCGGTCAACGTGACGGTCCTGGTGAACGGTAAGTCTCTCGCCCCCCCCCCCCCGCCCCAGAGTGCACTAATTCCTGACATCCAAACACCTGCGGTTTATCCATGTCCGTGCGGAGATCTTCCGTTCACGTCTGGCAACTCTGGTGCTCATATGGCTCCGGACGAAGGCTCATCATCTTTTGGACAAATCGACACCGATGCTGCTCAGCCCGGCTTTACGAGTGACATCACTTTTCGAGTGCGGATAATCACGTTACAAAGACGGCTTTTTAGTGCACGAGAGGTGCCACAGCACCAGAAGACAGTAAATCGTTCGCACTTTGATGCAAAACAACAAACCCCTTGGTGTGTCGTCGTAGATGTTGCCGAGCTGGCACGGAACTGGCTCAAAGCCGCATGACAACTGGTGCGGAAATTTCAACCACTTCCGTACCCACAAACCCCGGCACCAGTGTTACCTGTGTCGGATGTGTACTCGGCGAAACCCTTGGATATCCGGTATTGAGGCCAGCCCACCCCCAAAAAACGAGCTCCATGTTAAACTAAGCGTGCAAGACGTCTTTTGCTCGATTAAACAAATGTCTACCGCAAGTGTAATGGTTAGGTACTGTAGGGTCTCGATCGTACCGGCACTGTACACCCCAGAAACACACAAGCAAACACGTAACACGGTGGAATGCTTTCCAAACTTTTTGTCCGCAGCCGGTTTCCGCCACGCACAAGCACTTGTGAATTGTGTGAGTGTGTGCATGCGGATGTCGGTGTGTTTCGTACGTTTCGCGACATTATTCAAGTGCCGAGATGTGGACAAGAAAGTTAAAGGCATCGATTTCCGGGAACTTATGTTTTTGGGTGAGGTAAGAAACAAGTCGTTCCAAGAACACTTTTGTGTCGTTCTTCAGAAATTCAGAATGAACTTTCTGCGCAAGCACTGTGACTGTGTCGTTCACAGATTTATTGTGCATCAGGTCTATAAAACCCGATTGTTACAGATATAGTTTCTTAGAAACTGAGTTCCTGATTGTGTCCATAAGTTTTGGGGATAGCGAGAATTCGTGACTATTTTAACCTTTAGACCAGAGCTGTGATAAAAGGTCAATTGAAACATAATTAAAACTTGCATACTTTTAGGCGTTGTGGAGACTCGACAAGCTAGTAGAAAAGAGAAACTAACTCTATATTTCCCAATATTTTAAGCTTAAACAGAAAACTAATTGATTTCAACATATCTCAAACACAGCTTGGCAGAAAAGCCACATAACATAACCAATATAAACGCTTTCAGTGCGCTCCTCCTTACCCCTGGAGAAAAAAACAGAGAGTAACGCAAAACAAAAGCAATTCCTTTACACCACTCCTGCACCTGTTAATTGCTTTCGCATTCTTCTAAGCTACAATGCAAACATCGCACCATCCCCGAAAATAACTCACCTAACGCCCAACATGATGTCAGGAATGCTAATGTAACCGTTTTTGCTAACACTAGCACGACCGCTTGTATCCATCACCACCTCACCGACAACATCTACAGCGTCCTTGGCCACCATTACAACAACCGTCATCCCAACCACCGTACAACCATCGAACGGTGCTACTCCGCTTTCGAAACCATCCCCAAAACCGACCGAACTTAGTAATGCTGCCATTACGGGGGATTCCGGTACAGGAGAACACGAAGGTAAGTGGTGCTTGTGGGAAGTGCACCATGATGTATCTGTATAAATATCTTGTCGGAAGTAAACTACCCGGGCCCTCATTTCCTACACACACACACACAACCCTAACAATTAGAAAGATGATCAATTTTCCACCCATTTGCCCTTTTTTGTATCATACGCAACAGCTTCTGCTGTCAATCATTATCTTCACTTTGTTTTAAGTCTTACAACAAGTATCACTTACTGACCTAATGTATGTCGAATGACTTAAGGTTACGGGAAAAGAAATATTAAAAGCATTATTATCATACACAAACATCCATAAAAGCCTTTATAACCGACAAACAAAAGTAAAACATGTTTGGAAAGAATCCACTGCACTAATCTGATCAGATTGCATTCCCTGCATGAGTTCTTTTCCGGATTTGGTATAATATTGACCATCTAGTGCAAATACGCTTGAATAAAAAAAAGGAGAATACAAACCAAACCATTCAGCTGCCCCGTTAACAATCTTATTAAAAGGGAAAAACTTACGCCTAACAAGTCCTTGTATAGCTACTATTGCATAACTTTAGGCGAAAGCGCCGCGAATTATGCAATTCGATCGGCATATTGTTGTAAATAAAGTAGAAAAAATCGAAATTGTTCTATTACGTTGTCCTAAGCGAACGAACGTTCGTTTCTAAATCGTACATTTGTCCGTTGGGTATTCTACTAACATTCCAGAGTGGTTTGCATTTCGACCACTCATGGTTTACCGAGTATTTGATGAGCTGTCACTAAATCCATTTCTGTTGGTTTTGTGGTTAAATCGATTTTGCACACACAAACTCGTTACGTGTGTGGATGCACTTTTTTTGTTGTATTCTCTCTTTACATAGTATATTACATTACGAGGTACAAGGGAGGTGCTTGATTTGCATGGATGCCCTTCTTTCTTTCTTTTTTTTTGCTATGATTAATATGCGTGCAATCGAACGTCTGGAGCACATTTCTGAATGACTCGTACTGTTACCTACCCGGTGCCCTGTGCATCCTAGCACAAATATATAAATTCTGACGAGCGTAATTTATACTCGACCGGATAACGAGTGATTGATGGATGCTGACTGAGATGTTTATGATGTGTCATGTATGTGCTCACGGACAGAAATGTGTTACGCATTGCTATCGGTTCAGTAAAACACTAACACAATGATGTGATGCAACCAATATGCGTTCAAAGGGATTGCATTTGATCTTGCACCACGAAGCGGAAGATGTACGCGCTGTCAAAGTCATAAATTACCACACCGGCGGTAAAGGACTGAACAAGAAATATCTCCATTCCAGCA
Source organism: Anopheles funestus (assembly GCF_943734845.2). NCBI lineage: Eukaryota > Metazoa > Arthropoda > Insecta > Diptera > Culicidae > Anopheles > Anopheles funestus. The sequence goes on from NC_064599.1 coordinate 9,245,823, forward strand.
TCCGTCTGCATTAGTCAGCACTGGAGAGACTTATTAAAGGTGCGAATTAATTATTTGTATCCTTTAGTTTTGATTTTTCTACAATCGTATCCAATTCCCATTACATTCTATTTTTAATCCTACATTCTCCATGCTGGATAGCAAATTTGTCGCAACATTTAATTTCCTTCGTACCGCAACTGGATGTGCATGCACGTCGCTCATTAAATATTTCTCGAGTCGGAACATTATTCCAACCAGTCGAGGGTACTGTCGTAATTTATCACTGCACCCATCGTCGTGGCCGAAAGGTTGTTATTTCGAAAAACATGCAATCCACCGATTGCGATTGCACGCGGGCCCTACAGTGTTACCTACAAACGGCAATGAGGCCCTCCATGATTGCAATTGAAGCAACGGTTGATGATGTTTGGCCACGACCGGTATCTGTACGGTTGACGTTGCACGATGACCGGCTACCAGGGGCCTTTCGGTCTGGCAAACGGTATCATCACACCGCAGCATCGCTTTTGCAAATGCAGTTAGACAATTTACGTCCCAGATCCGACGCAATACCCAATCGATATTTAATTAAATGCATCCATCAAGCGGTCGTTGCAACATTCGAACCCTCCCGGGGGGGGGGAATCGTTCGCCAATGCTGCTGAGCAGTTTTAGGAAGCTTCTGCGGGCGGAAAGTAAACACTCGGAGCGAACTTGGTGCGCTTCATTTCTTGGAAAGGTATCGGTACATGTCGATAAATGATGTAAATTTATCGAAAAACAAGCAGCAGTTTGATTATGTGCATATGTTTATTCATTATTACCTAGAAATAACCACACATTTTATCAATATTGTGAAATTGGAATTAATAACCCTATAGGGCTGTTCAAGGAACCAACATCCTGTTGGGAAAGCAGTAAACATAATGAGTTCATTATTCATATTGCATAGTTTCAGGCGTTTACTTACAGATACGCGTGTAACGCTGTACATATACTAACGCTTAAAATTATGCAACTTGTACAACAATATAACGCTAATAAAGAACAATAGCTCGCAGTAAAGAAAATAGTTGATATTTCCCCCCGCTTTATTGTCTTTCTTCACCTGCTATTCATCCTGTTGTTAAGCTACATTATAAAGCATGTTATCGAATTAAAAATAAAGAAAAACCCCAAACAAAAAAAAGCATAAAAATATACTGCTGAATACGGTTTGAAAACATGCTATCCTGTCAATGATGTTATTTGCTGTGGCCGATGATGAGCATTGCATGGAAAAAAAGCTTTTCCCGAACGAATAACGCATAAAAAGAGAGCGTAACAAACGGTTGATTGGTATATGAACAAAAAACAAAAATGAATATAACAAAAAAAAAAAGAAACAGATGAAACAAAACCAACAAGAGAACAATATTTTGCCTGTATGGACAAAACAAAAACACGAAAAACAGATGATAAACATCACGTTTCCCCGGTAGCTTTTCGTTTCGAGCCACGGTGAAGGCTCGTTTGATTGAAGGACAGCGTTGGACTAGTTGACAGAAGATAGACATCATCATTGAAGACCATTTTTTTGTGTTGGACCTTTCTTCACAACTATAAGCCCTCCTCCTCCCCCCTTAAACCTCTCATCATCTCGTTCATGATAAAAATGGAGATCTAAGAAAGAACAAAAAAAACAAGGATAAGCACTAGGACGGGAATGCAAACGTCAAATGGTTTGCCACTTTCGGGGCGGTAGCATCGATTCGGTTCTGGCAGAATTTGACGCATCCATTATCGAGAGTTTAATCAACGATTCGGTGGATAAACAGATTGTCACCAAACGGGAAGGTTCATTGGGAAGGAAAATGTGTTTCCCTTTTAGTAGGCGCACACGTATCTACGCCATCATGATTAGAGGATAGTGTCGGTTTGGTGGACGATACTGATGGAATTACGTCGCAGCTCTTGATCCCGTCACGTCGAACGTTGTGGAAGACCAACAAACTAGGACTAGTACCTTCGGGTGCCAAACAAAAAAAGCATCTCCTGCATGTTCATCGTTGACATTGCACTACTCAAACACAACCAACTCTGGGTCGTTAAGGGGATTCGTTTGGTGTTTAGGTTTTTTTTTCTCTGCTATCATGCTTTCTGATTTGTCTTTTCAAGGTGGAATTATACACACAAAAAACCCGCTACGAGACAAACGGTATATCCCATCCAAAAATAGCCCCGGACGTTCGTCAATATTGATGCTGATGAAGTCTGTCGAGCAGGTGGAAAAAATAACAAGCTCGTCCAGTCTGGCGTCATCCCATGTGGTCTGTGTATGTGAAAATGTAAACTGTCTCCTATCGGTAGTTAAGAGGGAGGTTTTTACTAGCCCTTTTTCGATCGATGACTCTCAACACCGTTTCCCGACCATCCGACTGCTGCCAATTATGAAGACGATAGGCTTGCATTCCAATCGTTCCAATATACAGCAACCCGGACGGATAGACAACTTCTCCATCTGCTATTGTGCGTTTCCGGTGTCTCGGGCATAATGACGTTTTCAAGTTGCCGTTCATCCGGGAAACCCATCTTGAGGAACGAAATTGCTTCGAAACCCCGATTTGTGTGAGGATGTGTCTGACGCGGAAGCAACAATCAGCATGAAAGGAACGGTTCACAAAATTTCCCATTCGTTACGATTACTTCAACGAAGCGTCCATAATCAAGTGACTCCTGGCATGGGTCTGAGTTCCCTGTTTTCACGTGCACCCTTGCCATCTGATTCTGATACTCGATAATCAGATTGACAAATTTCATGCCCCAGTAACACGGCGTCTGACAAAGTGATGTGTCTGGATGTCACCGAAAGACGATGCTGACTGAAGCAATATTTCACTTCTCCAACAAAACTACGACTCTTGTGGCATGTTTTGGTGGGTGAGGTGCTTTCTGAGTGATATGGCGATGAAAGATGCAATTTGAAATTCAAATAACGCTTCAGAATCGGGTTCTCAAAAATACGAAACTACTACCTTCTTACCACTACAAACACTTACGCTCATCAGTAGGGATTGGAATTTATCTCGGAAGTGATGCAGACGATTTTCAGTACGTTGGGAGTAGTTTTTTCCCCTCTACACAACACATGCCAGAACATGGTGGCAAGAAGGAGACCAATTCCCTGTTTGGTGTCTTTCCTTGACGGATGTGAATGGAAATGCGCGTAAAAGATAGACACCCCGAAAGGTTTGCATTCATTCGCTAAACCCGCATACCCGGACGATCGATCGAACGAACGGACACAAATTGGTGCCGCTGCCAGTTCCGGCTCGCTTTCCCTACGCCAAATGAAGGTAGACACGTCCGCCGAAATTACCGTTTGATTGTGATTTGTAATGAATGGAATGTAATTTTATTTCCGATTTGCTTTCCCTTACGGTGGCCTCTTTACCGGCACGGGAGGTGTTGCGTCTTGTGTCAAACATCCTTACCCTTGATCCATGATTGACGCAAAACCCGATGCTTCGAGATGGATTTTGAGAAAAGGAAGCGAATCGTAAGGCAAGGCGTTAGGTGGAAGATAAGCGAGATAAGCATATTTGCCCGGAAACTTAAGGCTAGTAATTGAATAAGAGCGCTTGGAAGGAAGAATAGGGATAGTCTGAAAAAAGGGCAACTTATAGAGAAGATTATTGAAATTGAAGAATCGTAGAATCGGCAAGGATTAAGTTACGTTAGTCGTACGCAAATGAAATTCAATTGTCATTTGTCTATTTTTGGTTTTGGTTTAAAAAGGGATATTGTTGTGCGAATTGCCTAACTTTAGGCACTTTTTTTGTACACGCCTTTTTTGGGTGATGAATTCACCATTCGTAAGGCTGTGTTTGTGCTTTAAACGAATGTGTCCAATACAGGCAGTTCATTTATGAAACCCCCACTTTGAAGAGTACTCACAATCTTCTTAACTTCTCCTACTGTGAAGGCATGGCACAAACGACTTCATCTTACGCTTCTGGCAAACGAGATTGTTTTGTGTGTGTCTGTGTGTGTGTGTGCTATAATCGGATAGTAAAAACACCGGTTGGCAGACAACAGAGAACCGGTTGGTCCGGTAGTCGATCGCTCTTGCTTCGTCGTATCGTAACAACCGAATGTCTAATTCAATAAAAGAGCAAAAATAAAATTGCTCGAAAATCGAAAGATCGATCCAATGCCAAACGAGGAAGAAGTGTTAAAAAGGGGAAACCGGCACAACAAAACTGCTACCATACAATATTCATTTCATCTTTCCGATAAACCACCGCAACCATGGGGGCATGGTCGAGATGGTTAAATGGATCCAATCAAATTATCTTCCACCTTGTCGTGTCGTTTAATTTCATTTCGATTCCGTTTCGTGTACCGTCCGTGCTGGGGGCACGGTGAACCGATTGGAAAATCGCCTGTCAAAGAGCAAATGACAAGCGTCAAGCGTTGGTGGTTTTGTGAAAGAACCCAGTACGGTACGTACGGGTTCTTGTCTTCAATTACTTCGAGGCACCATCCGTTAAAGGGTCAGCTGCAGTTGCTTTAAACCGATCGTTTCGAGTTGGCCGTACCTTGTAGGCTCCCATATTGGGATGCATAATTTAGAACAAGCTCGTGTTTGGCGAGTGGAAAACGAACGAATAAAGTCTGGATTCATTCGCCAAGAGACTGTCTGAATATAATAAAGATCTTCATGTTGGCATGTTTTGATTGAGGACGATATTTTGGGACACCGACGTTTACTTTTTTGATGATGTTGGTCAAGGTTCTGTGCGTCCTTTTGCTGTTGCTTTCTACCACACAAAAAAAAAGAATATTGAACCGTTGCCGAAAGACACGTTTTTGGCACCAAAAAAAAAAAAGGAAATCTCATTCGTCCGAAAGAAAAAAATTACTTTGCATATTGTTATGGTGCACCCTGTCGGTTGTCGGAACCACGCACTGACAGCCACTCAGCTATGACGAGCGATCGTCATAAGCAGGACGTGTGCGTGAGTGATGTAGGGCACTGACCGAGGATCGGCTCAGCGCGCAATCGAGAGCAGTTGCAAATCGGGAGTCAAAGAGAACGGAGATAGGGAGCGTTAGGTGTGCGTTGCGTGTGCGTGTACATGTTCGTTAATTAATTAATAAAGTTTTATTATAAGTTTGCGTCACCCCAAAAACACTCGGTCAACCTCATTCACAGACGCAACAGTGGCGACGAGGATATTTTTGTGGTTTAAGTGTATTCGCAATTAACTGTGCTAAATTCGTGTGAGAGAAAGACACTGTCCGTCATCGCGTTGCAATCGTTACTGTTCACTACGTTGTCCCATCGTATCGAGTTTCGCGTCTTCGTTCGCGTCCGAGTTTTGTGTGGTAAAAATTCCGTCTTCGAGGAAACGACGCAGGATGAGCAACCCAGCAGGAGATCCATCATCGGATGAACAGCGACGAATATCGGAATTATTTAATACAGCCGCTATTTTCCCTCACCAGCAAGCGCCACAGAATTTGCACCAGCGGCCATCGCAAAATGCTGCACAAGCGTCATCATCGGCGTCAGCATTTTCGGCATCATCGGCAGAAGGGACCATCATTTTGGAAATGCTACAACTTATGCGACAGCAATTGGCACAGCAACAAGCATTTATGGCCCAATTCACGCAGCAGAATCCGCAACCAGCAACACAAGCACCGCACCCACCTCCCGCACAGAATAACTGCACTGAACAACTTATTGAATGGCTAGCAAGCAACATCACCGAGTTCCGGTTCGAGCCCGAGTCAGGCTTCACATTTGAAATGTGGTATTCGCGCTATGAGGACCGTTTCACCAGCGAGACTTCCCGACTGGACGACGTGACCAAAAGCAGGCTGCTTTTGCGCAAATTAGGACCGACTGAGCATCAAAGGTTCACAAATTTCATTCTGCCAACCTTACCCCGAGATTTGTCTTTCAAACAGACAGTAGATAAATTAAAGCTCATCTTCGGGAAAGTCGAGTCACTGTTAAACAAGCGCCACAAATGCATGCAAACAAAAAAAGCAGTCGGCGAGGATATTTTGGAATACGCTGCAAGGGTAAATCGAGCATGCGAGAATTTTCAGTTGGCTGGCATGACTGAAGATCAATTTAAATGCCTTGTGTTCGTATGTGGCATGAAGGAAGAGGCAGATACCGAACTACGAACCAGAGCATTGGCAGCAATCGAGAAGGCAAAGGTGTCGAACCTCGAAGAACTTGCAGCAGAATGCCAATACATTGCAAGTATTAAGCAGGACACCACCTTGCTTGCTGCCAAGGATGAAAAAGTGTTGGCAATACAACATCAGCGGCCAGCGTCTCGATTCAACCAACAAGGTCATCGACAAGAGCATCAGCAGCGGCAAAATCATCATCAGCGATACAACAGAAAGGACAAACCGACAAACCCATGTTGGTTATGCGGAGCACTTCATTGGGTGAGCGAATGCTCCTACAAATCGCATACGTGTCGTGATTGTGGTCGAACGGGTCATCGAGAGGGCCACTGTAACAAAACAAATCGCCACAAACATCAGCGAAAATTTCAAAGAAAGCATCAAGCCAACTTGCGTGTCGTCACAGTCAACGTGTGCAGTGTTCGTGGGCGCCGCAAGTACGTAAAGCTGGCGATTAATGAAACTCCCGCTGAGCTTCAGCTAGATACGGGTTCCGATATTTCGATTATCGACCGGCAATTGTGGCAGCGTATCGGAAAACCAGCATTGACACAACCTGCAGTTCAAGCTAAAACCGCTACAGGAGCAGGATTGCAGATATGTGGAGAGTTTCAGGCCAACATCAAGATCGGAAGCATTACGAAGACGGCTACAATCCGAGTAGTGACGGTAGACATATCGCTACTGGGAGCAGATTTGATCGAGCTTTTTAATCTTGGTTCAATTCCAATGGACAGTTTTTGTAACAGGATTTGTAGTGTAGCAGCTATACCCAGTAGCATACAGCAGCAGTTTCCAGCAGTTTTTAGTGGAACGGGGCTATGCACTAAGGCTCAAGTGCAGCTTCAGTTAAAGCACGACTGTCGACCAGTTTTCAGCCCAAAAAGACCAGTAGCATACGCGATGCAAGAAACAGTGGACCAGGAGCTAGATCGGTTAGAAAAAGCAGGTATTATCACACCTACCGACTATTCAGAATGGGCAGCTCCAATAGTGGTAGTTCGCAAAGCAAATGGCACCATTCGTATCTGTGGCGACTATTCCACTGGACTAAATTCGGCTCTAAAATCACACGAACATCCACTACCAGTACCGGAAGACATATTCGCAAAATTAGCCCATTGCGAATATTTCAGCAAAATCGATCTTTCGGACGCTTTTCTGCAAGTAGAAATCGAGGAACAGTATCGGCCACTACTAACCATCAACACTCATCGTGGCTTGTATTTATATAACAGACTGCCGCCTGGAGTGAAAATAGCGCCCGCAGCATTTCAACAAATTATGGACGCTATGTTGGCCGGTTTAAAGGGAGCTTGCGGATACATGGATGATGTGGTAGTTGGAGGCAGAACGAGCAAAGAGCACGACGATAATTTGTCCAGACTACTGCATAGAATACAAGATTATGGGTTCACAATTCGAGAGGAAAAATGTGCCTTCAAAAATAAAAGCATCGAGTATTTGGGATACATCGTCGACCGTAATGGATTAAAACCAAACCCGGCAAAAATAGCAGCAATCCTCAACCTTCCTGCACCAACAGACGTGAGTGGTGTTCGCTCATTTTTGGGAGCGGTCAACTATTATGGAAAGTTTGTCCCAAAAATGCGCGACCTTCGTTACCCGCTGGACAATCTGTTAAAGAACGACGGCAAATTCACGTGGAATCAACAATGCGAAAAGGCATTTCGCACATTCAAAGAGATCCTTTCATCAAAGCTGCTTCTTACGCATTACGATCCGGCAGCAGACATCATTGTCGCAGCGGATGCATCATCAGTGGGACTTGGGGCAACGATCAGCCACAAGTTTCCAGACGGATCAGTGAAGGTAGTTCAACATGCTTCACGGGCCTTATCAAAAGCTGAACAGAACTACAGCCAAATAGATCGTGAAGGATTAGCCATCGTTTTCGCCGTCACAAAATTTCACAAGATGCTGTACGGCCGACACTTCCATCTGCAAACCGATCACCGGCCCCTGCTTCGTATTTTTGGATCGAAAAAGGGCATTCCAGTCTACACAGCGAACCGCCTGCAGAGGTTTGCCTTGACGTTACAGTTGTACGACTTTTCAATAGAGTACGTGCCTACTGGATCGTTTGGAAACGCCGACGTCCTGTCTCGACTGATCAGGGACTACGCTAAGCCGGAATCGGATTACATCATCGCTAGTTTGAGTTTGGAGGATGATTTAAGGTTCGTAGCAGTGCAAGCCATTAATTCATTTCCTCTGACCTTTGTAGATGTGCAGAAAGCTACACAAGAAGATACATTGTTAAGGAAACTCAGTCATTATGTAACGGACGGATGGCCCCGTAACGCATCTTTCGGGTCGGAGCTGGCACGATTCCATCATCGGAAGGAAGGCTTGTCTACGGTAGACGGCTGCATTTTGTTCGGGGAGAGATTGGTGATCCCTGAAAAGCTTCGTGCCAGATGTTTGACGCAACTCCACCGAGGGCATCCAGGCATTCAACGGATGAAGGCGCTAGCCAGAAGTTACGTTTACTGGCCATCCCTCGATAATGACGTACAGGATGTTGTTGCGACTTGTCCAGCCTGTGCCGTCGCAGCAAAGTCTCCACCACACTCAGCTCCAGCACCGTGGCCCAAAGTTAGTACGCCTTGGCAACGGGTCCACATCGACTACGCAGGACCTTTAAACGGCGAGTATTTCTTGGTAGTAGTCGATGCGTTTACGAAATGGCCCGAGATCATCAAAACGTCCAGCACCACGGCAGTAGCAACCATAGCAATATTGAGATCGATTTTTGCACGTTTCGGAGTGCCTGTTACTATCATCAGCGATAACGGCACACAGTTTGTTAGCTCAGAATTTAAGGAATTTTGTCTAAAGAACGGCATAAATCATATTACTACAGCACCTTTCCACCCACAGTCCAATGGCCAAGCCGAGCGTTTTGTCGACACGTTTAAAAGGGCAATCAAGAAAATCACATACAATGGACTGGGAATACAGGAGGCCTTAGATATTTTCCTTCAAACATATCGCTCAACACCAAACGCACAATTAGAGAACAGTACACCAGCAAAGCTAATGTTTGGAAGGCCAATACGTACATGCTTAGAGTTATTACATCCCGTACCAACCCCTTTGTTAGAAAGTCAGCATGGAACAAGAAGAGGATTTCAAAACGGTGCTCCAGTATATGCTAAGTTGTTTAAACGTAATAGTTGGGAATGGGTACCATGTACAAAATAAGGACTAAAGAACGGATAATTCGATCCCATATTAACCAGTTGCGCAAGCGAGCAGGAGACAATGAGAGGGTTACACATGATGCGAATCCAAAGGTTGCGTTAGATTTGCTAATGGATACATGGAACATCCCTTTAACATCTAACATTCAGTATTCCGATCCAAGAAGTCCAACCCCAATACTGAATCCACCAGCAGCGACCGTTATGCCAAACATCCCCACGGTATTTTCACCACGCCGCTCTTCTAGGCCTAGAAGAGTTCCGCGTAGGTTTGAAGCATATCGCCTCAATTAAAAGGGGGAGATGTTATGGTGCACCCTGTCGGTTGTCGGAACCACGCACTGACAGCCACTCAGCTATGACGAGCGATCGTCATAAGCAGGACGTGTGCGTGAGTGATGTAGGGCACTGACCGAGGATCGGCTCAGCGCGCAATCGAGAGCAGTTGCAAATCGGGAGTCAAAGAGAACGGAGATAGGGAGCGTTAGGTGTGCGTTGCGTGTGCGTGTACATGTTCGTTAATTAATTAATAAAGTTTTATTATAAGTTTGCGTCACCCCAAAAACACTCGGTCAACCTCATTCACAGACGCAACACATATTTATTCATCCGTGTAAAAAGTTTAGTAGCTCCATATCACACATCCCACGTTGGACGCCATTCTGTGGATCATGAGAATGTGGGAGATTTCTTATGATCCTCCCAGGAGAACGGAAAAAGAGCAAAACTCCACTTTGATTTACATTTTTGGTGCTTCTAATGAAACCTGTTGCATAATGGCCGTGGCTTCATAATTGAAGTATATCGTGCGTAAAAATGAGATTCGAAAATTAGATTTATTATACTGTGTTAACGTGCACACGACCATCTTTGTCCGCCTGTGTATGTATCCTAATAAATCCTCTTCATCACCGCCACACCGCCCGAAAAGTGGCGTTTTAGAAAAGTTTGACTCTCGCCTGTCACGTTATTGAAAACTTTTCAATTTATACCGGCTTCGGGGTTCAATCAGTGACATAAAAGGCGACGCTTTGGTGACATGTTTTTTTTTTCGTTGGTCCTATTTCGCTTTCAATTTTCCATTACAAAAGACAAAAATCGGACGGCGAAACAAACAAAGATGTCATGTCAGCTGTCAGCTGAGGGTGTGAGAGAAGAAAATAGTCCCTTAAAAGCACCCGTCCCACGTTCCGGTTTTTGTTTGCTTATGGCGAAGTGTGGCACAGTTCTGTTGCTCTCTTCTCTTTGGTTCCATTTTGGTTGGCGAAGGCGAATGGCATTTTGGCCGTGGGTTCCGATGGAGACGGGAAAAAGCTTACCAATAAATCTGTAAATGCTGTCCGGACACCACTTACCACCACAGTCCAGACCGAGCTTTCCTTTCAACTTTCCAACGTACGCCACCTTAAGAGACGTGGGAGGAAAGGGCGTCGATATTTTTCACTCAACCGATCCGGACACGTTCCAAAGCTAACACTCCACCCTCCACGGCACCAAGCTCGGCACGAGCTGCATTCCGTGCGCTAGAAACCTTGCAACACATTTCCGTTTTATGGTGTGCACACCGGTGCTCGGGACACCAGATAAACCCCATTTCTATTTCTCATAAATTCGAAATCGAAGCCATACGCCGTAACAGTTCCGGTCGCTGTTCTTCTTGGTAAATGCACCGCCATATTCCACGTATCCTTGGTATGATGGCAATAAACCAGACTTTCCACTACCATACACTGTGACCCCATACAGCTGTGTGTGATGGCATATATGCAGGATGCAGCCGCTTTGGAGAAGGTGGCCGGAGATTACCTTCGGCTTTACCAATCCACGGACTTAACCGTCCAAATTTGGCAGAATGAAAATTGAGCTGAAAGCGGAATTTTCCACTAGCACCATGTGTGCATGTCACTGCTTCTTCTAAAAATGGCGCCCGCCTTCAGGAGCACCAGCAGGTCGAGAAGACCTCAGCAAGACTGAACGTTTCCGGGCCTGGCTTACAGAAAGGATCACCAAAAAGAAAAAAAAACGGACACTACACTGTTGCACTTTCGGTATGAAGTGGTAGGAGAAGCCGAATGTTTTATCTCCAGCAAAACTCCTCCGGCACCACCAATGATCGTGCTCAGGAACATATTAAATTTTCCAAAAGCGAACACACAAAAAATGGTTCGAGAAGAACCAAACTATATCTCTGCACAATAAATAATAACCCGACATGGCATTCTGGTCTGGCCATCTTTGTGTTCCCGGTTCACCATCATAATCCAATCTCGATGGTAAAGGCGAAAGTAGAAAGCAATTCAGCAACGTTTGTTTTGGTGTCCGGTGGAATGGATCCAGCCGGATGGTGAACTTTATCTTTCCTGCTGTGGATGAAGATATGAAATTTCTTTCCATTAACTCTTGGGCTCCGAACTAGGGCAAGATACGTTTCTTCTAATGATTCATCAAATATCACTTCAAAGAGACCTTAGTGTAACCCTCCAGAGGGAAGGATTTTTTGTGATCTCCTCGTAAATTAGTCTTATCAGAGGAACTTCATTTGAGGATAGAATCTCTCTTCTATGTTGATTCGAAATGCATTTCCCGCTACAGTTCTTATCCCTGCAAGCAATGAATATTCAGGTTTTTTGGATCTATCCACCTGTTCCACGATACGGGAAAGACTTTAAAAAAAAACCCCAACCTAACCACAAGTTTGCTCACACGACGGTCAATCCACACGAAAGCACCAACTACCCAACCAAGTACGTCTCTAACTACGTTTAGAGCCAAGCAGCAGACAACCGAAAAGGAAACCGTCCCTTTCCTAACCACACACCATCACTAATACCGCAGCACATCACCACAATGGCCGGAATTGAACAACAAAATAAATTTCGGAACGTTTTCGTTTCTGTTTCGCTTCGACAAACCAATCCAACACCAAGTGCTACTTCCGGAATTGTTTCGGAAAATGGTTCACGTACGGTGGCAACAATCCATCAGTTTGCCACAGTTTGTGTGTCTTGTGTGTGTTTTTTGTTGCACTATCTTGACCACATTTCAAGTTCCCGTGCAGTGTACTTGTAGGCGAACATATACATTCCACCATCTGGCCAATCTCATCTGTAGCTTTGTGTTGAAATTTTTCATTTTTCCCCCCGGTTTGTTCTTCTCTAATCTTTTCGGAACTTTCTATCCCACACACACACAGCACCTCCGAGAATAGTGCTCGGTCCGGAAAATCAGAACGTGAAAATCGGCTCAACCTTGACGCTGGAATGTGAAGCCGATGGGAACCCGCTGCCACACATCTGGTGGAAAAAGGACGGTTTGCCGGTGAACGAAACGAGCCAGGTCTATTTCACCGATGATGCGATCGAACTCACCATCGACCATGTGGAGGTCTCTGACTCAGGTAAGCTGCTCACACTAGCGCCCCCAAGCGGTTGCCTTTTCCGTGCTGTTCTCTCCGTGGTCGAGCTCAAAAATGTTGAAGAGTTTCGCCTGTAAATAATCTGTTGCTTGCGTGAACTGCGACCACAGCTAGAAGTAATACCCTTTTCGGGGCTTATCGTACAGAAACGGTGCAATCTTTAATTGATCTAAACACCCAACCCGAAGCGCTGTGGTAAGAAACGTGACGCAGCTGTACGATTGACTTTGACATGGTTCGCTTTTTCGTTCGTTCAATCATCCCCGGTTCCGGGACAGGCACGTACATCTGTGTGGCCGAGAATGAGCTGGGAATTGCTGAGGTCGAGGCGGAAGTGGTCGTGATCAACGTTGGTCCACCGCGATTCCTGTTCGAACCGTACGACCTGGACGCCATCGAGGGCACTACCGTCGAGATGCCCTGCAAAGCGGAGAACGACGATATACTTCAGGTAAGTGGCGTGGTGTGTGTGAGAAAAGTGTGGTGGTCCTTTCATGGTAGATTTCTTTGAACTTTCACTGCATTGAATGAGGCCTAGTGGTTCGTTAAAATAGGAAGGAAGAAGGAAGAAAAATCCTGGTGAATAACAGAAAAAAAGTCTTGCACATTTCCTCCCATCACTGAGTCTGGCTCGAGGCCATCCTTCTCCGACGGTGGATTGTGTGGAATCCGGTTTGCACCAACGGTATGTAATACATTGCATTTTGCTCCATTGGACGCTTCAGTGCACTGCACTCTAATGCGAGATGCACTTTAACCACTCAATAGGAAATTACCTGGAATTCATCCATCCACCGAGCGCGTGTGCGCTTGGCTGGAGCGTGGAACACGCGGTAGGCGATTTTAGCTACCGAACTAATTAGACATTTTCACGCTAGACTTATTCTTCGGTACACTTGCGCTTCCAAGCTTTTCGAAAGCTGAATCCCACTTTGAAGTTGAAGCGTTGTACCGGTGCGACATTCGTGGTAAAGGCCAACGATGCTACGTCGATATTCTGTAGAATTTAATGCACAAATTTTGCACAATAATACATACAATTCATAGCGATTATTTGAAAGTCCTGTAGTAGAACTGTGAAACAATATTTCATGTATTAATTATGAAAGCAAAATCCTTTAAAGATACATTCCCTAACGACGACTGAATCTCTAATGCTTCTAGAGATATGTAAAAATCCATAAAAATCTTCAGGCATTAATCTCCAAAATGGCGCCCGCTCACCTTTTGCTTGAAACTTGAGCTAACTGGAAAGAAATTCGTGTTTCCATGAATCCATTTTTTACATTCAACACCCACTTCTTTTTGATGTATATTTCTAAATAGAATGGCGAACTTTGCTATTTCTAAAGCCCTCCATTTCGGAGAATAACTGGCCCACTTAACTCCCGCTCCGGTAGCGTGCCACAAAACTGCATCCTTGAAAATAATCTCACGCATACCTCGCCTTGGCGTGGATGGGAGATTATAGAATACAAAATGGACAAACGATGCACCTCACTTTAGTCTAAACACTTGTAGATAGAACCTTTCATTAACGTCGTCACGCTTCCGCTGCTGATGCCTTAGAAGTTAGCTGTAAAGCTCACCCTCAACGTACGTGCGGTAACTGAGCCCGATGTCCCGATGCGACAGTGAAGCATAAATAAGAAACCTAATGGTCCGACGATGGATTCCAGTAAATCCCCTCACACACACACACACACTGTTACACATTTCTGTAAACAGCTCATTTTACAGCGATTCAAGCAACACAAATCCATCCTTCATTCTCGGTACCGGTACCGGGCTAAACGGCAACAAATCCCAACCATCAAGATGCCGGGGCGTCCTATCGTTGTCGTTGCTGAGATCCGCTTGAATTCCTTTTTGCCACCCAGCCTGGTCTTTAGCCGGGCAGAACGGGCAGTACGTGCTAATCTGTTCGTTTCCGATCATTCTTTGCGTTCTTGGCCGCATGAGGACACGCGATGAGGTACGCGTGGAGAACTTTGAAACCCATATCGGACATTATGTCCTGTGTTTTGAGACCCGCACCGGGAGCGTGGAGTGGAGAGTTTCTTACACGGCTACGATAAAACCCCCCACGTTTGACCACGCTGATGTGCTGGCTGGGAACCGGCTTTGGCAGTGCGGGAAGATTATGCAAATTTAAGATGAAGTTGCTTTACTTTTCAACCGATAAGAGGAAACAGCATCCCCATATCCGTATCGATGGGCAAATTAGGGCGAGCGAATGCGATGGATATGGCGCTGCTATAAATGGGAAGATTTATGGATCCATTTAAGCATAATTCCTGTCTGATGGGCTTCCGGTAAGGGACCCGCCAGTTTTCCAGGCCACCTTCCAGGATGCGCTATCCTTCGGGGAAGCGCATTTAGCACAGTATCCGGAGAAGCTTCCGGCAAGAAGTATTTATCGCTCAGTGCTGACCACCACCTTAGATTGGAAGCGGTGCGGTGGTGGCATTGGGAACGATCAAGCCAAACTGGCGCTAAGGATAAGCACGTTGAATCAAGAAAATTCTCCGATGTCAGTGAGAATATCTCTCCTCAACATCTTTAATGCAGAGGCACCGTGTCGCGGAAAAGACGTAAAAGTTCCTCTCGAATATTCGCTTATCTTGAGTGCGATTTTGCTTCCGTTTGGTATGCAAATGTTTACATCCGATGTCCGGTGGCAGTTAAAAGTCTAAGCCGTCTAACCGAGCAGCTTTATGATGGCATGGTATTCTTGGGTGAGATAACCGAATCGAAACCGAATGGTTGATTTGTGACAACATCGGCAATCGGGGCTGGGTGACCAATAAAATCCGTTAATAAAGGACAATGTCTGGTGTTCTGTTGGGTTGCCAAACAAGTTGTTCTTATCGCTCTGCAAAACCGTGTCCTCCACCAACTACACTTTGTTGGTAACGAATGTTCGCAATATTGGTTCTTTCCACAGCCACAAATTATAACTTGTTTCTGGTTTCTGTTTCTTTCCCCGTCTTTATCTCGGTACAGATCAAATGGCAAAAGGAAGGTCGTACCATAACCCCGAAAGACAAGTACCGTATATCATCCGCCGGCAGTTTGTTCGTCGCTAACATCACGCTAACGGACGAGGGCCGGTACGAGTGTTCGCTGTTGAACAAGTACGGACGTGCGACGGCCAGCGGTATGCTGACGGTGAAGTAAGTGGCCACGGGTAACAGATGTAGTGCTGCATGCTAAACACACGCTTCCTTTCTGTGCGGTATTTGCAGGAAGAAGGCGGAAGCATTGCCGGGCGATCAGTACGTACGGATTGCGATTGCTGAAGCATCCCGGGAGGTGGATATGGCCATTAATCAAACCATCGGGCGTATGTTTGCGACGGGACACAACACAACACGGTACCACGATGACCTGTTCCGCATCGTGCGCTTCCCGACCGGCCCAGCCCGCGAGATTGCCCGTGCGGCCGAAGTGTACGAGCGAGCGCTGGTAATCATCCGGAAGCACGTCGAGACTGGTGCCAACCTAACCACCAACACTACCGACTTCTGGTATCAGGATCTCCTGTCGCCCGAATATCTCGACCTGCTGGAACAACTGTCCGGCTGTATGGCGCACCGCGTTACACCGAACTGCTCCGATCTGTGCTTCCACTCGAAGTACCGCTCGCTGGATGGGACGTGCAACAACTACAAACATCCTGCTTGGGGTTCTTCCCTGACCGGTTTCCAGCGTCTCCTTCCGCCGCTGTACGAGAATGGCTTCAATAGTCCAATCGGGTGGAATCGTTCGGCTGTTTACAACGGGTTCCAAAAGCCCAGTGCCCGACTCGTCTCGACCAGCCTAATCTCAACCAGCACCATCACGCCGGACGATCGCATCACACATATGGTGATGCAGTGGGGACAATTTCTTGATCACGATCTCGACCACGCCATACCGTCGGTAACATCCGAAAGCTGGGATGGTGTTGACTGTAAGAAGACTTGCGAGTATGCAGCTCCATGCTATCCCATCGATATTCCACCCGGTGATCCTCGCATCCGCAATCGACGGTGTATCGACTTTGTGCGATCGAGTGCCGTTTGCGGTTCAGGCATGACGTCCATCTTTTTCGGCAGTGTGCAACCGCGCGAACAGATTAATCAACTGACTTCCTTCATCGATGCGTCCCAGGTGTATGGGTATACCGAGGCATTCGCTCAGGAGCTTCGCAATCTAACCACCGAGCAGGGTCTGCTGCGGGATGGTCCACACTTCCCGAACCAGAAACCATTGCTGCCCTTCTCCGCACCGACTGACGGTATGGACTGTCGGCGAGATTTGGACGAGAGTCAGATCAATTGCTTCACGGCAGGCGATATTCGTGTGAACGAACAGCTCGGCCTAACGACGATGCATATTGTGTGGATGCGCGAGCACAACCGGCTAGCGGAACAGTTGCACCGCATTAACCCGCACTGGGATGGGGACAAGCTGTACTACGAAAGTCGCAAGATTATTGGAGCTATCATGCAACACATTACCTACGACCATTGGTTGCCGCTGGTGATTGGAGAGCGTGGTATGGCCCAGCTGGGTGAGTACCGGGGGTATGACTCGAACGTGAATCCGACCGTTTTCAATGAGTTTGCAACGGCTGCCTTCCGATTTGGACACAGCCTCATCAATCCGATGCTTCATCGGCTGAACGAATCTTATCAACCGATAACGCAAGGTCATCTTCCACTGCATAAAGCGTTCTTCGCACCGTGGCGTTTGATGTACGAAGGAGGTGTGGATCCGTTGCTCAGAGGACTATACAGTGTGCCGGCTAAGTTGAAAAAACCCAACCAAAACCTCAACACCGATCTTACGGAGCGCTTGTTCGAGGTGGCACACGCTGTAGCACTAGATCTGGCCGCGATCAACATCCAGCGATCGCGTGATCACGCCTTACCCGGGTATAACGACTATCGGAAACTTTGCGGTATGAAAGTAGCGTCGGAGTTTGATGATCTCAAGGACGAAATATCTGATCCTGCAGTGCGGCAAAAGTTGAAAGAATTGTACGGCCATCCGAGTAACATCGATCTGTGGGTTGGCGGTATTCTGGAGGATCAGCTGCCCGGAGCAAAGATGGGTCCACTGTTTACCTGTGTTTTGGTGCGTCAGTTCCGTGCACTGCGCGACGGTGATCGGTTCTGGTACGAGAACGACGTGTTCAAGCCGGAACAGTTGGCCCAGATCAAGCGTGCCTCACTGGGACGTATTGTTTGTGACAATGGCGATAACATTACAACCATCACGGACAACGTGTTTGTGTTACCGGCAAAGCAAGGTGGCTACAAACGTTGCGATGAGATCCCGCAGGTTAATCTGGAGCACTGGGTCGACTGTACGGATTGTTCGCGCCATCACAAACGATTCGAACCGCTGATGCGTCAGCGAAGATCGGTAAGTCGCGCAAAGCGTGCCCTACCAGCTGCCGACAAAGTGGACGTTAAGAAGCAGAGAGATGGCTTGGAGCGATCGCTGCCCGAAGATGAAGGACATTACGCACTGAACGATAATCATCTCGAGCAGTTGGATGAAGATTCGTCGTTTGTTGACGATGACATGAACGAAGAGCGGATCGAGGGTTTGGAGGCACTGATCGAAAGTTTCCAGAAGTCGATGAAGCAGATGCGAAGGAAAATACGTCGCCTGGAACAGCAGTGTTCGGCAGCAGTCCTGGCAGCGACTGCCGCTGGTGCTAACGTTGGCGCTGGAGGTGGTAGTGCGAATCCGGCCAAAGGGAAACCACACGGACATTGCGTGGACAGCAAGGGAATTAAGCGGTTAAACAACGAAATCTGGATGCGAGACGATTGTACCAAGTGTGAGTGTGAGCATCATCAGATCAGCTGCGAGACGGAGAAGTGTGCGGAGCTAATCTGCGAGAACAATCTGGTGCTGGTGAAGGAGCAGGGCAAATGCTGTCCGGCATGTGTCGTGTCAGACGACAGCGGAACGATGACCACTATCATTAAAGATACTCCGTAAGTAGACGACGACGCTGAGACGAGATGGATTCCGTACCAATTTGGAGTCATGTTAAAATCTTCCTGACGCGCGTCAATCTAAGTGAATGCCGCATCGAGTTGACGGTTGATCAAATCCATATTCTATCGAATCACCACATCTTGGAATCGTATTCTAGCAGACTGGACTGAACTGGATGGTCGCGGGTGGATCTTCTAGTGCGATCAGTAGTGATCATGTGCACACAATTAACAGCGATATCAAATATTACTGAAGGGTGGAAAGGGAAAAAGAGGGTCAAGAGAAGTGAAACCAGCCAGCTAGTTACCATAACTATATCTCTAATCATGTGACTCAGTTATGTATGTGCCACAGTACACTTTCCGTCGGGTTGTACTTTTACATTAACGTTGATAGACGTTTTACGTTTCCTTAGCTGCATTAAGCGTTAGTGTCCTCCACTTAGGCAGCCCTGTATGTTATCTAGGGACTGTAGGTTGTGTCAAGCAAGATTATTAGATCACTAATCCGGAATTTGGTGCGAATCAATGTATTTCTTTCCGTTTAAAACATTCAATTTGCCATATTACTGATATCAGTTACATGAGAATCCCTTGACTCTTGGTTATCCAACGATTAGAGAACTGATCAAATTGAACAACTAAACACATTTGCCACGATTTACAGTAAAAACAAAAAAACAAACGCCTCCGTATGAAGAGCATAGTAAAGGAAAGTAAACACATAGTCTCTACAATTTATCGAAGTTTGCAAACTAGTTTTAGCGCGATTACAGCCATTTATAGCAAGTTTTAGTGGTAAGATTTCTTCGTTGGTGAGAATACACCGTACCAGACAATTGACTGTCCCATCAGCGTACACAGCATAGTAATCCCAGGTCATATAGATCAGTTTGTTTTGGTGTGAAGAAACCCAATCAGGACATGGCCACTATATCGAGACGCGATTCACAGGAATCCACTGTCCACTTACGAACGACGCTCATCTAAAGCGGTGCCAAACGGGGGGAGTTCGTTACGAATGGACTTGCTACCATGGCGGCAGCATATCGTAATCATCTCGGATTGAGATGCTATCTTACCGGTTGACGACAACTACTACTAACTATTATTACTTACTGTAAATACTTTTTTAAAAACGTTCAATTTCACCTTGACTAGAGCAAAAGATATTCTAGTAAAACCAGATCGGACCTGCACGATCGAACGCTACATCTATCGGACAGTGGCATCCAGCATTGCCCTCGAATCAATAAAAGGTCACGATTGTATTGGGTGCAGAACTGGGAAAGTGTCCAGATCAGGAGGCAAACATTAGACTAAATTTTATTCGAAGCGAAGAAGACGAAAACAAACACGAAACTGTTCCCCTCTCTTCCTTGATAGGCATTATTGAGCGCGAGACGCGTGTGGAACGAAAATCAAACCAATTATAGTAACAACCACTTACTGGAGAAAATTTGAAAAGGAAAATAAATCGATCTTTACTAGCTATTTCTTCTTTTCCGAACGAAACAACCAAAGGTGCTGAAGAAAGTTGTACAGTTTGTTTGCGTTTTATTGTATCTACTAAAAGCGTACACAAGAACAGCAGTTCAAACCAAACAGATAACAAACAAAAAAAGAACCTAAACCATATCACCTAACACCCATTTCGTGTTTCTACCATACTACCCTTATGTTGGATTCTGTTGTTTTTTTGGTGTAATACCATTTAACTACTTCCTATATATTTGGTATGTGATGCTTTGGCAATGATTGAATTGTCCTTCTTGTGGCGTAGTTCGCATTCGAGGAATGCTAAATTTCTACCTGCACGAACTGTGTTCGCATCAATGATGACTTCATCACCCTGTCGGGCACCTTTCAGATAGCTCACGTGTATGTCCACCGAAACGCCAGGTGTTGCATTTTCCTTCGTCATCAGCGCGTACGTAGTGACCACGTCGACGATCGTGGCCGTGTATCCTCCGTGCAAACCACCCGCGCGGTTCAAGTGTTCCTCCTGTACCTTAAACTCGGCCGTGCATCGTCCATCGCCGCCACTGACCATTACGAGCTGAAGGTGGAAGATGGTGAAAGTCCCACATTTAAAATTAGTACAAGCATTTGGAATGCAGTGCCCAGAGACGTCATGCGAAAGACACCCGTACTCAGCAAAGAGTATTTCTTTAGAAAAGAAAAGAAAAGAATGATTTGCATGTTTCCAAACGAAATCGCACAAAAATCTGGGTAAATCTTTACTACTACTAAATTACTACTACTGTACTAAAATTGCGCTTCTATTTGAATTTTATTTTCGATAAAAACTTGAACAATTTTGTTTCTTGGGGCATTCTGTCAAATCATGCCGGACATCTTTGTTTACAACCACTGCAAAGCATAACAAACGCGCTGTTTATGTAACAGTCTCGCACAACGATAAAACAATAGTTTCCTGCGTATTTTCGTGAATTATAATACATAAATCACATAACTTTAAGACCAATATTCATCTTAATAATAGGTTTAAAGGTAAATGGAGCTGCACCTACCTGCTGTAAACATCTATCATAGCCGTTGGTTTTGGTCATCACAGTAGCGATGCTGCGCAACAACTCGAGTCCCTTTTTACCGCTCATCGTGTATAACGGGGTGTTCGTTTAGCACTAGCACGACACAGAAACACTGAATAATTCCCTAAACGTACTTTTTTAAAGAAGAATCCCAGTGAAATTAGTATTATTTCTTCACAAGGCGCGGAACCGGTGCACTTCCTTGGGTGTTTGTTTGGTTTGTGCTGCGTGCTGTCAAAAAATGCCGACAGTTGTTGACAGAGCGTGTATGAAATGAATGCTTATTCTACATGAAGTGATTTTTATTTTAATGAAAACCAGTGCAGTTTGCAGCACAAAGCCATCGAATTACAAAACGTAAGTAAGATATCAGCAATAGATTCTTTCGGAGTGCTTACGTACTACAAAACCCGCGTCCCGTGTTTGTTGAAATGAAATAATTCTGCTTGAAATATTTCAGGACACTTGGAACATTCTTAACAACACGCCAGGATGGAAATGCAAGAGCTAACAACATTCCAACAGTCGGAAGAAATTATTCAACCGTTCACGATCAGCTGTGTCGGGGAAGTAGTGATAGTATGCGCCAAGGAACACACGCTTGTGCTAAGGCTAAAGTACAGACACGTCGTCGAGGACGGTGCAATTTGCTACGAACTGTCGCGCATCAAATGTTCCAATGCACGTCCCACCGGTGCTCTGGTAGCGCGCGAAGACATGCTGTACAATGCTAGCAACGTAGAGCAGCGCAAGCAAATAATGCTGGATCAAACGTTCTTCCCCAACATTGCCAAGGTGTACATTTGCAACGTCCAATCGTGGATATCTCCCGTCGGCATTTTCGAGGACAACCCTCGCGACCATCTCATAGCGAATCTGAACAATATGGGACAGCTTACGATTTACCGACTGGAGGAACGGTGGCAAACGGGCTGGGACACGTACGTGGACGTATCCGACACATGGCAGTCCCACATATACGACCAGCATCAGATCGATACCTTCGAAGAGCTGCAGATCATGGTTGATGAGATGACGATAACGTGCTTCTCGTGGGAAAGCGTCATCCACCAACGTCCGGTTCGATTCGCATTCGGTACAAAGTCGGGCAAAATCGTACTCTGCCATCTAGAGCCGAACTGTCCGAAGATTGAGCACGTACACCAGGAGGAGGAAGCATCGCGCGTTATAAAATACGTGGCCGTACAAGGGCAGCGTCATTTTTTGCTGGTCGGACTCGAAAGTGGCCGGCTGGGGGTGTACCGGTTCGGGAAGGACGCTGCCACCCAACAGGTCACCTACTGTGCAGAGTACATTGCCACCTACCTCGAGCAGGACATTTCCATCTCGGCGATCGAGTGTGAAGTGGAGCGAAAACCGAACGGCGACGAACAGCTAGTGATACTCGCCGTAAAAGGAACTTATTTACTAGCGCTGGAGACAGCATTCGATGGTACGCTGCACGGTTCCGTTACACTGAATATGGACAATTTCATGATCACCGGATTGCAGCAGGTGGGTTCACGCAGCTACATCGTAACCACGCTGCCAGGAAAGATTTTTAACGTTTTTATCAGTAGTTCGCGCTCACGGAACGGTATGCAGATTGCGGTGCAAGAAGTAAAAAACGATCTAAATGTAGGTTCGTACGCATTGTACGGTGTCGCTGCGTCACGTACCCGCACCGGGTGGTTTTATCTTGGCTATCCTTCGCGACGATTCGACCATTTGATGTTGCGTGCACCGACCTGTATATTTTTTTGTCGATTTAATCAAAAGGACGCGCTAAGAGCTTTGCTGCTAAACAAAACCAACAAACTGGACAATTATCACGATGCGGTAGAGATGGTACGATTTCATGGCAATAGAATTTTGGACACGTTGAAACCGCTGGAAGACATCCCGCTGGTGCTGTCGCTTAACGAACAATCGATGTATCAGCTGAAGCTGCAACTAATACAGCTTAGCGCGAAGATCAGCTATCAGACGAAGCGCTGCAAAGCGATTACGGAGAATCTGCACACCCAGCACCAATTTATCTGTAGCCTGATCGAGGTGATCAATGCGAGCCGGATCGTACGTTGGCTGGCGGAATTATACACCATCCGGTCTGTGCTGGATCCTTTGCAGCAGAATGCATTGCGCTGCTTGCGGAACTTCATCCGTACCATCATCGAAGAACCATGCGTTGGAGATTACGGATACTTGCTGACGAATCTAAACCCCCTACTGTACCAGGTGCTGAACAGCGTAGACCCCATCCATACACCGGACATTATGCATGAGGTTTGCTCGTTCTGTGATGCTGCTATCGCGCCCAACAGTCAATGCTGTCCGGACAAGCATCAGGTATTTCGGTGCATACTGACCAAGATACAGATAACGCTCGAAAGTAACGAGGTTACGTGCGAAATGTGCCAACGATATTCGGTGCGGTCGGAAGTGTTGAAGACGATATTTGAACAAGATACGACATTGGTTGACTATCGCAAGTGTTGCATCTGTGATGCACCGTTTAAAGAAATGCAAAACGTTTAACTCTGTAGGGCAGCAAGCGATAGGCATTAAGGAATCACGAGAGTAATAAAACTGAAAACTGTAACGAAATTTCAATAAGCATCAGGTTCTCTCACCTTCGCAGTGCCTACGTTGTTTGAGTTTGTTCAATTCGGTTGCTTTCTTTCCGGATAAAGCGTTTTTTCGCAGACACCATCTTCTATAAAATCACACACACAATTTATTTAATCGTGCCCAAAAGGTCAGCCACGCAAGAAGTGCACATATCCTGTGAGTGAGGGGTTTGTAGAACACATTTCTAAAATAGTATCCAATAGAAAAGATAAGTATACGGAGTAATTTTCCACCAGAGATAGAAAAGCAACTCTAATGCCACACGGTTCTCAAGCACTGAAGATCGTTTTTTTGCTCGTTATTATGCGTCCTTGTGCTCTTCGTCGTACAGGTAGATGTATGGGTTGTTTTCGATTGTTAGAATATCCTTTTCCAGTTGTTTCAAATTATTTTCCAACTTTGCCTTGCGTATCATCTTCGGTACCGTGTCCGTCAGTAGCGGAAGGCTCTGATACTCTTGCTGTAATTTTTCCCAATTTTTCTTCAAACCCTATAGCACAAAGGGAAAGTTTGAAGTTTAAAACATAAACGATCCGTTCTGTGCGGGCAGTAAATCTTACCTTCAGCAATTCGACCCGTTCCTCCTGCGAAATGTACGTACAGCGTGGCTTCTGCTGTGAGCAATCCTCTATCAGACGTTCCTTTTGTGCGGCCAGATCCTTCTTCCTGCGCATTAAATACTGTGGCACCTTGCCGAACTTGGGCCGACACATGTAGATCGGCATCAGGCCCGATCTTTCCAGATCGTGAAAATCTCCCTTGCGTGTATCGGCGTACCGTGGCCGGGCCTTCTTCGGGTTGGCCGCTACAGCCTTTTTGATGTTTTCCTTTTTGAAATCGACCACCTTCAGCACCTGACACGTGGGCGATTCGTTCGGTTTCGGAACGGGCGGTTTGTGGCTGGTACAGAGCCGTACCGGGGCAGATTTAGTGGCCCGATAGCGTGGTCCACAGTTTTTCTTGAGAAACTCGTTCGGCCCGGGCAGTGGAATCTTCGAGAAACCCATCGTACGGTGAGCATCCTTGGAGGATTTAGTCTCCTGCCGGACCTGGTGCTCGAAGCGGGAATGGTAGAGTGGAGGTTTGGGAGGTTTTTCGGGCGGTTTCTTCTCGACGTTGTAGATATTTTCGTCGTGAATGTAGATGTTAACTATAGACATCTTTAAAGATTGACCAAACGACGAATGCTGAAATGGAACGAATTCTACGTGCGAATGTTCGGAACCGGGCGGTGAACGAAAACTGAAACCCTTGACCGAGTGGAAGGTTTTCGCCCACTATCTAGACAAATATCCTGCAGGACTAAAGTTTCGTGTGCGGTCTACTGTCAAACTATTTGATTGAAACAAACAACCGACCACCTATTCCCACATCATAGCAACCGGTGCGTTTTTTTTTTCTTTCTCGTAGCATTTCAAATGAAACATTCTAAGCATGCGAAAAACGTGAACGCGGAAGCATTCAAACGCTTCTCTAGGCAACCAGCATGTGTTAACGTCCGCACGCAACAACCGTCATCGCGCTTGACTTTGATGCGCCGACGCCCTTCAGGTGCTTTACCCCCGTATTTAAACAAGCCAATTACTATGCATTGGAATCGCAAGGCAAACAGCAATACGTTCTTACGAAGAAAAATGAAACAAAATGTACGCATCGGTGCGTGTCGCATCGAAATTATGCTAAACAGCAGTTTAAACTTTTACACTATTATTTTTAAATGCTTTTCACTGTGTGCCGTTAACGGATATCTCTTTTTTTATTACAAATATCCTAAAGAGGTTAAAAGAAAAGTTATCGCAACATAAATAACATGTTTAACGCATACCGGTACACAGGACGGTCGTCTCTGGTTGGGGTAATTATCGCCACTTTACCAGTATTGACAATTCACCTACGATAACACCCTTACTACCGAAGCTTTTCCTCGTCAATTTTCCCTTTGAGGGCATCTTATCAGTGATAAGGTGGAAAATTAGATTACCGGGAAAATGGTCAACCAATATATAGGGCAATATATTACGCTCGATGCGTCGCAATTAGCATTAAAGTTTGCTGCAGTGCATTTGCCGCGTGCCATATTAAATGCCCCCCAACGCAACGTCGACCAGCGGAGAAAGAGTACGCCGAAAAAGAAAACCATCCGGTGGAGGTGTTCTATCCCTGGTTAAGCGCAAAAAAGCGAATCTGCGTGAACGGAACCGTATGCACGGGTTAAACGATGCGCTGGATCGTTTGCGGATGTGCGTACCGCTTCCGGCGAGTGTGACAACCGCTTCGGTACGGTCGGACGCTAGTGTGGATCACGGCGCATCAAGTACAACGCCACAAAAGCTATCCAAAATCGATACACTACGATTGGCACAAAACTACATCCTGGTGCTGTTGGAAGTGCTGCACACGGGACGTGGCTTCAAGTACGAACGCTTGATGTCCACACTGGCAGCGCGTTTGAGTCAGAACACTGCCAATTTGCTCCGAACGAAGCTTTCTTTAGATCAGCAACTACAGGGAGGATTACTAGACGGGTTCGACGAACGTCAGCAAGGTTTTTGTCTTGGCGCTTCGGATAATCAATCACAGCTTCCATGCTGTCTGTGTTCTTCGAATCGTGCACCATGGTCAAACGAGCACGTTTCCTACAGAAGCGCCTCCAATCACCAATGGACCACCAATGGTTACGATTGTACCTTTTGTGGCTACGCCGAGGATGACACACAGCAGCCGGATCGCTACTCCCCAAGCCTTTCCCGTGAAGAATTGTTCGACTTCTAACAGCTTCGCATTCGTGTCTCTCCGGCTCACCGAAGAAGGTACGTAAATTATTTATTCGTTACATTTATATGTGTGTTAAAGTAAGGTATATATGTGTAAGGTAAGTGACAAAAAATCTCTTTCATGTACAACATGCGCTCTAAAATAGTGTCGGTTTCTAAATTAATAGTTCACCTCAGTGTTTCCAAAGTACAAACACACACACATACACACCGGCATGTCCTATCGTTTGTTCATTTCCCGCTAAACTGGTGGCTCTTTACTGCCTTTTCCATCAATTGGGATGCTTAAGTGAACCAGTGTGGCGGAAATATCCCAATATCCAATTGTGGTATGAGGGCGCCGAGTTGTTTACATGTAGATAAAGTTAAACCTGAGGGAATTAAAAATAAATGAGATATTAGTTAAAAGAGAATAGAGATCAATTAAAAAGTAGACGCGCTCATACCGGCAGAGTGCTTGCGGCAGCGATGATATTATCGGTCCGTAGCCCTGAGAATTGTCGTACAGCTCAAACAACGGTGCCGCTACTAGCTTGTAGTTCTTCGGTACAGCAAAAAGCGCTACACAATTTAGAGGAGACAGGTGGAAAGAAAAGAAATTAACATTAAAGTGCGACAGAGCAAGGGTAAACGTTAGGCAAACGTTCCATTACAGCTTCATACAAAGGTTCACAATCGTATTGTTAGCTTAACACGAACAGTAGTAGTTTGATTACAAGATTTTATCACTAACGTAGCGCTATCGTTTTTTGGCTAAACAGTACAGAGTACGGTGACCAGACTTTTGGATTATTGTAGTACAATTTGCTTTTGCATATATTCCTATTTCGCATCACAATGTTTTGTATAGTTATTCAAATCAACTAGGAGCAGCTCGATCCGCGTGGTAAACCTTCGTGTACAGCAAGGTTTTTCAAAGTTGTTTTACAAATCCAATTCTTTTGCTAACCAGTGCTATATAACATATTACAATCTTCAGGGTATGGTGGCGCTTCTTATAAAAGGATTGCTTTATCAATTTACAAAATTTACAGAAAACAAGAGATACAAAACATAACTCCACGTAAAAAGATTGATAAAGCTAATCCTCTTTCGCTTCCGTTGCGAGTGAATGTGTGCAAAGCTTTTTTTTCTGTTCATTGTCTAACTAGCATCATCATCATCATCTTTATCATCACTCCAAAGTGTACAATAACTTCTTTACAAAAGTCCATCATGTTTTTTTTTTAATGAAAGCTTTCCATTACTATTCATATTCATTATACAGAATCTTCTTTCTTGCGGGTTTGTCAAACACGTTTAAGCATCTGCGAGAAGCGCTCGATCCTACACAACTAATCCGCGCACACATTTATCGACCAACTATCCAATGCGGACGAGACCGGTGCGCCATCTCGAGCATTGATCAAAACAAAACATACGTATGAGAGATTCGTTTTACTATCACATTACCCTTCTCGTGGAGTTGCACCAAAAACAGACGCTTGTGTTCCTTCGGCTTCGTGATGTGCGGCGGGATGTACGGATACTGCGGAGGTTCGAAATTCGGACGCCACCAGTTGCCAATCGTGTCCTCGACGATCCAGTCCTGCTTCACGCCATCTTGTCGCCCTAGAGTCTAAAGGAGGGAGGTTTGTGTGTGTGTGTGTGTTTTTTTTTTTGTTTGTTTGTTTCGGTTGGTTTTGGATTTGCGAGGGAAATTTTAAGGATTTAGGAATGAAATTTTTAAATATAATCATATATACATAGTAACAGTTGGATAAAATATAGCGAGTTATACATGAGTTTTCAGTGACCATCGGGCAATATCTAAATATATTTTTTTGCTTCTTCTTTTGATTATATTGAACAGTGCCGTCTATTCTTACCTACACTGCCGGAGCGCGGAAATGGTATATGCCAGTTACAAAACAATTTCTTCTGCATTAATACCTTTCCCCGTTCGTTAGTGTTTGCTCTTTGCTTTGTATCATCTGTTCAACCAATAGATCAATACTACAGTGAAGAGTTAGTAAGGTACAATACAGGCTTTTATGTTTTAGTTCAACGTGTGGGAGACATTGCTCCAACATTTTAACAGGCTCAAGAGTTAACTATTTACTATCATTGTATTAAACACAAATCACGAACATGGTGAATAGCAAACCAAAGTGAGTAAATAAAGAAATGATATATTATGAACGTTTGAGGTTTTACAACGCTGAACTGTTTTAAATCTACATGTAACATTTCTTTTAGAGCATGTGATTTTACTAAGGCGCGTATATCATATAGTTTCGGCCACAGTTTTGTTTCCGGTAATATCATCCGAAGTTTAATTCTCTATAACACTTTTTTATCACATTGATCACATCAATGTTCGCAAGAAATTTCTGCAATTTAAACAATAATTAATTGGTGCATATTTCCTGCCTCAATACAACTTCCCATCGAACAAAAATCGCTAGCGGGATTAAACAATATTTTTTCCAGTGGTTTTACAATAGATTTTTTTTCTTTCTTTCATGTAAATTTTCGATCAACCGAGTAAAAATGGAATCCTCTTCAACTTACCTCCGTCAGCAGTCGTTTTAGACCTTCCACTTCGTCTTCCCCGGCACTAAGCTCTCCTCCCGGTAGCTTGAAGAAAGTCGTACCCAGCTGTAGCAGCAATACATGCGGAAGACCGTGTTCATGAACCTAAGATGATAGAATATCGACGTTTATACATGACACACATGCAAATCCAGTATCATATCGCCCAACTCACCAGCAGAACACCTTCCACCGATCTGCGCATTCCTATTTTATCAAACTCGTCTCTCATCCGCTGGAAACGGGCGGGCACCGATGGGTCCTTTTCGAACAATGGTTCCTTCGTTCCGAACGTATAATTTGTCAATGGATAGCTACGGCAACAGACAAACAAAAAAAGGAGTGAAACACAGTTACAACATCCGGCTCCAGTGCGCCATTTTGGAATGGAATATAAGGACCAAATACGGAATAAGGCACGTTCCATCGGAGCGTGTGGTCGGCTGTGATAGTACTTACAGATTGATAGTTCTGTTTAGCGTCATCGATTGGTTGGTCTGTAGTTTATTCATTTCCGTCAATCCCGTGCCGTGGCTGTTTCGTCGAGGCCATCCGGAGCCGGTTTTGTTTACTGCTTGAGTAGCCATTTTATTGCTTAGGAAGATAGCTTGTCGATAACTTTTGTTCTATTTTCTACACTTAACTATGATGCACAGAGCACTTTGCACTTGTGTTGTTCTACGTACACTCAATTAAAACAGTCGCATATAACAGTGTGCCACTAAATATATGTTAAATACAATAAATTTTACTATTTCCGCGTCGTTTTTGCACTGTTTAGCCCGGAAAGCTTTTATTTCCTCTATATCGGCTTCTTCTTCGGTAGGTAAATGACATCTTTGACAGAAGTTACATACAGTCGGTGACAGAAAAATGCACTGATTGTTATATTATTTTCTACGGGGTGTTTACATTTTACAAAAAATTATCAAACTTAAATTCAGTTTATCAAACAAAAAAAAATGATATCCCGAGTAATGTTGACCGTAAACCAAAGACGTTTATAATATTTCGAAAGTATATTTTATTGTTTAAAGATATCTCAGAGCAAACTTCCCGAAAAGCTCTTGACGGTGAGATGGAGCAGATTATTTCCACAGCTTCTTAATGGACATATTCTTCTCGGAATCTTTCTGCATCACCTTCGCGACGGCCATCTCGAAGTCTTCCTGTGTAACATGCACACGGCGTTCACGCAGCGCGTACATGCCAGCTTCCGTGCAGACACCTTTCACCTCCGCACCCGAAGCACCAGGCATCAGTTCAGCAATTTTACGCAGGTTTATACCACGCGTTAGATTCATCTTGCGCGAGTGGATCTTCAGAATGTCCAGACGAGCTTCCTCGTTTGGTGGCGGGAATTCAATCTTACGATCGATACGACCAGGACGCAACAGGGCCGGGTCTAGAATGTCAATTCGATTCGTCGCCATGATGACTTTAATGTTCTTTGTCGCCTCAAAGCCGTCCAGTTGGTTCAGCAGCTCCAACATCGTACGCTGTACTTCGGAATCACCTCCACTACCTGACTCGATACGCGATGAGCCGATCGAGTCGATTTCGTCCATGAAAATGATGGAAGGTGCATGCTCGCGAGCCATTACGAACAGCTCACGGACCATTCGGGATCCTTCACCAATGAATTTCTGCACCAATTCCGAACCGGACACGCGGATGAATGTGCACTCGGTGTGGTGAGCGACGGCACGGGCCAAAAGTGTTTTGCCAGTTCCAGGAGGTCCATACAGCAGCACACCCTTAGGTTGAGCGATACCGAGTGCATCGAACAGTTCCGGATGTTTGACCGGCAGTTCGATCACCTCCTTGATTTCCTTGATCTGCTTATCGAGACCACCGACCATCTCGTAGGTCGAGTCCGGGACCTTCTCCACCATCATCAATGATACCAGTGGATCCACCTTGTTGGGCAGAATCTTGTGCAAGGTGTAGCTTTCGTTGCGCAGCGCCACACGGCAATTAGGCGTTACGTCGTTGATGTCAATGTTTTTGTCTATATCGACAACAAACTTGCCTTCGGGGTGTACCTTGACGAGGACCTTTTTCTTGTCCATTGGTTTCACTACCTCACCGACGTAGCTGCCCTGTTCCTGCAGCAGCTGGAGTTCCTCCCGCAGCATCCTAACCTTGGCGTTCAGCTCATTTCGCTGTGCCTGGAGACGACGCAAGTTTTGATTCTTCTCCGCCACAATAAGCTGCAGTTCTTCGATTTTCTGCACAAAATACGATCGAAATCCTTCTCCCCGCGGGAGATCAACGTCCATGGTACTTATCTCACGCATTTTTACCTGAGAAATACGATAACTTTAATAAAAACACTAGGGCAAAAGGTAGAGATGCGCTTACTTCTTGTTCTGCGGTACCAAATGAATGTTGCAAATCATCAACCACAATGAAACGTCAAATAATCGATGACAGTATGTAACGCTGCACACGAAGCGTTTTGAAGGTAACGCTTTGGATTGGACAACAATAAAATTAATTTTCTTTTCTTTTTGCTTTAAATAGCGAAAGAAATATAAAACGAAAACTTTCGTGTATCCCTAAATGTATCATTATATTCCTTGCGTATTGCCAACCCCTCGGTATATAAAACGATACGATTAGATGAAAGCTACACGTCCTTCGTATCGTAGACTTCCAATCATACAATTATTCATGTTCCTTAATTTAAACGCAATTGTTCAATCGTCTGCATTGTTAACTGCTATTTTAGATTTGAAAACACGCAGGGCGTTGTCAGATCCACCGGAAAGGATGTACTTCGGATTAGACCAGTCACAGGCCAGTACCTTATCCTCGTGGCCGATCAGCTCGAAGATCGGTGCCTTTGGAGAGCGATAGTCCCACAACTTGACGCAATTATCGTAAGCGCCGGAAACGAACAGATATTCGCTGGTCGTTGACCAGCGGCACGTCTGTATCCATTGTGAGTGTCCAAAGTAAGTGTTTTTAACAAAATTACCATCTAAAACAATAAAAAAACAGAAGTTATTTATCCACACTCTACACTATGATGTAAAATTTGTAACAACGTACGTTTCGATCGAGGATCATAAAGGCGAAGATTTTTATCCGGAGAAGCGGTGATAATCATTCCATTCAAGGGAGAGTAGCTCAGATCGAAGAACGATTTGTTGCCAGTAAATTCCGTTTTGATTCCTCCAAGTGAGAGATCCCACAGCTTAATTGTGTGATCCCAGGAACAAGTAGCGACCGTCGTATCGTCGATCCACTGTACGCCGGACACAAACTCCCGATGGCCGGCTAGAGTTATTACCGGCGTACGGACATTATCTTGCTCCAGCTTCGCCTTCTTTGTGGCGGACGGTTCTCCTTTGCCACTGTGCAGCTCAGTGGACCAAATTTTTAGCATCGTGTCCATGCTACCGGATGCCATTTGCGACTTGGACGGATTGACCGCAATACAGCCAACACCACGCTCGTGTCCTTTGCATACATGTACACACTCCACCGAGTTGGCGGCTACATTCCACTCCCAGATCATGACGGTTTGATCGTGGCTAGCACTGGCAAACACACCCGTCTGTGCGTTCAATGAAATCCATGCCACTCCCTTCACCGGTGCTACGTGGCCGGGAATGGTGAGCTTGTGTTTGCCCTTAGTGTTCCACAGATTTACAGTGTTGTCGTAGGTTCCGGTAAGAATCCAACCATCTTTGGCTTGAACCGCCGATACCCAATCGTCGTGCAACAGACAATCCTGCGGCTCAGGAGCGGGATAACGTTCAACGTACTCGAGTTCGATCGTGTCTTCGAACGAGATTTCGCGCTCCTTCAAATGCTGCGACAGTGAAGCTTTTAAGTACTCTCCATTCAGAAGAAAATCAAACTTCACTTTACCGAATTCTTCTTTGCCCGAGTCCTTAAGCAATGTGCTAAGCAACACATTTAGCTCGGTGCATCCAACATTGGCGCGGATCGAGTATGGAAAATCCGGCACGGCATACCTGCAATACAAGCCGCATGAGCATGATCCTACCGTGACTTACCAAGGGAGGCAATACGTACTGTTTCTGCTTGGTGGTCAAGTGTAGCTGCAATTGGCCTTCCGTGGGGTTTGTAATATGTAGAGCCATTTGGTAACTATATTCAATGGCCAAGTAGTAAGAAATCAAACGAATTATCGTCTTGTTTACCAATTTCTGGACCGAAGTTAAGCACACACGTTTCTTTATTTTGCTTTTATCGCCCGCGTGTTTGACATCGAATAAGCGGCTGTCAAAATAGGCTACAGTTGGTGGAAACCGAACTGTGTCTGGGAGAGAAGGTGAATATTCAGTTTTTTTTATGGAAAAAATGGCGATTTCCTTATAAAACATATTTCAGTTATGATTTAGTTGTTTAAAAAAGAAAAAATCCGATTTTTTCAATTGCATGCGTTATGCATTGTCCCACATAAGCCTTCACTCACTGTATATGCTTTCGTCGCAACTTCTTCCTTTTGACTTGGTATCAAAAGCATCTTCACTTTCAAACAAAACTGTATTGAAAACAACGTTCCGTGAAACACTGATCTGTGATTATTTTAATAACTTTACATTCCATCATGGAGCCTTGCCCATTGCAGAAACAGGTCAGCGGAACAGTAGGTATTTAGCGATACAGGAACAACGTTGGTTAATGTATGGTTTTTTGATTTCAGATCCAAACTACTGATGACACGATTGCATCTTTACGCCAACGCATCCGAAGGTTGGAAATGAACTTGAATGATCCCAGTCTTCCTGAAGATCGAAAACGTGAGATGGCTCTCGAGTTGAAGGAAATCGGCAAACTACTGGAAACAACAGAAGAACAGTTAAAACAAATGCACAAAGAAAATTCCAAATCCTTTGCGGTGGCGGCCTGTTTGTTCTTCATCTGTTTCTTGGTCTATGGGTTGTACGTACTAGTAAATGGTGTATGACCGCTGGATTCGAAATAAAGCTCACTAAACGAAACTGCGGTGTGGCCAGTCATGTTCATCTGTAAGCAAGCTTACCACTTTTCACAACTTTATTTCGTTTGTGTAGTATCCGCTCGAAATGACTCAAATATTTATATGTAATGAACTTGTCTCTTATGGCTAATGTTTGAGGATGGTTGCGACCTGTCCAGCGATCGCATCTAGCGTCTTCCGCGTCCGCGTCCACCGCCACGACCGCCCCGTGGTCCACCGCGGCCCCCTCGCGTACCTCTGCCACGACCACGCGGCCCTCCACGATTCGCTTCACGTTTCTTTGCTCGCGTCTTGGGCGCGTCATCGATTAGCAACGTTTCCAGCGGTAAGCTGTCTGGCAGAATGTAGTATCGGATGTTGTTACCGCGGATGCTGAGTGAGTCGAGTGTAACCGGGTCTCGATTCTTTATGGTCATTTTCACCGCTTTTAAATGCGTGTTCATCGCTACATCCACACCAGTAATCGTACCGTGAACCTGTGTGCCATTCTTCAGCTCAATGGTTACCGTTTCGTGGCTGAGTTTCATTAGGAATCTGCAAACAAATCGAAAAACCGGTTCATTAGCATCCGTTTGAGGTTAGAATAAGCGTCCTTCCGAAGGACGTATTTTCTATTTAGTTGCGATCTCATACAAGTAAAAGGTAGCTTTCACAATTACTAACCTGACCAACTTCATCTTGTACTATCTTTAATGCAGTTTAGAAGCCTATAATAAAGTGTAATTGCCGTGCAAAAGTTTTCGCTCCAATTGTTGGTAAAAGAACGCGACCCGAACACTTTTTTTAGCATAAACACACTTTTGACAGAAGCACAATTCCCAGATAACGTAAATGCGATGTTTGGTGTTCAATTGACAATGGTGACAGTTTGCTTCTGGTATTTTGAAAAAGAATTCAACTTGATGGTAATTTTGAATAAATTGGTAAAATCATCGCTCATCCTTACCCTAACCTCTTGAAAAAAATGAACAAAATTAGTATCAGATTCAAAACAAAATTCTTTGCAAGCGACACTTGCTTTGAAGAAATTTTTCTCAGAGCTGAAAATGTAAGCTCCGTTGCTGGTTTAGATTTGCATAGATTTATTAAAACATTAAATAAAAATTTCTCATATTGAGACGATTTGCAAAATTAATATTTCAGGTGCAATTTCGAATTGTGTAATTTGTTCCATCCAACGTCATCCAAACGACATTCCTCATGACCGAAAAGTATCCACGGTGCTGTCTTTCCTAGGGAAAGTGTTGCGAGCGAACTGCCAAAAGCGACCCGAGTAGACAAACGTACTCGAAACACTCTCCACCATACTTTACTAATTTTCGTGCCGAAACGTAGGTAGAAAAGCTCATGAAGGTTAGGTTTGCACAGTTTTAATGGACAGTAATGCTTTGCATAATGTTCAAGTGGGATTTATAAGCGAAATGGCGTTTTGATGCACGTTCGTGGGTGAACGTTTCCATACATACGGGTGCTCGGGACCAACCGTCAGCTCCGTTGTGCGTGCGTGCGTGTGCGAAACCGAGACAGCTACATCCCGCAGTGACATTTGCCAGCAGCCGGAGCGAGCACGCAAGAGCAACAGAAAACGCGAGAAAAAACAGGGAGAAAAATAAAATTTCAGCAGCAGCAACCAGCGCCAGCACCGTTCGTTTGCGTCTCGGCTGTGTACACGCGCGACTTAAAAAAGGTACAGGATTTTCCCAACCCGCTCGTACTTGGCTGCGTGTGTGTGTCTGTTTGTATGTGGACCCCGTGTAGGTGCGTCCCCGTCTTGGCAAAAGCTGCAGCTGCAGTGTGTTGGGCCCTTCATTAGTTCCAAACTCTCCCCCCCAAGAACAACAGTACGGCAGGTAGCCAAAAAAGGGAAAAACGCTGGAAGATTTGCTGGAACCATCCATCGTCGTTGCTATTCCGCTTGCTGTTTATACGTTCCGTGACACGGGCCACGGTGTGTGTGTGTTTGTGCGCGCAAGTTAGTGCTGGGTCTCTGTTTGCCCGGGGGCTGCCCATTTTCCGGGGCAGATGTACTGGGCAGGCTCCAACAAGGACTCCCGTGCCTGGCCACCATCGGTAGATCGGTCCGTCACGGTACAGCCAACATTGAACATTGCGTAGAAAAACAGTGACTAAACGTGTACGTGTGTGCGTGTGTGTGGTTGAGAAGTGACGAGAGTTTCATTTTTGGCAGTACGAAGAAGAAGATCTGCCGTAGTAACCACCTTACAACAAAAGTCATATCGGGCACTAAGACACCCTAGGCGACCTCTTTCATTGTTTGCTGAAAGGCGCTAAACGGGGGCATTCTTTACGCGTCGAACAATCTGTGCCTTGTGTGAAATTTAGCTACAATTAGTAGCGCAGAACAATCCCCAGGCAAAAAAACCACGGCACGGCACGTTTAACGAGCCTGCTATGATCGAACATACCCGAAACCTGTCAACCTGTGTGTATCTGCTGCCCTCTCGTTCGGTTTTTAATGCGCCAACAGTTTTTCCCCGGTTGTCAAAACGCAAGTAAAGGTTGCAGTTTAGCCCGGGTGTTTTTCACCATCCCCCCCAACGTCTCCCGCACTCTCCTCACATCTCATACCGAGGACAAGTGTTCCATGTTCGAGACCAACCGGACCGACCGTCTTCTGTCAACTAGATTCGTCGCTCGTCCCCCACTCACACGGGCGTGTGAAGGTTCACCGGGAGCAGGTTTATCGGAAGCTGGGAATATTTTATATCTAGTGTAAAGAAAGGTGTGTGTGTGTGTTTCCCCCCCGGGCAGCCAGCCAGTCGATACCTCCCAACTTCCCCTTTGGCAGCATCCCAAATCACCCCACACTCGTTTGCTCTCGTACACACATACGCACACCAGCCCCCACACACACACATACGCACACATACGCACAACAGCGTTTGGTGCGTTTGGTCCCCGGGGCGGTAAACTTACTTGTGACAGACGGAACGTGCAATCGAGATAAAGTTGTGCCGCCTAAACGAGATAAAGTGCTGTCGCAGAGCACGGTGAATGGTGTTTGTGCTCGTGTGCGTGTGTGTGTTTTTGTATGCCATAAAGTGACCTTAGAAAGATGTGTTTTTTTTGTGTGATAAAAATTTACCCAAAAAACCCCCAAAACGCATTTTGTGCAAGCTCGATTATCCGGTTGCTAACGTAGCATGCGACCAATGCGTACTTAGATAAAGTTGTGCAAAATGGTCGTAAAATGCGAGTGCGAGTGTGATCGATGGGATGGTTCAATGAAAATGCTCGCTAAAAGGAAGCATGAGGGATGTTATGAATTTTCCTCCACCATCTTCCCAAGCAGCATCCCGTGCAAAATGTCTCTCTGTTTAAATGCCGGTTGCTTTAGTTCTTCTGTTTGTGTTATTACTGTACCGTGATACCCGTTGTTGTTTATCTTTTCGCTTTCTTCTTTCTCTTCCCCACGAACCATTTTTCCTCGTTCAGCTGTGAGTGAGAGTGTGTACTGAAAACCCGGCGATAACAACCTCCCCGTTTTCCCAACCCTCTACTCGAAATCCTTCCAGCGTGTTTGCGTGTGTGTGTGCGTGCGTGCGTGAGTGTATGTAATCGCGCGCGTTTCGATAAAACGGGTCCCGGTGCATCCGTGTGTATCGTGGTTCGGTGCATTACGCGCGTGAATTTTTGGTTTTTCGTCCCCCGGTGGTAATCCTCCCCCGTGGTCATCGCAGACCGACGTGTTTTGTGTGTTAGTTGTACAAGAAACGTATCAGTGAAAAACGCAGGATCAGTGAAAAACGGAAGCAGTAAGCCCTCCCAAAAAGCACAGCCACCTTGACTGATTTTACAATACAACGGAGCGTCTCTGCGTGGCTGTGAGTGTGTGTAACGCGAAAGTGCATTACAAGTTGCAGCGTAAGTTTTTCCTCACCCCCTAATCGGTTTGTTTTTCTTTTCGGTCGAGATAAAAATGGCGGGAAGGTTTTAAGAGTTTTCACCTCAAAAATGTGTTCAAAATAATGTCGAATAGGGGCGGCCCGATGGTGCATGTGAAAAACGGCGCCCGTCCACACGGCAGGGACCGGGTTCAAATCCCATCCGGACCGTCTCCCCGTAGCATGGACTGACTATCCTGCTACGTGGTAAAATAAGTCTTGATACGGCCAGGCCGTTCTAACTGAGCAAAAAAAAAAAAAAAATGTCGAAAATTCAAAATCGAAAAGGGGGTTCCGTTCATTACAAATATTCCGACTTGTGTTCGTGTTGTTCTGAAATCGAAAAATAATAACATACTGCTAGAAAAAATATTTACGAAAAGCAAACAAATCGCATTAAGTAAACACAAAATGGTTCAGTTCGTTCGCTGTGTTTGTGTTATTTTTTTTTGGTTGAATTTGCATTCACAGCACTTGCAAGATTTTTATTATTATTGTTTTTTCTTCTTCACGCTGGGAATAAGTTAAGTTTTTGGCCCGTATTTTGCTAGCGATGTTTCACCGATCTTAAGATTCAAAAATTGAAACCAATCCTTGCGAATGTACATACAAATTTTTCCTTAGCTCCTTCGCACTGCCAGGGAATTGGATTTTTTCCCCCGTCGCATGCACAGGTCACACGTTGGCATAGCCGGTGACCGAAGTGGCCCATAGCGCGCTATCGTAAATGCCAAAATGTCACAGAGAAATTTTCGCTCAATTCTATAATTATCAAGCAAAACTCGTGTTTTAGTTGCGCCTCCCGATCCATCCATACATGTGTGTATGTGTGTGTGTGTGTGTATATGAGGGGTGTAAAATTGGGGGTAGGGGTTGTATTTGCTTTTTAACCAACATAAACCTCCAACACACAACGAAATGCTACACCCCCCTCCCCCCCGTGTTTCCACCTTTTACCCTCAAAACCTCGTCATCATCATCATGATGATCATCGGAGTCGATTTTTGTCGACTCTGGTCGGTCGGTCTTTGCGTTCTTCTGCATTTGCCCCCAAGGAAATGACATGCCAAACAAGAGGCGGTATGAAGAAAAAAAACCACCCCTCATACCCCCAAACCTTCGTTTCTGGTTGCGCCAGGGATGGAGGAGTTTACATTTGCTCTAGGGCTAGGGCTACGGTGGGGGGGAGGAAAGTGAATGAATAACAGGAAAAAAAGGTAAAGAGAGTGCACATTAAACTTAGCCGGCGAACGAAGACGATGGCGACAAATGTTTGAGCGCGAGAATGAAACCGAAACACGGCGTGTTTTCCGTGTGCAAAACGGCACTCGCCAGCTCGCTCTAACTCCCGGGCCACCCTTCGGCTGATGGGTACCGCCAGGAAACAATTCACCCTGTAGGGTGCCACAACGCGGACGCTAACGTTGGCGAGTGGCGAGGAAGCGAATTTTCTTTTCGACCATTTAATTCCGCGAGGGCATATCGTCGGGCCGGCAGCACACCGAACGCTGCCGTATGTCCGCCATAGGCCTCGATTGCAAAGGCCCCCTTCTATACTTTTTTGCTGGTGGATTAATGCTCGGGGGTAGTTTTGAAAACGCTGGGGATAGGGGCGAGAAAAAGGCATCAAGAATGGTATAATTTTCCCCTGCATCAGCAATGGTAAGGGAGGGGTGCGGCAACAGGGAGAAGCTGCCGTAAAATAGGCGGGAAAATTCGGGCCTCACAAACCGAAAGCGAACGAACGAACGAATGAACCAACCCAGGATAAGGAGTATCAAATTATTGTAAAAAAAAAAACAAATGAAACAACAAAAGCGCGACCAGAGAAGAGGGGGTTGGAATGGAAAACAAATGAAATGACAAGAAAAATAAAATGTATAAATATGTTCAAATGGATTAAGGCGATATTCGACTATCATACGTGGCTATAAGTATGATTGTGAAATACAAAATATAAAAGCATTGAAAAAGAATAGAAAACATGTAAGAACAGAACAGAAAAATAAGAAAAATGTATTTTTAAGAAAGTATTAATACGCGAAAGATATTCAATAGTTGAATAATAATATAATGTAAATTCAACTATATAACTAAGAAAAAAATGTAGAAAGGTGTTTGGAAAAAAATACGAGTTAAGAAGAACACAAGATAGGAATATTAAACGTGTTAAATATGAATGGAATATTATGAAAAATAAGAAAAATATTCATTTATGTGATAAGAACGAGATATTACAAACCAAAGAAAAAAAAACCAATTGTAAAAAAGTAACGAGCCAATTATACAAACAGAAACGGAAAGTACACCACGATCCAGAAAACCCGGAACATCGTTTGTCACTTATGGGGGAATTCCTTTTTTTTGTTGAGGTATGGTTTTCTAATTCTGTCTGTTGTGCCTTAGAATTTGGGAGCGAAAGTCACTTTTTGACTTGTGTGTTGCTATCAGATACCCGTCCAATTTATAAAGACGACGGGAAGGAGACGCAAGGTTTGGTTGTTCCATCGATGTTTACTGGTGGAATAGCACCGTGTACTGTATTATATTCTAGTCGCTCGTACCCGGTCGAGTTACTCATTCGCGTCTGAAGAAACGACGTCTGTTGACGTTTCATTAGTACCGGTCTAACGGTTAATGGGTTTTTGCTCGGGTAATTAGGTTCGTAAGTGGACGTAGGTCCCGGGTTGATCATCCCATTTCCTTGGGCCCCCCCAAAAAGGCTTCGGCTACTTCCTCACCAAATGCCTGCCCGATGCGAGCGATGGAGCGATTTTTGTACGTAGATACTTTGTAGCATATGGGGATATTAGGTGTATTACTCGGTAACTTTACTGCTTTAGCGATAAATTACATCGTTCGGGATGTGAATCGAGATAAGTTGTCGCGAGTACGGCAACAATGGATAGTAAAATGTTGACAGTTTATGTAACATCGTCGACGATAGTACATATATTGATTTAAAAAGAAACCCAATTTAAAGGAGTTTCATAAAATGACTTCCTGAATGAATAAATAATCATCCAAAAATTTAGCTTCTTTGAAAAAGTTCTTAAAATGATTAAGAATTAGTACAGAAAAAAAGGAACCAACTTCACATGTGTGACCCAATAATTCACATACGAACCATCGACAATAGATGGTAATTTTTCATCCAATTTCCCATCTTCCAAGGCGGGCAATCAATTTTCCTCAATTGTTTATCTTCCTTGCACAAGAAAAAAAAATAAACATTACAGCTCATTTCGGTTCGTTGGTTTTACATGCCCTTTTTTTTGTCCTTCCGACTTCCAAATAGAACACATTCCCCCTCCAAAATGTAAACGTGTATACGTAACGAGCCAGCAGTGTCACGAGAGAATGAGAAAAATAGCACCGAAATGATTTGTTACGAATTTAAATAATCAATCAATAATTTGAATATGGATATGGGTGAAAACCTCCGATATATTTGGGGAGA
This sequence comes from Anopheles funestus, assembly GCF_943734845.2. Classification (NCBI taxonomy): domain Eukaryota; kingdom Metazoa; phylum Arthropoda; class Insecta; order Diptera; family Culicidae; genus Anopheles; species Anopheles funestus. The sequence goes on from NC_064599.1 coordinate 9,287,524, forward strand.
CTTTTAGTAGATAGTTACCAGAGTGGGAGTTAAGAGAGAGAGAGTCAGAGAGACAGGACAGAGAAAGTAAACCCGAAATTTTGCACGCACGTAAATCACATCACATGTGTGAAAAGCGAATTGATTTTTTGGTCCAATTCGTCCTTCGTCCTGGTCCCACAGATGTTGTGTGTGTGGGTGTGGATGTGTGTTTTTTTTTGGTTGTTGTTCGTTCGATGAAAGGAGAAACACCTCGCACTGGGATCTAAGTCTAAGGATCAAGACGGGTAGGAAAGGTCGTCTCTATGAATTGGATTGGATCGGATCGGATCTGGTTTTTTTCGTACCGGGGGCGAGCAAGCTATCCTACAATCTTTCCAACGATGTCCTCGTTTTTTTTTTTGGTGGTTGGTTTTAGCCGCTTTTGGTAACCCTACGGGGAAGGGGAAACTGAACGCGCGGGTAGAGGCAGGACAAAAGGCCACAAGCAGCACACGTGCGGTAGAACGTTCGGTCCGTTTCCGTTTGTCATCTTTTTTGCCAAGAGCCCATGCTAAAACGTCGCCGGCGACGTCGACGACGACGACCCCCAGTTAACATCAATAATCCGGCTCCAATCAGTGGCATTCTAATTCCGTCCCAGGGAGCGGTTTGGTTTTACCTCGTGTCTGCTCTCCGCTCTTACCTCTCTTGCCCGGATCCACAACTACCCATGGAAACCAATGCTTTTTTCGCTATATATTGTATCATCCAATCCCGTGTCATAGTCGTCGACCTCGCCGGTGGAGCGGTCCGGCGGGTTTTATTGATCGTTTTGTCCATTTTTCGTCATCCCTACATGATGGAGCCATATCTGGTGGACGCACTCGCTGATCGGATACAGTAACGTAAAAAGACCAGACCCACACGACAGGCTTGTTACGGGGAAGTAAGCGTTTTATTGATAGATTTATATTAAGGCGTAACTTTTGTCGTACAGTTTGCATACTTTTAGGCGTACCAGGTTTAAAAACTGTGGCCAAGAGCTATGAGTCAGGGATGTGAAGTTGTTCACGGATTAATTGTTCTTTTGGACAACATTGTCAACTGGGAAAACTCTGCATCAAATCCGATTCGTAGCACCGCTTCCTTTCCACTATTCCTGGCAGTTGGAGAACGATCGATTATGGTTTTTTTTTTGCGGAACGATATAGTTTATTATAATTTATTATTGTTTGCTGCTGTTCAAAATTTATGTCCCATGTTTTTGGGGAGTTATACGTTGATTAAATAAGAAACACGCAGCACAGGAAGCTTCTCAGTAGAAAAAATATAGTAAAACGTACAGAAAATCGAAGCTTAGCGCTCTTTTTTCGACTGGTTGTATATTACAAGATTAAAAAGAGTTCCATTTCCATACGACATTTTTAGATAATTTTTCACCTGTTTCGATAAAAAAAACTTTTAGCTAATCACCAGACAATTAGTGGCAATTGTTCGTTAGTAGCATTCCTTTTTGGTAGAATCCCAATGGCTGGACGAAATTTTCAACAGGCATTCAAACTTCTCCTTCATTGTGCATGGGTTCAAGATCTCCTATTGCGGGCAAACCTAGGACAGTAGTAGACTACGAAAACAAAACATAAAAAAACAACCAATAAGATAGTGAGGAAATAAAACTTCTCACTAATTGCTTGCGTTACGGCTATGCCATACCCGGCGGGAGGACTAACCTGCCCTAATTTCTTAATTGCAGCTACGCTCATCTCGCGACCTCTGGAAGATACCGCAAGTCTTTTTTTGTTGTTGTTAGGGCGAGACAGAACGGAACCGAAAGGAAAGATAACGGAGAGGAATTGGTCATCATTATCGAGTTAGTAAGGTGAAATGGTTTAATTGCGTTTAACTTACCACGGTAGTTCAGTGCCTTGTGGGCTTAAGGTTTGGGTTTTCGGTTCGTGATCGAGTAATTCCACTTGTTCGATGGCGAAAACAATGGAAACCGATCAGGATTATTGTAGCTTTTTTTGTTGTTGGTTTTCTTTGCCGTCCTTTGTCTGTTCAATTTCCGCCCATTAAAGCCCCTGGGTGGTGTGAATTTTCCCAACAGTCTTTGTGCGTTTTATCACTCATATTTGCAATCTGGCTGGCTCCATTTTGAGCGCTGTGTTCCGGCTTAAATTTCTCCCTTCCTGTGTGGTTTTTGTTTTTTATTCGAGCAGGCAAAGCAAGTCACAGTGCTGGCAATGGGCCAAGCAGAGTAAACGAACCTTGGCATCGTCCCCAATACTGGGCGGCGACAGGGATTATAAATCAGAGAACATGGTACACAACATTGGTGGTGGAACTTAATAACAGAAGCGAAATAAAAAAAAACTGCTCAAGAAAAGCGTAAAAACTTCCACCTCCAGCTGTAGGGAAAACTATCGTACATTTTACCCGGCAGGAGTGTTCATCTTCTTCCTAGGTCAGTTCGCCCGATTTGGAGGGCAGTTGGATTTAATTTTTCGAATAGCTCAGATACGTTTTTTTCTCAATGCAGCATTCCACATTGCAAAATTCTGCAGTTGCACATTGCTAGACACATACTGCAGCAGTGCAAGCAAGCGATAGATGCAACTTTCCGTCTCTTCAAAATGTGGGCAGCACAGACCCGGTGGGACAGAATTTCAAGCCAATTAAAATACTTCATTAACTGTTTTTCCTATGTCTGGAGATGTGTGTTTTTTAAATTGTGTATATCCGTTTCTGTTCGACATAATTGGTTGGGTTTACTGAAAAAGGAAGCAAATTTCGTGTCAAAGAAATAAAAACACAACATGTAAATTCAGTTCAACGTTAAATGTATGAAGAAGCTTGGTGCATCAAAGATGAGTTAGACTAAAAACAGTATTAACAAACACGTGTAATCGGGCGCGTTGTTGGTGTTTCGCGTTTTCGACAGTTTCTCGTCAGCAGTCGAAGTATCCTCGCCGAAAAACACCTCCTTCAGAAGATTCTTACCTTCTGTCAGTACTTCTGAACGCTTAGAGTCTCATCGTTTGCCGTGTGAAATGGGATGATCTTTTAGCCCAACCTGTGTTTCACGGCTTCTGATCTACGCGCCAGTCGTTTATTTTCATCCATCCGCATCCGTCAACGCGCCTTCGGCTGCTGCACCATCGCCACATCGTCTGCTACATCTTGTGCCACTTATCGCCCCCCGACTCTTCTGCATTGCATCGACATGATAAGCAGGAAGCGGCCGCTCCCATTTCCTCAGGTAAGTTGAAAAGTTTTACACGCTTATATCTATTTCATCGTAATCATTATTCACACCTTGCCGCCGTTTGTTGGTGGTGGGAGTGGATCGCGAGCACGTTTTAATCCTTATAAATGGTTGGACATGATGTTGAAACATTACCATGTCTGGCATGTGAGGTGCATTTTTGGTTGGTTAATTTGCTGCAGATCTTTTATATCATTTGATTTAAGCGATGCTGCTCATACGTATGTTGAGTAAAAGTGAAATATTTTTGTAATATACTAGAGATGAGAATAACAATCCTTTTTATTGATTCAACTCAGTGCGACTCTCTTTAGTTTTGGGGCCCAATTGCAATTCCGCTTAGGGCCTCCAAGAAGCTCCTAAGGCTATAGCCTTAGCTTTTTTTGAGTAATTTTAAAAAATTTTAAAAATTGATTTATATTAATGCAAATTTGTTGGAATAAGTTTCTTTTCACTCAAATAATGCTTTAAATTAAAAATGAGTAAAAAATAACAAAAAAAATTTAAAAAAAAATTTCAACTCGAAAATTTCATAAGGCTTACCCCTTACGATTTTTTTGAGAAATTTTGCAAAAAAATTAAATTGATTTATTTTAATGCCAATTGGTTCAAATAAGTTTCTTTTCACTCAAATAATGCTTTAAATTAAAAAAAAGAATAAAAAACTGGAAGAAAATAGAAAAATTATAACAATTTGAAAATTTCAAAAGGTTTAATTTTTCACCAAGTTTTGCCTATAAGTCGGTCGGTATCCAACGGATCGCCAATCTTTAACTTGTGGTCGATAGATGGCACCAATGGCTACATTTTCTTCTTGGACAGCCATGCTCTGAGATGTCTGTGTCGGAAGTTATTCGAGGAACCAAGTTCCATACCCTGTTTGAGAAAATGTAAAATTTTCCTCATTTTTGAGCAATTTAGCAAAATTTATAAATGTGATATATTTAAATGCGAATTTGTTCCAATAAGTTTCTTTTCACTCAAATAATGCTTTAAATTAAGAAAAGGATAAAAAATCAGAAAAAAAATTTTAAAAAATTTTTAACTCGAAAATTTCATAAGGCTTACCCCTTACGATTTTTTTGAGAAATTTTGCAAAAAAAATTAAATTGATTTTTTTTAATGCCAATTGGTTCAAATAAGTTTCTTTTCACTCAAATAATGCTTTAAACAAAAAAAGAATAAAAAATAAAAAAAAAATTGCACATTTTCGTTCAACTCACTCCCACATTTTCTTTTCAACTCACGTACCTATTTGCTCTTTTTGCAACTCGACTCATCACGGCTACATGCTTCGACTCATGAGTGAGTAAAATGACCGAACCTTAACTTATACGTTTATGCCGGTTTTCTTTATGACTCCGAAATGAGTCTTGAAACGAGCTGACTTCTAATAACGACTCATTCACTCTGAGTTAACTCACTAAAAAGAGTTGTTATTCTCATCTCTATCCAGAATATACTGTCATGAGTGTGATGAATTTAAAACATTTTTCTTTTTTATTCTTTTAATATTGCATACCTTTAGGCGAATGTGCCAAATTCATATTTCTCTCTTTTGAGAAAGTTGTTTGAGAAAACTCTATTTCTTATAAGAGTGTTCTTGCACAAATCTATTGCTCACGGTAATCGGATTTAAAAATATATCTAATTGCATAAATTTAGGCTGAATGATTAGATGAAGTACACAATGTGGCATAATCTTATTTTTTATATTTCTTTTTATGGGAAGTTGATTGAAATGTGGTAACTCGGTGGAAACTGTTAAGTGTTAACTAGTATATAAAAAAACATGAATATCAAACCTTTAATGACTTAACAAGTCTGTTGCGCGGCGGACTACAGGTTCGGCCAAGCGAAGGAAATGGCCACTCTGAACCTTAGCCCCAACCGTCAACCGATGGGGAGCGAACTCGAACGCTGTTGATGATCCCGTCTCCCAAGTCGAAATGACAAACCTCTCCGCTAGTTGTTCTTCGCGATCGAGAACCTATGCCGCAAGAGGGGGGAGTTGGGTTGCCAACACTTCGAGCCGTCCCGGGTGAACTGAAACCTGGAAGCTTGAAAGCTGAAGCGAAACTCTCTAGTTCTGGTTTGCAATTAATTTATTTCGAGTGCGAGCACTCCTTATATACTCAAGAATTGGTTTACAAGCTTAACTTAACTTATTATTATTTTGCTTACTTACTTCCTATTTGTTACTTACTTCCTATAAACATAACCTGCACCTGAACGTAGGAACCCTAACCTACTTACGACGACGTAACTAGAACGGCCATGCCTCGCGTACGCCGACGGCTAGCGCTTCCGCGGTGCAGAATGTTTTGGAAAGCGTCAGCGCTTCTGTGGCGTTAGGAATGTTTTGTTACCAAAAAACGCTACGTTTGAGCTTTTTTGCAACGAACCGTTTATGCGCGCGTTGGGCACGCAACATTCTCCCCCTCGTAATTCGATCCTAGGATTACCTTATTTCGCTGCTTAAACGGTGGTTTGAACTTGTGTTTGGGTTGTTCCGTTGGGTTAGGTGATGGTTCCGCGATTACTTCTATTTCTATCTGTTCGATAGGCACGTCTTGTTTGTTTCTTCCCCTGTAGAACGTTACCCCGACGGTAACTCCTACTAAGATCAACAAAACATTAAATGAAATCGCAATAGCGAGAGCGTAGTGTTCAGTTGGAATTAGCGTTTGACCTAATGGCTCTTGGATTTGATTATTTTGGAAGAAGAGTTTTTTCTTTCTTCCTCTTATAATCGTAGCTCTTACTTCCTTGCTGTCCGTTTTAATCGCACAATCACTTCCTAAGTTCACTATGCCGGCCGTGTTTGATAATTTTACCTTTTGTCCCTTGCATGTAAGAACAACCTTGGCCAGATCGTCTACGTAGTACAACACGGAATTGGATTCGTGCATGCGTATGAGTTCAGAGTAAGGCTTCGATATCTTCGTAGTCTCGCATTTGACCCCATTCGTCATGAAAAGTTTCCCAGATACGCATGTCTCCTGACTGTCCAAAAATGGCTGAGAAGTCAGGAAATGTGTCTGGTTTATTTTCTCAAGAGTTTGAGGAACAAAATGCTGCTTTGATTCACTAGCAGCGATCAAAGCGTTTTCAAAAACGGCAATTGTTCTATCTCTTTCATCCGGCACTGCGTATGCCCGAAATACTTCGTACACTGTTCTTTCGACAATAGTTACTGTGGTGGAAATGATTATACGATTTTCCATTTCCTCAATTTCAATGGACGTTAAATTTTTGAGAATCATGACATCTGTAGAAAGTTCTTCTTCGATATGGGAATAGATTTTAGCAAGATCACCAGGAGCTATAGGTTCCGTTCTCAGTAGGTCGTACTTTCGAATGATACTGTCAACCAACTGATGGGCCAATAGGGTGTGCTGGATGATACCTATCCTAACATGAGTGTTGGATGTTTACATTTATACTAAGTTATGGGAGATGCTATAATGAACTTTGAATTAACGAATAACAAAGAAGAACTAGAATAAGAACAAAATTTAGAGAGAATAAACCAGTCCGAGTAGAGCAATCATTGAAACCACACGCGTCCCTAACAAGCACCCTTTAGAGCTACGAACAATGAGCACGTTTGATCTCGTCGCTAGCTAGCGCGATTTCCCTATCTAGTGTGGCGGTGCGATTGGCGAAATCTCCAGCGATCCTAACCGTTTTTTCGCTGATCGCATCGAGGGTACCGAACAGTTTCTTATTTTTAAGCTCTTCGACTGTTTGCATGCGATGCAATTCATCTTCTACGTCGTCTCCACCGAATATCATTCCTTTTATCATCCCTAACAATCCGCCGCTCCGTTTGACCCTACGCGATCCACGTGCTACGTACCAGATCTCACGTTCAGCAGCTATCGTCTGTTGGCGTATCATGGCCACCGAATCGTGTAGGGCATGATCGACGGAAGGTTGACTTCGTACTTTGTCGCGGAGCCTCTCCAATTCGAATCGTACCTTGTGGAGCCTGCTGATGTCCTGCCGTGGTTGAACGTCCGTCTCGAAAGTTCTCAGTACTTCTCCACGTTGCACCAGACAGGTTCCAAGATGAGTAAACACGAGTCCTCCTTGGGTGATTGGCTGTACATCGTATGCGAGGGATGAACATAAGACGCTGAGGATTGTTGTGGTTAATAACAATTTCGTGGCCCATGAGCATGGGGCGATGCGTCGTTTCGGCGGGGGGTGGTGTTGAATAGAATTGTTATCGCTGACGTCTTCATTTTCATCCAAGAATGGAGCTAGTTTGTTCAGCGAACTTTTACGGCTGACGGGCTCCCCCTTCGTAAGGGACGTCATTTCCTCGGGAAACCCTTCCCATTGGGCTTTTCTGTACAGGGCATTTCTGGTCGAGATCACATCTTGGAGATTTATACTTTTCGTGAAGTTATTCTTATCTCGCAGATAATCGATGTATTTTTTCATATAGGTCGAATGAGACAATAACTTTTCCCATGATGAATAATGCTCCTCTGGTATTACCGAATCAATTACTCGATGGATAGCTACTACTCGTTTCTCTTCATCAGTAGTAGATATGGGTATCTTTTGCGGCCAATCATCCTCATTGTTCTTCAGAAAGTTTGGTCCGTTGAACCACATAACTTCATCGTTCGAAAGCTTGGTTGCAAGGTCGGCTGGGTTCTGTTTGGAAGGAACCCATCGCCACTGATTTACCGAAGAGGAATCTAAAATTTCACTGATGCGGTGGGCAACAAATTGGTGATACTTCCGATGATTGCTGTTGATCCATGCCAGAACTGTACTAGAATCGCTCCAATATACCGTTCGTTCTACGCCGATTCGAAGCTCCTTCTTAACTGCTTCAGTTAGACGCGCGCCCAGCACTGCAGCTTGCAACTCCAGACGTGGAATGGAGAGAGTTTTGATTGGAGCAACACGTGATTTACCTGCTACCAGCCTGACGACATATGACGAGCCTGACCACGATCTGGCATACACACATGCAGCAAATGCTTCCTCTGATGCATCGACGAATGTATGAAGTTCCGCTACGTTACAACTGGGAGCCACAATTTGCCGAGGGATACTAACTTGCTCTGCACTGCACACTAGTTTCAACCACTCTTTCCATTTAGCTTCCAGTTTGTTGGGAATGGGCTCGTCCCACGAGTCCGACGCAGTAGTTATAGCTTGCATGAGGATCCTGCCCTGGATAGTTAGGTGACTTATTAAGCCAAGGGGATCATACATTCTCATGACACAACTTAAAGCCTCTCGTCTTGTAGGATTCTTGTGTACGTCAATATTAGTAAAGTTCACTTTGTACATGAAACGATCCGTAGATGTGTGCCATTGAACACCTAATATTTTCTCGAATTCAGCGTTCTTTTCCTCGAAATTCACCACTTCATTTCTTTTCTGCACTCTTTCAATTGGGATCTTGTTCAGTAGTTCGCACTTGTTTGAGGTGAAGTTTCGAATGTGGAAACCTCCATTCTGATGCACTTCAATTACTTCACGCACGGTGGTGATAGCTTCATCCAAGGTGTGGAAGCTGTCCAAGTAATCGTCCACGTAATGTTGCCGTATTATGGGGTTAAATGCATAAGGATGTGTCTCCTTATGCTCTTCCGCGTTTGTATTTTTCACTATTTGCGCACAAGCCGGAGAACAAGTCGCTCCGAACGTCATCACCTGCATCACATACGTGTCGGGTTCTCTTTCCTCACAATTACGCCACAGAATGCGTTGAGCGTCTTGATCTTCGCGACGGACCTTGATCTGGTGAAACATTTCTTGTATATCACCAGTAACACACACATTTCCTTCACGAAAACGCACTAGAACTCCGAATAGTGAAGCCATTTCGTCTGGACCGGTTAGGAGTAGCGAGTTAAGAGAGACACCGTTTACCTTTGCTGCCGCGTCGAATACTAAACGCGGCTTGGGCGTAGGTTTGTTGCGATTTACTACTATAAAGTGGGGCAGGTAGAACGTTTTCGATGTTTTTGCTGCTTCTTCATGAGCGGTCAGTTTACGGATATAACCCTTTTCTACATATTCTTCGAAGGTTTTTTGTGCCCAGTTTTTGAGGTCTGGGTTCTTTGTCAGCTGTTTTTCCAAGCTACGTAAACGATTTACTGCATTGTTACGTCCATTCGGGAGCTTCGGTTCGTCATGTTTCCATAACAAACCTACTTCATATCGACCGTTTTTCTTTCTTATGGTTTGTTGAATAATGGCTCTGGCGCGTTCTTCATCATTGGACCTTACCGGTTCAACACATTTTACTCCGAAGTTTTCTATGGAAAAGTACTGTCGAATCATCTGGTTCATGATTTCCTCGTTTTGATGGATCATGAGGTGTTCGGTGTCACCTAGTTCCTGGTCTTCTTCTGTGCCGAAGATTACCCATCCAAGTTTGGTTCGAATTGCCATGGGTTCGTTCGGGCCTCCCATTTTACGCTCGTAGGGAATCATAAGATGACTATGCCTCAGTCCTATAAGAACGGTTGGATATGCGTCTGTAAAGGATGTAACAAGTTTACGTTTCTGAAGCAAGGCGAGATGGGGATAGGCCTTTGCCATTCTTTTGGCATCGATGGTCTGACGTGGAAGTTGTAGATTATGGATGGTTCGGATTCCATCTAGGAGGAATTCAGTCTTTTCTGAATTGCCCTTTATTTGGCATCGGACTATTCGACTTTCTTCTTCTTGCACATGCAAGTCCCGGGTCCAAGTCATTATGAATGGATTTTTGGGCCCCTGTAGGTTAAGCTTCTCCGCCATGGTCTCTTCAATCAGAGTTAGCGATGATCCACCATCCAGGAAGGCGAAGGTTTTCACGCTGATATTTCCGTTTCGTAAGGTAACAGGAACTATTTGGTAGTACACTTGCTGGCTCGATTGAGTAGATTCAAAGGTGTCCGCCTCATTCTTGAGTTCGAATTTATCGATGCAGTTTTCTTTGTCATTCTTCGATTGGAACTTTTCTTGCTGAGTTGACATAGTGGATGGTTGTTCAGTGCGCATTTTTTGTTTCGTTATAGTGGAGTTGCTTGAAGATGGATTTGGCCAGACAGAAGCATGTTGTTGTTGTTTTTCAAACTTTGCTGACACGGCCGGGTGTTTTGAAGAGCGTTTTGCTGTAGCTGGTGGTTTCTGCTTGGAGAATGCACGGTCGTTCGTTGATTCATGACGATTATTGATGACCGATTTCGATTGACCTTGCAGAGTTTTGTTGTTATCCGCCGTGTAGTCACGTGAGTTACGAACTGTCTTGCTTGCAACTTCTATGTTTTCTACTATAGGAGCGGCGGTTCTAACATTTCCTTTTCTTTGATTTTTAAAGTCTCTATGAAAATTAATCGGGTTACGTGTACGGTCGCTTTTGTTTACTAACTGTCGTAAGTTTCTTGCCCAAGGAACCAACCAGTCGCTCAAATCTTCTAACGTTACAACCCTATTGCCCTTTTCCACTTCAGTTTTATGTTCCAGCCAGCGAATTTGCTTGTCAGTAGAAAATTTACTGACAAGCTCATTGATCAAACGTTGATCACGAAAATATTCGCTTTTATTTAAAACCTTCATGTTGGTTATTAAATTTTCTAAGGCGTCTGAAAGTTCAGGAATTTTAAATTGGTTATCAATCTTGATCCTTAACACATCTTTCAGCATTTCCTGGTACACTTGGTCTGGCCGACCAAATTGCTCCTCTAATCGCTCCAATATTTTCGGAATATTGTCGGGATCGAGGAAAAGAGATCGTACGGCTCTTTCTGCATCGCCCTTTAAGAAGCGTTGCAGCCGATTGAGATTTTCCAAGGAACTAAATTGAGCTTCCCTGGTCGTCTCGTCGAACGCTTGTTTAAACTTGGGCCAGTCCTTCGACTTTCCGTCGAAGTACGGTAAGTTTAACAGCGTAGATCGCTTCAATTGCGTTTGCCCTTGAAGGGTTGTCTGCTGTAAAGCTTTGACCAATTCCAACATGGTCACATTTTCAGCTGATTTTGATGCATATTTTATGCGATCAGTTGTGCATTTAATGCAAATCCAAGGAGTGTCAACGCCTGGCTTAATCTTCAACTTGGTGCATTTAATATGGAACCAGCGATCACATTCGTCGCAGGCGATCATGTCATCCTCGTCGTCTGGCATAACGCAGAGACGGCAATGGCCATTCTTGTTATCCACGAAAGGAGTTGTCATGATGCAAGCTCAAATTTTCTGAATAGTGTAAAATATCCTAATTTCAACACCTAAAATAGAGCTTGTTTCTCTCTATGTGAGAGATGGGGTAAGCTTCCTGTGAGCTTGTTTCTCTCTATGTGAGAGATGAGGTGAGTTTCCTCTCTGGAGCCACCAATGTTGCGCGGCGGACTACAGGTTCGGCCAAGCGAAGGAAATGGCCACTCTGAACCTTAGCCCCAACCGTCAACCGATGGGGAGCGAACTCGAACGCTGTTGATGATCCCGTCTCCCAAGTCGAAATGACAAACCTCTCCGCTAGTTGTTCTTCGCGATCGAGAACCTATGCCGCAAGAGGGGGGAGTTGGGTTGCCAACACTTCGAGCCGTCCCGGGTGAACTGAAACCTGGAAGCTTGAAAGCTGAAGCGAAACTCTCTAGTTCTGGTTTGCAATTAATTTATTTCGAGTGCGAGCACTCCTTATATACTCAAGAATTGGTTTACAAGCTTAACTTAACTTATTATTATTTTGCTTACTTACTTCCTATTTGTTACTTACTTCCTATAAACATAACCTGCACCTGAACGTAGGAACCCTAACCTACTTACGACGACGTAACTAGAACGGCCATGCCTCGCGTACGCCGACGGCTAGCGCTTCCGCGGTGCAGAATGTTTTGGAAAGCGTCAGCGCTTCTGTGGCGTTAGGAATGTTTTGTTACCAAAAAACGCTACGTTTGAGCTTTTTTGCAACGAACCGTTTATGCGCGCGTTGGGCACGCAACAAAGTCAATTGATGTAGTTTCCTGCTTTTATTATACGTAAGGATATTATTATGTGTGAAAAGGTTTTTTTGCATTGTGTAGAGCTGCAGGGGGTGCATTATATGCTTTTCATCGTGTTAGTCTCTATCACTTTGGTGAAGGTCATAAGAAAAAAATACACAGCGCGGAAGAAATAAAGACGTTGTCATAAATATTGAATTCAGAAAATGTTTTCTTTATCGTTGCAAACACAGCGGAAGGAGAATCTAATTTTCTTAAGTAGAAATAGAAACATATTTCACATTAACGAATGTTTTTGGGGCAATATAAGGTTAAAAGGTCGCGGTAAACGGAAGCCGACAGCACGCTGCGATAGTTTGATACAGGAATATGCAAATTAATTCCTACATCAGCCGATGAAGCGAAGAAAAAAAAGAAGCACAGAAAAAATCGTAATATTTTCGCCGTTCAGACGATAGTAAGAGGATTCAGTTGTCCTTGTTGTGAAGCACTCGGGTCGCTAGTGGGTAACTGTATGCCTATCTATCTACTTCCTATGCGGGGTTCTGGGGGAAAGCTTTCCGTAGGAAGGAGTTGTATTGTACCACCCCCCTTAATTGTAGCTCGATGTTAGATTCTTTTTTTTTTCTTTAATCAAAAGAACCCTAGGTTGGCAATCAGAAAGGATACTAAAGCTTCTCCCAGCACCCAGGACACGGTGCAAAAGGAGGGTATACTGTTTTGAATGTTGTGGACGCGTGTTTTGAGCATATTTGGTATTTTAGAAAGTAGAAGTCATTGGCAAAAAATGCGAGAAATGTTTCCTCCACGCTCTTTTTCAGGTCTTTGAGAATACGTTCTCCGACGGAGTGCTCACTAGTTTTGCGTGTCGATGATCAAGATTGTCTTCTCGACCCAGGTCGGCAGTGGTTCTAGTTTATTTATTTCGTGAGCAAAGTTTTCCTCCTATTCCTGATAGGCGAGTATGTTGTGGAAGCGATAAGTTTTAGTGGGTGGAAAGCGAAAAGAACGAAAGCTGTTGATTAATGATTTGATTACGTTTGGAATGGTTGACTCTGGTGGTTGTTCAATCGTGTCAGCAAACCAAGCCAAGTATTAAACGGTTTTGGAGTAATTTTTAAGGAATGAATCGTATTTATACTTCATTACAAAATATGAGCGAAACTATAAATGAACCATTTGCACCGTTCTCCGGTGGATACATGGTTCTCTTCATTGATCCAAAACCAGTGCACAGGCAAAGAAACTTATTTAGAGGCATAATTATGTGTCAAAGCGTCTGGTTATTCGATTGACCAAATCATTGCCCAATCGAAATCCATTTTTGGCAAACCACTCGATGAACTGTGACAACCGATTTTCAACAAGCGCCAAGTCACATGCTTCTTTCTACAGAATGTTCTGCATTGGGTTAAGCCCCTCTGTTGCTATTTCTAATTGAATGACAATTTCATTAGAATGTGCAACATTCCATATCGAATTGAAGAAAAGCATGTACAGGAAAATACCCATTTCATTCTACTTCTGTACGCCAGTGTGAAGTCGTTCGGTGCAGGATGTGCATCGTTGAACGCAAACTCAATTTTCCTAACCAGAACTCCCGTGTCAGTTCCGACTGAACCATTGTATTTTCAAGCAGAATGATGGATTTTTATTTTTCTATATTTTTGTTGTATATTTTTCGATATACTTTATATTTTATATTTTATATTTTAGTTTAAAATAATATGAAAAAATAAATTTTATAGATCTATTTGCATTGCAAGATTATAAAAAAGTAGTTTATTCATGATTGATTGCATGACTTTAGGCATTTTGTCGTACGGATTGCATACTTTTAGGAGTGTTGTAAATGAGGTTTATGGCGCGAAACGCCTGCCATGACAGAATGACTTTGACGATAGTGTGGTTATTTTTTTACATAGCGGAATATCGCAGCTTTTGAGACACATCCTGTTTCAAAATGAATTAAAATGGGTTATTAATTCTACCGTCCAATTTTTGGCCCATATCCATCGCATATGCTGCTGCTGCGAGTTAATTGAATGGCAGGGCCGAAAATGTCGCTCCACTTGCTCGGTGTGAGTAAATGCTGTCCACTATAATGCTCTCTACTCATAACCTAATAGACTCGTTTAACATTATAGAAAACTTGTGCTCCCTTTGGAGCTTAGCTTATGGCGCGAAATAAATGTGCGGGTGTGTGCTGCTAAAACGAATAATCTCTTACTTCAAGCTGTTTCGCTCGGTCGAATGCGTACCAGCAGACACTTATCGCCACGGCCGCGTTGCAGTTTGGCCATGCGGCTCACATCGGCATGAAGAATCGGCTGGAAAGAAGGTTCGTTACTTTTCGTTACAGAGGTACAAAGCAAAGGAAAAAAAACCTACAAAAATAACAACGACCACACAGTGTGAACCTTTTCACCCACTCAAAGGTGTGTAGTGAGTGAAGAGGGAGGGTTTTTTTTGTAGCTTTTATATCACTTCCATCGCTCGTGATGGTTGTGTAGCCCTCCGAAGGAAGGTCTCGTACGTATTATGCTCGTACGTGCAAATATGCCAATGAGATTCCCTTAGAGCCCCACCTTGACCATATCCAACCCAATCCCCAGCAGTATGCGTATAATTATGTAATATGGAAATTAATGGGCGCTATAATTCAGAAAATTAATCCAACTTTTTACCACCCGCCAGCGCAAGCTGCACCGGAACGGTAACAATGTGGTTCGGTTGTAGTAAGGAAAGCGAATCGTTTATGGCCAAAGGATACGAATCGGGGGGAGGGGGGCGCGTACACGTACGTACACGTGTGTCGTCCCATGTGCAAAAGTGAAAAACCCCTTTTCGGCTCGTCCGGGCAGTGTTTGCTTAGCCGTTTTTCGTTGCCTTGTGTTTGTTGTATTTTGCTCCAAATTTTGTACTGATGCTGCTGCTGCGCTTTTCAACAAAGGTTTGCGGCCAAACTTTAGCTTGCCTGCATCGATATCCGAACACGGATATTAAACCAAGATCCTGCTGTTCGCACATTTGCAAACGAATAGAACATATCCTTGAAAAGCTTCCGTGTGTTGCCTGTTGTTCATTGTTTGCATGTAAGGTTGACCGGGAAAAGCATCCGGCGTAACGCACGGCGAGACTCGCTGGAGCCCTCTTGGGAAAAGTTAGATGGCAAAATTGAAGGGTTTCCTTCGAAGGAACGGAAGAACGCGCGCGCGCGCGCTCGCGCCACCACACAAGAAAAGTTGAATCATACTTATTACCACCGGTTAGTAAAAAAGGTCGGAGGTTGTGCCTTTCCCGTGGCACGGCACGGCAGTGCGTGTAAA
Organism: Anopheles funestus; assembly: GCF_943734845.2. Classification (NCBI taxonomy): domain Eukaryota; kingdom Metazoa; phylum Arthropoda; class Insecta; order Diptera; family Culicidae; genus Anopheles; species Anopheles funestus. Next base: position 9,303,042 of record NC_064599.1, read on the forward strand.
ATGGTAGATGCGTGAAAATGGTTTGCCATCGTGTTTACCCTCGTGGTGTCCTAGATTATATTGCCTTTCGCTAGTATGAGAAAATTATGATTCTTTTTCCCCTGGTCCCCAAGTGTTAGCAGGCGCATGCATGCTGATTGGTTATTTGCATATTTTCTTGATTTCATGCTGAGTAGAGTCGCACGATGTGATGTAGTTCTCGTGCTGCAGCAGCAGCAGCTTTTTTTCTGCTCGCTGGAATTGTTTTACTTCCTTTGCCCATGCTTACCATTACGCGAGATTACTCGGCAAATTCACAATTACTGTCCATGCAGGCAATGGTAAAACCCTCCAGTGTAATATGCTTTTGCTCTCTCGTGCGGTGATGATTGAACCGGTAATTTACAATGCTTTTTGACCTTTCTGTGGATGTGTGTGACGACCATTATGTAAATTATTTGCATAAAGCACCAACAGGGCCATTGCAGGGAATATAGTTAAAGGCGATTAATTTGAGAGTAATTTAAAAACGGGTCATTTTAAAATGCTTTTTTTATGGTGGCACTTTAAAGGCACTTTATATCGATATGAAAAGGAAAAATGAGCATTTACTTACATAACTTTAGGCGTTTTTCATATTTTAGATATTGCCTGAAATTGTGCAATCCGCATAAAAAGTTGGATTTTTAAAGATTTTTGAAGATTTGTTTTATAAACATGATTAAAAGTTAAGCATAAAACGATTACCAATTTCTTGTGTATTTCTGTATTTGTCATATTACCCCGCAATATTGCTTATAGTTTCATGCGTTAGACCTTGAGCTAGCTTTGGTTAACGTCTATTGCATTGCGGCTGTACGCTGATCTACCCTTCAGGCGCCGTGCTTGTGAACAATGTGAAGTTCTGGTGCCGACTTTCTTTCTACAGATGCCCATGAAACGCTCACCATGTGCGATTACTTCAGCTGCTTGCTTTTGCCTTTTTCCCCAGCTGTGACAAGATTTTTCCGTCGTTGTGGATGGAAAGATGGGAAGCTCTTCTTAAGCCCACTGCAAGTACTTGACACCGTATCACGCCCTTGGAGCAGGTCCAAATGAACCAACCTACTGTGAGGAGTGTACCTACTGAGATTATACTTCGTGTTAGCTTTTTTTTGTTGGTGTTGATGTGTGCATACTTATGTATATGTTCGTATCCATACGTACTGAAATTGGAGTCCTTGAAGGATGTACCGAAAAAAAGCGCAACCTCGTCTAGGACATGTCGATGATATATGGATAGAGCGGAACTGTATTCAAAGCAAATAAACGTTTGTGTTTTATTTTTTTTTGCAGAAATGACCGCAACCTTTCACAACGAAAAGAAAATAAATTTCTTATTTTCACCTTTACTCTATCGTTGCGTTGTTCGCAAATGTCGTCCATGTTTTGTGACAAATAGCAAATCCCTTTTCGGAAGTTTCTATTGCAGATTTGGCCACAATAAAGAAAAAGGAGAACTAGTTTCAAGAGCCGGTGAAGTGAGTCCTTTGTGCATCATAACTAGAGCACGAACCATTCTTGCTGTTTATTTGTTATACCTGAACCAAAAAAAAAACGGTCCGGATAGAACAGTTTCCATCGCGTTTGCTTGAAATGCTTTTGTTTGTTAGCATGTTTTTGCTCTGCTTTGCCTCGAAAGCTTTTAGTTCGATGATGGTTTCCTAATCTTGTTTTCAGCGTCAGAGGGATCAAAACAGCAGAGTGTTTGCACTGGTTCTCGTTCGATCATCGCTTCTTTATCGTATTATTCGTTTGTAGGGAAATACATGGAAAAATCCATGTGCAGCAGCATCACGTTTGTGGGGTGGCTCACTCGCTTCTAACTTGATCAGTCACTGGCCGGGTGTGCGAGTGTCTGTTTTTCTAGTCTGCCCAACGGAATGCAACGATGTTGCAGTGAAATGAAAAGGGTTCTTATGTAGTTATTTTTTAGTGCCGTTTACTAGACTGCATCGTTGTTACGCCGTTCGCTTGAAGCTGTAACGACTTGACGGTGCCGTGAAAGGATTCGATAAACTTTCACGGCAAACGGTTGTGAAAACTTAAATCGCAACTAGAACTTGCCAACACATAATCGGATACTTTGTGGGAAAAAGATAGTTCGTTGCAGGGAATGGGAGCTGCACGGTTTGGCTATGTTATTTCGTACTTTGGTTACTCCACTGGTAGCCATCGCATAATGAATAACAACTTTCAGCAAAACTGAGTTACTGATGGCTCGATTTCCTTCGTGCAAGGTAAATTTGCCGCAATGAATATAGTACGTTGCGTTCTTGTTTTTTGCATTGGAATTATCTTGCAACGTGACTATCGATGAGACGGGGGGCAGTGTGTTTGTGTTGCTTTACGATTGAGTGCACGATGGGAAAGTCGAGTACGAATAAAGGGACATTTAATTTTTTCTAGCAGACCGTATTCAAGCAAATGAACGCCATTGTGAAATAAAAAAGAATTGTTCTAAATGTTCTAATTTGTACTAAACTGTTTTAGTATTTTTTAGAATCAAAACAATCCGATCTGTCAAATCTGTCAAAAGGCATTTTTGGCTCAAAATCCTTGAGGTATTGTGATCGTCAATGGATCAATCATATTTCATTTCAAATAAGTTTCTTTTATTATATTTTTTTCTAAATTTGAAATACCATAATTTTATACGAATATCGACTGTCTTGTACCAACGTGCAATAGCATCAGTTACTAAATGACCTTTTTGGTTAGTGATTGATGAAGAAACATTGACGAACGGAGTGCAGCAGACATTGGGGGAGGATAAGAAAACGATGAAAAAGTCAAACAACATTGAAAAACTGTGTGTGTACTCCTTGCTGTATTCCGAATGTCGAATGCAAATGACACCGACAGAAGTCGCGGAGAATAGATGCAATAAAGCAAGGAAATGAAATCCGAATTTAATAATCGTTATTCATGAGCATATTTTGTGCAATGCTTCGTTGGTCCAATGGCTGACTCTCAGGGAATGTTGGACGTTCCAGCAGTAAGCCAACTGACGGCAAACGTGAGGTTCCTTTTTGGTTGGCAACGGATTCAATGAAGTACAGCGCACGGAGCCAGACCAAAACAGGAAACGGATCTTTAAAGCGATCCGGTCGGTGAGGTTCTTCATTCGTTTTGAAAGTGACAACGGTTCATGGAGCCACATCGGCCGCTTCTGTGCTATGAGATGTGTTGGTTGCTGTTGTCGCCGTCCAGGGATTTTGATTCGTGTTGGATTCCAATTATTCTTTCCGATTTTCACTGCTGATCTACACCGGTTTCTAGGAAACAAGGAAGATTATGATGCATTATAGCTTGCTTTCAAGGTTTTCTACAACACTGGGAGATTTTCAGGTCACCATCTAAACCAAAACCCTGAATAGGACCGAGTTCTGACAAATCTTTCCCACATTGTCTGTGTAGATCACGTTTCAGCAGAGGAATTTAAAACGCAATAAAAACGAATTGTGATATTTGTTGGTGAAAGTAGCTGTCACACCAGAACATCATGCACATTAGTGGATGGGTTAGACATGATGCACAATGAAAGTTCAAGCTAAATGGCACATTTCTCTTGCTGGAATATATGTGTGCTACCTTTACACGTTTGCCTCACATCGCTTCACCTTCGTTCGCAGCATAAATGTAACAATATCTTCTGGTGCTCATGGTAACTAACAATGAAATCCTTTCGCGTTTGTTGGCACCCTGCGTTTTGAATTGGATCGGCACGATGTTGGCACGTTCCCGTATAAACCTCGGCCGGAGCGCGCCCAACCATTCAAACAAACAAATGACGAAAGCGCGACTGTCACGCGAGTGAAATGCTTTATTTTTACTACTTTATAATCCTCGCAGTCTCCGTAAGCCTGAGCTTGGTGCTTGCAATTTGGACCCGGGGTCGGTTGGTTTTGAGTGAAGGCAACAATTATAGCACTCGAAAGTACCTCGCTGTACGATGGCTCAAGGGGTTCTGCCTGGCAGGAAGTGTGAGTCAACTACATTCACGCTAAGCTATTCACACACGGGGTGAAAAGAATAGTTCACCAGTTCTGCGAGAAAAAGGAAAAGAACAAAACCAGGTGTCAGTGCATGATGCAGGATTATGAAGGTACTTCTAGTTGCTGCTTTCTACGTCCTTCCGCATGGCACTGTGAGCGAATCGGTTCTGTAACCCGTTCCCGGCAAACCTTTTTGCAGCACACTCCTTTTGCACGGTGCTTGACCAAATCCTTGATACAGAGCTTTTGTCGTCAGCTGGTGATACAGTGCATCCCGACGGCGGGTTGCCTTCGTACTGTAGAATGTGGAATTCTTCACCAAGAATTATGTGATGATTTTGTCCGTTTTTCGCTTTGCGTGCCATACACTGTTCCAACTACTCCTGGAGTCAACAATACCTCGACGAATTTTGATGGCAATAGTCACGAATGAATTTTTAAGTGAGTAATTTGAAAACGACATCCACAAGTCGGATACGGTACGGTGTTATCTTCGGCGGGTTTTCCGTCAGTTGCATTTTGCTGCCTCACGGGCGGGACTGACAAGTGCCTGAGGCAGCTTCATTTATTTGCATGCCTAGTGTGATTAAGTATTTGAAATTTATTTTGCCCAGTTTGGGTCGTGTGCAACAGTACGAACTATTTACTAATGTTTGTTAAAGTGTACTATTAATTCAATAGGTAGTGTTTAACAAATATGATTTAGGCACGATGCCTAATTTCCGGAAATCTCTTGATCTGGGGGAAAGAAAGATTATCGAATTTTCCATTCTAATTTCAATTGTCAGCAAGGTTTAAATGATCGAAAAGTAATAATTTTCGGAAAATATAATGCATTGAAATGCTCCCTCTCAACCACACGTGGTAATTATTTGCAATCAACAATATCCGCGGAATCTCGGTGTGAATTCAACCATGGTCCAGAGACTCACCATAAATCACTAGCATTCGTACCCGTTAATGCACTTAGCAGCACGTTTATGGTGGCGTTGATTTGTTGCACAAACCGTTGCATCGCTAAGCAGTATTTATATTTACGTTTCGTCCCTTCGCACAAAGCGCTAATGTGTATCCTTTTCCACAAACGCCACCATGTATCCTGAATTTTGCATATAATTTCTACCGCTTTTTGTGCGATGAATTGCTTTGAACTATCGATAATTTATACCACCCACCAAAACGGAGGAAGGGTGCGTTGGTTTGTTGGCCGTTTGATGAAAATCACCAACAATCGAAGGGCCTTCACAGCCCTTGACCCTTACCCAGGTTGCTAACAAACGGGTTATTACCATAATCACCACCTTCGGTCGGTTTGTCGTGCTGGTGGCGGGCTTTGTGAACGTACCAGACTTGCAGGATCGTTTGAACGGTGTATATCATAAGCTAACGCGGGCATCTCCACCAAAAACACTGCTCCACACAGGCGTACTTTGGAATACATTGAACAAAATTCGTAAATGCTATAGCTGAGATGCAGGGAGCTGGATAGCGTAAACACAATATGGGAAGAACAGAAGGGTTTGACATTAGAATGAAATTACAGTGTCGGTAGTGGTGTGCGGTAGGTAGCTATCGATGGTATGTGAAGATACGAATTTCTCATCAGCAATGCCCTGGAAGCTATGCGTGGTACGCAACTATGTGGTCCATTTCAGTCCGCTTGGTTCGCTTGATATGTGTGGAAAGAGTGACACAGGGTGTCGGAATTCTGGTCCAGCGCTATGGTATGGCTAGAGCCACTCCAAGCCGTTAAATGATAAGAGGGATGCTAAGCACTTGCGGGACTACAAATGGAGAAGTTAGAGGCTGAACAGAAGATCGATAACCAAATTGGCAATTGCTAGTATGCTCTGATGGTTAGTGGTTTTTAGAGCACATAAAACCTATTCACACAAGCGTGTCTGTTTGTCGAAGTCCTGATGACAGTCTTACTAAAACTGATAACTAATCTTTTCGCCCACTCCACACAAAAAGGAACAATTTTAAAATAATTTTTTATTCATCATACACTATTCTTAGATGTATCGCCTAAATGTATGCATTTCGCATCACAAAAACATCTTTTCAATAAGGCAGTACTTTCGCATATACCCAAGTGAAGGTGAACATTGCCTGTGAGCAGGGAAATAGTGTTACTTCGGCTCAGAAGCTGTACAGAATCCACTCTAGGTGCTCTTCAACGTTATTACACCGTTGTCTACATTGAAGGCTTACCGGTTTCGTTGGAGAAACAATTTGCTATCACAGTCTACATCATCCGATGCTTGTCTTCCGGCAGCCACTTTCGCTAGTCTGTTCTCTAGTGATGCTCTAATGTCGCATGACGTTGGGACGATCCAATGTGCTTCAACCCCAAAAAACGAGACGGGTGTTATAAATAGTCGAAAGCTATTTGTAATTATTTTGCCACAAGAAGCTTTGCGGTCAAGCACACCTGCCATCTTTATCGTGAAGCCTCTAACCGTTTGTCGCACGCTCCGGATGGTTACCGTCTGTTGCTGGCCTTTGCTGTCATCGCTCTTCTACTGTTCCATTCCTAGATTGCAATCTACCGAGATCTAATTTGTTGTCACTTGTGGTAATCGAAATTATCCAAAATGATGAATCGCCTCAAACAATATTATTCCTCTCAATGTTGCGCTAGCGTTGCAGGACACAATTATCCTTTGCTCGTCCATACGGGAGAGGGAGGTTAGGTCTAAGAGATATAAAGAGCAGACGTGTCATTTTGGGACGAAGGGTGAGAAGTGTGTTTTCATAGGATATGAGAAGTTGTTGGCATCAATTTTCCTAAGGATTTATCACTGTTACGTGCGTTATCGGAGTCGACGATTAGCTCATGGTAAACACATCCATGTACCCAACCGAAACGTACAAAAACACCCCAAAAGAATCTGTATTCTTACTAGATCTTTAATATCTTTTAGTTGCAAAAGATGCCAACGTATGTTGGACATGGACATTTAAAGCGTGATAGGCATTTGTTGTACGTTCTACGAAAGCGACTTGTGACACAAATAATTCATTAAAAAAACCACATCCCACTTAAATTCCATGGGAGAATAAATTAGTAGCTGCACCGGCTCACCGGTACGGTTGATTTGAGCTAAAGGGATCGTATTTTTAGGCGGAGATTGCGATAGGCGTAGCCAAAAATGTAGGTGAACATGAATTGTTGACTATTTTTAAAACATTTGCTGGTGAACTGCACCAGCACTGCGGTTTGAGGTGGAAAGAAAGTTAAAATACAATGTATTAACACAAAACAAGAGCGTTCAATGTAATATAAGTACAGATAGGGTTTAAATTAGTCGCTTCCGTTCAATGTTATACGACGCAACAGCGAAGACTCGCCGCGTTTTCCACATTTCCGCCAGTCGGCTACATTCAAGGTGATGCTAAATTCTACAAAAAGAGTGAAAGTTGTCACAAGATTCTTGGCAAAACTTGGATCTTAAATTGTGCCCATCGTCCGTACACAATCGAGTGCCGTATGCAAGCGGCTTCATTTTTCGTTGCTTGATTTCAGTCGATGAAAATAACCTCTTCAATCACGCGACCACAATGAGTGCGGTTCGGCGGGTAACTATTTTCGGTGCTGGTTGCACATTTGATGGTGCATATTTTTAGATTCATTCATTTGTGATGCGTTCGGTTGGCAGTGGTTTTTGGAGATGTATCGGATGTTAAATTGCATTCAATCATACGTCCGTGTGTTACTGTCCTAATGCAGAGTTTGATAGTTTTAATGCAATAGTCAGACATTCATTTGTTAAGATTTGAATTATACCGTAAAGAGTAATGTTTTATCAGTCTTTTATCAGCTATTCTTCGTGCACCACAAAAGCTAGAATTAGCACAGAATGAATGAATTTTCTCACCAATTATCTACTATTAGCTACATTAAATTGTTAAAATATGTTAAAATTTCCACTGTTTCCCATTGTTTTAGTCGTTCATTTACTGTTTGCTGACGTAGCTCTGGCTAATGTGCTGTTGTATTATTTCAATCATCTTGCTTAGAGGGCTGTAAAAAGAATTTCATGTACTCATTTGTTCACTTCACATCAAAACAAGTGTAGCTGACCGTAAAAGCGAACAGCTTCCGGCAGGTTAATGTCGATATGGAGCAACTTTTTATTTCACCAGTAGGAATCTCTTATCTTGCGCCTCCAACTGTGATATGATGGGTACGAAAAAAAAATCCGTATTTATCTTTTACTCACTAGCAGTTCTATACCGAGCGGTTTGTTCTTTATTTTCTCCTTTGCTTCGAAGAAGTACTTTGCCTCACAGCATTGCCCGATGTTGGGTGAGTTTTGTGGAGATAGGCGGCCATTTTTTTTTTTGGGGAGGTGGAAAAGAGAAGAAGGTGGAGCTGATTGGTATTTGTCTAATGTAAATATTTTGCACACTCTTGGGGTTCAGTGTTTTAGTTTCATTTGCTACTTGCCTAGTTTGTAATTATCTACCTCTCCCTTTCCACCTGCTCCACCCTTGTTTGTGTGGTTTTTGGGTGGGTGGGTGGTATTCGCGAATTGGAACCTCACGGCGATAAGATGCGATGCTGTAGAACGATGCTGTGTAAAGCCCAGGTAGATGTTGGGTATTAATGTAATGATTAGAGTAGGATATGGGTACATTTATCTATGCATGTCATGACCTTCCGTGCCATTTTGATTGCGTCCAGCGTGTGCTGGAATCGAGTCTCTGAATGGAGGTACTATCCCTCAGTTAATCTGATAATTAATGGCCACCTTTTGAAGCGTCCGTTGGAATCTTCTGTATGCTGTGGATAGCTGCAACTACGACTTGGTGTCCAATCAATCAACTGCCGGTTATTGACGATTGATACAGTGAGGGAAGCGATACGCTGAATACCAACTGATGTTGACCCCTCCGCGGTAGAAAGGGTAACAATCGTCTTATTACCTTTTTATATTACTGTGAGTAATGCGCCACAGATATCTCGCTAATGGACGAATGTCGATATTGCGTCGTTTATTTGTGGCCCTTCGAGACTAGAGCCGTGGAGCAAGCTGCGAAAAGCGCTCGGTACTTACTGGTTACGAGTTGTGGTTGATGATTACATTTATCTCATTTGTCGGTTTGTAGGTGCGCGTCTGCCGGACGTCATCATCAGACCGTTCCCGCCGGGGGCTGCGACTAGATCGTATGATGTATCGATGACGGTGCCTTAGGGTGCGCTTACATGTACCAAACAGTGTAGGCTCCTCAGCGTCGTGAAGTGAAGCACGCAATTGAACCTAACCTCACATCTCGTACATCATCCAAAACAATCGCTAATATGATCATGAGTGTATGTATGTGTGTGTGTGTGGGTGGCTGTGTGAGGAGGAAAACACGATAGAACCACTCGCACACAGCACGTCAGCATTGGTGGAGTAGCGATGGAGTAGATCCAAAATGGAGTAATGGAGTCCGACGTTACCGCCATATCGCAGCAGGGGTACAGTGTGAAGCGAATGCCCATTGTACGGCACCGCCATGGTTGGGGGAAAATGGCAAAAGTATGTCTCTCCCAGTAGTGCGCCCGCTTCAAGCCTCCGGGTGTGCGCTGTTTCGTTTGCGCTGCCAGGTTGGGAGGTTTGGGAAAGAAAAAACACTCTAGCAGTCATGCCGGTGTGTTCCGGCTTTCCTCACTCAACACCGCGATTAGAGTGCTTCAAACACGTTGTGATACTTTCCATTGCATCTTTTATCCCGGGGATTTAACATCGATCTCGGTGTAGATGTGTGTGTGTGTGTTACTGCGTTACTGTGTGGAAGTTTTTCGCTTTGCTTCATTGTACATCCATGTTTCTACACAATCCAACCGGCCGGCTATTCCGGAGGCTTTGTTTAGTTCGGTTGATCTGACATTTCCAGTTCAGTTCTTATTCTCTCTCCTCCTGTTCACACTAAAGCTGTTTGTTCTGGCTGTACCTTCATTTTTGATGTGTTTTTATTCCAAGTCTTCTTGTTGTGTTGCATGAATGTACACATTTCAGTGTGTGCGTGGTTGTGAATGAGAAATAAGGTGGATATAAAACTTTTGCTCCTGTAGAGAGATTGTGGTGCGTAGAAGTGTATTCTTCAAGGATTGTGATAGTCCTCGTAGGGTGCTTTTAAAGAGCTATAGCCATGGTATGTATATTACGCGTCTTAACTATTCTGATGGTTTCTCTGCAATGTGTTATGTTATTTTTAATGTTGTTTCCCATGAATATCCAATGGAGGAGCTTAGTACTATCGTTTGGAAAAGAAATTTGTGGAATAGAGTAGTGGGCAGTAATAGAGCATGGACAAGCAAACATTACTGATTGATATTGAAAATCAAACGTTGCACATAGTTTGAGTAGAGGTGGTTAAGTGGAGGAAAATAAGAAAGAACTGCCCATTCCACATGTAGGCTTTAGTATAATTAACATTTAGCTGTTTGCCTTTAGCGTTACGATGATGATATAACGTTAAACTCAACGATATGCATCCGTTTGAATGATAAATCAAGCTCACAGTGAATGAAATTATTGATCACGAACCAATGGCGCTAACGACCCAACCATACCATAACTGTGTGCTTCCTGCGAAAGCTCGTACGTACACAGGGAAGGAGCAATATTTTTAAACTAGCCCGTCTGGAGTTCCAGCCAAGGCATTACAAAACAGCGACGTGATGTGTGTTCTCCAACTGCACATGATCACTTTCATTGTCATCTTTTATTTGACCACTTTTAATCGCTCCATTGTATGTGGCCCCACATGGCGTTGCGAGCGTGTCCATACGGATATGGGTTCTTGCTTGCCTCATCAAGCGTCATCGTACGGTCCGGAATCCCGTCCATCGGTCACGAAAACTAACTCATCCACTTTGCCGGTCGACAATTTGCATTTGCGTACGCGGTCATCCATTTGTTGCTTGCGTTATTGCGTAGCTATCGTGCGAAGAAAACGCATCCAGCGTACATCATAATGATGCGGATGGGAACGATACATAACTTTTTACGCCGCAAATGGTTGGGCTATTGTGTGTATTGGAATTTTTTGCCACAGGGAAGTGTGAGAAGTGAGGAGCAATACACTCTACAAGTCACGCATTCCGTTTTCCAAAATTGACCATCCGAACGGGTTTTTGTACGGTTTGGAGGAGATCCTATCGACCATTAGCACCAGGGCATAATGCAATAAAGGTGTGCACACATTTGGTGTGCGAGGTGCGAATGCTGACGACTTCCTGTGGTAGTGATGGCCGTGTGCTTGCGTATTATCATTCCGGATTGAGTGTTCTCAAAATGCTGGAGGAAGTGCTCAGGGTATTAGGACTCTGGACCCAGGACTAGTTTGCTGGAGGGAGTACTACGCAATTTTTCTGTGATGTCGTTGATGTCGATTTTACCAACTCCACTGCGTAGGGACACATCGTCATTTTTCTATTTCCGGTGCAGTTGATGTAGACTAATTAAACTCTCACACATTTCGTTGACTGGAGGGCAGAACGATTTCACACACATGTGCTCTCTGTTGCTTCAAGCGTTCTGGTGTGGTCCAGAGTGCTCCATTCAGTATGATCCAGTACACCCTATCATCATCGCTGTCATTTTCATACCGTGAAGTGTCCATTGCTCCAACTGGAATAGGCACTTTCCCAATAAATGGATTACCCAATAAACCTCGACCCATGTGTGGGGAGGACTAGAAAATGGACGTTCTACGTACCATTTCGCCAAACATGGGCACTCCAGTGTGTTGTAGAGGCCGCAGTAAATGCCACCGCTTGTAACGATGGAGCAAATCCTTGATGCAGCCTACGCATCGATGGTCTAGCCGTACGGTTCTCATCCCTTTTTCCCCAAAGTTTGCCGCACACCCCTGCGGGTACGGTCGTGGTTCGTGTTGACAGGCAGATTGTTGAAGCCGCGCATTGAAAGGGATAGGATTATTGATGTTTCATGTCGGGTGACGATAAATATTGTCATCGTCATTCCTGCTGATGAGGCGGCAGGTTTAGTGAATAGATGGGCGCTAAACTTTGCTCGTGTGCCATTCCACCGCATTGGTCGGCGGTTCGAACGATAGAAACAATGCTTTCCCGTCCCTTGTACCGAACGTTTACAGTGTGGAAAAGAAGCATTATGTGATTCACACTGGAGGAGCTCTCGTTTCCTTTTTGGAGAATCGTTTGACGGATCGGTTCGCTGATTGTTAGTCAACGGTGAATGGTTGATGGATTAATTGTGGTTTTCTGACTAGTGGCCCTGGCAAGGATGGCCCTGGAATACTTCAGTGTTTGACTAGTAACTCACGTACTTGTGGAAAAGAAGCACGATTTAAGGTTGGCATATTGGCAATCTTGAGCAGCAGCTGTTTAGTATGCTCACTTTGTAAATGCAGCTCGCGCTGTACAAAAAATACGTTCCAGCAGTGTCGAAACAAATTAACCTATTCGCAAGATCACGTCGCTTTTCGGGATGGGTTGGGCATGGGATAAACAATCATCAACGCAACGTTGGACGGACCATGGGCTCTGGGTCTGGTAATCTAGCGGGGCTTTAAATTACTCCTTACTAATGGTTTGGTTACCATTTCGCCTATACTTTCCTTCAAAATCCATGGGCTCCGATTGCTGGTGGTAGCACTGACAGGATAAAGGCAACGAGGGCAAAGCACGCACACCACAACAATTTGGTGCCCTGCCAGTCAACGATGAGTCCACCAACACAATCGTGTTGTGGCACTGATTACCGGCGTGAAGCGAACGGGAATGTTAATTAGCGTCGGAACATGGGTTGTGAAATCTTTTCAACACGATCCAAGTACGTGGTGCTGTGGGCACCGACACTGTGGTGATCCCTCGCGCAACCTGATCCCGGGCGCGGTGGACAGTTGTGATTATTACACACCTTCGGAAAAGGTGAAGCGCGCCCGGTTTTTTGAAGAAAATGAAGGTTAATTTTTGATGGCGGCATGAGTGGTTTCCTTTCTCCTGCCTAATTTGATCTAATTTATCCTTGCTTAGGGTTTTGCTCCCTTATTTTTTAAGCTCCCTTCCTTGGTACCCTTACACAGACACACCAAACGCTTACATTGGCCCTTTGAAGTATGCGTTTTTAATGTCTACATGAAACATTATCAAAGTTGATAGCTTGCGTGTTTGGCTGTCATTTTTTTTATTTTGGTCGGGAAGAAATACCACTGTGTGAAATGGCTGTGCGGTGTGGAAAGCGCAGTTTAGGCAGGTAACGAACAGCGAAAACTTTTGCCAGGAAGTTTGTCACATAAGCTTATCCTTCTATTCCTCATGTTGATTTCGTCTAATTGTTGATGTTGTTATATGTTCGTGAGCGATGAGCGATGATTTTTTGTCCCCCACTTCTCTATTCCCTTTATAGCTATAATAGCTTGAAGTTTGTTGTAACGATTTATGGATAAGCTAACTAACCTCCGTGTTTGCTGCGAGGCGTGGATGACATTTAAAGCTAGCTCTATCCGGTTATTTATTTTCCCATAATTCCATCACAACGATTGCATCGTTTGTCTGGAGGTTTCCACCGTTGTAGAGAGTGGTACGAACAGGATCTTCATCTAACACGTGCATCCTCTGCTTCCGAGAAGGGGAAGTGGTGTAGTAGTGCACTTGTTATCGTTTACTGCCTTTGGTTGCAAACAGCTTAAACGCTTCTACGCGGCTTTATTTCCACCGAGTTAAATTTCTAGCTGCACGATCGACCAGCACGAATTGATGGATGAGTGCGGTTTTGGTTTTGTAGTGTTTATTTGCACATCATAATTTATGGACACATGTTCGTTTGCTCAACTGTTTCGATTGTCCATAGAGATTTACTGGCCATCCCTGTTTCAACAGTCCAGAGGAAGCAGTTACAATGTATTGTTGATTCGTAAGGCGAGATTTTATAATGTTTTGTTTTGGTTCCTGAAATATGCTGGACGAGGGCCTGTGGTGTGAAGAGCAAAATACGTACTTATTGTTCTATGGCAGGGGCCTCCAAACTTTTTAGATGGCGGGCCGCATGGAGTGGAATAGCCACAGCTGAGGGCCAATCTCGGGATATCTTGGGAGGGCCTCGCGGGCCGTAGTTTGGAGACTCCTGCTCTATGGAAAGGCTTCGTTTGTAGTATGCTTCTAATGCTATAATAGCTCGTTTCTGATTTGGAAATTATTTTTCCTCATTTGTTTTGACGGAAAGGGAAAATAACCACGAAGATATAAAAAAGGCTCTCATCCTGACGTCCATTAGTGAGCTGTAAAGCAATCTTTCCCACTGCATAATTACACCATGTTATAAAGGCCGATCCCATGACGTGATTCTTAACACGCCTTGGACGTTTTACTCAACGATGGTCATGGGTTGGTTCCTTCCACCGAGCCGGCCTCCGGTGGTGCGTGTGTGATGAGTTGAGGTCAGACATGAGCCACGAACCTGACGGCAAGCGGTGATTGACGCCATGTCCACAATCTGTGCCCCCAAACACGTCCAAGAAGTTTTAGCGTCGCAAAATTCTCCCGAGGCGACTACACGGTCGTGTCGAGGCGTGTGGTACACGGCGGAGCAGAATGGCCGGCCCGGCATCGACCGCGTTATGCATATCAATCAGCATTGTGCAATGCGTTGTACACATTATCACGGGACGCACAGCGCGCCATTGCCGTCGTCATGCCTAGGACGCATCGTCGTCTTGTTGGCTGCGTCCATCGAAATCCATTACCGGGCGGCGTGCATCAGTTCAGTGCTGCTTGCTGCATATCTCGGCATGCAGGGCCGCGGTAAGCTTCCGGATGACATCATTATCTACCCTAACCGCAACCATTAATACCGCCACACGCTGACCGCCGGTGACCGTTTGCTAAGCTTTCGGATAAGTTGTCTCGGCTGGTGGCGCCATTCCTTGCGGTTCCCACTTTGGCGACGGTGCAGCATGTGAAGCATGATCGGAATTAGCTACGTTCGATCAGATGGTTTTTCAATGGGGGTTGACGACGAGGTCAACCAATGGAATGGGTGGGGAATAATATCGATATCGCTCATCATTTGCAACCCAATACGCTAATGAACGAGCAATATTTGCACAGAAAACTAGACAAGCTTTTTATGTATAAACATGCTCACGAAACAATTGCTTTTGATTATCAGCTTTACATACATTTGATGTTAATTTGCATAAAAATATTTCATTTACATAAATTAATTAATTAACATAAATTTAATATAATTTGTTTAACTCTATATTTGCCGACCTTGCTAATTCATTTTATTATTTTTACAGGTAAGGATGATCAATACTGGAACATAAAGGAATGGGTAATTATAAAATTTATGTTATTTGCTTTTAAATATGATTAACCTATCACCACCCAAATAGATACGAAGTATAGCTGTGTAAGCGATGGAAGTTCTTTTTTAATCATATTCGCAATTTTACATACCGTTCTGTTAAAATGTGATATGTTGTTTGGTTTTTTGGGAAGAGAGATACAGAATTTCAAACCTGTGACTTCCCATGGGACATATTTTCATGGACTGTATCGAAGGAAATTACGTTCATATAGTGTCCATCGTTTGCGTTGGACGTAACGATACTGGAACTAATAAAATTAATACCACCAGTGAGCTCTGGAGACATATTAGCAAAGTTTGCAATACCAGCTCGCTTCGTCCTTTGCTCTGTGGCTGTATTTTGGCAGCGGTGCGGAACTTTCCTGGCAGGACACACATTAGACCGGTGCCTAGAAACACACTGAAATGAAGTGTGACGACTCGGGGACTGCTACTATGGTCATTTGAAGAACTAAAAAGCAGTCTCTCGAGCAGATGCTACCAATACTGCTTGCCTTAATGTTTTGAGCACTTTGTATTTATTTGTGGTTTCTCCTCTCTCTATATGAACTCATAATACTCTGGTTATTAATTATAAAGGTTTTTTGTGACCTTCACAGTTGCTTCAGAACTTAAGACCAACCTTTCCAATTGAGATCTATAATAATGTCGCACTCCTTTTCTTTCTTATTTGTCATTCATA
Organism: Anopheles funestus; assembly: GCF_943734845.2. Taxonomy (NCBI): domain Eukaryota; kingdom Metazoa; phylum Arthropoda; class Insecta; order Diptera; family Culicidae; genus Anopheles; species Anopheles funestus. Next base: position 9,319,094 of record NC_064599.1, read on the forward strand.
TTTGACACAGTTATTTTCGTAACTTTTTTATTCAAATAGTCAAAGATTGGGTAACGTTGTATTAAAATATTAATCATTTATTTAAACAAAAAAAAAAACCCCAACACGGTTCGTCCAAGAATTCCAACAATCGACTGAAACACATGGTTCCCGGCTAGTGACGATGGAGCAGAAATAAAAAAGCACCACGTTCGAAAAGGCTTTTCCTCCTTGTGCTAAAAGCTCCATATCCTTTTTATTGAAAGCTTTCACGTGTGCGAAAAGGCTTTCCCAGGACGGATTTTTCTCCAAAGTAGCTCCCCAAGACTTCAAACATCGTCCATCAGCAGCTTTTTCCAAAGGGAATGATTTCTTTCTCTTTGTCGTTGATTTGTCTTGAGTGTTGAGTGTGCCTTCCGCTCTTTTCGCTCCCTCTTTACGTTCGTCCTGGACGGTGGTGGGAGTGCGCAGCCGTACAGTACGTCAGATGGTAGTCGATTTGTGGGCAACTTTCCGAAGGGAAAGCTTTTCCCGTCTCAAACGGTTTGGGGTGCTACCATCTTCTTGCACACCTACCTCCCATTTACTTGGAGCCCCCGTCCAAGCAGTAAGGATCCCTGGCAAAGGTTTTTGTTGTGCACGTTCGCGTGACTGTGGTAGTGGAAGCTTCGACGAAGGATAATGTGCGTGTGTGTTGGTGGTAGGATTTCGACGACAGTTTGGCGCGGCACAGGTCGTCGGCAACACTTGATTTGCTGAGTGTATGAAAACGACAACGAGGAACACGAAGAGTAGTCTCCGGTTTTTTAAAAAGAAGGTCGGAAGCTCAATTTAGTACCACGTATTGTCTCGTTTAGTGTAGAACGCGTGGTTTGTGCAGGTGCAGGATCTCAACACTATCGATCAATTTGTAAGCGATCGATCTTGGTAGCGTGTAAGAAGAGTGTTGTGGTGTTTTTTGAGGATTAACACGAGCGCAGGTACATCAACATCTCACAGGTTAGCGCACTTTTTGTCTAGTGTTTCTTTTTTTTACGGCTCGTGAAACAGGTGGTGTGGGGATTGTGAGATTTTCCTTTCCGTTTTTGAAATTGTTGTAACCTGAAGCAGGAAAAACCGTCGCCGTCGAGGGGTATGAGTCTCGAAAAGTTTATCCGATACCTGGAGAACCATGTACATCAGCTCGACAGGACACTCCAGCAGGTTAATGGTGAAGAAATTTGTAATAATCGGTGGAAAATCCTGCCATAAGACTGTGTTAGTGAGACACAGCGGCTCCGAAGCTCTGCACGTTTGAGGCAAGAGACAGAAATGTTGTCTAGGAGAGCATCTCACCGTGAGCTTGATACGTGGAAAACAACACGAAACTCTGTGCGCTCGTGCGTTACTTAGCACTCTCACGTGGCGCCATGCTGTTTCGCTCGGCGCACGAGAAAAAAAAGCGCTCTCCCGACACTCACGCGTTCTCTCCGAAAGCTCTCGACATACACGCGTGAATACACGGGATTCCCTCCAGCAACGCGCGAACACGCAATCGGCATACACACAAACCTACACGCGCAATGCATTCCCCTCTCCCTCCCCATCACCGAAACTGATCGTGTCAGCATCATTTCGACGAGCGCGTCCGGCAGCCGATAGGCACGCACTTTATTTTTAGTCTTTGAGGAGGTTTCGCACCGTACGGAGCTCTGCTACCGCGCTGGAACGTCGTCGTTTGTACTGCGTGTGTGTGTATGTGTATGCATGTGTCGATAAATCGGTTCGAATCTGACGGGAGATCTGTTCGCAGTCGTCAGTGTTGTATCAACGTGTGTTGTTTCTACGATTATCGGCACGGTTTTGTGCGAGAAGAAGTTTACGTGCGAAAAATCGAAGTTCATTAAACAAAAGGTGAACACCACAATTGAAACGAATCCTTAATGTAAGGGTATCAATATTTGTTTTCAAATAGTTTTTGCTAGTTTGTCCGCAAAGTGACTGTGAACTGGAAAAGAAGAAATAATGGAATTTGGAAGAATTAAAAAAAAAACAATGTGAAGCCTTATTTTTAATAAAAAAAAACAGAAAACAATAGAAAAAGAAATGTATCCTTCTGTGTTGGATAATCTGATCGTGCCGTGCAATAGTTACGTTTCCTTTTTGCGTATTTCCCTAGTCAAAAAGTGTTAGTTGCCTAATCATTCTCCATCTGTGTGTGACGATGGAGACGCTTGGTAGCGGAAGTGATGAAGTTTTCCCACGTTCCAAGTGTGACTTGTGGTGGACGCTTTTCCGGTTAATTTTTTGTTGTACACTCGTCACAGAAGCGCCACACCACTACCAGTGACGTTTCGGTTGGCTTTAGGGTAAATTTTTACGTGACAAAAGAAACAAATTCTACATTCCTTCTATGGGGAAAATCTGGCAAAAGCGTGGAAAAGGATACGTGAGGGGAAGAAAACAGAAGCCAACCAAGATCGTGCTAGTGCATAAATCTCACCGACACGATGGCTTTCCGTGTGAACAAACGGCTAGAAATGGACAAATAGCGTACGTGAAGCATGATTTAAGTCAATAACCGAAAGGGCGCGTTCGTGAACATCGATAAATATTTTATTACCACAGACGTTTCGTGTACCGCACTTGGTCCGCCCAGACACAACCGGTGTACCCCTTTATGTTGTTAATTATCGGGTGTGATATGTTGTTAGTTTTGGTGTGTTTCGTTATCTCTGGTCCTCCCGTACAACCTGTTTACCATTGTCGGGTCCCCTTGTTGTACATGACTAACCATTAATTTTTTTGTTTTCGTCACCTTACTCGCTCGCACGTACATCAATGAGGTGGAAAATTAATGCTCTTTCCCGCTTCACCGTAATGAAATGGGCTATCCAAAAGGAAGAAGAAATTGAATCACTTTGTGTGTAAATTAATGATACCCAGGACAATATGATGGACTACCTAGGTGGAGGGAAAGCAAACGACCACTTCTCGGCATGACATATTTTAATTTTCAGTCCATTCTGCAACCAAATCCTTCCTCTAGGGAATGTCCGATGACTTTCCTTCGTTGTGTGACGTAGAAACGTTCCTTTTTTCTGCTTTTGTTGTAATTTTTGCTATCGACATGTTGTCGTTGCGTTACCGTCCCCCTTTCTAAGGGAAAAACGGTTCACGCTGAAGTATTGGCAGTTCTCCAACGATCCACCCTGTTCCGCCAAACACAAGAGGGAGGTATTATTAATTGTTTAATCGATTATGTTCCATAACACTCGTTGTGCTATCGATAAGGAGAAGTGCAGGTTATAAAAAGACGATAATCGACAGGTTTTTCGTTGGTCTAGAAGGAAGTCTGTTTTTTTGGGGTGGGGGAGACCGTTTTTTGGTAGAAGAAATTGCCGTGTGCCTCGACTGTCGTACTTATCTAACTCTAGTGCATTTGTGCT